>NW_027464591.1:0-630000 GCF_043290135.1 Rhipicephalus microplus
GCATTTGCTCTTTTTTTTTCCCACCACTCGAAAATTGCTGGCACCCACTGGTTTCGAGGCTACTCATTCGGACCTTAAAAGAGATCGACGAACTCCGTTTACGAAAAAGACCGCTTCTGAAAAGGAGTTCGCTCTGTGCCGTGTGTCTGCTGTCAGGAACTCCTTTTCGGAAAAAGACCGCTTAGTTAAAAGACTTTTTAATGCCCGTGTGACAGGGGCATTAGTGTCGTTGTACTCTTCGGGAGACAGCGTCTCCCCCTCAATTTCCACAACATTCATTTCGCAGGCTTCGAACAAGCCCGGGGCCTGGCTTGTCGCCTAGTTGCCAGCGCGTCGATGGCACTGCGTTGGCACTGCGATGGCGTAGCTAGGGCGATGCCGTTGTGGGAACATGAAAGAAGTGTCACGGCTCAAAAAAAAAAGTAGGCCCACCTGGTATGTCCTGGCATCGGACGAATCGGGTGATCGTCTGGCGACAACTGTGATGGTCTTGAATCCCGTGGTTGTCCTTATTCAGCCGCGAAAATGAAAAACTGGCAGAGCCCAGAGGCGTCCGAGTGGCTCGGCCCCCTAGCGGCAGACCAAGTGTACAACTGTCCTTTTGTATTATGCGCGTCCAACTGGGGCCGCCCATTACTATGACGTTAGAGTGACGGTGAACCAATGACAAATTCGCATGGCGCCGTTCGCGACGAGAGGCGATGTGCCGCTGCCCAGAGACCGTCGGGCGTCCATTCGGTTTTCTGTGGTGTTTTCTTCGTCAAAAAGAAGCTCTTTCGCCCAGTCGCCCGCAGCATCATTGTCATCGGCCGTCATTCGATTGATTTCGCAGCGTTTCAAGTGCACCGAAGCAGCAGAGCTTCACTGCGTTCCGTCGGTTTGGCAGCGTTTTAGTGATAATGTTTGTGTGATATTCGTTTTAGTGATAACGACGTGTCATACACAGCATACATATACCCCCGTATTCTAGAACGTCCCTTCACTCAACATTTCAACTTCACTTGAGAAAGCCGATGGGAGCGCCATCTTTACGCACGGAAAGTCACTACATATCAGCGATAATCTGCTGCGATTCTTGAGCAGCGCAGCGTCATTTTGAGCCGAGCTGTGGCGCAGTGCTCAACTCTGTCAAGTGAAGGGCGAAAGTCGAGTCGAGAAGCGTATGTGAATACGGGGGAGAGACATTTTAACCCAAGGCGTTCTGGATGGCGCCATAGTCCTCTCTGGGCTGTTGTTGACGCGCGTGACCCCCCAGGAAATGCGCTGCCGAGGCTGTGACGTTGGCTTTCGTACTCTCGTGCAATAGCCCAGACAGGAGGAAATCCTCCTCTCCGTAAAAAAAAAGTCCATAGGATTGATATAACGGTTATTTTTATATGACGTTACAAGTAACGTTTTTGTCGTACTTGTCCAGCATGACTGTATTTTGGCCACGCATTAATGTTTATCTAGGTCGGTTACATTTAAATCAATCTTATCATACTTCCTGCACTAAGCGCTTGATGTGATATTTTCGAGCTTCGTTCTTGAAAGAATGAGCATAAATTCAAAGCAGAGAACTATTCTTCAGAAAACATTCTTCAGAAGCCCATGCATACTTGTGGGATGAATCCTTATAATTTTAATTATTGTTCTTCTGGCGTGCGCTTGCGTACATATATTTCAACTGATCCCATCGACTGAGCTGAACAACACTGATTGTGATAGCAGATGCATGCTTAGGCGGAGTTCTTGCGTATTGAAACTACTCTTTAGCGGCGAAATTTCGATGACGCTGTGAGGCAAGCCCTCGGCTCTGAATAGTATAGGGTTTATGTCTCTTGTAGCCCTTGCACAGTTGACATCTGTTAAAGCATATTTAAAAAATTATCTTGTCGCGAATGTTCGAATTGACGAAACCGGCATTCAGAATATAGTTAGAGTTGGTGGTTTATCACTGCAATGTCAGTGCAAATGACATCTAAGCGCCATGAAAAAGCGTCTTGAATGAATATGCTACGCTTGCAGGCAGTGTCCACGTTCTCAGAGTAGCGCCACCATGAGCTCGCCACCCCCGAGGTTGCCGGTGTCACGCAAGGAAGTGGTACCTCCGGATGCGGCATCGTCGCGGCGGCCAATGCCAGGAAAATCCTCCGCGCCACCAGGTCAAGCGTCGTCATTGTTGCCGTTGTCTCAGAAACCACCAATGACAACGTCTTCGGAGACACCAATGAATCGTACGTCACGGGGTGCTTTGGTGCCACTGGACTCGCCGTCGTCTGTTTCGTCAACAAACTCACCAATGGCACAGAGCCCGGCGTCGCCAATGTCCCCGATGTCGGTGGGCTCCAGGTCGTCACCGTCGCAGTCTTCAGTGCAGCACTCGCTGGCACTACCAGAGTCGGCATCAGCACTTACTCTGACCTCTCGAAACTTACGGGCGCCGCGGAGCTCGTTGTCGTCGCTGTTACCGACGTCGCGGGACTTGCCGATGCCGCCGGCCTCGGCGTCACCGACGTCATTCCTGGGCTCGCTGGTGCCGTCGGAGTCTTTAATGTCGGTGACGTCGCGGAGCGTGACCGTACCACCGGCTTCTGTGTCGTCACGGTTGCCGACGCCAGGCAACTTTCCGAGGGCGTACTCGGCGACGAAGGTGCCGTTGACCTCACCTCTGACACCGTGCTCGTCGGCGACGCCGTCGCCCGAGTCGCCGGCGACACCACGGCCACCGACGCCGCGTGATTCGGGGAAACGAGCCTCACCGCCACCGTCGCTGCGTCTTCCATGGGACACGCCGGTGTCGCCGCCGTCGTCGTCTTCAGCGACGTCGCTGCTGTGGAGCTCTCGGAGCTCGCAGAGATCACACAGGTCGAGCATCGTTCGCGGCAGCGGCGGCGACCAGCTGAGGGCGCCCTCGCAGAGTATGAACGAGAGCGAGCGCTCGGTGAACGCCAAGGCCAACTGTGAGTTTCGAATGCGAATAGCCTACCGATTTTTTTTTCTATTATTCATGCGCTTTGTCGGGAGGGGAGCGAGGATATGTACTACCGCTGGTATGACGTACTATGAACCGATATAAGCAGAAATAAACAGACTATATTGCTATTTCACGGTAACCAAAATTTGGATGAATTCATTTGGATTATCTTCATAAGCATACATTTGAAAAAAATTAGTGCTACAGGTGCAGCATCACTAAATTAGTGCAATTTTATGACTGCGTCTTCTGGCCGCCTGCTATAGATCAATTGCTCGAGGCAGTAGTCAGACAGACTTTTCAATACTTCCTTGCTCGCGAATTCGAAATGGTGTGACCTCGAGCTTGATGACATGACTCGCCAGCTTTTGTCGGTGTAAAAAATATGAACTCTTCCAGCTGTTTGTGACAAGGAACGACCATCAAAGCGGTTGAGTCTGTACAACAGGCCTCCGAACCGTATGGAGAGATAAAATGGCAACTGAACACCTTGCTGGCAGGTTGCAGGAGCGGGATCACTCGCTTCGCTATATAGAACGAACAAAACGTGATTGGCTGATGAGACGCGTTGGGAAAAAGCTATTGCATCTTACGTGGCGGGTGTGAGATTAGGTCGTGTAATTAAAAGAAGCAAAACCTAGGCTCCTGCGAAAAGCGTGGTGTTATGCACGCTTTTCACAGTGCCTAGTATTGCTGCTCCCAGATGTTGCGACAAGCGGCAGGCTCCAGATGAATCGGCAATGCGCGTGTCCTGTTTCGCAACTGCGATGATTGAAGAACTCTGCCTTTGTCCAGGTGAACGCCATATTGGGTCGAAGTGGCCGATGTGGACATGATGGCAGACACGGGCGTGAAACTGCAGAAATATTAACGAACACCGACATTGTATCCAAGGTATCTGCCAACGCGCACGTCTGTGTGCCCGGAATGGTGGTTCTGTCGGACGTGTCGCCACCCTAAACCTTTTATACATGAGTATGCTCATTTATCCTAGCAGTAAGCAGTTTTTTTTCGGCAAAAAGAAAGTTTCAAATTAGCGCTAAAATCTTTGTTTAGCTTGCTTGGTTGAGAATTGATTGATATGTGGGGTTTAACGTCCCAAAACCACCATGTGATTATGAGAGACGCCGTAGTGGAGGGCTCCGGAAATTTGGGCCACAAGGGGTTCTTTAACGTGCACAGCGGCCTACAGCATTTCCGCCTCCATCGGAAATGCAGCCGCCGCAGCCGAGATTAGATCCCACGTCGTGCGGGTCAGCAGCCGAGTACCTTTGCCACTAGACCACCGCGGCGGGGCTTGCTTGGTTCAGGTGCAGAGAGGCTAAGACCGAAGCTGTATATTCTAGAGACATTTTCTGGACTTTATCTTCCTCATTTCGAAAAAAAAAATTAACATATCCACGGCGTAAATGATGATGAGTGGAGCGAAGCGTTCGTCTGTGCATCCGTCCATGCGTTCGTTTGTCCATCCATTCGTCCGTGCGCCCATCCGCGCGTCCGTCCGTCCGTCCGTCCGTCCACCCGTGCGTTAAACAGACCGACAAACAGACGACAGACGGACGCGGCCAGTGGATGATTCACGGTTTGCCTATAAAATCCTCCGAAGCTTCACCCCATTATCATCATTCACTCCATGGATATGCTGTGAGGTGGTTACTACCTGCATGCATACATACAGGTGATGAACGAGCCACGCCTTTAAGGAGCTTCACCTGTAAACAAACCATTATCACTAATTCGCACGGGTGCCTTATTGCATTTCGTGAAATAAAGCGTCAGCTGAAACGCGGTATTTCAAGCTTACGGAGGTGCATGTTATCGATCACTGTATCTCTCGCAGTGTACTCGGATTCCGTCCACAGCGACCTCATTTCGAAAGGGACTATATGGAAACACATGCACTGAGAGTTACGTGCCCTTCCATTTCTGTGGACTTGTAGCATAGTAGCCTATAAAGTTCAATTCTTACTGTTTTCCTTTTCTGGAACACTCAAACTTAATTTTGTCGTAAGTGCGCCGAAAAATTTTTGTTTGAAAAATGTTTGCTCACGGCTAGAGTGAGTTATTTAAGGTCACTTTAGCCGTGCAAATCTAGCTCACTTTAGCACAGCAGCTACAAAGCTGCTGTGCCAGTTGTCACGTGATCATAGAGGGCGGTGGCGAGCTTTTGGCTGGGCGGAGCCTGTGCTCTTCGACGTGGCACAAGCGCCTCAGTTTGTCCATGACACCTACAGCTGTTCACAAGCATGGAATAGCTCCCCGATGACTGCTTATCCTGAAATCAATTCCCACAATGCGCGAGGTCTGCCAGAGTATTTCCTTCCTTTTTCTTGCCTTGATATTCTGAGAAAATTGCGAGCACACCCTGTAGTTTTCGCTAGTTAGTAATGCTCCTGAAAGCAACGGTCTCACAATAGGGAAAGCAACAGGTGCATTCGAATGCATGTATTCTTGCAGGGTTGTTTTCAAGACTATTTGCGTCAATCAGTCATCGACAGAAACGGAAACCTCTTCTGTATACGTGCAGTGTTTTCCGCACGACAACGATACGTTCTGCATCATCCCACATGCGCACTGGACGATAGCGCAATTCTCCCCTAGTCCTAAATAGCTTTGTCAACTTTTCAGTGGCGATAGGAACCGGAGACGCCAGAGGTGGGTCGGTAGCTCTATTTATGCCAGTCTTCGTTCTTGTATTTTATCTGTCTTGTTGTTTTTCATATTTCCGAGTGTTTACCGAGGAACACTCGGCCAACGTTCAAAAAGGAAAACCCACATATAAAGAAAACACTAACCCTTATCAGACGTGATGAGAAACTGCAGTTTCACATGCCCCTCAGAAATAATTATAAGTTAATTCCTGAACCATTGCCCTCTGCAGCGTCAATGTCATTTCATGTCCGCCACGGCGGTCACGGTACTGAGATGCAAAGGTCGCGGGTTCGATTCCGACGGTGGGGGTCGTATTTAGGTGGAAGTGAAACGCTCGTGGCCCTTGTAATGGGGCACATTAAAGAACATCAAAGTTTCGAAATTTCCAGGGCCTTTCATAGGTGCGGCGTGAGACACTACAGTGTGCCTCCTAATTGTCTCGTGGGTTAATTTTACTCGTAAAAACCCGCACAATAATATTTATTGTTATTGGAGTTATTTGATAACTTTAGATAGTATACTGCGACGGAGTTCATCGTTTCATTGAGCAGTTTCTTGTTCTGAAAGCCATTACAGATGTGATATATAATTTTCCGGATGACCAGAAGAGCCTCTTAGGCTGCCGACACATGTAATGAACTAATGATGGCTACTTAGAGACATCGGTATCGTTAGACGTCACAAGTGGTAACGTGACTGTTCTTAATTATTACTAAGCCGAACACTCGCACTGTGCGATTCCGTTCTCGTTGTAGCTAGGGAATAACTTAATCTAGCTGGCGCTATCGTTTCCGCATCTAGCCCCGCCGCAATGGTGTATAGCGGCTAAGGTACTCGGCTGCTGACCCACAGGTCACCGGATCGAATCACGACTGCGGCGTCTGCGTTTTCGATGGAGGCGAAAATGCTGTAGGCATGTATCCTCAAATTTTGGTGCACGTTAAAGAACCCAGGATAGTCGAAATTTTCGGAGCTGTCCACTATACAGCGACTCTCGTAATCATATGGTAGTTTTGGGATGTTAAACCCTACATATCATCTTCATCGTTTCCGCACCTATCTCTGTGTGCCGGTTATTTGTTGAGTCGTTAAATCACAGAAGAAGGAAAAAAACACTTATCGTAGCGCTGTGCACTAATAAAAGCGAAAGTCAAGCGCTAATGTTCCAGTACTGCACATCCGTTCTGCGAAGATAACAGATGCCGGTGCAGATTCGTGTGCTCAACTTTTTTGTTTGTTTGTTTCTATCGCTGTACTGCATGACCCGATTCAAGGCTTTATCGAGATTGACGGCCTCCGTATAATATCTGTGCAATCATTCCACACAGCCCTTGCCGAACCGCTGAAAGCAAGGCGTTATCTTCATACCCGACATCCTTCCACCCTTATGTATACTCGCGCGTATTACAGCTCTTGTGCGTTGCTCGCAGCTAGGTCGTTCGAAGGAGTTTTTGGAATAACTGTACCCATCTACGCCGTGCCCATGTAAAAAGATAAATTTTGTAGTTAGGTGTTAAAACCACAACACTATGAGAGATGCCTTATAGTTCGGGACTGCCCTGGAGTTATTTTGACGAGCCGGCGTTCCTTGCCATGCAATATACACCTGAATCAAGGGCATTGCCTGAATAAGCCAGGCGTAATTCTTGGGGGACGGCAGCATTTACACTGTTTGCGAAAGAGGGCCTCGAGTCTCCCTTCCAGTGAAGCACTCAGAATGCCTTTGGTGATAATGCACTTTTGCCACGTTGCCCGTGTTTGCAGTATATGGGATGTGAATGCCTCTCTGAAAAATGAAATCACATTTAGCGCTTCAGAATAAAGTGGCACATTTGCTTACCAAATGTACACTTTTTATTCGATAAGAATACATTCAGGGTCCAATTGAAGTACAGAAAGGAGAAAGGAGTGAGAAAAACAGGGGAACAACGTACGGAGGTGCAGTTAAAAAGATAAAAAAGAACGCTACAAGGGATCCTGCAAGGTGATTTCAAGTGTTTATTCATCTGTTATTGTGACAGTTGATCGAGAAGGTAGTTCCGTGGCGTCTGTTTTAGAGGTAAACGAGTCATTGCATGATTTTGGGCCCACCACATAGCAATGATTCCTCTATACAAAACGACCTGTATAAAAGAAGGCGTCCTTCAAATGACTTTTAAAACGGCAAATACATTTGGTTAGTGATTAAAATCTTCTGAAACATCAATGTTGCACGCAGAAACGCAGAAAGTTGAAGGGAGGCCGCAATATGCGCCACCAATGGGACATTTTGAAACAAGCTCGATGACTTGGTAGTTCCTCAGTGTAATAATCACAAGTACTCGAACAAAAAGTATTTCAGCCCACGCAGCTTGAAATAAAATGCAACACGTACAATTCAGTCTCATTTGTGAAAAAAAAAATAACTTTTTGACGTCACGGACGAGCCACAGCATTGTCCGTTTGTTTAGTTTTATTTTTTTGTCGGGCTGTGCTCAGTCATGCATTGCGGGCAAAAAACGGAGGGCATTACGAGAGCTACGCCACAAGTTCGTTCTTGGACGTTGTCAGTTTAAATTGTGCTGGAAGTATGCAAACCATTAAAACGCGATTTCCTTTCGAACTAATTGCCTCATTGACACGCAACAAGGTCTACGAGGTTTCTTTAACGCTACTTCTACAATCTACGTCGACACAATATTGGCGCTTAGCGTTTTTTTAAAGCTGATTGACGAGTACTTTAACGAAAAATCAACTCGCATTGAACATTTTCCATTTCTTTAGGCTGCTCGACTTTACACAGCATCACAGCTATTCCCCCCCCCCCCCCCCCAAAAAAAAAAACGCCGACGAGTGTTCTCCCAACGCTGAACACAATACTGTATTGTCTCGTTAATAGTTTTCATTATAGAGAGTAACAAAATCAAGCGAACTGTGTAAGGCATGCGGAAAACATACCAGCAGTTCGAATGCTCAAATTCAAATTTCCACAGAATAGCACATCAGTAATGAGAGATACGGTATCGGGAAGCTCAGGCTCATTTGTAACCGAATGAATTCTATTATCGTGCACTCAATTGTAAACACACAAACGTTCTCGCATTCAACGCTACCCGAATTCAGTCGTGGCATAAGTGGTGATTGGACCAGTCGTCTCGTTCTCGATCTGCATAACGCAAAATTTCTCACGTGCCAGGTATTTCGAGAAGGTTACAGTGCGAGAATATTCAAACAAAGTTACCCGTGCGACATTCTATTTTCGTGGTGGAACACTTCGGTATAAAGACACTCAACTTCGTATGGCGTAAATGTATATGTTTTTTTATAGGCCGTAAGGACATATACACCCAGGCACAAATGAGCACAATCCTCGTTGACTTGACGTAATATGAGTGAGGTAAAAATTGAAATGAAAAACACCGCGTGCCTCTGACGCACCGAAGACTTGTGCACTGCAGTGTTGTTTGGACATCATTCGCCAGAAAGTCTCGTTTTTGCAGCCCAACTTCATGCCATAAAGACCACAATGAAGAAGACCCTCACGGCTGCGTCAAGGAGGCAGTACTCGGGACTGGACTTCAAGAAGCGGGCGCGCAGGGAGTACAGGTGCATCCTGCACCCGCGCTCCAGGTTTAGGTGCGTGTGATCGTATAGCATTTTCCTCGAAAGGTGCGGTTCAGTCAATGTGTGATCGTGTGTCAAACGGTATAGTCCGAGCAGTCGCAGCGGGTCTCGAGATTAGGGTTATCAACCGTCCCGGATTTTGCGGGACTTCCTGTCAGCAGGGCTACATGTCGCCGATCGGTTCCAAACCGTCCGGTGAGCAACATTTATGTGATCCGACGCACATGAAATCACACGGATCGCACGCACGGAGCTATGTTGCTGTGGTTGCGAGGAGTCTTAGCCACTTCGGCGGAACTTTTGCATGAAGTGGGACAGCGTTCTCCAGCAAGAAGCAGTGTTTGTAAGAGCACTTAACCAGTTGTGCCACTTCTTTAAGAGGCAGCGCGACAATAAAAAACAAAAGAAAAAACAACGGATTTGCCTGTAGGACATACCCCAAGAAAAAGCTGATTTCGCTGGCTCCCTGTGTCACACCCCCTGTCCCTGCGTTCTTCATTCAATATTTAGTATCCGTACTATAGATAGGTGGTGCCACTGCACGTCGCTAGAACTAGTGTTGCATACATATATAGTGTAAAAAGTTATGCCAACTTCAAGGCGCAAAAAGCGTGGGCAAAGATGAAGAGGTCATGAAGATGAGGCTCGATATTTATTGTAATAGCGAATATGTGGACACAGCAGGGAGAATATTGCAGCTGCCGTCTGCGTCGCTGTGCAGTTCCACACATAGTCCAAGTGCTATAACATCGCTCCATGCTGCCGATGTTTTATGCTCGAGTAAAAGCTCCTCAGGCGAAGTGGGAATGCGCTGCCACTTACATGACAGAGGAAGGCCCCAGAGAGAGGATGGTCACGTAGAGAGAGAGAGAGAGAGTGCGTGTGTGCGTGTGTGTGCGCGCGCGCGCGTGTGTGTGCGTGTGTGTGTGCGCGCGTGTGTGTTTGTGTGCGCGTGCGTGTGTGTGTGTGCGTGTGTGTGCGCGTGTGTGTGCGTGTGTGTGTGTGCGTGCGTGTGTGCGCGCGTGTGCGCGCGTGTGTGTGTATGTGTGTGCGCACACACACACACATACACACACAAACACACACACACACACACACACACACACACACACACACACACACACACACACACACACACACACACACACACACACTCGACAGAGATCAGCAAACGGTTCATACCTTTGTCCGTTCCGTGTTTGTTCTCATCACTCGGTTTGCAATGAAGGGATAGCACGATGGTCGCTTAACTCACTGCAGCGTCCGGATTTTCTTAGGCCAGTGCTTCTTGATTTATGAGACGTATGCTGAAAGAGTTTAACGATATTGATTTACTTCGTATATTGTTCCAAGTCTGGATTACCGCATTCACAACTGCTTTTTAGTTTTTTGTTTTGTTTTTTGCGAGTGAAAGCGCCAAGTGGGCGCGATTACATCTGCGCCCCGAAATCAGACCATCTGTGCCAGCGATGCATGTGTGGCCGCGCGAGGCATGACATCTGTATTTCAAATGCACGTTATAGTGCAGGCCAAAATTTCTCGTGATTTCGCCTCTTTAGTCGATACTGTCGTTGTGCAGATTTTCTTGAATTCACGTTACACCTTTCCCAGAGAAGTGAACCTGTTAAATGTGAAAATGATCAGTTGTGAACGATATTCTTTACTGTCTTGTAGCTACATTTGACAACATTTTGTAGCCTTTGGCGCTATAACCGTGAGAAAGAGTTCAATGAGAATCGCGGCAACTGTTTCAGATACCCAATGTCGGGAGTTTCGCGAGCTAAGAAGCGTCGCATATGTGGAGTCACGTGAACGTTCTAGAATCTCATGAAAAAATCCCCACATAGCATATCACATGCTCTCATACCGTCATATATGATAAGTGGAAACATGCGCGTTTTGACGAGAAATAGCAATACCTTATTTAACAGTAGAGGAAGCGCCCCATGTTACATATGGAAATTTAAGCTTGCTTGTCTGTGACCTCCGTATGATCATATGAAATTATTACTAATAGAAATGACCAGGTTTTTTTTCGCTTGATTCTTAAATAAATTAATTGTAAAATTATAGTGCCTGAATCACCGGCCGGTTGATAAATCGCTCCGATAGCTAAATGATTCACGGTCAGTTTACCGATACTGGCCGTATTAAAATATACTGCGCCATACGTATTTGCAAGACTAGGTGACTTGCAGTGTAAGAAACCAATATCGAATACTATCAATGAACGGCGCACCCAAATTATGAAGGAAAAGTGTGGCGTAACGGAGTCCGAACAATTAGTCATGTTTTGCTCACTGAATAGTATCCTGATCCGCTGCCCAAGGTATATAATATTGTGTCAGCAGCACTATCAGTTATTACGTGTTTACCAAAAACTATTGGTTCAATTATTCGAAACAAATATTCGGAATTACGACCACCTCCTGTCCGGTTCGAAAACTTCCCGCCACGACGGTCTGGCGATTTTGGTGCTCGAGTTCTGAGACGAATTTTGCGGCATGAAATCCGTGCCGTGGCGGTCGCACTTAGATGGAGGCGAAATCCTGAAAGGCCCGTGTACTGAGATTTAGTTGCACGTTCAAGAACCCCAGGTAGTCGAAATGTCTGGAGCCCTCCATTACGGCATTTTGATCATATTCTGGTCGGGGACGTGAAGCTAGCAATTATTATTATTATTATTATTATTATTATTATTATTATTATTATTATTAGTAGTAGTAGTAGTAGTAGTAGTAGTAGTAGTAGTAGTGTGGTGTGATGCAGGGTTCTTGTTGCTGATTTGTTTTTCTCCCGGGCTGAGCCTCAGAGAGTTTTGTTAATAAGGACAAAGCCGTTCGGTTTCCAAGAAACACACAAAAAGTTTAATTGAAAAGTAAAAAGGCAAAGATTCCTCACAAAACAAAACACTTAATAAACAGTTGACTGGACATGACGAAACACATCTGTAAACACCCAACAAGAACGTTCAAAGTCAGTAACTAAACCTAACGTTCGAAAGGGGCTGAGTGATGGGAGTAGCGCAAGAGTATCGGTGCAGTCTCACCCACAAGTTGGTTTTCGGCGGTGATGAGAAACCGGAACGCCGTGACTCCTGCGTCAGTGCGTGGGCTGGACGAGGACGAGGGAACGCTGGCTGCTGGCGACACGTCGAAAAGCCCTACCAAATCGTGATGGTTTCGGCTTTAGGAGCGTGGACACGTCGGAGACGGGAGAACGCAGGCTGGTGGCGACGCGTCCGGGAACTAGGGTCGACCTAGTCAAGCAGCTGGGCGCACAGCTCGGGCCCGGAGCCCGACGGCTGTAGCTCGCCTGCCGGAACCAAAGTCCGCAGGCCCTGGAAAGGAGTTCAGGACCGGATGGCCACGGTCCTTTGGAGCGGGAACCCGACAGCAGGAGGCCCCGGCCGGTGGAAGTCCTGTAGGCTCGGGTCCGGAACCCAACGGCCCATCTTCAGCGCCCGGTCCGGTGACGACCTTCCGCTTGCACTCCTGCCTCGAATTCCCCTTGCTCTGGTCTGCCCAGGCTCCTGCTTCAGCTCTGGCCCACTTGTCTCGTTCTCATTGGAGATACTGCTGTTTCGTGGTGTCAAGCCATTGGGCCTTGAAATCTCCGTGTTCGCTGCCCATTGGATGTTTTACCTTTTGTTTACTTCACGTCCTGCCACGCATCCTCGTGCTTGACGCTCTTTAACGTCGTCATTCTTGTTTAAGCAGCACCGCACGTGCACTCTGGTATTTCTCCTTTTTTTTTTTTTTTTTTCGTGACGCGCACTTTTCGAAGGCGCGCACTTTGAACGCGCACCACACATCACATACGCCCCCCTTTTATTCAAGTTTTTTTTTTTAGAAAAAAAAAACTGCCGATGAGTGCGCGTTCTGCACTACGTCACAATTAAACCACATATTTGCACCACGCAGTTCAACACATCACCGGGCTACAGTTCGCTACATCGTCCAAATGTCCACACTTAAACTTTAGATTCACCCAATTGCATTTAAAAGTTCTGAAACCCGGAATAAACCTTTTTACTACAAAATCGACTATGGACAAAGCTACTTGTGTCCGCATCTAAAAGTCGAAGTCCAGAAAGAGCTACCGGTTTTCTAACCCTACACTCAGGTTATCGCGTCCCAAACCAGACGCACTGCCCTTCTCGCACGTTTCGAAAGTAACTGTGGCAAACATGCTTTTATGCACTTTCGCTGAAACGCGTGTCTGCGCCCCCGCCGGCCACATGAACGCTTACCGGTCACAGAGGAACAGGGCGCGGTCTCGAGCCGTCGGCGTCGACACGAAACGCACTGAGACACGAATGTCCAAATGCCACAATCTCTCACACAAATGCTTTCTTTTAGTTCACCATCTAATGAACACAAGCTCGGGGTGCCCTCAGCAAGCCCAAACGCTCCGACAAGCGTGTGAGGTTCCTGGATTCTTGAGAAGGGATGCCGTTGTGCTCGGTCATTATACAGCTCATCTTGAGTGGACTTAATTATAGGTTCAAAACCAATCACGTTCTCAGGTTCAAGACCCTGTCTGGCATTCTCCATACCTACTATCGAGCCCACCTCCGATTCGATACTGTTTATTTTGAAGAGTGCTTCAGCACTCCCATCGTGTTTTCTCGGACAAATAGCAGTTACGCTATCCTGTGAACTAGAATCCCCTCTCTCTCTGAGTGAGATATATGTATGGTCTAGGACCATTGACGTGGTGCCTGCTGCTACCTCTGTCGGTACAAAACAATCAGTGGCCACTATATCAGAGCCTTCACGGCATTCGCTGCCATCTTCCCAATGACGTTCTAGCGCTCCTTCCATGGAGCTATTGAGAGGTAGCCCTACCCCTTCCCGAAATGTGCTCGGCCTTTGAGACGTTCTGATACACACCTCATTCTGAATGGAACTTCTTTGTTCCCTGCTATCGAAGCTTTGCTCCACCACATTTTCCACAGCTTCTAGGTCGCCCATATCCAGGCGCTCTTCTTCATAGGTGCTTGGCCTCTCAGAGGTCCCCAAGCAGCTAACGGAAGTAATATGTTCCCAGCCAGAGAAGCTTTCCGTCGCTTCAACAAACTCCTCATGACTCCTGCCTTCTTGGCTGTCCACCTCTCTGCCTTCCTCTATCTGAGCTTCTCGCTCCGAAGTAAGGCTGTCGCGAGGCTCGAGGCCAACCTTGCAGGAATCGACTTCCCTCCAGCAAACGCTGCTATCGGAGCAAACATTCACCGCTTGCTCGACCTTCTGCATCGCCAGCTGCCCCCTTTTCGCCATCGCAAGCTCGAGTCGCCGCTCGAAGTCCACCCTCTCTAATTGGAGCTGCTGCTTCAGTATGCGTGTCTGACGCTCTAGCAACACTTTATGTTCACGCGTTACGCGCTCTAGCTCCTCCTTCTTAGCTCTAAGCACCAATTCAAGCTTTTCCTTCGCCGCCTTTCGTTCTGCAGCCCGTTGCTCACGCTCCCTCTCCATCCGCTCCTCGTACCATACTCTAAACTCCGCTCCCGTCAGTCCCATTTTATCCGCCAACTCAATTAACTCCCACGTGTTCGTCATCGTGTTAACCGCGTCAAAAAATCTACTGGAAAAACAAACGACTTTGTCCTGTCGCGGACGCCAATTTGTGATGCAGGGTTCTTGTTGCTGATTTGTTTTTCTCCCGGGCTGAGCCTCAGAGAGTTTTGTTAATAAGGACAAAGCCGTTCGGTTTCCAAGAAACACACAAAAAGTTTAATTGAAAAGTAAAAAGGCAAAGATTCCTCACAAAACAAAACACTTAATAAACAGTTGACTGGACATGACGAAACACATCTGTAAACACCCAACAAGAACGTTCAAAGTCAGTAACTAAACCTAACGTTCGAAAGGGGCTGAGTGATGGGAGTAGCGCAAGAGTATCGGTGCAGTCTCACCCACAAGTTGGTTTTCGGCGGTGATGAGAAACCAGAACGCCGTGACTCCTGCGTCAGTGCGTGGGCTGGACGAGGACGAGGGAACGCTGGCTGCTGGCGACACGTCGAAAAGCCCTACCAAATCGTGATGGTTTCGGCTTTAGGAGCGTGGACACGTCGGAGACGGGAGAACGCAGGCTGGTGGCGACGCGTCCGGGAACTAGGGTCGACCTAGTCAAGCAGCTGGGCGCACAGCTCGGGCCCGGAGCCCGACGGCTGTAGCTCGCCTGCCGGAACCAAAGTCCGCAGGCCCTGGAAAGGAGTTCAGGACCGGATGGCCACGGTCCTTTGGAGCGGGAACCCGACAGCAGGAGGCCCCGGCCGGTGGAAGTCCTGTAGGCTCGGGTCCGGAACCCAACGGCCCATCTTCAGCGCCCGGTCCGGTGACGACCTTCCGCTTGCACTCCTGCCTCGAATTCCCCTTGCTCTGGTCTGCCCAGGCTCCTGCTTCAGCTCTGGCCCACTTGTCTCGTTCTCATTGGAGATACTGCTGTTTCGTGGTGTCAAGCCATTGGGCCTTGAAATCTCCGTGTTCGCTGCCCATTGGATGTTTTACCTTTTGTTTACTTCACGTCCTGCCACGCATCCTCGTGCTTGACGCTCTTTAACGTCGTCATTCTTGTTTAAGCAGCACCGCACGTGCACTCTGGTATTTCTCCTTTTGTTTTTTTTTTTTTTCGTGACGCGCACTTTTCGAAGGCGCGCACTTTGAACGCGCACCACACATCACATGTGGTTAAGAGAGTCGCACACCTCTACCAAATCGTTCTTGAGTGAGGTCATCTACTGGTTCTGCGTTAGAAGCTATTTCATTGCGGGATATATGACACTTTTTTTTTACTTGCACTGTGCAGGAGGTGGTGGGACATCTTAATACTCATCCTGCTCCTCATGAACCTGGTGCTGATGCCGCTGCACCTAGGTTTCTTTCGCTTGCCGGGCATCGAGTGGCAGTTCTACTCACTCTCCTCGGACTTCATGTTTTTCGCGGACATGATGCTCAACTTCAGGACAGGTGGGCATACGCGCGTTGACACAAGAAAGCAAGCAGATCGGTTAAGCATGGCTGAGTGTAAGCGATGCTCAGCTAAATCAAAGGCTAAACACGCCTATAGTTAGCCGCTGAACCTTGCGTGAGATGTGGCTTAGGCCGGATGAAACAAAAATAACGCATGTTTCCACGACCACATTTTCAGCCTGCTCGTGTGGGCGGAGCAAAACCAGGTTTAATTTCACCTACCGCTGCAACTACGAGAGAAATTATGACATTCCTAAACAAGAAATTTGATTCAATTCTAGAACCCCTTCAGGTTCCCTTTAAGGCGTTTAGGCTTGTCTGCTGTCGTAGCCACTCCTAGTACTCGGAGTGCTCACGAGATGGCCGTTGCCTGCACTTCGATGAGTAGGACACAGCCAGACACATATATATATATATATATATATATATATATATATATATATATATATATATATATATATATATATATATATATATATATATATATATATATATATATATATATATATATATATATATATATATGTCTGGCTGTGTCCAACTCATCGAAGTGTATATATTTGACGTATGCATGTGGGAGGTAGCGGCCAGATACTGCACCAGGGTGGCCAATCCTTCTCTGGTGAGGGAGTGCGTTCCCGGCGGTGGTTACCGGTGAGGCCGCACCTCAGGCCTCTTAATGCAGTTCCATCAACACGCGGATTTTTTTTTCCGGTTGGGAACTGCGCGGCACCGGGATTTGAACCACGGACCTCTTGCATGCGAGGCGGATACTCTAACCACTTTGCCATCGCCGCACTATAAATTAAATTGAGGACGACGCAGCGAGCAATGGAAAGAAAAATGGCAAGTGTAACCTTAAGAGACAAGAAGAGAGCAGAGTGGATTAGGGGACAAACGGGGGTTAAGGATATCATAGTTGAAATAAAGAAGAGGAAATGAACATGGGCCGGGCATGTAGCACGTGGACAGGATCACCGCTGGTCATTAAGGGTAACTGACTGGATTCCCAGAGAAGGGAAGCGGGTTAGGGGGAGACAGAAGGTTAGGTGGGCAGATGAGATTAAGAAGTTTGCGGGTATAAATTGGCAGCAGCAAGCACAGGACCGGGTTAACTGGCGGAACATGGGAGAGGCCTTTGTCCTGCAGTGGACGTAGTCAGGCTGATGATGATGATATATATATATATATATATATATATATATATATATATATATATATATATATATATATATATATATATATATACAAGTAAGTGGGGGATGGACGGAGGGCAGTCTTTCAGGATGTGGTGGGTAAGATTCATGGAAGATTCAGTTTTACCGATGAACCTCCGGAGCTTCGCTCACTCATCATAATTCACTCCGTGGATGTGCCGTAATTTTTTTAATGATTAGCAACTAGCAACTACCCGTTCGTTACGCAATTCACATGCCGTGACACTTGGTGTGATCCTACGATTACGCCACGCAATACTATATCTGTGTAACTGCTTGGCCGACATGACGTCTATACTGTATACAGAGTCATTCTCCAAAGTGCGTTGAAGTATACTGGTAAAGAGAGCAGAGCTCCCTCTGGTTGAAAATACTAAAGCTCTTCTTCGTTACATATAATATCGTATATGTAGCAAAAATTTTAACACACTCGGAGTACTACTCCACTGTTTGACCGTGCAAAACTAAAAAGGGATGATACAGAGACGGAATGTGGCAAATGGAAATCTCACGTGCGGATATTTGTGAAGTAGAAATTTCGTGAGCTGCTTAATTGGATTATATATACTGTTCGTTGCCTTCAAATCCGTCTTCATAGCGGTAACTTGCTTGGCTGGCGAATCTTGCAAGCCACAACATGCAGCTCACGCGATGCACGTGACTGTGAATTAGTAACTTCTGGGTTCTTACGTATACCAAAACCATTCCGTATGATTATAAGACGCGCCGTTGCAAGGGTTACTCCGCATTAACTTTAACAATTTGGTGTTCTTTAAAGTCCACATAAGTCCAATATTGCACGATTGTTCGTGCTTCTCCTCGTGAGTACTGCTCCTCGACATGAGCAAACGTGGTGTGCGTACCCCCGACATTCGCCGCAAACACACACACACACACACACACACACACACACACACACACACACACACACACACACACACACACACACACACACACACACACACATATATATATATATATATATATATATATCAAGTGATGGTTAGTAGAGGTCGAGAAGGAAGAAGTGCAGAACAGAATAAACATGGCGTATGAGCCAGGCCACGTCTCCCATTCATCATAGCGTCACACAAGTCGACAGGATGGAGACCTGACTGCCCCTTCATCAGTCACTCATCATCGACGCAGTTCCCCAGAAGACGCCCTGACCGTACATTGGCTACCGAATCATCGCCTAGGAGGACAACGACCAGCACCATGACAGAACCATCGGCTGACCTCGACATCCCCAAGTACACCGGATCAGCGGACGACGGACCCGTGCAGGACTGGTTCAACCTGTTCGAACTCCACGCTACCGCGGCATCCTGGTCGGAACGGTAGATGGTTACGAACTTCAGCGACTACGTCACCGGTGAGGCATTTAAATTTTACCTTATTCACATATTCGAGAACGACGAGTCATGGCAAAAAATCAAAGAGGAGATGATTACCCGTTTTAATGACTATGACCAAGACTTACTCATTGCCAACCATCTAGAGACAACTGCACACTATCGTCAATTTCCTAAGCAGTCCTCAAACATTCGAAAGTCCAGCGCGAATCGACAAGTGCCTCAAGACGAAGTGCACATGCGTTTACTTACAGAAGGCCACGCATACATTGGGGAAAACCCAACTGTCAAGCGCGTCTCCCTTGTACACGAAAGTCGGCATTTGCGAAGCAATCGCTTCAGCATATGACCCGAGACGTTGCCCAACCACCTGATGCCGTTCACTCTTCGTCTGGCATACGTGGTCCACCACCTGGGTTTTCATCACGCGGTTCTTCAAGCACTCCTAACGCTCACCATTTGCCTTATAAGGACGCCGTATTTATCGTAGATGAGCTGGCGCATCGGGAAAATACCCTGTCGAGCCATGCTCCTTCCACACGGGTTCATGCATCGCCATCCAGTCCATACACACTCGACAGGGAAAGAAACACCGAAGGCTCCGATGCATCGAACGTCGCACGCTGCAATGCGCAAGAGCCTCTTATAGTGAACAGGGTATAAGAAGCTTCTGAAGAACTTTCTATCAATTCCGAAGCATTATCTTCATTGCCCGAAGTGCATGACAACAGCCCACAAACTACCAGCTGCCGACTGGGCCCCACATCAAGTTGTGAAGAAAACGAGCGCGATGTTCAAGAAGGGATCTCACCGCAATGCGTTCCACAGCAACATCAGTAACGCCAGCAAAAGCAAGTCCAAGAATCGCAGACACTCCAACAGATACACCGACAAGGACGACGACGCAAAGTCAGCCTCTTAAAACAAATTCAGCACGTCAGGCATCTTTGCATAAGAGATCGGCGCCAGAAACGCATCTGGCACAAAATATCAAGACTGCGCCTAAGATTGCAGCTCCGAAACCTCAGGAAACAGCGAACAATACAAGAAGTCACCAGTTCTACCACACAAAAATTCAGACACCATCCCATTAGTTCACGACAATGGAGCCAACGCCACAAAAAACTACAAAAGAGACTGAACGCTATAATTTGTACAATGCACGAACATAGACATAATTTTTTGAACTTCAGTTCTTGTACACGCAGGCTGCAAGCACTAATTCTGTCTCAGCCGCGACACAAAATACAGCGCGTACGACAGAGGATTCTGCGCCTACAACATTCGACCTTAAAATGCTCCAAGGACTTCCAACCTTGTTCGTTCCTCGCAGGTGCTCAAGTCACGTCATGGTCAGTGCAGTTTTGCGAGACGCGGTTACCTTCTCCAGAACGCCACAGCCAACCTCGCCCACCAGAACTCCCCCATTTACCGGGCTGCTGCACTCTTTTCTGAAGTTTTGCGAGTTTACGGAACACCGCGGGGCCATGAAACCAATTGTGCATTTTGACATTTGTGACTTCTCAACCTCTCTTTGTTTACTTTTTGTTGTGCGTAATCCATGCCTTCTTTCGGGGAGAGGGAAAATCGTGTGACGTATCAAGTGATGGTTAGTAGAGGTCGAGAAGGAAGAAGTGCAGAACAGAATAAACATGGCGTATGAGCCAGGCCACGTCTCCCATTCATCATAGCGTCATATATATATATATATATATATATATATATATATATATATATATATATATATATATATATATATATATATATATATATATATATATATATATATATATGTTGTGAGCTTACACGACTTGTGCAAGGCTAAAGACATAGAGGAGTCTGTGATAACCGAGCTTCATGGTGCAGTTCGCGTCATTTCTGTCTTAAGTTATTGTACTTATTGGCTGAGGTTTAACGACCATTACACTAAGCTGCCTTGTCTTCATTGATAAGGCTTCAAAGAAAAGGCAATTATCTCGAGCGCAATCAGCAAGGTCATGATCAGTATGAAGCTTTTAAACGTAATCTTGATCAACAGGATATAATTTGTCATAATTTAGTAAGGGCTATTTAGCACGTTTTTACTTAGCGTGCTCATGAGTAATATCGCGTTAATTAGCAAAGTTTAGCTAGCTCATCAATTAACTTGCTCTAGTTAGTCTGGTTCTAGCTTTACATGGCTTCATCAGCACGGTCTTCCTAAGATGTGACATAATTACCTCAGCCTTACTATGACTTGGCGTAATTAGCTTGGTCACAGCATGTCCTGGCCTAATTAGCAAAGTATACCGTCCAGCGAAATAGGTAATTAGCCGGCCGCACGTGCTCGGGTGCTGGCAGGTGATGACAAAAAAGTCGACGCGCACCGGCCGAGCAGCGCGCTTGAATGTATACAGGCTGACACGTGGCCCCGCTAGAATGTACAGACCGACATGTGGCCTCGAATTCAGTTGCGGTCACGATGTTGTAAGACGCTCGGCTGGTACTGATCTCAGAAGTCACCGTGCTGATTATTCTAAAACATGCTTAGTGCGGGCATTGAAAGCTTCAAAGTGAATTTAAACACCACTGCCTCTAAGAAATATTATCACGAAAATTTTCGGACACCTTTATTGCATGAGTGCTCTTTTGCACTCAGTGGAACGACAAGCAAATGAAAAAAAAGATGTCTCTGGTTTGAAAACACCGCCGAACTTGGTCGACCGTCCTTGACGAAATGAATCGTTCCATCGTAACCATGCAATAAAACGCAGTGCGCTGAGGGGAGAATCCAACTATTCCGTCCTGTTGGCTCGTTCATAAGGGGGTGTCGCCAGAGCTCGGGAAAATCCCGAGTTTCGCAAAGCTCGGCCTATTCTGCATAGCGCCCTTTCACGACACGCTACACGAGCGCGGGCCTCAGTGCGAGTCATCCTGGAAGACTATACAGTGTCGTAAGAGTACGGGATGGCTTTAATGAAAGCTTTGTGTTTAAGGATGTGGCGGTTTCGATTGATTGATATGTGGGGTTTAACGTCCCAAAATCAGCGTATGATTATGAGAGACGCCGTAGTGGAGGGCTTTTGAAATTTCGACCACCTGGGGTTCTTTAACGTGCACCCAAATCTGAGCACATGGGCCTACAACATTTCCATCTCGATCGGAAAAAAGGACGTGATGGTGTTGCGCGCATCGCAGACCTGTTGTGTATAGCTCGCTTGTGTCTCCAGCTCGGAAGTAAGGAATATTAACATGGTAGCAAAAAAGGTAATCAGAGTAGGCAGTTATCATCAAATTAGGTTTAAATACAAGAGTAGGCTTAAAAGAGGTTTATGATAGCAAAAATGCTTCACCGTAAAATTAAAAAATACTCAGCATTCATAACACGTTACTTGCATGATTGCCTGAACATTCGCCTAACAGCACGTCCGACCTTGATGGAAAGTCGGGATTACCGGAACATGTTTTATTTTCGGACCAAATAATGTTTAAAGATATATTGTATATCTCATTCGTATGCGAAATTTCGAACGGCCGAACACGCTTAACATCATCAGGAACTTTGTCAAGGTTGGACTTGTACAATCGCTTAAGGCCCTATTTTGTTCTTCAAAAACCAGGAATCCCACACAATGACGTCATTTTTGCGTCACCTTATGGCATGCATGCATGCACGTAATAAAATACTTATCACGTATTATATGCAATTACGAATTTCGCGCTACTTGTGAAGGGTGCCTTGAGTTGTATTTTTAGTTGATTTTTTTTTGCTTGCGTGCGATAGCGAGCGTCTCATTGCATGAATTTCAAAACCTAAATCTCGTAGATGTTCTTTGGTATTTTGATTCAGAGGTAACCGGGGAGGCTGGACCAAAAACTCGGAGTATAGCTACTGTACCATCTAAATATGTTCGGAGATATCATTGGCGGTCTTTGTCACGCTCAGGTATCGACGATCGCAAGCAGGGCATCGTCATCATGGATCCGGTTCAGATTAGGCGGCACTACCTGAAAGGCTGGTTTCCCGTGGACCTCGTGAGCAGCCTACCGCTAGACTTCCTCGTGCTGAACTGGCCGGCACAATACCGCAACATGGACCGCAGATCCACGTTATCGCAACTCGCCAAGCTCATCAGCTTCGTCAAGCTTATCAAGATCAGCCGCCTGTTCCGCTACGGTGGCCGCACCGAACAGATAATGGTCAGTCGGGGTTCTCTAAAACCATTTATGAGTACTCGTTAAAGGGATTCAAGTAGCCACGGAATGAATTCACTAAAAGGGGTCACTGCTTCACGATTTCGCCGCCGCCAAAAATGTCGAGAATCCGTCCAGTACGAGATGTGTTACAAAGATTTGTTGTACGATGTCATTGCGTTTTCTTCCCTCTTCCTGACGAACGCGCTGAAAGCTGAGCAGGAAGGGATGGTACGAGGACAGGAAATACGTCACGCGCGCATGGTGACCTTGAGCACCTCCTCCCTCTTTCCCTTCGAATGCGCAGCTTCTCAGTGCGATCGCGCACGCGTGAACAATTGAGCCATTTATGGGCCTCCTGCGGTAGTCCCAGAAATGACTAAGCGTGCCATACTCAAATCAGTCAATTTGAAGAGTTATTTAGGCCTATGTGTTTATTTGTCAAGAGAAGAGAAAGCAATTTTTAGCTGACTGCGAGAATATATTGTGAATTTCAGGCTGCGCGCTCCGCTATAATAGAGAGTTATAGTATACCGGGCTTACCGGGTTACCGGATGTACCGTGATACCGGAATCGATGAGCGTAGGTGCACGTAGTGTACGTAAACATGGCGGTGCTCTCGGGCGCCCGCTTTGAAGTTATTTTGGCGTAGTTGTTGAAAGAATCACCCTCTTCTTAGCAAACGACTGTTCCAAGTGGCTTCGCTTACCTTCAGTTAGCTTCGATGACTGAGTATTACGGATAAGTTGGCGTAGGTTTTGGGATAGCTTCCCATTTCGAACGCGTCTAGGCCTAACTACAAGATTGATGTAAACAAATTGGCAACATAATGTAATCGTGTTTGGTGCGTGGTTCATATTTATTTACTTTTATTATCACTAAAATAAACTTCTAACAATGCTTCGCGCGGTGGCGTAGGCAAACATTCTCGTTTTCTTTTCATTTTCACTGGTTATCTTATGAACCATCTAATAGATGGCGCTACCATCCCAGCAGGGGCACGTAAACCACGTTAACGCTATTCCGCTAAACTATAAGACGCCGCCCACAACGAACGTTAGCTGCACGGTAACGCCATTCCCTTAACCTACGCTATCACGCTAACGCTAAACTATAACTGTCTATTAATTATTTGGCTCACGTGTTCTCGAGAGCTTCGACTATACCGATCGGGAGTGTTTTCTGACCATGTTCAAAAAGTGTTCTAGGAAAACGGCCCCTCACCAGCCTCTCAAAAATACAAAAAAACGCATTATACGCTTATGCGGTTTCTCGTCCTTCTGGCGCATTTCGGGACGCCAGAACAGCAGCTTCCGTGACGTCTATAGAATACATATTATCGATTGGAGGAAATGTCAGCTCCACCATCGCTGTCCCTTCCGAAGAAAGCTTGAGTAAATGATCCATCCGCAAAGGAAAGCTCATTAAGAATCAACGCACGCAATCGACGCAGGCGGCTAGGCAGTAAATACTTGCGTCAATGTAACTCGTTCGAAGAAATGCACGCAATTACACTCCACGCGAAAGTTGTAAGAAGCGCGGATTCACCTGTTCCTCGGCAACGGTGGCGTTCTACACGTGAAGCCCGGTCGCCACTCGTCGTGGGAGAGGAAACCATTAGTAATGTAATGGCACCCTTTCCCCTGCGCCTTTCCCTCTGAATATTGTTTACACGGAAAGGCGGCGATTCCTTCGCGAAGAAGAGTTTGTCGTAACACCGAAAGCACACCAAACAATATCTCTGACGCCTTTCCAGTGGATATACGGACTCGGATAATAATGGTTTAGTAGTTTCACATTTGCGATTATTGAAAAAGTAGTCGCGTGGGAGCACACCGAATCGCACTTTGGCCCAGGGGGTCTCAAACTCACTTAGCTAGAGGGCCTAAGTGACGAAAATTGGTCCCGCAAAGGCCAAGACAGTGAAGGACGCTAACGCGGAAAAAACAAAATGTCACCTAATGCTGCCATTTGAAAAAAAGCAAAGTATCATATCGCATCCATCGCCGAATCATTTCTGAGGAGGACTTAGCTTCAGTATTCGACAAATACATTCGGACTACAATCTCCAAAAACGAATCAAATCTGGATGCCTATTGCGAAATGACATGGTTTATTTCACGGTTACGTTTTTACGGAAATTGGCCGCATGGGGTGCCTCACGAGAAAGATGGTTGTGACCAGTCCCGTTCGCGCATACCTTACGCGATCAACGCGTTACTAGTCGCAACGAGCGTGTAAACAACGCGAGTACGATGTGGCGATGTCGCAAACATTTTATTCGTTTTGAACGCGCGGCCTGCGCGTGAAACGCCCACATTGGCCGCGTGTTTGAGAGCCCTGTCGTTGACGGGTGTGCAGCACGTTCCTCTTCCGGGTACAGTCATACGATCTTACGTCGTCATGCAAGGTTGTGCGTGTTGGGAAGAAAATTGGATTGGTGTAGAGTATGTTACTCCATGGTATTTTTACTATAGGGAGAACTGTATTTGCGTGTCGCGTAGAAACAGGAGTAAACTGTGTTTTGAGCATGAATGATGATGGATGGTAGCGCAGACAACGAACACGGACAAGAGAAGGCACATAGACACAACACTGTCCGTGTTCGTTGTCTGCGCTACCATCCATCATCATGCAACCATACCAACAAGCCCAAATCGCCACCCTCTTTGAGCATGAAGGCGCTATTTCGTGATAGCCAATTGCATTCTCTCTTATTGAAGACCGTCTTGCTTGTTTAAGGTGGTATATATTGCGATTAAAATCTCTATTTATGTGGCTTGTTTCAGGGTGAAATTGGAATTTCATGGTATGTTTTTCGGTATTTCCTTGCATCTAAATTTCTAGCCAAGCGCATTGTTTTAGCTTTTATGTTACAAGTAAATACTTAGTTACAAGTCAATACATATACTAGATCCAAACACAACTCTAATTGTATTGCCAACATGGCTCACTACGGCGAGTGGTAAATGCAACACGATCTTGCGGGTGGAGCTGCTACCCAATCTTTATGTTGTCACTATAGGTACACGCTCTGTTTGACCTTTCTTTTGCCTATCGCGTTGCAGTTCTATCAGACGACGGGCGTATACCTGCAGTTGGGCAACATCCTGGCACTCATCTTCCTAGCTGTGCACTGGCACGCCTGCCTGCAGTTCTTCGTCGGCTCCTTGATGGGCTTCCCGCCGAAGTCCTGGATATCCATCGCCAACCTGCAGGTGGCCGGCCATGTCCTTAACTTCTTCTGCTCGATATATTTGTGCCATTTCAACTAAAGAACGAGACAGGAAGAAAAAAAAAAGTATCCCGCGCGCTCAGATGCACAAAAGCGCGTATGAACGTCCGAGCGCGCGAGGCATGGGAAATAGGGTAAATTTACCAGCGCGAAAACACGAAACACTTAGGAAGGAACACAGACGCACATTGCGTTTGTGTGTGTGTTTCTTCTCAAGTTTTTCGTATTTTGGCGCAGGTAAATCTATCTTAATCATGAACCGACTTGCCCAAGCAGCAGTTTTGGAGAAGTTTAGGGAGCACGTATGCATTCTCGCTGTAAATGAAGGGCGTAGGGATTTTGGTAGCATGAGCAGATAAATTCTAAAAAATACTTCATCAGAAGTTGTTCAAAGCCACATATATAGGAGGATGAGGAAGGAAGTTTATCTGCACGCCGTTGCGTATATAGTTGTCAAACAATCAATCGCTAGAGCTCAGTGATGCGAAAAAAAAAGTGTAGACGACACATACCTTAAGCGGCTAGTGGTGGGCTCAACAGAGACAAGGTTATAATAATTAGCACTCTTTGACAGGAAAAATAAAAAAAAAGTGGCGAAAGTATCATGCATTAGCGCAAGCATTAGGCATATCCAAAGAGCTGAGAAAATATTGATTGATCGATATGTGCGGCTTAACGTCCCAAAATCGCCATATGATTATGAGAGACGCCGTAGTGGAGGGCTCCGGAAAGTTCGACCTCCTGAGGTTTTTTAACGTGCATGCAGATCTGAGCACATGGGCCTGCAACATTTCTTCCTCCATCGGAAATGCAGCCACCGCAGCCGGGATTTGATCCCGCCACCTGCGGGTCAGCAGCCGAGTATCTTAGCCATTATATAGACCATCGCAGCGGGGAAAACTAAGAAATGAACTAACTCATAATTACTATGAACACATTGACTATACTTGTCGAAATTTAAATATACATTAAAATAAGAAAATTTTATTGCTGAGAAGTTAGGCATTGTTTGGATGCAATCTCAAAATTTCATGTGAATTTTTGTTGCACAGCCTAGTACCGTGAAATTGCGTTATTTTTTCGCCCTATGCATTTGACCATAAAGGGAGATTGAGATTACTGCTGCTTGCGTGCCGCCTGTTTAGCGATGGAAATGAGAACGTAGTACGTGGCAAAAGCGCACGTGTTTGTGTTTATTATTTAGTTTACCAAGTAAAAAAAAACCTGTAGCTCCGTATGCCAGTAGACTGCGGTATACGCAGTCTCTCAAGTAGAATATTAAATGGTAGTGCACCGGGATAAAAAGGAATAATAAAAGCCCCATGACAGTCTCTCATAGTAAACTTAGCTTGTCCGAATACACGCGAATTCTCGCTTGTCCGAATGCACGCAACTATCGGTGGAAAAAGTTCCATTTTACAAGAAAATTGTAAACAAAGCATGCTGGCGAAATAAGCGTCAAAGAAAACTTTGATTCCACTGATAAGATACGGCGAACGACTAAATGACATCGAAGGCAAACGCATGAGCAGGATGTCAGCGCTCCTGGCTCACTGCACGAGAACCTTATCTCCTCGAAGACGTATGCAGTGCACAACCCCGTGGCACAACCCCGTGCAGAACAAGCCGTGGTGGGTGCAGTACTCTTGGGCGGTGCACAACACGGTGTCCCTCATGATGACCAATAGCTACGGCTTGGCACAGAAGACCGGCCTGCTGATCGAGGAGTGGATCCAGGTGATGGGCATGTTCTTTGGCGCCCTCTGGCAGGCCCTGCTCCTCGGATACGGCGCCAACCTGCTCGCCCACAAGGACTACACCAAGAACGTCCAGAGGGAGAGGGTAAGTTACGCCGCTACATTTACTATTATATTGATGTATGCCGGGGTTTTACGTCCCGGAACCACCATATTATGAGAAATGCCGTAGTGAATCGAGAGCTTCGAAAAAATTGATCATCTGGTGTTCTGTAACATGACCTAAATCTGATGACGCGGGAGTCCAGCGTGTCATGCCTACCGAAATGCGGCAGCAGTGGCCGGGCATTGATCCCGTAACCTTCGGGTATAGATGGGTGGCTCAGGAGTGAGCCGGATCTTTTGAGGGGCTCTTTCTAAAGAACGAGTGATCCGCGGCTCAGTAAAAGTAGGCGGAGGTTCTTTGGAAGACGGCTCACGAAGCGGCTCATTGAGCGACGGCTTTCGCTCGCTCGCTCAACAAAGGCGGTGGTTTTCTTTCGCTCCTAAACAGTGTCACCGGGTGTTGTTGATTGAACCGCTCCGTTTGACTGCAGTTTTATAGCACAAAAAGTTTACACGGACTGAGGAACACGGGACACACGCTGGCGCTAACTTGCAACAACGTTTATTTCGGAAACAGGGAGCCGTGCACATTGTATAGGCAACATCGCTTTTCAACCATCGTCATTACAAGCACTCCGCAAATTCAGCTATACTTGCATAGAGAGGCTAACTCCCTAGAGGAAAGGACAATTGAAACAATTTTTAGTCCTTTCCTCTATAAGGAGTCAGCATATCTGCGTTGTTACTTAAACGTAGCTCCTCACACGACGACGTATACTCGATCGCGTTCGTCCTTGATGTGCAGTTTCTGCCAATTTAAACGGTCATGTTTTGCACCACCGTGCTGAATGGTTTACTAACAACGTTTTGTCTTAAGTAGATACTGTCGTATGAACAAGTCAGAGAACTGAACGATCAGGGCGGTCCGCCACCGCTTAGGTATACGGACGAAAAGATCAATCGTGTTCAATCTCTTGTTTCAGTGACCGTGGACTAATGACCGTTAGCGTGACAGCCAGAATGAAACTTCGGGAATTTATTCCGCTCACGACAATCAGACCCATATTTATAGAAAAAGGAAACGTCCGTCAAGTTGATAAAAAGCTACAGACTTTTGCCACAACTAACCTTGAATCCATGGTAAAAATTCAGATAAAAATGAAGAATTCTTGCACATTGTTAAATTTTACCGGTGTCTGGCTGTGTCTCAATTAAAATGAACGCTAGTTAGTGGCCACCATTTTCATTTTCAACCAAATTACAGGTCCAGAACAATGATTTTGAGGTTAGATTTTTTTTCGTTGAATAACTTTTGTTCGGTATAAAAATTATACATATTCTAACCGCAAGAACACTTTTCCGTCAACTACGAAAGTTTTCAACTTTGAGTGCACCTAGCGGGAAAAAAAATACGACGCACTTCTTGATCCCATTATTCATTGCCGTAAACTACAAATTCCAATGCAATCTTATGAGTACTCCTTTTTCTTTTTCCGTGGAATGAAGTTTGAGTGAGAAAATATACCACAAACATGTTAAATGAAACAAAATTCCTGTACTTTAGGAATTAATTGGTGAAAGTAAGTTACACTGAGGATAATATTTGCATTGTAAATACTGCCAGTGACATTTGTGCTTTGCTTAAAGAAAAACGTAGTGGCTCTTTCTTCCATCGTTATACTTCAAAATTGTGCTGAAACATGTACGTGTTTTACCAAAAACGTCGAAGTTTAAAAATAAGTTTCTTAAAAAGTCAATTTAAAATTTTCTTCTTGACTCTCTGTTATTGAAGTTAAGAACTTTGTCCGCCACTCTGCGCAAAAAAATACGTTGCTCATCCGCTAATGCGTTATCAGGCGTCAATGGGAACAGGTCCGCCCAACGGCCGCGCAATTATGCACTGCAAATCGTATACAAGTTGTTAAATAATTGTACGTGATGTAACAACCAACCAGATAATCCGAAATATTAAATCTGCAGCCAGGTTGAATGGTGCGGCAAGCTTTCTCTTACGATCGGCTGCTATAGAGCTCGCATTACCAGTGTTGCTTCGATCGCACGCGTACCCTAAACGACGCTCAGACAACGAATCATATAAGGAACGTATCAACCTTGAAGGTTAAAGCCGTTTATTTGATCAATGTGAAGTGGTTAAAAAGCACCCGTCCCAATTAACTCGGGAAATTATAGAAGCGCATTGTACAGCAAGAGCTGGTAGCACGTGTATTAGCGCCCCGTCTTTGGTTTTATCTGAACATGAAGTGGCCCTCCTTAATCAGCATAACCGCCTATGAATCTGTGATATGTGACGGTGCGATGTTGTGTGTAATCTTGTCGTTGCGTTGGGTGGTTTTGTATGCTTGCGCCGGTCTACATATTTGATGCAGTTTGACAATAAAGCTCAGTTGGAAGTCAGCGCTCTGTCCTCTTGTGTCGGTCTGCTCGGCAGTTTCTTCTTCCCCGTAATGCGCTACACCAGTTTAAGTATTGCTAGTAAGGTTCATTTGATTTGACGAAAGCTCTGTCGATAATTATGCAGTGAGCTTTTTTAGTAGGCATGTACAGCCGCGGCCACGTCTGGGTAGAGCACGTGAGGAGCCAGTTTACGCACCGCGGGGCGAAACCTCGAGGCAGTTTCGGGCTCTGAAGTGCTGTATCACAAGCATGTGCGGCCTAGCTGTCAGGCTGACCTCATCAGAGGCCGAAACTGCCTCGAGGTTTCGCTCCGCGGAGCGTAAACTGGCTCTTCGCGCGCTCTACACAGACATGTACATGACCGCGGATGTACATGTTCTTCTGCTCTTACACCCGATACCGGAAAATATCGTGATAAACACGTAAGTTGTGTTGAATATTGTGCCTGCAGACACACAAGAACAGAATATCGCAGTAGCTGTGCTTTCATAAAGCAGAGGAATCAGGTACACTAAAACCAGTTTTTCGGCTTGAGAAGCAGAACGGCAGCGTGCGGTTTGAGTTGTTTGACCAGCGTGAGCATGTATATGATAAATTTCGTTAGATGTCGTAGGCCGGTGGTGTAGACGGTAGGTAGCACTGCAGGCACGCTTCCCCCTCACGCCCCCCCCCCTAAAAAAAAAGAATTGGCCTACGCCTCTATCGCAGGCTTGATTCCTGTGTCATAAGCTACCTGCGATACATTAGTGGCGCAGGTGGGCACTCTAGGCCTTCTCACATCCTGTGTCATATAAGCTAGTCATAGACAGGATGCAAGCATCTTTAGGCCATTGGAGGAGAGGAAGAAGTCATGTGGGTTACGGCATGCAAACTAACAATAATGGCTTTTATGTCCAAAGCCGAGGTACGTACTATAAGGAGGTCATTGTTGAGGGCCCGGAAGTCATGGCCATCTGGTATTCTTCAACGTGGACTCACACTGCACAGTACACGGGCCTCAAACATTTCGCCTTCATCGAAGTGCGACCGGCATCGAACCCACAACCTTCGGGTCAGCAGCTGAGCATCATGACCGCTGTACCACCGTGGCGGATGCTCACTACAAGAGACGGGGAAAAAATAATAATTGTACGCTATGAACCTTGCTTGAATGGCAGCTTTTACTTTCCACAGTGACACATTCCTCATCTCATTCGTCCTTTGGGCGTCGTGTAGTCGTTCGAGCGGAGCTCGCTCGCCATTTGAAGCGGCGCTGGTAATGTGAGCGCCTGCAGCCTCGAAACCTGCGCCGCTGCGGATCGTCCACTCAAGCTCCGAGGCAGGACGTACTGACGAGGGCGGACCGCGGAAACACAAGACGCAAGTCGCTCGGTCCGTCCTCTTCAGTACGCGCTGTTTCCGCCTCTGTACGAACAACCAACTTTCCCACTTTCTCGAAATGTGATATTCCACTGTAACCCACCATGTGACATATCACTATACATGAGGCTTGTCGCACCATGAAAAATAAAGCTTTGTCCCTGGCTGCGCATTAGCTCTTTTGGAACAGCTTCTTATTAAGTCGCGTACTATTATCTTCAATGGATCAACGAATTTACTTTATTGGACGTTAGTTCGACAGTTTGCTTCGGTCGGGGCGGGAAAAGAGTGGTTTAAACAAGTTTTATTGTCCCCTGCATGACTTGTCTAAAAAAAATTCCTGAAATAAGGTATTTTGTGCGTTTTTTTGCGTTTCTAATATTTTTGCTCAGAAACCCTTCGACACTAATTGAGAAATAAATACCCATAAGGCTGCATTTCACTTTTTCTTTAATAGGAATCAGTATCGTGACCAATAAGCGTACCGTTTTCCGGCTATAAGCGCTCAACGTTTAGAAATTGAGATAATGCCGAAAAAGTTTTTTCTTTGGGGGGAGGGGGTACCAACGCGTCTATATCTTTCTTTAGGTGAAAAACGCTTTTTTTTCGCTAAGATAATTTTTAAATTGAAGTTCTGGCTCTAAAACTTCTATTCAAGATGAATTTATTCGATATTGAGTATGGTGACCAGAAGCTCGCGTTAGTGCTTATGTGGAGACACCCAGCTGCAAATAATAATGATTTCTGAAGTTTAACGACCGAAAACTACGATACGGTCATCAGAGACTCCGTAGTGAAGTGCTGCGGAAGTTTTGTTGACCATCCGGTGTTTTTTTTGACGTGCACCGACATCACACAACACACGCCGCCGCGTCAAGTGTTGAACCCGCGCACCCACCTGCAATTGTATTTCCGGATGCTGCATTGAACTGATATTGCACAGAAATGAATAGTAAAGTGAGCATGAAGTGGTGCGCTTATTCCCTTAGCTCCCCCTTGAAAGAAATAAAGAGGAAAGCAAAGTTTTTTTGGTCGCTACTATGGACCATGAGCACTTATGCATTTGTGCCTAAAAGTCTAACCGGTGAAGCTGATTCCTGCTTCACTTGCCATTGCACGTTTTGCCACATTTCATCGTTGCCTAGATACGAACCCGCGACCGCCGCAGTTGCCTGTAGCAACTGAAGTGTCAAGCATCCGAATGCGTGAATGAAAGTCCTATTGCCGGCATGGAGGAAGGAAAATATAAATAAATAAATAAATAAATAAAGTTAGCAAGTCAAACACACACACACACACACACACACACACACGTCAAGTATCGCTTACCCCGAATTTTACGATCAGACAATGGCTCCAGATTATTTATTTCTTTTTTTAAGCTGTCGCAATGGGTTCACTATCGCCTTCCTTCGCAGCGCAAGTTACAGACTCCTTTGATCGATGAACAATGGTAATATGCTGCGTAGTTTAGGTGCTTGTGATACACGCTAAACAATACCTGGCCTGTGCTATTGAGTATTAGAAGCTGTTGCGTGCAAAATAAAGTTATCGGCGTGCGGCAGTGGCAGATTACCGATAATCGTGGCATTATGCAGACTTTATCGAGCAAACTCGTCTCTGCTGAAAAAATGAATGCTTCAGAAGCATCAAAAGTTTACAGGTAGTACGGTCGTCCGTTAGAATGACGCGGCTTGAAATGGCCACTTATCGCTTATTACCGCAAGACCCAGCTGACCTGGTGCGCGTGTCGTTGTAGTTAAGGGAGAAAGCTGCAAGTATCGACGTTCACTGAACCGCACCCGATAACGCGACAACAATGCCTCTCTGTGGCCGAGTGTGGCGATAAAACTTCTCGTTGTGATAGTCACGCGGAAGCGAGTCTGCCGGTGTGACAAAAGAACCGAAAAAGAAAGGTGGTGGGGCCAATATCGCTGTTATCCTCAGGTGCGGTAGTACCAGACAAAAGAATTGCATTTCCCCTGTGTTAACAGCGACCATTATCATGAAACACTGTGCTACGTGACAATTTATGGAGTACATCTGAGATTTCCAGAAGTGACATAGCATATTACTGGTCCCAGATTCTGAAGCAAGATGACTTCTCCTGTCCAGGTGCACGCTGATAAACGTTTCCAATTTTGTTAAGGGGCGTCGCGGGTACGATGGCCTCAATGCGCGGCGCCATACGCCGTGCATGTCCACGTGATTGCCTTGGAGCTGGAGCTGCAGCACGTAATACAAGTCACACAAACCAGATACCACTGCACCGGACCGTGCGCCTGCAACGTACAGTTGCTAACACTTGTCCCCGCTTGCTTGCATTGCTTACATTTGTCACCGCTTTGCTCACGTTTATCATTTGTCACCGCTTGCTTGCATTGCTTACATTACAGTTGCTTACATTTGTCACCGGTTGTGCGCGGGTTAGTCGACAAGGAGTGGCAATATTGTGTCACAAGAAATCCTGGTATACGTGCGCGGTGTATAGCGCTATCTTTACAAGCACTAGTTTCGCAAAATTGAGTGCTGGCATGAGTGTGAAGGGTTGAGCACGTTCGCGGCGAAAAAAAAAGTACTTTGTCAGCCGCCCCATTGTTGAGTATTTGTGAGATACCAATAAAGGACGGAGCAGCTAATATTCCGCAGCGTAGTGGTCTGTATTGTGGGCGAAAAGGAGAGCGAAGATCAATTATCTGTTCATTCACCATGCCGTGTACAAATGGAAGCCTCTATACTTGTGAGCGTCCCACAATGTCGCAAATAATCTATACTGGTTCTCACGTTGTCATATATTATAAGAAGAGGAGATATGATTTAATTTCGGGAGCGATGGCAGTTCTTTACCCCATTCGTACATTTGTTTAAGCGTGCAACATATGTGCATACAATGAATGCTAATTAAAAGCCGTGGGTACCGTTCAACAGCCCTATATAAGCTAATTGAGCTAACCGCTATAGTGTGGTGTACGTATTTTCACGCATTTCAGTGAGAAATTGGGCTTCTTCCAGTGCTTGTATATATGCAACTTGTTGCAGCTCACGATATTGTTCTGGAAGTCGTTCAAGGCTTTCAAGGCTGTATGACAAAGGGCTATGTGTAAGATTCAAAAGCTTCATCATATCTTCGCAAGGCGCGCTTATACAAACTTTAAAAAGTTAGGAAAGAGGCAATTTCATGCAAGGCATGTTGTTTTCGGTAAACTTAAATATACTATAGCTTCCAGTCGTCTTACCGCAATTGTGCTGGTTTGGGTGCGTTGGTATGACATGATCAATATATTATAAGCGCACAAACAGATAAGGACAAAAATCACGCATAACACACATAGCGCCCGTGTGTCATGCGGGTTATTGGGCCTTCGTCTGTTTGTTCACGTAGAATTTATTGCTCAAGTCATACAGCGTTTAGTTGGCTTGATTTGTTATTTTAGGAGCACCGCCAGTTAAAACATCGAACTTATTGCAATAACGAAGTCGAACTTTATGTTAACAGTGTAAACCCAACTGCGTGCACCCTTCATAAATTTAGGCTGGTACGTATATCAGGTGTATCTTTTTATATGCAAGAAATTTACTGTCAAGGACGCTTCATTCAGTTACTCATGAGCACTTACCGTACTTTGCGGTCATCATCCAGTGAGTGAAGTTGTTTAGGTCGGTGATTTCCTGACAAAACGGAGCATAAAGTTCCTGACCTGTATCTGCTTGTTTGCGTTGCCTTTGCCAGCCGTACACGGTACAGTACGTACTGTCACGAACAGAAAATAAGTCGTTTGTTCGAATGACTGCTTCGGCGGTGTGGAATGCAGATGCAAGAGGTGGAGGAGTTCATGAGCTACTACGACTTGCCCGAGAGGTTGCGGGCGCGCATCAGGTCGCACCTGAACGCCCAGGCCATGTTCCTCAACGACAAGGACATCCTTTCCTCGTTGTCTGGCACGCTGCGAGAGGTGAGGGAATACAGTGCGCTCTGTTTACAGTCTCGCGCACACGCGCGCGCGCACGCATGCACGAACGAACACACACGCACACACACACACACACACACACACACACACACACACACACACACACACACACACACGTGCGCGCGCGCACACACACACTGGCTTTCTCACTCACTCACTCACTCACTCACTCACTCACTCACTCACTCACTCACTCACTCACTCACTCACTCACTTGGACGCTCGTCCTCGCTATAGAGACAGTTACTGCGTCACTATTCACCCTCTTTCATTTAAAGAATCTCACCTCTTCCCCAAAACAAGGATTAAAAACGTTCAACGGAAAATAACGGTGGTGGTTCGTTTACGGCATAAGTACGGCATCCTCTGTAGCGTTGATTGAGCATCAGGGGCGTAGACACGGCCATGCGCAATCCGCGCTAGAATGTCGGGGAGCTATTTAGAGTGTTTTGGGACCACCTTTTGGGCCTGAGCGCGCAACAAGCGCGCACATCCGAGTATATTCTCGAGAGTGATAAATCCCGAATGTTCGCCGCTGCATGTGTGAATGCCCAATGCTCGCGGATCACTTTATCGACGGCCGACGCTCTGTTCGCCGTTATCGTTCTACCGCGTGTTTTGCAGTAGTGTGACTTTCCAGTTTTCCTGCCACAAGTTCGGCCAAATAGTTTTCACCTTAAACACGCAGCCTGCTGCCTCGGTCCTCGCCGCAACCACGAGACAACAGGCATGCAAAACTGATAATTTCCGGAGAGTGCACGGGCCGTTGAGTACCCTCTCTTTTTTCGCGTCTACGCGTCGGTCGTATACCTATTGTTTGCTTCTTTCTCGTACGAAAAAATAGTTTCAGTGTATTATCAATCGACTTTGCGGAATCGCTGTGAAGTTTCTCTTGTTATGATAGACATGGATCGAGAACAACAAACTTATGAATGAACCGGCTCCGATCTCAAGTACGCCATTGCCTCTACACGTAAATGCATTTAAATAGATACGTTTTTCTCACAACGTTATTTTCTAGAGGTTTTCTTTGTTTGATGCTCAACCTCAAAAGTATTCGCTTGAAATGAGAAATTTTGTTTACGTACGCGGACTGTATAAGTGTCAGGTCAGTGACGGATAGAGCCGCATTCTCTTTCTTTCCGTGTTGCTGTTGTTGTTGTAGTTGTGTTAGTAGACGCTAAAGAATAAAAGCCTTGAAAGACAGGCTGTGTAAGAATCGTCTGGGGTGATAATGGTGAACAGCACTTGAGATATTCAAGTGCCTTGGCACTCTTCGTCGTGCCAACAGTAAACGCCGTGTTATACTTCTCCTTTCTCCTCTTTCGATCACGCATTGCGACTTTGCAACAAAATATAAGGAAGACTGCGAATACCTGAAAGTGTCTGAGCGGCATGCAAAGCTTGTGAGGCTACGTCAGCTGAATGAATATCGTGCGCTGTACCGCTGCAGTAGAACTGATGAATGCAGTGATGTATCGCGTGTTTCTTCGAGGGCTGCATGCCCGAAATTTTGAAGTATAGTGCGCTTGAGACAAAAATGCGCTAAAAAAAGATATCTAAATGATCGTAAATGGCGGGCGCGAGAAAAGTTATCCGTTTTTATATGCTTATTAGTTTGCCGAATATGCCAATTTACTTAGTTTGCCTATTCATGTGGCCTGAGTGGGAATGGAAAGCTTGTAGCCACTGTAGAAGTGATCGCATGCCAAGCAAAAATAATCTGGTGTTGCCGTCAGTGAATTTCGTAAGCTTATTTTTCCAGGATCATTCCAGTATTACACTCACGTAGAACAAAACACTATAGCAAAATGGGGCAGCTTTAGTCCGCCACCCAGGAAGTTGGACGCGGTCCTCCTGTGTACGAGAGTGAAAGGTAGGGGGGGGGGGGGGCGCACTCTTGTCCTTACCTTTTCGCAACGAATCACGCCCTCGGATTCGGGGGCCATTCCCTTGTCTACGTTGTCATGTTGGCTGAGCGGCCGTGGTGCGCCTGAGACGCCGAGCGCTAGCGACAGACGATGACCCTTTTGGTCCTTTAAGTCTGTGCGAACGCGAGCTTGCGAGAGGAGACGCCTCTAGGATGTATAAATCAAAAATTAGCCGAAACTTTGGAGGTCAGGACAACGCAATGTTCGATGAAAGAGGCGATAGCTTCGCTCCCCGATGTTTATCAAGGCGTGGAACCGGTTAAATTTTCTTTTGCACAAGATTGCTTTAAAATGAACGGGGCATACAAAGAACGTACCAGTAACCGAGATATGGTACCTAAGAACTTAGTTTCAGATTCGAAGCAGCTCTTTGACTCACGTGTGTAACGTCGTACGTACGTGCGTTCGTACGAACTTGCCGCAACACGTTCACCTCTCCGCAGATGTTGGAGTAGTGCCTAGTAGGTCATGCCGCAGCTGCGCGTTGGCGTCACACTCCCCTCGCACGCTTCCCTCGCAGGTGCGCGCTGGCGTCGCTCTCTCCTTCACCCCACAGCACGCTTGCCGCAGCGCCCGCATCTGCCGACTCCTCTGCCCGCTCGCAAGACACTTCTCTATCTCGCTTCACTCTCTCCACCGCCCGGAACGCTCGACCACCCGTCGAGTGGAACCACTCTTTCGGCTCGTTTATCTGCGATGAAACTTACACAAAACCCAACCCACCTGCTGTGTTTTAGCGTTTCAAACAAACGCTTACTGGAGTAAACGCAACACCGAGTTTTGCTTCAAACCGTTCTTCCAGCATCCGCGTCGGCGCCCGTTTCAACCGGGTCAACGCCGTGTGCACTGCTGCTGCATCGTCCAATCAGGGTTCCATTGGGGAAGATGATCCATAGCTTTGTTAACTATTGACCACATGGACAGACTTCCAAGACATGACCAAATCTTGACCTTATGCATGATGAGCTCACAGTAACAAAAAGACAGAAGTAAGTTTACAGTTAAGTGTCGCCTTCAGACGATTATTTATGACACGCGCTGGCGCTCTTGGGAGTTGCGTGCACGCATAATATCACGGTTTCTTCGCCAGGTCCTTCCATGACGCAACGGTTTTTGACTAACATCGCAAACGGTAGTCCACGGACGGGTTATGTGTAGAAAGAGGTCTCAAGCTGTCAAACAATGACACACACAAAAAATGGCAGCATATACACGGAGTGATTGATGAATAGTGGGGCGAAGCATCATATCCGTCCGTCCATTCGTTCTTGCTTCCGTCCATCCATGCGTGCGTCTGTGTGGCCGCCCGTGCGTCCATCCGCCCGTCCGCACGTTCATCTGTGCGTCCATCCCTGCTTTCGTCCATGCATCCGCTCCTGCGTCCGTCCATGCATCCATCCGTCCGTGCAGCCATCCCTGCGTCCGTCTATGCATCTGTCTGTGTGTCTGTTCGTCCACCTATTCAACACTCAAAGTCCCACCATCTCGCATCTTTCATATATTCCCCATATAGAAGCACCGCCAATCAGTGGACATTCCAAGGACTAAACGAGAGGTGGCACACGCACACTTTCTTACGGCTTGTGCTTCGGGTCTACTTCCCACCTTCAACCACCTTGAGTTCATGGTATATACTAGTTCACTGTATTCATGGCACTTCGGCCCAATGCTCGCTAAAGTTTTCTAAAACCAAGGAGGTAACGAACGCCCAGCGAGTATAATGTAGCAATCCTTTCTTGTCCGATAGTGCTCAATGCACATGCCAATGGCTGCTAATGGGGATCGCAGCGTGCGCGTTGACTAAAAGCCGAATGCTCCTGTCTCTCATTCCCCATTAGCAGCCATTGGCATGTAGATTGAGCGCTGTTTTTTATTGTTAAACAACGCACAGAAGAAATCTCTCACCGGCACCACCTTGGAGGTCAAATGTTATACCTATTTCGGGTATGTGCCACTGGTGGTTACGTACTACGAGGAACGCACAAGCCACGCCATGAAGAGCTTCGCCCCTAAAATTCGCAGCGTGCGCGTTAACTAAAAGCCGAATTTTCCCGTTTCCCATTCCCCCTTAGCAGCCATTGGCATGTACATTGAGCTCTATCTTTTATTGTTCAACAACTCACAGAAGAAATCTGTCGCCGGCACCACCTTGGAGGTCAAAATGTTATACTTGTTACACACTACTACAACGGCTACGAGGGACGAACGGGAGCCGCTATAAGGAGCTTCGCCCCTAAAATAAGAACAACGAAACCGTAGCGAAATTTCCAATACGCGGGCGATAGCACAGCCCACACGACCCGCCGTTATGAGCGAAGACAACAGTGCTAGCTCAGGTTTGTCTGTCGAAACATGCCTATCCATGAGGCTGAAGGAAAGGAAAAAGGAGCTAGTTTCTGTCTGCCAAGTTGCTACACGGCTAAGCTTTTTGTAGAGGGTTGGGTAAGAGTATAAAGAAAGAATAGTCGGAGGGTAAAGATATAAAAGACGGAGCACTCGCCGCACACGAGTGAAGAAATAGGAAAGATGGAGGAGGAGGAGAAAAACTTTATTCAACAGAGGAGTTTGGAGCACGCAGGCTCCCGGGCCCCCGCACGACCCCTTTGCGCTCAAGCGTTCATTTGGTGGTGGTCCATGACGCTGGCAGCCCGGTCGGCCGCCATGGTCTGCTCAACCGGGTCCTCTGAGCGCAGTAGGGTCTCCCAATCCTCCCAAGTCTTTAGGTGCTCTAGGGCCCGCGGGGGAGGATCCGCCGGGCAGTGAGAAAGGATGTGTATAGCAGAAGCATGAGGTTCAGGGCAAAGGGTACAGGCTGAGGTGAGGAAGAGGGGGTGATAGTGCGATAGAATGAGAGGAGAGGGAAGAGTGTGAGTTTGTAGCTGGCGCCAGAGGGTTGCCTGTCGGTTGCTATGGGACTTGTGCGGTGGGGGATATAGCTGACGTGCTGCCCTATAGGCCTGAGTCAGCTCGTTGAAAGTGTGCGCGCGGTCCTTCGTGAATCCCAGATCGGAGGCCGCGGGAGCCCGGTTTAAAGAACCTGGGGCTAAGAGGTTGGCGGCCTCGTTTCCAGGATTCCCGCAGTGCGCGGGCACCCAAATCAACTCCACTTGACGGGGCGGGGTTGCAGCGGGCGAATCCAGTATGCAAAAAGCAGGGACGTGAACTCGGCCTCATGCAAAATTTAAGATTGCGGTTTTGGAATCTGATAAGACGTACCGTGCTTCTGTGTTTACGATTGCTAAGGCAATGGCAGCTTCCTCTGCAGCTTCGGGGGACGTGTCTGGAGGGAGTGTGTGTGTACCTATGGGAGAGAGATTGTGATCCACCACGGCAGCGACCGCTTCATCACCCACGCAGGCTGCGTCTACCAATACGGCGTCTGGTTCGGCGCCGTAGCATAGGTGTAGAGTTTTAGCGCGAGCTCTGCGACGTTTATCGTGGTGGTCGGGGTGCATGTTACGGGGAAGTGGTGTAATGAGGAGTTCGCGGTGCAGGGGTCTTGGTATGGGGAGTAATGTGGAATCATTGGCGGGTATCTGGATTCCAAGAGAATGTAGAATATGCCGACCAGTGTCGGTTTGTGTGAGACGAAGGTATTGTGCTTGGCGGTGCGCGTCTATAAGTTCCCCGATAGTGTTGTGAAGGCCTAACTTGAGAAGTCGATCGGTAGGTGTACTTATGAGAAGGTGGAGGGCTACTTTGTATGCCCGACGGATGAGGGCGTCCAATGTTTCAGTGTCGCGGCGAGAGAGCTGGAGGTAGGGGGTGCAGTAGAGCACACGGCTGAGTACAAAGGCATGAATAAGGCGACATAGGTCGCCCTCCTTCATGCCTCGGTAACGGCCTGAGACCCGGCGGATGAGGTGCGAGATCGCCCCTGCAACCTGCTTGAGTCTCCGGATTGTGTTTGTGTTCTTCCCATCACTCTGGATATGCATGCCCAGTATCCGGAGGGTGTCGACCTCTGGTACCGATCTGCCATCCAGTTCGATGACGATGGGTGGGAAGGGGGAGTTGCGGCTTTTGGGGCGGATGCAGAGCAGTCCGGACTTCTCTGGAGAACAGGTTAGTCCTACGCTAACTGCATAATTTTGCGTTAGGTTGGCGGCTGTTTGGATGCTGTCCTGTATGTCACCGTCACTGCCATGGGTAGACCAGAGCATGATGTCGTCTGCGTATAGGGTATGTTTCAGATGAGGAACAGTTGCCAATTGTCGAGCTAGGGGGATGAGGGTGATATTAAACAAGAAAGGTGAGAGGACGGACCCTTGAGGGGTGCCGACACTCTTTAGTGTGTATGTTGGGTGGGTGAGCGGGCCGAACTGAAGTTCGGCCGTGCGTGCTGTGAGAAAGGCCTGAATGTAAGTGCACGTACGTGTACCCACGTTCAGTGGAGAAAGTGCTGTCAGGATCGCATGATGCTCAACGCGATCAAAGGCTTTGGATAAGTCCAGAGCCAGCACTGCCTTTGTGTGGCCCGGAATGAGCGGGTCGAAGATGTCGTGAGTGATTTGTAGCATGGCATCTTGAGTGGACAAATGGGGGCGAAAGCCAACCATGCTGTGAGGGTATAAGTCACGGTCTGTCATATGCTGTGAAAGCCTCGCCAGTACAACATGTTCGAAAAGCTTGCCCAAACACGAAGTTAATGAGATTGGGCGAAGGTTTTGGAGTGTAAGTGGTTTGTTGGGCTTCGGTATGAACATTACTTTCGCGTGACGCCAGGACTGGGGAAGCGTTCCTTCCTTCCAACACTGGTTGAAGTACTCCGTGATGCGAGTGATCGATTTGTCATCCAGGTTGCGGAGTGTTGTGTTGGTAATCAAGTCGGCTCCGGGTGCGGATTTAGTGCGGAGAGTCAACAGCGCGGCTCTGACCTCCGCCTCGGTTATATCTGTGTCGAGTTCGGCATTCGGTTGTCCTGTGTATGAGGGAAGAGAAGTTGGTATGCCGGGCGATGTGTAGGTGTCGCGGAGTGTATCCGAAAGATCATAGGAAAGATGGGGACATAGTCGAAAGAGTCCGAGGACGGGGTGCATATCGGCGTCAGAAGATTGCGGACGGTGGGCCGATCGGCGAGGGCTGCACTGACGTCGGAAATCGCGGACCACACAACCGTTAAGCATGGAATCTGCAAAGCGAGTTCCTCACGAGGCCGCTGCTTTCAGCGGAAGAAATTCCATGCCAGCCATGCGATCATTTATATTACTTGCTTTCTTTGTGGCATCTCTTGAGGAAAATTCTTCGTCGTGCGAACTTTTCATTTTGTGGTTCTCCGCAATGCGTGTTGTCACACGAAACAAAATCTTTTCTGCAATGAGCAAGTACGTTGGCGTGTTGTCCTTCCAATTAATCTTATGAGTGCTCTTTTCAGCCCGAACAATCGCTTGCAGAATGTTGTTGATGATTCAAAATATATTGCAAACTCAGAGACTACTCAGAACAGACAAGTCAGCAGGGAATCGCCGCACCCGGAAGGTGCTGATGATTGCAGCAGCAAGGTTATTTATCTATGAACAAAGACCATTATATAGCTGTATAGAGCAGTGAGATTGCTGGTGTTTTTATGTGCATTTGACGGCACCCGATCACGGTGTACGACTCTGAGGAATAATTACGCAAATATATAGCAACCATTCAAACAAGACTGACAATGAACACACAGCTGAAAAAAACATTTATGTCGTAAAAGTCTCCGTGTCTATGTATATCAAAATTGCTTTGTGTTCAGCGAGTCCGCAGTAAAAGTACCTCAGACGGTATTGGTCCCACACTCACACGATCAGACACAGGCACACCACTGCTATTACGTTTCTTAGGGTGCGTCGGTCCACTAGGAAACCGTCCAGTAGCCATCGGTGCCTCGCAGCTCGAGCACCGATTCAGCGTTCCAGGAATGCTTGTGGCTTATGGCAACTATGTTGATACCCCTGTTCACACACTCATCCGCGAGCTTTTCCGCAAGCTCGACGTCTATCGAGGCGGTTGCTTCGTCCAGCAGAGCGATTGTTGGCCGGAAGTAGAGCAGGCGGGCCCAGCTGAGCCGCTGCCGTTCTCCGGGAGACAAGGTGTCGTACCACGCGGCGTCCATATCGCTATCGAGATCGTTGGCGCTTTTTAGAAGGTTTCCAAGACCCGTGAGCTCCAGAAGCGAGATCATTTCAGCGTCTTCAGCGTCGCCATCTTCGAGTCCCACTCGACACTGTTCGATGAAGGGGTAGCGAAGCTGCTTTCGAAGACTTCCCACCGTCAACCACGGCTGCTGCGGGAAGAATGCTAACGAGTGGGAGTTGGTCACGCGGACGCTTCCGGAGTCGGCGTTCCGCAGACCCTTGATGACTCTGAACAGGGTGGTCTTGCCGCTTCCGTTGGGTCCCGTGATGATAGCCCTCCGCTTGCCGTCGATTCTCCAGGTTAGCTTGTCGACGAGCACGTTGCCGTCCCGCGGCGAACTGTACGTCACGTCTTGGAGCTCGATCGTAGGACCGTCGCCGTCGTGGCCGTCGCCTCCTTCGGGCGGACGCTTGTCCTCGTCGTCGCCGCTGCTTTCGGCGGCGTGTAATTCGCGCAGTTCTTCGCTCAATGCCAACAGCTTTTCCCTGAGTGCCGCAATACGGTGCGCGTTTCCCGCGATCACAGCGACGCTGCCGGACATGTCCACGAGGCTGCTGTAGCAGCTGATGAGGTAGATGGAGACGAACGCGTTCTTGCTGATGAGCGCTGCAAGTTCCTGCGGCGTCAGCGAATCGTACACGCCGCTGAAGATGGGAACAGCGATGACTAGTAGACTGAGGATCGCACCAGTATAGTCGAAAAGATGAATGCCGAAGGCGAGTGGGAACTGCCTGTTTACGACCGACTGCTGAGCCTTGACCACGTCGTCCAAAATGGCGTTCATGTTTGCTTCTTCCACGGGGTCGCCGTCAAGGAACGCTATGGATTCCGTGTTGTCCCTGACGCGCGCATGCGCGTGCCTAAACTGGCCTTCTTGCCTTTCTTGCTGGTATACGCGCGGAACCACCGGCGCCAGCAAGAACTTGTTGAGAATTGTGAACACTACGAAGAAGACGAGCGTCGAGACCGGGCCTATCCAGCCGGTGGCCACGTACGCCTGGTAGTTGTAGTATGCCGTCGTGAACGGAGCGATCAGCGCGGCCGGCAGCGTGTCCGCCAGAGATCGGCAGAAGCGGTCGACGTCCTGCGTCATTCGTTGGTCAGCATTATCCAGCTCCCCGCCCAACTCCTTCAAGACGTTGACGCAGTAGAAGTTCTTGTCGGCAAAGTAAAGCCCTTGCAGGTTTTTTGTGATGATCTTTCGCCAGTGCACGCCGGTGGTCGACGCCAGGAAGGTGCGCAGCGCCCTGACCTTGGATATGGCGAAGACAAGACTCAGTCCGAGCGCCGTTTGGATCCAGAATCCGCGCTGGTCTTTGTTGCCCAGTACCAAGTAGAAGCGGCTGTTGGTGAGGCCCATTTGGTAGGAGACGAACTCGTACGTCACGGCGAAGAACATCAAACCGGCGAGTAGCAACGCCGATTTCTTGTCTCTCACGACAAGGGAGCAGAGGCTCCAGAAGCGCTTCACGAGGAGCGAGTTGAAGCCGACGCCACGCATCGCGACGAGTACGGAACGCCGCTGGCTGCGGCGGCTCGCTGAGACGGCGTGTAGCTCGAATGATCCGCTGTTAGTCGAAGATCCTGTGCTCCCGTCCGCACTATCTCTGAGCAGAGACAATGAAAACGAACGAACCATGCTCAATTGTTTTCGCCGACGCATATCTTATCGAATTTCAGAAGCCGCGTATCGTCCCAGTCAAGCGGTATAACCATTCCGAACGTCCGACGTACGCGGGCGTGCTCTGTTATTCGAAGTAACCGTCTTATCAGCCGGTTCGGTGTTGTCGCGATGAGAACGGTCAGACGTCGCGGGGCAACGAAAACAGCAGAGTTGCCGCCCACCACGCCACGTGCGATGCCGGCGGCGTCGAGGAAGCACCGGCGTCGGAATCGAGCGTGTACGAAGTGAAGCTGGCTCACGTTTCGATTTGCACGAATACTTCCACGTCGCTTTCCCCTTGCGGTTGGTTATTCACCGGCACACGATCGTGGCAGTCGCTGACTCCTGCCGCGGTCTGGATTGATCCGTTGTAGTGCAAACAATACGGCGGAGACTTCACGGCGTGCTCGAGGGTCTAGGTTTACATGGTCCAACGATATTACTCACATGTGCGAAACACGCGCGTCTTCGCGGAGGCGCATAACGGCGTTGCCAGCGGCGACCGCAAAACCTGTTTGTGTGCGAGGTTACGTAAAAGCGCAACAAAAAAAAGGAAGCCGCGCTCTTTATCGAGTGGCGAGGTTGGCGCGACATCTTTCGTCGCTCGTAAAAAGGAGCGTTGGTCGTCAAGACATCGCGCGAATTTCGAAATAGCTGCATTGAATGATGGTGGAGCAAATACCACTATTTGTCCTCTGAAGTAGCTAACTTTTACAGCCTTGGTCTACTTGCCAATACGACCGTGTTGAAGAGGTCCACTTTTCCAGGTAATAAGAGAATGAACCTCCCAGGGATGTTTATTGTCGCATAAATTGACTGTGGCAAAAGCCATTATGATCCGTCTAATATTCTCATGCGAGTGGTGTTATACGAATTTGTCTCTTGCCTTTTAAGTGTGGAGCACCCGAGGAGCCCTGACAGTTGGATGCTTTCGTCTGTTGGCAATCGCAGGGAAAAAAAAAACGCATAAAATAGAAAACGAGAAGAAGCAACCGAAATGTACAAAGAGAAAGAAAGAAAAAAAAAAAACAGGAAGAGAAATAGATTTCAGAGTAACAAGGAAAGAAAAAAAACGGCAGAACAATTTGAAAACAGAAAAAGAAAAGAATGAAAGAAAACCGAGGAGAAATAAAGGCTGTCCAACTGCGCACTTTCTTCAGATTGGGCATCACTAGGGGGAGCTTCGTTATTATTATTATTATTATTATTATTATTATTATTATTATTATTATTATTATTATTATTGTTGTTGTTGTTGTTGTTGTTGTTGTTGTTGTTGTTGTTGTTGTTGTTGTTGTTATTATTTTGCCACGGCAGACAGAGCGCTAATCTGCCTGCCCCCCACTTCATATTTTCTGCCTACGCCCCTGCCCACTGTAGTTTCGCCTCAGCCAGTCCACTGAAAGTGACGCAAGCGAAGAAAGAGGAGAACAATCGCTTTTTTTTCAGTTCCTGTTAAATCTCTTTCGAACTAACGAACCTAAACTGCCAGCGCGCTTTGTTTAATGAGAACACAGCGCCGTCTGTAGACTCCGCAGAGCAAACGCAGGCAAATGCAGCAAACCCCACATATTATTACATACAAACGTACGTACGTACATACATACATGACTTTCATCACCTAAATTGCAGGATAAGTAACTTTTAAGTGGAGCACACTTATTCACACCCAATATCTGTCATAACCTTATTTTCATGGCGTGCTTAAGCTAAGATACACCTGATGAACGTGAGGCGGCAATTCGCCTACCGCGCGCCTTTTATACAGGGGAAGGCACGTTGTTCATTGAGAACCTTTATTAGTGGTGTAGTGTGGGGTTAAGCGCGTATTAGAATTAGAGTTTCGTGTTTTTCGATGAATCCGAAAAAAAGTACGATAAACAGTCGCCGTTAAATTTTTCGCCGATTGGGATTTATTGGTTTTGCCCAATTTTTAACGGCATACGTGACCCTGTTTAGTTCTTTATCAAAAGGGCGTCCTAACGAAAAGGTTTTATCGAAATGGTTCGAGAATTATCACCTGATGACTTACATGGCCCTTTGAGCGTGCCGCGCTGCTGAAAATGGAGACAGACAGTTCAAAGGAACTTCGCAGTGCACATGCGTACACCAGATCATTTTGGTACAGCTAGCGTTCAAATTGTTAGACACAGTACCAAGGAAAGTATAGGCATTGTTATAAGAAGTAATTGAGGTATGTATATGTGGAGAAGTAAAAATGGATAAATACACAACTTGCCGCCCGCAGGGACCGCACTTGCGACCTCAATTCGAGTAACGCGTCTGATGTTCTACCACCGAGCTACGGTGGCGGTCCTATCCCTCCACCCGAATTATGTATTATTGTTTATGAAGTATATATATATATATATATATATATATATATATATATATATATATATATATATATATATATATATATATATATATATATATATACGTCGATGAAGTATATATAAACATCCCGGAAGAAATCTACAGGGGATCAACTGCTACCATAGTGCTTCATAAAGAAATCAATAGAATACTAATCAAGAAGGGTGTAAGGCAGGGGGACACAATCTCCCCAATGCTATTTACCGCGTGCTTGCAGGAGGTTTTCAGAAGCCTAGAATGGGAACAGTTAGGGATAAGAGTTGATGGAGAGTACCTTAGTAACCTGCGCTTCGCCGTTGACATTGCATTGCTGAGTAACTCAGGGGACGAATTGCAGCTCATGAGTACGGAGTTAGACAAGGAGAGCACAAAGATGGGTCTTAAAATTAATCCGCAGAAAACGAAAGTAATGTACAACAACCTCGGAAAAGAGCAGCGCTTCGAGATAGGTAATAGTGCACTTTAAGTTGTAAAAGACTATGTATACATAGGGCAGGTAATAACCGCGGAGCCGAGCCATGAGATTGAAGTAACTAGAAGAATAAGAATGGGGTGGAGCACATTCGGCAAGCACTCTCAAATTATGACAGGTAGATTGCCACTGCCACTATCCCTCAAGAGGAAGGTATATAACAGCTGTATCTTGCCGGTACTAAGCTATGGAGCAGAAACCTGGAGACTTACAAAGAGGGTTCAGCTTAAATAGAGGATGTCGCAGCGAGCAATGGAAAGAAAAATGGTAGGTGTAACCTTAAGAGACAAGGAGAGAGCAGAGTGGATTAGGGAACATACGGGGGTTAAGGATATCATAGCCGAAATCAAGAAGAACAAATCGACATGAGCCAAGCATGTAGCGCGTAGACAGGATAACCGCTGGTCGTTAAGGGTAACTAACTGGATTCCCAGAGAAGGCAAGCGGGTTAGGGGGAGACAGAAGGTTAGGTGGGCAGATGAGATTAAGAAGTTTGCGGGTATAAATTGGCAGCAGCAATTACAGGACCGGGTTAACTGGCGGAACATGGGAGAGGCCTTTTTCCTGCAGTGAACGTAGCCAGGATGATGATGATGATGATGATGATGATGATAAGGGCATTTTAAACGTGGTAGCGTCAGTTAGCGCCGCCAGTTGCCACAATGACGAGTGTGGAACACTCTTCTGCCTGTTTGGCGTCACACAGCACGTGATCTTAGTATGAGCTGGCAGGTGACCAATAGTCCCTGGTATAATAGTATATACCTGAAGGCATGAAATCTGCCAGCACAGAACCCTCGCTCTGAATGAAGCAAGGAACTGTGAATTTAAGGGCTCAATTTCTTTGTTAGACACAATAATAATGAGAATTGGCAGATAATGATGTCCAGGAAAGTATAGGTATGTCATTAGAAATAACTGTGATGTACACGTGAATAAAGAAAAGCGGTATTGTGTCAGTCGAAAGAAACGCGCTGGCATCAATGACAGAAACCTCGTATATAGAGTATGCTATAGTCCTGGGGTCGGCAAACTGAGGCATCCGGCGTGATGTGCGAACTCTTCCTCTTGTCACGTCTCATTCGAAGGTTGACAGTAGTAAAGTTTTGACCTCGAATTGAGTTTCGGTGATAACTTTTGTTTGTAAATTGCAACTTCCTGAAGTGTGTGGTTAAAATAAATGTAAGTATTATGCTTATATTATGGTTTTTGTAGATTTTTCTCTGCTGACACAATTTTTTCCTTTGCCTGAGACTGTGCCCCCTCCCCCCATCTAGGTGTCGGCTTCAAACATCTTGGTACTCTGCATAAAAGGTTACTGACCCATAGCCTATTATATCAAGCTTTAAGATTTAATATGCGTAAATGTAGTCCTTCTGTAATCATTTATTTTTGTTCGTGAGTGTGCTTGTGCTATATATGTGCTTGTGCGTTCAAATCTTCTAGACAATTGGAATACACTTCCTGTGTGTGTTCTGGAGTGATCCTGTTCAGGTGTCACGTCTTTTATCTTGGAGTATGGAGAATAATAGCAAAATTAGCCTCATCAATTCGGAGAATTGGGGATTTACGAAAAATGAACACGAATTTCCACTACAAGAAAGCTCCGAAAACACCCTCTCAATTTTAAGAAAATAAACTCGGACAGCACGGAGCGCTAGTTACAACACGTCTTAAAACGCAGGAAGTGTTGCGACACAACTACTCGGCGACGTTGACGCGGGTGCCGTTCTTCGCGCAAGCGGACCCGGACTTCACGAACGCGATAGCGGAGCATCTCAACGCCGAGTTCTACCAGCCGCACGATGTGATCGCTCGACGCGGCACCATCGGCCACAAGGTGTACTTCATGCGATCCGGCGTCGCCCACGTGCTCAGCGAGACCGACGAACTGCTGGACACCGTCACAGAAGGGTCCTATTTCGGCCGTGAGAAGCTTGCTTATTCGCACCAGTCGCACACCTGACGCCTGCAACGGGCCCGTAGCTGCAGGCGTTTTTTTTTTTTTCGAAAGGGATTACACTTGCAGAAGTCAACTTTGACTGTTATAGAGGAGCACCTATTTCCATTACTTAAATTCAGTAAAAAAAAAAAAAAAAACTCTATTACGACTTAAAGGGAGAGCAGGGCGGCCCACTGAACGGGTCTGGCCTGCACGCTATGCACGGTGGAGTCTGAAAAGCGGAGCTATGTAGCTGGTATAAATGTATAATTCAAGTACAGCTCGCCAGGAACAATAAACAAAAGTGAAAGGAAACCACATACCAAGAAATAAAAACGCATCGCGTGCACCGTCTTCCAAGAGAAACATTTGAAACCACAGCGTACGCCATACAAAGGACATCCTCCAGACACAACGTGCTCTAGGAAATATCGCTTATGGAAAAAAAAATAGGACAGAGCAGAAGGAGATCAGCATAGTAAGTAAACTTGAACGAAAGAGAGGAACTTGACTTTGTCGTGACGAATTCACACTTATTGGCAAGCAACTATACTTCGTGGCAGAAATGTAGAATAATAGCACTAGACGTTACAGCATCTGAATCGCGCAACGAGCGAGTGAGGTCCAACCATCGCGAGGCATTCTGAAACAATTGATTATTTTAATCAGCCGCAGCATGCTCAATTGAGTGTGCTGCTGCGCGTATTAAGGAGTATCTGCAGCAACTGTAATTCCGGTGGGCGCACTATAGCATGCTTTTCAATGGGCAGCTTCACGCGCACGTCTCGCCCTTCACAACACGGTCGGGGCGTCGTCCAATGAGAAAGGAAGCATGAGAAGTGAGCGAGAAGGCGATGCGAACGATGCCCGTAAAGCTCTCGCGTTGCACTCTTAAAGGCGAAGCTTAGAAAGAAGCGACACGTTTTCAGCATGGTCGGAAAACGCTGCAGGTCGGTATAGTTCACGCAGGCTCCCGAGAGCACGCGAGTCATACGTTATAGCGCAGAGCCTGGTTTGGAATTTAGAAATAACTCTCGAAGTGAGCTAAACGTCGCACTGCCTTCGGGATCGTCCCATCTGACGTTTGGTGTCACGCGTGTTCACGTCGCGGCCCGCTGTTTCTTTTTTTTTTGTTTCCAGTGCGCATCATTTTAAGCCTGTCGTCCATCCATAACTCTCATGTGGCGGGCCCACGCTAACCGCAAAGCGTTCACTATACAGGCCTTAACAAGACTAGAAAAACTTAAAACAGGGTTGAAATAAACGAACGAGGTGTAAAGTAATATAATTAGTGGAAATAAGCAAAAAGTAGTCGTTATAATGAACCTAAAATTGCTAAAAACATTACGTACGCTTGGGGTTGACTCCGGCGGTGTGCAAGAGGGAGCCCCGCCGCATCGTTGAGCCACGGCCGCTGGATCAAAGCGTGCTTTGATCCAGCGGTCGTGGTTGAGCAATGCCCCTTTCCCTGCCTCCTGCACCTCGACGGCGTGACAAGGTGTGGCATCGCTTGTCTGATGGGATCGGGGGCTTCACATATTGATCATGCAAACAGCCTGACGTAAGTCGCTGTGGGCGACGAATATCTTAACTATACCGTAACACGCAGGAGGTATGTAGATAATGCGCAGAAAAAGTACACCACAATGTCGCACACCGAGGCTGCAAACCTCCCTGACAAGATTCTACAATTGCCGGGGAAACCTTTCATGCTTGGCTCAATCAATGGCGTGTCCGACGCTTCGGTAAACGGCTTGGACTAGTTGGTGCGTAGTCATATTTGCAAGTTTTTTTTTTCCAGCGCGAGAACATAGAAGAAAAAAAAAGGACATGGTAGACAGAAAGAGCGCAGGCTTCCAACTAACTTTTTTTTTTTCACAGAGTGGCAATAATATATATACTTTTTTCTTCGCAGAAAAGAACAGGTCAAGGCGAAACTTGTTGCAAATATCTATCGCCTTTGACAAAATTTGAAATCCCAGGGCCCCCGTAAGAGTTTTCGCACGCTTCTTAAGCTTAACCAGACAAATCTCATCTTTCTCGTTTAAAACAGACTCCATTGCTTGTACAACCTTCACCTTAAGCATTGAACGAGGAAGAACCGCAAATCCACCTTCTTTGTTAGCCGGCAGAAGGGACAAAAATGTGCCTTTAGGTACGCGACAGTGCTTCCAAACGGAGCACAGGTAACTACTTAGGTACTTAGGTAGCTTTTAGCGAGAAATAAACACGAAAGACGAACAAGCACAACTATCAACTAAATTTATTCGAAAAGTTTATATATATATATATATATATATATATATATATATATATATATATATATATATATATATATATATATATATATATATATATATATATATATATATATATATATATATATATATATATATATATATATATATATATATATATATATATACGCGAACAAAGTCACAGTGTTTATGTCACGCTAAAAGATAGACTGTAAGAATGAACTAACTCGTTCAACTAGTCACTCTACTGCAGCGATAACCACGAACGGAAATTGGTTGAACATGAAAGACTATTCTTCTTAAAGTCTTTCCTGGGATGCTTCAAGGTTGTTTAGAAAAATTTATTGCCACAAACGTCAGTTACATTCAACAGAGCATTTTCTTCTTAAACATAGAATAATGATGTTAAGAAAACAGACGTCATTTACGTGAACATGGATATGAGATGACGTTGAAACAACATGTACATTCGGTGGTTCACACAAACACAACCACAGAAAATATTTCAAGCTGAACGAGAGACACAAATAAAACATGAATATGTACATTTTGCATATTTACATGTAGGCATGTCATTTCTGCTGGCGCATCGGCACATCTGCCTACCAATACCAGGTCGGCCCAAAGACGAGTTTCACTTCTCCGTCGCAGACCGACACAAAAGGGTCTAAAATTTTGGTCTGTCTGTTTGTTGTTGTCTGCCCAATGATTCAGCCATCCGGAGAAAGTTGAGCGCCTTGCTCAATGCTCACTTATTTTCATCTGGTGGCGGCGTTCATACTTCTGAACATTATCAATCAAAAAGCAAATATTACGCATATTTGAGGTGCAACATCAATACATAAGTGTTAAGCAGCGCATATTTTTATTTATGAATGTATAGATGCGTAATTCTAGAAACCTGTGTGTTTATTAAGCTGCGCTGACGATTCGACGCTATGAACGAAGAAGTGGGTGCTTCATACGCGTCGCGAAAAAAATTCAGGGGCTTTAACTAAAACTAAAGCCCCTTCATCCTAACAAACGACCCCCTTCTACCACCTACCAGTGACTCTGCGTTAGAAAAAAAAACCTTTTGTTTCTTCACATTACTGCCAGATGGTGCTGTATATCACGTATAGCGTCTCCACACACATGACTATTGCCTTTCGACGTCATTTGCAGCAAATCACGGAGATATGCGGCCAATTTTTCGGCTCATGAGGTATACTATATGAGGCTTTCGCCTGCAGTGAATAATGTGCCCTTATTGCTACGTACTTCTGAGATCGCAATATACAATCGAATGCCGATGAAGAACATTGGCACCTTCAAGCTTTTCCTAAATGTATTTTTGTAAAGTTAATGCGACAACTCGAGAAGAATATGCGATATTTCATGTTTCTATCTCTCGGTTCAAGTATTTTGGTAAGTGCTAGTTGGTCATATTTAAAGGCTAATTGTTTGAGACTGAGCCTAGTGGCGCGGTTTCACTTCTGGAAACAGCGCTACAAAACAATGAGACAAGAGTAGAGAATATTGCTGCGGCAAAAAGCACGAGAAAGCTCGCTCGGACGAGAAGACGACGACGTTTCTTGACGGCGCTTTACGGTACATTGCATTTGCTTACAATTTCATCCCGTCATGACACCGCCGGATTTTCACCATTCTACCTTTTGCACGGCCGTTCTCCTGTCTTGCCCTTTCACACGTTACAACCCTCTGACGTACAGTTCTGAACGACTGATTACGCCCGCAGTGCAATTACCGTGGCCGCCAATGCCAGAAAGGTCGCTCGTCATCGCCTGACAGCATCACAAGCGTCTCAAAAGCGACGCTACGACCATCGCTATCAAGAAAGACAATTTTCGCCTGGTTCCCTTGTCCTCCTTTAGACACCATCACGTCGGGTTGGCTTGGCGGAAAAGCTCTTTTCTCCCTATATACTCTAGGCCGTACAAGATTTTGTGCCAGCTGTCTGACGTGACGTACGAGATCGCACCAGCCGACGTGTCTTTGCTACCTCGCGTCAGCAGTGGCGTTGTTCTCGTCGCCATACTCAAGCCGTATCTACCCAGATTAACTGGTGCTCCGTGATTTGCACCAGGACGGAGCGAAACCCTCCAGAAGGTTGATGTTGTGGCAAAGAGTACGAGATAGCGGACTCGCACTAGAAGAAGACGACGTCTCTTGTTGCCGCTTGGGCAGCAGATTCTTTGGCCATCAATACACCAGCTCTGCGCTGGTGTGTCTGCTGCCTTCGTGTTACAATATCTAGGGCTAACTTCTATCTAGGCGGTTATTGTTACGAATATGAATGTAAACGCTCTCTAAAGGTTCTGCCTGCTCTTACTGTTGCATTTTTTCGGCAACTGTTTCCACGAATGGGTCACCACTAGTACACTGTCTACTACGGTGAGTTGAGGTCTATCATATGAAAAGAAGATTCATAGAGCTTGCTGTTAGAGATGTTTTCTCTTTGTTACATTTTCAAAGCTCTATAAAACGTCAGCCGGGAGACGGAACTGAAGCAATAGTACGTGTAGCAAGTACAGTGACGCTTGTACGGTGGGCATGTTTATAGGATCATTCATACGAACTGTCTAAGTTCCCATTTAACTTGACAGGAAGGTGGAGGAAACGAATTTTATGGAAAGCCTAGCCCCCCCGCTCTAGATGGCAGCCATGAGTCCTTGTGCGTTGCATGGTTGCATGGCTGACAACATAAATGAGACGTTGACTTCAGTCTTTAGCTTGCCGAAGGAGTAACGTTTCTTAAACAAAACAACGTTCTGAAAATGTTGGGCAGAATTATGTCCTATGCAGCTTGGCGTGGTTTTCGCGTGGCCGATAGTCGTCGAAGCGTCTCTGTCGTGCAACCTCCGCTAATATATGTGTGCACGTGTATATCGCCGCAGAGTCGTGCCTGCTGGGCCCCAAGGTTCGGCAGAACAAAGTGGTAGCCGTGAACCACTGCAACATTCTGACCCTGCTGGCGACCGACTTCCACGAAGTGATAGACCGCTTCCCGTCGGTGAGGGGCATCTTCCAGACGGTACTGTTCGAGATGAACTCGCAGGAGCACGCCGAGCGCCGCCGCCGCAAGATGATGCGCAGGTGTGCTTTCAATTTGGACCAATAACAAGTACAGGGTCTTCATTTGCTGGCAAGCTTCTTCGCGTTAGCCGTTACAGAGCTCTTCATGAATGGCTCACAAGGTGTTGCCATAATCCTTTTTGGGCTGCGCTAGAGTAGCTGCGCTAAACAGGCGTCACCCCATAAAAATCCACAGCCGAGACTGTGAAGTCAGCTTGTGTACTTTTCAACAGCGAAGGTGTTAAAATTGGCAGTGAGATGTCTGCAAAAAAAAAAAAAAGAAAAGAGCCCTGCTGTGACGTTGCGATAGCAACCGCCACAGCTGCACGCAACTTGTGCTAAAAATAGCCAAACCTCCGCCAAGCCGCCCACATAGAAACCGCTACATTTCATTACACTTTGTCTAAAGGTCAGGGATTTGAATGCATTTAAAGAGCAAGAAAAGACTTGCGCATATTACGGATCTTCCGTCGCCGGGCGGATCCCGAATCGCAGGGCAGTTTTGCACTTAATTTGTGTTTACTTTGGTGTCGTCGACATCTTTAAAAATTTGTAGGCTGATAGATAAATGGGGCTATTAACGAAAAGAAACTGTTCATGTGGAACTGCATCAGCCAGAGAATGATTATATGTATTTGCTTTAATTTTCACTCATCCCTAATTAGCGGGATACACACATGCCGCGTAACTGTAACAAGTGTCTCGCACGAATGAGCCAGGACACAGCACTACTTCCCCCCAGGTGGTCAAAATTTCCGGAGCCCTCCACTACGGCGTCTCTCATAATCAAATAGTGGTTTTGGGACGTTAAACCCCACAAAATCAATCAATCAACAGTGCTAGTTCCCTCTTTACTACATCACGCAACTTCAAGGAAGAACGAGTGGTGTAGATCCATCGGAATACTTTGCGAAACAAATAACAGTGTTCTACGGCGGCCCAGTTATGAGGAGTATGAATACGTTCTGATTAATTAAGGAATCATATGAAAATGCTTCTCATGATGCTGCGGTATCCGGCAGCCAGGTCAATATCAAAGAGCTCTCCGAACATCGGTGGATATCAATACTCATGACGTTGCGATGGCTCCTGGGCAAGCGTGGAGTAGAGTCGAACACGGATATCCGAAAAAAAAAATAATAAAACATGAGGCACACCTCTGGCATGAAGTAAATATTTTGAGCCAACGAAGACATTATTATTGTATGGGCTGTTCCAGGGCCGAAACGTCGGAGTAGACTGTGCTAAAGCGTAAGCGTCCTTTATGTGTCAAATACCTTCCTTTCTACAATATATATTTATATATATATATATATATATATATATATATATATATATATATATATATATATATATATATATATATATATATATATATATATATATAGAGAGAGAGAGAGAGAGAGAGAGAGAGAGAGGAACCGGTTTATTCAGCCAGGCTCGAGCTAAATCACACTGGTGCTGATAGTTACAGATGCAGATGACGAAGATGTACAGGTGCTGATGATATGTAAAGAGAATGAATAGTAATTCGCTTGTTGCGCTCACACCAGTTCCTCCGTGTGGTGGAAGCGTCCACCTGGTCGCCTGAGAGTAATGTGAGATGCGTCATGTATAAGGTTTTAAGCGAGATACAAGTACTATCTCTGTACCTCGGCAACGATAATTAGGATTAGTGCTAAGAGGTGAAACGTGGTAATTGACAGAAGATGTCTGTTGGACCACCGTGTCCGGTCCAATAAAGCGACTGATGAATGTTTCGCATAAGCCGAGGACGTGGAGTGAAGCCCATAGAAGAACTTCGTCACCAGGAGAAAAAGTCACAACACGGCGAGACGAGTCGTAGCGAGATTTTCGAGTGTCTTGAGAGAGGTCGGTGTTAACGCCGGCCAGGTGACTGCAGTGTGCGAGACGAGATAAAAATTCTTCAGAAAAAGGAGCTGTCGAAGGTGCAGGGGCCGAAAGGAAAGAGACGTCCAGAGCAAAACTCGGCGAGCGACCAAAGACGAGAAAAAATGGGGAAGAGCCGGTAGTGCGTTGAGCAGCCGTATTGTAAGCGAATGTCACGAAGGGTAGGATTACGTCCCAGTTCGTGTGGTTGGGGTGAATGTACATTGCGAGTATGTCCGAGAGGGTCTGATGAAAGCGTTCAGTCAATTCATTGGTCTGTGGGTGGTAACTGGAAGTGTTCTTGTGAACAGTGTTGGAAGCGCGCAAAACTTGGTCGATAATAGAACAGAGAAAAACTTTGCCGCGATCACTCAGAAGAACGCATGGGGCTCGATGGCGCAAAAAGACATTGCGAAGGAAGGAATCGGCTACCTCAGTGGCAGTCCCAGATTGTATATAAGCTGTTTCTGCGTAACGGGTAAGGTGGTTGACGGCCGTGACAATTCAACGATTCTCATTCGATGATATAGAAAGAGGGCCATACAAGTCTATTTCGGTGACTTCAGAAAGTAAAGCTGGACAAGGAAGAGGTTGCATTAAGCCAGCCAGATCAGTTGTGGGTCGTTTTTGCCGTTGGCAATGGACACAAAAGGCAATGTACTTAGCGACGGCAGAAGAGAGGCCAGGCCAAAAACAGTGACTTCGGACTTTGTCGTAAGTTTTGTGATAGCCTAGACGACTGGTGGTTGGATCATCACAAAAGCTTCCAGAACCTCACGTTGCAGAGAACGTGGAATGACGGGTACCCACCTGTTACCATCGATGTGGTAAATGTAGTGGTATAAAGCACCACCGGCAAGCTTAAATTGTTTAAGTTGTCGACGGAGTCTGGCGTTTGGAGGAGTAGTAGAGCCGGTCATGTGGTCAAACAATGGTGCGGCAGTATGGGTCAAGACGTTGTTTTGAAACAAAGACGGATTGGGTGCTGGGTGATGAACTTAGCGCTCATATTGGAGAGGTGGTGTCGTTTTAGAGTAGCGATGGTGAGTTGCCTCCGCTGGGCAAAAGACAGTGCGATAGAGTATCAGCATCTATGGATGCTTTTTACCAGATCTGTAGGCGACATCGAAATCGTACTCCTGCAAGCGAAGTACCCAGTGACCGAGGCGACCCGATAATTTTTTCACTGATGAAAGCCAGCATAGGGCGCTATGGTCGCTAATGACGACGGTAAAGTGAGGTCCGTGAATATATGGTCGAAATCTTTGTACTGTCCAAACAACTCAAGACACTCCTGGTCGGTGATGGTGTAGTTCTTTTCTGCAGCGGTAAGAACATGGCTTGTGTAAGCAACGACGCGTTCGCGTGAGTTCTTGTCGCGCTGCAGGAGTACCGCACTTAGATTATGACTACTAGCGTCGGTGTGAAGGATGGTGGGTGCGCTTGGATCGGAGTGGCGCAGTACCGGATCCGACGTGAGGGCTTGCTTCAATGCCGGGAAAGTGCTTTCGTAGTCTTCGGACTGAACGAAGGTAACGTTACTTGCGAGGAGTTGATGGAAGGGAGGCGTAAGTTCCGCGAAGCCGTGTATGAAGCGTCGGAAGTAAGGAGCTAACCCAAAGAAGCTGCGGAGGTCCTTTTGACGTTGTGGAAGAGGGAAGTCGAGGACGGCGGCAAGCTTCTCGGAGTCCGGCCGAATTCCTTCTTTGCTGACTAGGTGGCCGAGAACCTTGATTGTCTTGTGAGCAAAGGTACATTTCTTGGTATTAAGCTGCAGACCAGCTTTTGAAAGACAGCTGAGGACTTCTCCAAGACGTTGGCGATGCTGCGAGAACATGGATGAAAGCACTACTATTTCATCGAGATAGCACAGACATCTTTTCCATTTAAAACCACGCAGTACGCCGTCTATCATACGTTCGAAGGTGGCAGGCGCATTATAGAGTCCAAAAGGCATCACATTAAACTCGTACAACCCATCTGGCGTTGAAAAGGCGGTCTTCTATTTATCAGACTCCGACATTGAAATCTGCCAGTAGCCTGGCCTAAGATCGGCGCTAGAAAAATACTCGGTGCCATGTAATCAATCCAGTGCGTCGTCGATCCGAGGGAGAAGATAAACATCCCTGCGTGTTATTTTGTTTAGCGCACGGTAATCGACGTAGAAACGAACTGCCCCAGCATTCTTTTGAACAAGAACAACTGGGAATGACCAGAGACTCGAGGAAGAACGTATGATGTTGCGTCGTAGCATGTCTGAAACGTTTTCCTCGTCTATCTTGCGTTCTGCCTGAGACATGTGATATGGGCACCGATGTACAATACGAGAGCCGTCAGTCTGGATGATGTGAGTAGCGGTGGTAGTCATGCCGAGGACGTGTGACTTCATGTCAAACAGAGCGGTGTCTATTCAACAGGGCGAGCAAATGTTCAATTTGAGCAGGTGTTAAGTCAGTGCTTATGGTTGCCCACATAGGTGTTGAAGAGGTATTGAGTAGCAGTGATGGTGACTTTAGGACATCGTTGTGGTTGTTGTTCTGAAGAGTAACAATCGCAACAGTCTCACTGTCGACCGCGCAAGATACTGTTGAGCCACAGGGCAGCAGTACAGGTTCGGGGGTTTGATTTAAGGTGGTAAGGTAGGTAGACCCATCGAAGACGCGAATAAGCCCTGGTGTGATCACAATGCCCCTATTGCCGTAAGGAAGAATAAGTACGTCACCAACCACAATTTTGGTGCAATTAACACTTATAATTTCTTCGATGTATAGCCGAAGTACATAATATGACTTGATGACAAGGCGAATGCGTCCGTCGTGTTCAGGCGGTGAAGAGTCAGCGGCATTTAGATGCAGGAGGCGCTGATGACAAGATATGAAAGCGGACGCAGAAGACAAGAAGTGCCTCCGCAGATTGAGAGTTCGGTGCACTCACGAAATACTGCGAAAATGATGTGATGACGAATGCCTTCTATGCAGACACGAACGGTACACTGTGCAAGTGGACGAATGAGAGTGTTGGTCGCCACACAAAGAGGTGGGCTGCCATTAGGTGTGGTCACTTTTCGAAGGCGGGAACAAATATCAGCACGAATAATCGAAACGGCAGCGCCAGTGTATACGAGAGCCTCAACGCGTACACCTCCTACAAACACTACTATCAAGTTAGATGGCCGCTCTGGAGGAATTGTTAGCTGTCCGGTGGATGCAGTTTCCCCTCCTAAAACTGCATCGGGGAGTTTTCTGCGTGGGTGTTCGTGGAATCGCAGGCGGGCCGCAGAGGCGACACTGTACGGCGACCTGGCGAAGGTGACCTGCGGCGAGACGTTAGGAAATTCCCAGGCATGTCAGTATGGTAGGTAGGAAACGGGGAACGATGATAGGAAGAGCGCAAGGGTGGCCGTAAGTAGTTCATGGTTGGACGGAAGCTTTGATGTTCTTCAGGAGCATAGCCGCGTTGCTCGGCTTGTTGGCGCTTTCGACAACACTAGGTGTTATGTCCTCGATAGTCACAGTAGTAACAGATTGGCCGAGGAGAGCGTTGAGGGGCGTAGCAAGGCGGTGCACCCACTGGTGGCGACAACGAAGCCACAGGCATATAGTCTCGTGGTGTAGGCACAGAAACGGTTGGTGCGGCAGAGAGCGCGGCAACTTCGGCGTACGTGGGTGTCTGGCGCACGCAGGTGCCGTTGGAACACGCCGGACGTGATGCGGACGTGATCTCTTGCCTAATCAGATCTCGCAAGCCATCTTTTGTAGAAGGAAGAGTAGCTTACGCGGCGCAGGAAGAGCAGCGCCCGTGAAGCTCTTCACGAACGACGTCGCGAATAAGCGTACGCAAGTCGAGGGGTGCAGGCAAACGAACGTCGGTGGCATCGTAGCAAAGGCGAAGAGACTGAAGCTCGTCAAGTCGCTGGCAGACGGTTATCACGTCCTGGGTGGTGGTAGGATTTTGCGTGGCGAGGGTGTTAAAGGCGATGGTGCTGATGCCTTTAATACAATGGCGTATTTGGTCGATCTGAGACATGATGGAGTTAACACACTTGCACAGTGCAAGTACACCCTCAATACACGAGGTTTAAGATTCACCCGACAGCTGCGTGCGTTCAGCGAGCTTTGCTGCCTCAGCGCGAACTGTAGGGGCACCAAAAAGTTCACGAAGTTGCTTTGCGAAAGTGTCCCAGTCGGGAATGTCCGGGTTGACCAAGTTTTGGAGACATCGGACAAGTAAAATGGGACGCTGCGCAACTTCTGTGGATTGTCCCACCTGTTCAAATCGCTGACGAGGTCGTAGTTCTTGATCCCGTTTTCTACATCACCACCTCTAAGACCAGAAAACACAGGTGGATCACGGAGGTGAATGTTGCTGGGCAGAGCGGGTGGCGATGGCTGCAGTAGGACGGTGACGTTGGATGGGCCAGGATTTTCTTGGGCTGCCATGACAGGGGGTTGTACGCGACGATCCGGACGGAACTCTAGCGAGAACGGGCGAGATGACTTGGGCGAACGAGCAGCACCATCCACTACTTGTGAGGAACCGGTTTATTCAGCCAGACTCGAGCTAAATAACACTGGTGATGATGATATGTAAAGAGTCACAATATATATATTGATAGTACACCTTTAGTGGTGAGCAGAAGAGACGTTTACTTTGTGGAAAACGTAGCGGTAGAACCGACCAGCTGTCAAGCGGAGCGAGCGCGAGCAGCAACAACACTCTTCCTTCTCTTCTTCAGCTGGCGTTCCGGCCTGTGCCAAATATCAATGCTACAAATCACTCCCCCCTCAGAAAAGGAGCCATCCTGGCGACCTATGGAACGGGTACGACGGGTGGGTCGTAGTGCGGCTTCAATCGATCTACGTGAACAGTCTCGCGGCCTCGATGCCGTCGGTCTGTTGATGGTTGAACCGGCTCAACAATATAGTTAACCGGTGAGGTCTGACGTAGGACTCGGTAGGGGCCTTCGTACTTCGGCAGTAGCTTGGTGGAAAGACCAGGAACAGATGAGGGAACCCGAAGCCATACCAAGGCGCCAGGCGAGTATGACTGCGAAGACAGGTTTTCGTCGTGACGGTTCTTCTGGTACGCTTGATCTTGGGCGGTTAAGGAACGCGCGAGTTGCCTGCATTCTTCTGCATAGGTGGCGACTTCAGATAGAGTTGTGGATTCCGAAGCGTCTGGATGATACAAGAGAATGGTGTCCATGAATGAGGAAGGTTCGCGCCCGTAAAGGAGGAAGAACGGAGAGAATCCTGTCGTAGACTGAGTGGCGCTGTTGTAAGCGTAAGTTACAAAGGGTAGTATGCGGTCCCAGTTGGTGTGATCAGCGGACACGTACATGGATAGCATGTCGCCCAGTGAGCGGTTAAACCGTTCGGTCATTCCATTCGTTTGCGGATGGTATGCGCTGGTTGTCCGATGCACAACGTTGCATTCGCGAAGAAGGGCTTGTACCGCTTCGGAGAGGAACGTACGGCCGCGGTCACTGAGTAGCTCACGAGGCGCGCCATGGCGTAGAATGAGATTGTGAAGGATAAATAAGCCAACTTCACGTGATGTGGCCTCTGGCAGCGCAGCAGTTTCAGCATAGCGTGTCAAGTGATCAATGGCGACAATCACCCAGCGGTTCCCGTTAGGCGTATAGGGAAGGGGACCGTACAAGTCAATTCCGATGCGGTCGAAAGGGCGGGAGGGGCAAGGCAACGGCTGCAGTTGTCCATTGGCTATGTGTGGTGGGCTTTTTCGGCGTTGACATTTGGAGCACGAACGCACGTACTGTCGGACAAAGCGGTACATTCCGCGCCAATAGTACCGCAGCCGGAGACGTGCATACGTTTTTATCACACCGGCGTGGCCGCATTGAGGATCCGCGTGAAAAGAGTCGCAAATGTCGGCACGTAGGTGGCGAGGAATCACAAGCAACCACTTGCGGCCGTCAGAAAGGTAGTTGCGACGGTACAGGAGTCCATCGCGGATGGTAAAGTGTCGAGCTGTGCGCTGCAGTGAACGATTGGGCGTAACTTGGGACGGCCGAGACAGTAACTCTATCATAGAGGCTATCCAAGCGTCTTGGCGCTGTTCATAGGGCATGTCCGCGTACGAAAGTGCCACAGCATCGAGGCTGGATACAGAAGTACTTCCGTGTTCATGGGGAAGTGGAGAGCGGGAGAGAGCGTCGGCATCTGAATGTTTGCGGCCTGACCTGTAGACGACACGGATATCATAGTCTTGGAGGCGTAACGCCCAACGAGCGAGACGGCCAGATGGGTCTTTTAGTGACGATAACCAGCAGAGGGCGTGGTGATCAGTCACGACGTCAAATGGACGGCCATAGACGTAGGGTCGAAATTTTGTGATTGCCCAGACGATGGCTAGACATTCTTTTTCTGTGACTGAATAATTCTGTTCAGCCCTAGTAAGAGTGCGACTGGCATAAGAAACGACGTACTCGTCGTATCCAGACTTGCGTTGAGCAAGAATAGCGCCAAGTCCGACTCCACTTGCGTCGGTGTGTATTTCTGTAGGGGCATCAGGATCAAAGTGACGGAGAATCGGTGGAGATGTCAGCAATTGACGTAGTTTCGCGAATGCCTTATCGCAATTGGAAGACCACGCCGAAATGCCCTCGGTGTCAGAAAGTAGCCGTGTTAAAGGGGCCATGACAGATGCAAAATTACGGACAAATCGGCGAAAGTATGAACATAAGCCGATAAAGCTCCGGAGTTCCTTAAGTGTCGATGGCTTCGGAAACTGGGCGACAGCACGGAGTTTTCCAGGATCAGGTAGAACGCCGTCCTTGCTGACAACATGCCCTAAGATGGTGAGCTTCCGGGCGGCAAAATGGCACTTTTTCAAATTTAGTTGGAGCCCAGCATGTGTAAGGCAGTGCAGGACACTTGCGAGGCGCAGAAGATGGGTATCGAAGTCTTTTGAAAAAACGACGACGTCGTCCAAATAGCAAAGACACGTCTGCCATTTAAGGCCTCGAAGTATGTTGTCCATCAGACGCTCGAAGGTGGCTGGGGCGTTACAAAGGCCGAACGGCATCACGTTAAACTCGTACAAGCCGTCCGGAGTTACAAACGCAGTCTTGGCGCGGTCAGCTTCATCCATGGGTACCTGCCAGTATCCCGATCGAAGATCCAGCGAAGAAAAGAATTCTGCACCTTGCAAACAGTCGAGAGCGTCGTCAATTCTGGGGAGCGGATAAACATCTTTGCGCGTGATCTTGTTAAGGCGCCTGTAATCCACACAGAATCGGATGCCCCCGTCCTTCTTTTTGACCAGTACCACCGGGGAGGCCCACGGACTGTTAGACGGCTGTATAACGCCACGATTGAGCATATCAGACACTTGATCGTCTATAACTTGGCGTTCGGCGTGGGAGACCCGGTATGGACGCTGACGCAATGGTGCGTGGGTGCCAGTGTCAATACGATGGACAATTGCAGATGTTCGGCCCAGACTGGTTTGTTTGAAGTCGAACGATGAGCGGAAGTGGTCGAGAAGTGTCAAGAGTTGAGTTCGTTGGTCAACAGGAAGGTCAGGATCAATCGATGGAAGGAAGACGTCGAGGGAAGAGGTGGCGGATGTGAGAGCGGAAGTAACACTGGCGATCTCAAGGCTTTTTGCTTGATAGGGCAGTTGACTGGTGCAAACACAATCGATGTCCTCAAGGCGGCCGATGCATTCGCCACGGAATAGGGTGACTGGTACAGAAAGGAGATTCGTGGCATAAATGTTTGCGCAAGTGGCTTCGACCGTCAGAAGAGCAAAAGGCAGAAGAACGTTTTTTCGAGAAGTGAAGTCTTCTGACGGCGTGAACATGACGTCCGAAAAAGCGGCATGGTCGCACGAGATCGGCACAATAACAGAAGACATAGGTGGAATATCAGTCTCCGCGGCGACGACAACACGAGAAATAGAAGGCTTATTATAATCGTCGTCGGAGAGCGATGACAATTCTAGTTCGGCCCGGGCACAATCAACAACGGCATGATGTGTGGAAAGGAAGTCCCAGCCTAATATGACGTCGTGTGAGCAGTGCGGAAACACGATAAATTCAACCACGTACAGAACGCCCTGGATGATTAACCGAGCCGTGCACGTCATAGAAGGGTTCACGTGATGCGCTGTTGCCGTACGAAGGGAGAGACCAGAAAGCGGAATCGTAACTTTTCTTAACTTGCGACACAATGCTTCACTCAATACAGACACGGCAGCTCCGGTATCTATTAATGCTTGAACGGGGATACCTTCAATCAAGACAGTTATTTCATTATTCGGTAGAGAACGAGGCCTTGTGGAGTTCGACGGTGGCGCAGTTCTTGCCTCCGGAACTGCGATGGTCAGTTTTCCGTTTGGGCAGGTGGTGCACGCCGAAGCATTGGTGAAGGCGAACGTCGGCGCGGGGAAGGCGATCGGCGTGGGTTGAAGGCGCGGCGGCTCGGCGGAGAAGTGTCCGAAGCTGCATGGAACGGCAGCGTCTGTGGTGGTTCTGTGGGGGCGTAGCCGTAGGTGCCATCAATAATGCCTGAGTGAGGGACGCGCCGGCGACAGAACCGCTCAACATGGCCAGGCTGACGACAGTAATAACAGATAGGTCTGTTATCCGATGTACGCCAAGGGTTGTTGGGAAGCGTTGAAGGACGGCGGTAAATGGGAACATGCGAGCCTGCCGGTACGTGTGTTGCGTAGAAGGCGTTCGCTTGGTGGGCAGGGTCGACGACGTTTGACGGCGCATGTACCTGCCTTCGCGCGACGTCAGCGTAAGTCAGGGGAGCGGACACAGGTGGTGGCTGGTACGTGGGGGGAAGTGCCTCGCAGACTTGCTCTTCGATGGTTTGGCGCAGTGACGAGGTCAGCCCATGCGTATTGCTGGGAAGCAAGGGGGCAAGGGACAACTGGCGTGCCACTTCCTCTCGGATAAATTGCTGGATTTGCGGGGTCAATACAGTCTGTTCTGGAGATATTGCACCAACGGTCAATGCTGGCGTGCTGGTCATGTCGAAAGTAGGCCGTCGCGTTGAAATGCGCTGTTTTCGCAACTCATCGAAACTTTGGCAGTGTTGGATGACTTCCGAAACTGTTTGCGGGTCTTTAGCCACCAGCATGTGGAAGGCATCGTCCTCGATGCCCTTCATAATGTGTTTTACCTTGGCGGTTTCCGACATGTCAGGATCAAAGCGACGGCAGAGACCTACGACGTCCTCAATGTAGGACGTGAAACCCTCTCCCGACAGTTGGGCGCGATCCCGCAAGCGCTGTTCCGCACGGAGCTTGCGCACTGTCGGTCGGCCAAACACGTCCGCGAAGGTGGTCTTGAAAGTGGCCCAGTCGGTAAGCTCGGCTTCGTGGTTGTTGAGCCAGAGCTCTGCTACTCCTCTGAGGTAAAAGTGGACGCGGCCCAGTTTGTCGTTTTCGTCCCACCTGTTGTTGACGCTTACTCGTTCGAACGAAGAGAGCCAGTCCTCGACGTCCTGCTCATCGGTGCCGTTGAAGATGTCTGGATCTCGCTCTCTCGGGACGCCGGGACAGTGGACAGGTGGAGATGTAGGAGCCGTCTGCTGTGCAGCGTCGATGGACATTGTTGATGGCGAAGGTAGAGTTCGGTTGCGGAGTTCCAGGATGGAAAAAGGTACCCAGCACTCTCCACCACTTGATAGTACACCTTTAGTGGTGAGCAGAAGAGACGTTTACTTTGTGGAAAACGTAGCGGTAGAACCGACCAGCTGTCAAGCGGAGCGAGCGCGAGCAGCAACAACACTCTTCCTTCTCTTCTTCAGCTGGCGTTCCGGCCTGTGCCAAATATCAATGCTACAATATATATATATATATATATATATATATATATATAATGCAGCCAGGAGCCAGTCGGTATGCATGCAGGCCAAGACAAATTATTCCTTGCTAAAGAACTGCGATATATGTTAGCAGTAAACAGGGTAGTTTACTATTGGAAGTGCTAAGCTGTCTTTGGGCACAGCTGGATATTTATGAAAAAAAAGAAAACACACAGTAAGCTCAATACGAGTGTTGCGCAAGTTAGGAATGTGCATCTGAAAATTTATTTGTAGAAAATACTTCTACGTTGAAATGATGTGTGCGTACGCATGCGTGCGTGAGAGAGAGATAGAGAGAGATAAAGAACATACTGTCAAACGGAAGACAGAGAGGTTAGCTTTTAGCATTGCCCAGTATATGACATGGTTTGCAGCCATGACAATTTGGGTCAATTAACTTTCCTTTTTCTGTGAATGAACTGCTTGTCTTCGGAGCTGATATTGGTCCCTATAGGACCTTTTTCAATACAACAGGTAATTTACAAATGTAAAAATAAGCACGACGACGCATTGGGATTTGTATAGATCACTGGGAAGCAGTATTATTAAGACGCGTGCATGCATGCTTGAGGCACTTGTCGACGGCTTGAGGAATACGCGCTGCCCAGATGACATCGCATCCTGGCGAGTGTTGTCTGACGCCATTGTAAGCAGCGATACATGACGAATAGTCTTGGTAAAGGTAATTTTCTTTCATACTTGGCGTACATTTGCCAGTACCCAGTTGTATTAGGGTTTATTTTACCTGACAAAGCGACATTCTATCTTTGCTCTTGGTACAGTAACCTTCCCTCTTATTATGGAGTTATAGAACAGCGTGCGCATAGTTAACGTTCGTTGGGTATACGGTATGGCATTTTCGTAACTAAGCGTGGTTACCCGAAATTATAGCACGTGATGCACGGGAAGTGGCGACAAAAGGTAAGGGAAAAGCTTTGCGGGTCCTATCGTTAAGCTACCTATCGTTTGTATGCGCCTGTAAATGAATATTTTAATACTCCGACCATCAAATTCCAGTATCGAATGCGAATAGAATAGTGATGTGCCGTTGAATTCTTAATCGCGAATGGAAATTCACTCGCGGAACCCTACACGCAGGCCATCCTCGGTGCTCATCCTACCCGAACTGCGGCGCATGGGCATTATAACGCCTTCCTCATCAGAAACCACCGAAAACGTTTCTCTTGTGGCCAATCCCATGGACACAGACACAAGGTACGTCCACTCGATGCTTCAGTGATGCCATGTAAAAGAGAATCTCGAAACACGGAGTTTCATAGATGACTCAGTGGAGATCGCCTTTACGAAGCGGCATCGTTTTCATCTGGCTTTTGAAAACTGAAACAGTAAGTAAATGAGCGAGAAAATGGAAACTTAGGGAAACTGATAGTGGTGGTATCCAGGGGAGGTGGAGCTCCACACATAAACATGTGGTGTATGGCTCTGTGGATCCGTCGTTTAGTTTTCGCGCCACATTATGACTTTCAGCAAGCACCAACTAGGCCAAGAACAAGTCCTTCTGCAGAAAATATCGCCACTTGTTCGCTGTGACGTACAGATTGATATTCGGTCATCCGCGACTAGCTCATGTACCGCAGCAACTACCTATACAATGACAACAAATGGTTGTTGATGATTCCTCGCCATCTACGCGCCGATATCTGCGCCTCCTTTCTCGTAGACCCCCAGTAGCCCCACGCCGGCGTTATAAAAACGTACGCACAGCTACGGCTGCGGTACTACTGGCGTAAGATGTACCGCTTTGTCCACCAATACGAACGTTCGTGATTCAAGTGTCAAAACCGGAAAAACTCACCTCACGTATATTCACTGGACCGCTCCAGCGATTTCCCTGTCCTTACCGGTCTTTTGATTGCATCGGAATGTAGTAGTACGGCCCCCTTTTGTACACACTTGGCGCAAGCTGCCTGGTGATTGCCGCTATTCACCCGACATGCTACGCTGAAATTGCTGCTCTGCTGGAGGCCACATCACGGGAAGTCGGCTTAATTATCCTCCACAAACTTGTACTTCGCAATGGCGCACCTCTTGAGCTACTCAGCGACCGCGTACGTACGATGCTCTTTGAAGGCGTAGAAACCATATAATTGTTGCACCAGGTCACGCATTGTTCATCTTCCCACTCTAACAAAGTCTTGACTAGAGATTGTAGTATTCATAACTAAAATAAAATAAATAAACCCTTTTCCGAGAACGCAACGTTGGGCATCAGAAAACCAACGTCTATCATACACAAACCAACAGAATGACTGAGTGCTTTAACCGCACATTAGGTGATGCTGAGGGGCAGCCCCATTGGAGAGCATGGGTGGAAAGCGGGAGCCCCCTCCCCCACCCAAAAATTTCGCCTGCCCTCCCCTTGCCCCCCCCCCCCCCAAGAACAAGCACAGTCAAAACATAACGCATATATAAGTGGTTCAGTAAAACTTGCAGCTGGGTGAGTTGGTTCGTATTTAAAGGTTACCTGGTGCGCGCAAATAAATACAATGACACAGAAAATATTGACAAGGACAAGCGCAATCTTTCAGCCGAACTGTAAGAATTGTCATTCTTCAATCCTATACTCAGGGAAATATATACTCATGGACTGTGTGAGCACGTGACTATGTCTTTTCCGTGATTGTATATTTGAAGGGTGACGATAAATAAAGTTCATTTGAAAGTTTGCGCTTGTTCCAGTCCCATCTCTTTCGGGTCCTTGGTTTTATTGGCGCACTCCAGGTTACTTCAAAACAACGCAAAAGTTATGTGCCTCTCTGCGCCTTTGAAGAAACACAATTGTCTCCGGCGCCCCCCAGAAAAAAAAACATCCTGGTGCTACCCCTGGTAATCTTGTACGTGCTCACTGAACACTCCAACTGGGACCGCAACATTATATACCATTCGTTACGTACGCTGACGATAGTGCCACTCAACTTATGACAGCGTTCTCTCCTTTCTCATTTACGGCTGAGAACCTACCTCGTTTATGGATACTATTCTTCTTTATCATGCGGCCGCTTCAGCGTACACAAGTTATTCTGAATTGGTCACTTATACCTATAGGAATCTGGGCAGCGCTCAAGTTCCTTTACCGCCCAAGATAAAGCTTGCCAAAAGAACCGCATGACGAAAACTGACACGTCAGTCGTATTCGCCTGGAACGCTGGTGTGACTGTGTGTTCCGTCCTCTGTTCTTAGCCTTTTCACAAAGCTTCTGCCTTACATTCTTTATCATGTCCTGAGTAAGTGCTGGCTATAACCAGGAAACAAAAGGAAAAATGTCCGGTTTTCTAGCTCTGTCCAGCACTTGAAGCGGGACTTGATTAAGAGTGTAGTATGAATCCACGTCAAGCACTTCTGTCAGCTATGTTCTATAAACTAAGTATGACGTATATATGTCAAGAATTACGGGCGATGACGAGGGTGAAGTGAAAGAGAAGTGTGTAGTGAGCGGGCCGAAGAGCCGGCAGCTGCGGGCGCTGCGGCGAGCGCGCTGCGGGTGATTGAGAGAGTGACGTCAGTGCGCACTTGCGAGGGGAGCGTGACCTACTTGGCACTGCTCCGACACCTGTGGCGAAGGGAACGCGTTGCGGCGTTTTCGTACAAACGCACGTACGGACGGCGTTACACCCGTGAGTCTTAGAGCTGCTTCGCACCTAAAAGAAGATGAGGTAGAACGGTGCGCTAGCAGTGAGCCGTTGTGGGTCTGACCATCCTCGCGCTGCACTGCGCATCCCTGACTTTTCTCACCTTAAAAATGAATTCACTCGATCATTACAATATTTTAGTTCGATGTACTTGATGCCGAATATCGGTGTGAAGCGCTTGCGCACGTTTTACCTTAGCAATGGTTTTGTGTGTTCGTGTTTCATTCGTCCCTATCCTTCGTGCTGTTCAACTGCATATTTACGCCCAGGCTCGAGTCGCCCATGTCACCCGCGTCCCCGGAAGTTTCGTCCGTGGTCCTCCCGATGTGTAGCCTTGCACCCGACGTGTCCATCGAGTCTCCGGTACCCGAGGCGGCCGTAGAGGAAGTGTTGGCTGCCAACTCCGAACCCGAAAATCGTGAAAACGATGATGGAGGAGGTTGGCGTGACGGCAGCGATGCAGGTGGTAGTGGTTCCCATTGCAAGCAGTCCTGATGGTTCACGCCCGAAGCATGCCTGACGTTGCCGAACACTTGTGATGAGACTGGGCATCGCAACCAATGACAGCCTTCGTGTGCAAATATGTGTGGTGTTATGATATCTGGGTTTGTTGATTGGTTCGCTGCATATTGTTCACACGATTGACGTGGAGGCCACATTTTGTTGTTCTTTTAACACTAAAGTGTTTTATGTTGGGGTTCATCAAGACTTCGCTGACGCGTTTCCGTCGTAGAAATGAAGTACAAAAAATACCATCAGAGAGGGAAGTAAAAGAGTTCTGTTAACGGGCGTCAAACCCACGAACTCCTCAATCGCAGATGCCGGATGCGTCATCCACTACGCCATGGTCACGTAATTTGGGGTACTTTGCAAACGCGCCTTTTGTATCGCACACTTATTCTTAGAGTACTTTTGGTCGATGTGATGGTGTCGCGCTCTGGGAGAAGGAAAGTGAAATAATTCGTTATGACTACGTTTTCCGAGGTTAGCCCCAGCAGCGCGTCGTTGCTACGCGTCCGCACCATTCGGCGCGCTTCCAATAGAAGTGCAATTTTGTCGACGCCGCGAGGTGTCGATCTTACCCCCCCGCGTAGGTCTCCATCGTAGCATTCATCCATACCGAAAATAGCTCTGCGACGCGAGCCTGCCTCACCTGCGTTTCCCGGCCAGGAAAAGATCACAGTCGGGCTACAGGGAAGGGAAGACGCGCGCTGGTTCCCTCACGTTCGGCCATAGTGCGTGCCTGCGTGATGATGATATTAGTTCTGCGCCCGATCAGTGACGCTGCCGCACTACTTTCTCCGATTACGCTCTCACCATTACTACTACAGCTATCAGAACGGTTTGTTTAATCATCGATTACGGACTTCAGTACACACCGCGCTACACTTCCAACAAATATTTTATTACCGGGCACTGCGGCCTTCTTACTTTTTGTGCACCACCCTAACAAGTGCGTGCAGCAGCACATGCCTTGTGTGACAACAGCAGGAGACCTTGTATTCCTCATAAAGCGGGAAAAGTGACTGTTCGTGACAGCGGCATTCGCGTCAACCCAATGAAAAAAAAACAGCAAAGCAAGATCGTGTGGAGACGACATTGTAAGACCTTAGATAACGTGATTTCACGTGAACACGTCGTCACATGACCCCCCCACCCCCACACTTTGTCACAGATGTGCCTATCCCTGTGGCACTGCAAGACCACGTGAGGTGTGGAAAGGTTCCAATGCCTCTGATGCCGGAGGCACTTCAGAACCACATTGTGTGCAAGAAGCTTTCAGAAAAAGAGGGGTATACAATTCATGATTGAGAAGAAAGTGGCTTGAATAGATTTTGTCTTTGAGTCGTCTTAAGCACATGGAACCGTGTGACTGACATTTTGCCTTGAGCTGACCCTATATATTCCATTTAATGTACCTGCTCTCAGTGACTTCACCGAGTACGTGTGATTCTCGACTTAGCTCTCTTTAATACTAATTTTAATTCAGGCACATCAATTGTATGGTATGAAAACGTACAAATCTTAATAACCTACGAAATCGTTACAAGCAAGTGAGCTCGTCAATCCTAGAATCGCAGAAGAGTGCAAAGTCAGTGCTAATTTGGCATGGAAATCAGATATAGTTCAGAGGCACACGAAATTTTTTATATTTGTTGAAATTGATGAGTATGACTATGAATGTCATATAAAGCAAGTTTACGCGCTATGCTACATGAAGAGGTGAAAAAGTGGAACATAGTAAATTTAACGACTCGTTTTCTTTTTTTAGACACTATATTATTAAAAACTAACAAATATTGACGCTAAGAGAAGTATAGAGAATTTTATTAGTAATAATTGTTTTTTAAATGGAAATAAAAAAAAAGGGGGGCGAAAAGAGAAGTTGCCGCCGACAAAGGAGCGAACGTGCGACCTTCGAATCACGCGTCTGATGCTCTACCACTTAGCCATGGTGGCGGTCATCCCTGCGCCTACTTTATGGGGTATGTATGAGCGATCCCCGCCAATAGCAATTGAAATACAATTACTTCTAATTACATCTCCTATGCCTTTTTAGGGGCGAAGCTCCTTATGGCCTCACCCGTTCGTCCCGTTATCCTTTGTAACCGCCGGTGGCACATACCAGTTTGTAACCACTGGTGGCACATACCCGAGAGAGCGGGTATGGGCCACAGGGGATAGGCTTTTAGGGGCAAAGCTCCTCAAAGCCGTGGGTCCTGCGTCCTCGATTTATGTAGTAGGTAGCCACCTCTCGATTAGTTCTTGGAATGTCGAAAGCTCTTAAGCCCAGTGTCGTGCGTCCTCGATGTATGTAGTAGGTATCCACTTCTCGTTTAGTTATTGGAACGTCCGCTAGGTGGTGGTACTTGTATATAATCAATATATGATGGAAAGATGCGAGATCGTGGTACTTCGAGTGTTCACTAGACGGACGGGTATACAGACGGGTATACGCGCAGACGGACAGATAGATCCACGGGTGGACGGACGGGCGGATGCACGAACGGATGGACGAGCGCTTCGCCCCACTCATCATCATTCAGTGCGTGGACATGCTGTAACTTTTTTGGCATCATTGTTAGTTCTCATTAATAAGAGGCGAACATAACATTAATAAGAGGCGCACATAACTATGTATCTGGCACCAGCAATATTGCCGGTCGCCTCTTTAGGTAATCACTCAGGTGTTAGAATGTGGGAAAGGATGCGAATGATTTCGCGATAATACTCGTCTGAAGTGAATCGTTAATCAGCACGTTAAGCAGCACGTTAAGCTAGTTTTGGTTGTAAAAGTTGCTGCGGTTCTGTTCCCTTCTGTCTTTACAAAGTCAAACCTTCTTTGTATGGCATATTGGAGCTTTGAATCGCTGAAATGTGAAGTTGCCTCACCGTCAACTATGGAAATAAATGGTTCTGTCGTCGCAATTTTTTACTTTTGCGTTATTTTTCTGGCCGAAGAAGTACGGCTGGGTGTATAGGCGATTTTGGAAAATTTTACTAGTAGCAAGCAAATACACCCATGAATGACCACACGCCCCGTGGAAAAAGAAGCTTCCAGAAGTGGTTCCGTGAAGAGCTGATGAAATCGAGAATGCTCTGGCCTTAATATCCGTTAGGAAAGACCAAAGTGCTACAGCATTTTCTTGTTTTGTGATGCCACTTGTGCCACGGTCCTTAATTTCGAACATCGCTGGACCCCACAGTGTGACTTGAGGAGACTCGACGATGGTTTCTGCTCTTTCGATTCCCAGCGCGCAAATGTTTGAGTTAAATCACAAGCAGTCACGAGCACGACAAGGCCACGTCATTGGAGCAGGCCCTCCGTCACTTCGAGGTCATCTCGCAGCCGCATGTCCCATTGCCGTTCCTTACGGTATTCTCTTGTTGTTCGCACTTGGGGTCTCCGGCTCGCCATCGTCGCTTCGTAGCCATTTGTTGCTTCAACGGATGCAGTCTCCATTTTCAGGAGAAGCTGTGGCTAGTGCGATATACACAATATGATGATGATGATGAAGATGATGATGAAGAAGAAGAAGAAGAAGAAGAAGAAGAAGAAGAAGAAGAAGAAGAAGAAGAAGAAGATGATGATGATGATGATGATGATGATGATGAAGAAGAAGAAGAAGATGATGATGATGGCCTAAACGAGTGGCTCACACCCACTCTGGGGTATTGGCCAATAAACGATTATTTGGTAGCAGATCACATATTACTTTTAAGTCTAATGAATTTTAAAATGGTTTGAAGAAATCAAATTTTTCCAATTGAGAAATTTGCAATCAAAACCACCTTGATTTGTTTAAGAATCTTTGTACAGCCGAACAGATATTCCGATGACAATGACCTAATGAGGAGGCTCCCGAGGAGAGAATATTAGAAATAATGAAACCCAGTCTAATTCGATTAAAAGCCGCTTTAAGAATGTTTTTCCTCAGTGACTTGAAGCGACTGTATATCGTACACACATTTACGATGATGATAGTATTCAGATAGGTCACGCAGTGGCACATGCCTGTTTCTTTGGCTAGCTGATGCCCTTTTAATTTTTACTGGTCCACTGCTTTATTACAACAAAAGATTTTTTTCCTATTTTTTGAGATGACGTTGAGCCAGAAGTAGATGGTTCTAGTACGCTTTAGCTAAAAGCGTTGCCGCCTTCATTTTTGATGTGTCAGTAAGTAGTGGGGCTTGCCCGATTTCTTCTGCAAATGCCCTTTTATGAATTGCGATAAAGCATATAACTTATGAATGGCCGATACAGTTTCGCTGTTACAATGAAGCGTTTCGACTCATAGTACTGTGTAAACAAATCCAGCGAGAGCCGGTCCCGCCGTCGAACTGTTAGTCAAATTGTCTTACTTGCGTATGTCGTTCACGAATGATGTTTTTCTTAAGGTAATCTATAAACAATTTAAATATTCAAATATTATTGACCAAGTGTTACAGTTGTGAATACTTTATTTACTGTAGCACTCGTTTCCACGAGTATGATTTGCTCTCGGTACCACGCAGGTTCTTGTACCTGGCGCGTACCTGATATTTGATATTTCGCTGCTTTCTCACAAGCGCTGCGGGGACAACACAAGATATGGCAGATGTGTGGGCGCTATTCTTGTTTGAGCTGTGAACACGAAAGCGTGCAGTGTCTGATTCATTTATGAGCAACGTAAGTATTTCGGCTTTACTGTGAGCCATCGTCAACAAACCTGGGTCATTCGTAACGCCTCGATGTTGTCGCCTTCAAAAGGTCCGGCATTTTGAAACAAGCATTAATCATAAACCATAAAAAAATACCATATCAGGGTTTTCCCACACCTTTCACGTTAAGTACGAACGACATTGTATGTAAGTGTTTAAATATCTGGTTTTGGGGAGACTGTGAGCCCTACTTGAACGCCCTCGCAAACATGTGACTCCGACTAACTACTGTGTTTCGTTACGCGATAGAATGCGATTAGTGCTGATACCCAAACGTACCATCCAATCACATCGCTCTCGGACTTCTCACTTCCCCTAAGCTTGGAATTTCTCGATTGAGGATACAGCGTGAGGGTGGCACGTGCAACAGATGTGTCTCCGTATAAACCATATACAGCGTAACCATTATATATCTCGCAACGGGCTATACGACGCTTGCAATATGTTGAAATCTCACATGAAATGTTATTAGTATCTCACTGTAGTCGTTATTTACTGATGCGCACGTGTGCTTGCCACCTACACAATGCCGTGGCCACTCACTGAGCGGGCTTCTTCGGATGGTTCGTAATTCTAAGCGTATGCGTCGCAACAGCGTTTCGACCCCTCCAATGGTGCCAGGCGTACACTGCTGTGTCACCACACAGAAAACATATATTACAGTCAAATCCCCAAATCCTGCACGTTGGATTTTTCTTTCTTTGCACATTGTGCGTTCTTTCGGGTACATGTTTAAACACAATCTTCCGGGTCATCTATACAATGCTGTTTCGTAAGAATTTACAAAGCGTTGTCTCCAATCGCGCACTTTCCCGAAGTAACGTGTTTGTCAAATTTTGTTGGAGGTCTCTTCAGGCCTCACACGAGTGCTACACGTTTCCCAACCACCGCGCGAGGAATAGTCGACTAGCCGCTCACTGTCCGACCTCGGGCGACGGCTGCGGCACCTCGGTGAGGACGATGAGCGTGTACCTCTTGCTGGGCGAGATGACGACCTCGTGGTGACGGGTCTTCATCTTCAGGAACGTCGGCTCCTCGCCGGGGCCCGCGTCGCTCATGGAGCTCCTGGCCTGGTCGCACAGGCCCGCCGCCAGCTGTGCGTACCGGCCGGTCTTGCCTTTGTCCTCGAGCGTCGACTTGATCGGCGCCCCGTCCGACGTGGTCGCTATGACGCCCACCACGCGCTCCTGGCCGCGCAGTACTCGAAACACTTCCTCGACCTCGTCCATGGGGGATTCTGCGAAATGCCAAACGCACGAAACGCTTAGTGCCTGAAATAAAGACGATACACTTTGGGTGTCCGTGTGGACCGAGATACCTTATTCGGATTGCGGTTTCGATAGCAGAGTTAATATGCCAATATGTGGCATCACATATGCCTCAAGGAAGAGAGGCAATCGAGGTTTCAGGTTCTATTGTATGGATCTATTGTTTATGTATACAGAGACCTTTCATGAAGATGCAGATGCGGTTAATGACCAAGTCATTGAGAAGACACAAAGACGTTTTGAGACCCGTCCGGTTACTTTAATAACAGGTGTGACCAGGTACGGGTTTATTGATCAGGTGTTATCAGCAAACCTGTACAGGTCCCCAGACGTCTCCATGTGTTCACCTTTATTTGCTGCAGTGACCGCATCTGCATCCTCCTCATGATACCTCGAAATTTCGTCGAACTTTTGAGTGAAAACATTTCATGCAGATGGAAAGTTTGACCTGATTATAAAGGAGTATAACGTTGAACCTCGTTTACATCGCAAAATCACGAGGGTCAGGCATGCAGTGCTGTGATGAGAAAGGAAGACATACTATGTCTACTCGGCACGACGACATGCAGTGTGAGGTTTTCCTGAACTGTAGAGAACGTAACTACCGCTCGACGTTTCCTCTCGGTAGCGCTGATCACTGCATGAACGCCACGTTTATTTCGCATGGAGGGAGACAGAAACAGGGAAAATAAATTAGTACAGAGAGGCATTGAGATACCACCTTGTCCAACGTCAACGTCAGGGGATATCATGCTTCAGATTTATATGGTGACATTGACCAGTGTTTTGAAAACCTTGAATGAGCTTCCACTGCTGTGGAGACAGGTCAACTTGCTGAGGCCTTCGGCTCGATTGGCAGTGTCTGTTCAACAAATTATCGTCTCTTCGTAGCGCTCGTTTTCTGCGGAACAGAGTGAACAGTATTTCGAAGTGGTACGTTGAAGGTCATTCAACATTGCAATTTTACAGCATGCGCCTTTTGAAGAAAAGCTCGGCTGTCAAGGATATTCTCGGCGCCGTATTCCGCGTGCAGCGCATAGAGACGCGTCTTCGCGCATGCAAGAACACTATACGCTGTTCACTGTTACCAAAAAAGGCTGTAGCCTATATCAGGGACCTTAAACACGTGGCCCGCGGCTCCACAAGGAACAAAATGCTTGTGACATCGCCGAATGGTACTCCCACTATTGTCTCTTCTATTGTGTACGAAAGCGCTTTCTTTTGGCGAACGTTGCAGACAGGATGGACCCTGTTCACAACATTTCTTTCCGTACTATGTTCTGTTTCACTCAACAATTTCACAATGATGCACCAAGTGGTGCGACAATCGAGACTTTCTGGAGGAAATGTATTTTCTGACGCAGGTATGCGCATACATAGCGTGCCTTTAGTACGTTACCTACCATTTTTTCTTAGTTTTGTGATGACTTACCGTTGCTGGTCGCTCGCGAGGTCATGTCGTCGGCGGTGGCGATATAAGCACTGGTGGGGACAGATGGACCCTGCGAGGGCACATAAAGCGGGGTAGGAGCACTCAAGTCGTTCGGGTGGGACCTGATGATTACGATGATGATGATGATGATGATGATGATGATGATTCTCTCTGATGGCGCTCCCCCACAAAGGGGGATAGGCCAACAACCGGGGGGCATAATCTTTAGAATAAAGGGCTATGAATCTAAAAATATATAACTTAACTTCAGACAAAAAACACATAAATAACCGACGAAAAGGCTGAATGAGCAAACGGTCAGACTATCGAAGGAAATACGACAGATATCGTGACGAGTTTGGAGCCAATAATGGGAATAAATAAGAATATACGAACATGGTAATGTTTTTGCTTCCGTTTTGTAAGCCAATACAGCAGAGCAGACAGCCTTGTGTGCTTAACCTAGTGTAATGCTATCAAATTATTGTAAGAAAGACAATAGGACGATGATGATGTCCCTAAAACATGGCACTTACCCTATCGGCCAAGAATTAGGTAGCTGTACTTTTATGTTGCTCTCCTAAAATTGAAAAATAAATAAAATATGGTCACATAAGGGACACAAAACGCATTTATGTCATGAATTTAGCAACGTACTCAATCCAGCTCACCCAATTTTCTATTCTTATGCAATACTAAGGAGAAGCTACGGGTATCCAGGAATTGCCAAAACAAGGCGTATAAATTTACGGTTAGTACAGATTCTCTGGTGGCTGCTTTTCTATGGCGAGTACCTACAATAGATTGTATGAAGTTGTTTGATTTGATTCTAGAAGTGCACCTCAACCCACCACGGCGGATTGGCTCCGAATCGTGTGGCAGGAGAATAACAGTTTATTCTCCTCGTTATTGCCACCGCATATATTACCTAGAATTAAATCCTGATATAAACAAAGATCCTCAACATTCTTTATGTAGCGGCGAAGAAGCTATATATCGCAAAAAGAAAAGTAGAATGAAACAGTTGGACAGACGGTGACTAGGACATCAAACGCTTTGCATCTATAGGCTGTATACGCTAATATACACTAATAATAGATACTTCCTTTCGTTCACAACCCCGGGTGCTCACATCAATCGATAAAATGGATGCGCCAATCGTATAGGATGCGCAGACAACGAAGCTGTTTAACAAAAAATGCCCTTGCACAGCAAATTGCAAGTATACTAATTGAAAAAAGAGTTTCTGAGACATGTACCAGTCGTCGGATCGCGTTCGCAGATTAACCGTTAACTAACATGTAGTTGCGCTGGTGTATTTTGCAAGCCGTCGCATAGTTGTGACCGAAATGGAAAGGAGAACATTTTAGTTTGGAGGACTGAAGTAAAAAATGGGAACGTACCACTACGCACTTACTAAAAGAGATTTACTTTGTTGTTATTATTTATACCACATTTATTTTCATTTGAATTCTTCTTATTCAGCTCTTTCGTATGGTGCTCGATATTGCTGGGCCACTTTGTGCTTTAATACGTAGGTGACACACACACACACACACACACACACACACACACACACACACACACACACACACACACACACACACACACACACACACACACACACACACACACACACACACACACACACACACACACACACACACACACACACACACACACACACACACACACACACACACACACACGCACGCACGCACGCACGCACGCACGCACACACACACACACACACACACACAAACACACACACACACACACACACACACACACACACACACACACACACACACGCACCCTTCCACACTCTCTCTCTCTCTCATGTACTCTCACTCTTGCATGACCACGGTTACTATACAAAGGAAAACAGAAATGCGGGAAAAACCGTCCAACCTTTATCGCCGCTCTCGTGAACAGACTTTCAGTGCTGTCAGAGGCTGAACTATAAATTCAGCAAAGGCGTAAACGCTCGCTTCGAGTAAAGAAACACGATCTTATAAGTGGAACAAAATGCGGTCTTGTTTGTTAGTTTGTTTGTAGCCTCGAGAGTGTGGGATCTAGGCAATAGCGACGTCTACGAAATATATACGCATTCCACTGCTACAGGCGCGCAATAAAAGGACGCCACCGATAAAATGCAGGGGGGGGGGGGGGGAGTAGCTATTTTTTACGCTTCGAAATGCTCCAGAAAAGTGGTGACATTGAATAACGAAACCCCCTTTATATTGTATCAAATGGAAACTTGAAGCATAGGAGTGAAAAAATACACGCATACACGTATCGCAGGAAAACGAGCATGATCCCACAAAAGGAAATATTCTGGTACTTTTTTGTTCCTGTAAAAAACGACGAACCTCGCTCATGTCGTGTCGTATATCCGTCAGTATTAATTACGGCCTGTTCATTCTACGTAAATGTGGTCTGCCCGTAGGGCTGTAGCGTCCGCGCCTGACACGGTATATCTGTAGAAGTCGCTGAAATGAACCGCACATCTCGCCTGCGAAAGAACCTCGCAATCTGTGTGAGAGAAATGGTTGAAAATGTACCTTATTTGCTTGACAGTAACTGGACGAGAATCGTAACACGAGAGGTGTGTCCAGGAAGAGAAAATGGTAAAAATATTATTATTTTGGGTATTAGATCCCAACACAAGGAGGCAAAAAAAAAACTGGGCAAAACTCGCGTTACACTCGAGTCAATAAATTATGCACGGGCACAAAAATAACGCACGCGAGCTTTATTACCTTCCTCAGCCTCATACTTGACAAATATTTTGAATTTAAAAAAAAGAGTGTACGCTTGTTGTAATGGTGCTTGCGCATGTAGAGAAAATTTCGGAGGTGAAAAAAATCATTTGCGAAAAAAAATGGAGGACAATGCAACGAGAGATGATGGACGCAACGTTTTGGAGGCAGGATATCGGCCGCAGAACAAATTTGAATAGCAGATATCTCAGGTGAGATTGAACAATAAAGTAGCACATGTAATGTAATGAATGGCGCAGTGAAATGAAAAGGTAGTGTACAAGAACAACAGTATGTGCGTCGCGGTTGTAAGGGAGGTGCAACGAAGTACAGCTGATAGGTATAGGCTAATGGAACGACGAAATATAAAGACATATAGTGTAGAAAGCCTGTACAAGATGTATGGGTCGATTATCAATAGCTGTTGATCACTATCACAAAACATTGCTCTCTGTAGAAAACATATTACGCTGATTATGATTATTAACGGAACCACATGCTACTGGCAATGGAATGACTCAAGGAAATTAACATGGGGCTTACGAGAGCTCACGAGAGCTCGAGAACGGTGTCACGATAAGGAAAGTTCACTTGAGCACATGACCGCGTGATAAAATTCATGAAGTGAAAAGTATATAACGTTCTCAGGATAGACAAGGTATGGACAGTTGAATGTCACTGTGACGTTTTTTTTTTCAATGCAGCATAATTTATGCTAATAACAGTGGTTAATGCTGCCACGTTTTACTGTGACCCCTGACTCTCGGATCTGCACTCGAAACAATTGTTTTATTTAGAAAATCGAATAGTACTCACAAACTACGTCGGCCGGGTTGCTTTTCAGTGTCGATCGCTGTTTCAATGTCAACGCTGGTATAGGATGAGAAGTGACGCTGCTCAAGACGGCCGCGCCGAGAGCCGAAAAGTCTTTCTCAGAGCTGCGTCACGACGGTGTACCACGCTCGGAAAAGGTCGAACCCGTAGTAACTCACTCATGCATGCGCCTAGCAGGGTCCGGGTGTTTCCCTCCGATCGAACAACTTCCTACTCCACTTGGCGCTTCAGGCAGTCGCGCGTCACCGTCTTTCCTCTTGCAGGCGTGGCACACGTTTCTCTTCCCTTTCGTATTCTGGCAGAAGCCCGAATTAAAATAAATAAAGGTAGCAAAAGAGGTTAACTCAACATGACAACATCTCACCGATGTGGTGATGCTGTATATACACGTGGGAGAGAGTGCCAAGGAGAGTGAGAGAACTCGGGAGAAAAGACAGACTCTCGCTCGACCGGAACTATACATGCGACATACAGGGGGCCGGCCATGACACGAAGACCCCGACGCTCGCCTCAAAGATCAGCGGGCAAGTGTCGAGAGAGGGGTACGCCTACACGCGGAGTGCACACTCTGCATGTGTACGCAGCACCAACTGTACACATACTATATGCGAACGGGTGGACGCAAGCGAGTACGCACGCGCGTGATTTCTTGCGCCAAGGAATCGCGTGGGACGAGGATCTCCCGCCGCCGGCAATAACTGTATGCGACGACGACGCGTGGGCGCACCTTCGAACGCGTGTACATTTGCACAAATCGGCGCCAGTTGTCGTGCAGGGATCGGCCAGGTTCCAAAAGTGGCGTGGCTTGTTTCGACGGCTGACATTATTCGATATGGGTACACGCTACGCGACAGAGCAGGAACAGGGGTGGCAGATTGAGTTTTGGCTTTTAGATATTTCTGGCAGCAAAAAAGGAGTTATGTTTACGGCACTAAATGACGTGAAAATGAGCTTTATAATCTTATATCTGTTGGAAGATTACAGGATAAGCAAGCGTTCCGCCCTCAAATTCTGATATAAAGTTTACGTAGAAAAGTTCGCAAAACAATAACTCTGCCAACCATGATACTGGACCTGCCATTAGCGAAACTATAGAAGACTAATCGCAGAGAGCTCTAACAAAAAGAGACGCCTCTGTATTGTAGCCCCAGTTACGTTATATAACATAAGGTTAAAAAAATTTATTTCATTGTCAAAACATGTTATTGAAGTTACTAAATACGCAAAAACAATGGACCTAGACTACCCGAAAGCTGCTGCTGTATACTAATATGTGCCCGCATGTGCAATATACCTACATAAGCGTGACTGTTTCCCGTCATTCACTGCAGCATTACGTAATGAAATAGCCACTGGTACCTAAGAATATGTATCCTGCTAAGAATGTATGCATTTAAGGTCACAGTTATGCTATTAAGGCGAAGCTTCTCACTGCATCTTCAACACTAATTGTTGCTCATCTGCTCCATCGGTTTGCAGCTGCATAGGTCATTTATCAGTGGGACAAACAGTTTGGTGAGTCGCTTAGAATTCACCTTAAGATAAGCGGGGCACCCCATGAAAGACGTTGGTATTTTCTTTAATAAATGTATCGGCTGTATGTGCTAACTTGGCTGATCCTGCAGAGGTGATGCGTAATCTGCGGTGGACTTGACTCTTGCTTCTTCGCAATGCACGTGCGTAAGCGAGGTTTGCTGCGAGACATAGTGCAGAAAATAACAACCTTATAGTATTAGGTTAAAGGAGTCAACGAAACCTATCGTTTAGACACATTTCGACATAATCCACATATCTGCATATTCTTTTTTTTCCCACTAAACACATCCTACAAATGGATGATCGCAACAATGCGTAGAATGCAGTGCAATAACAGAACAGATGTATTGAAAATAATTGGTGTCTATTCGTTTGTTGTACCTGTATTCCAAGAACAGCAATTAAATGGTCTATGTCTTTGTGTGAATCAGCACACAGAGACAAGGCACAGAAGGAACGAAACGACAGGGCAACCACTGTTACATTCCTTTTGTGCCTTGTCTCTGTGCTCTGCTTCACTCGTAAACATGAACTACAACCAACTCACCCAACTGCCAACTTGACTGCGTAGTTAAATGGCGTTTATGGTGGTTAATGAGGCAAATTATGCCTACGATAAATACTGGTTTGAAAACCCTGTGCTGCGACAGTTTCAGATAGCTCACCAAAGCACAGAAAGATTTGGTAGGTTACATTGCTATGTATTTAGGTATAATTGTTTTTAGCCCCTGGGGCCGTTCACCGAAAGTGACCAACAAGGAGACACTTCGTAACCCCGCAACCACTGAAATAATTGGGGTGGATCAAGGGGCACCTTTATTTGTCAATCACAATTTAACCCTTTTAAAGCGCAGCTTTCGGGCACCCTTTCCTGCGTTGAGCGGGGTCGCCGTTGCTGTTGCTGTCGGCGGCGTAACCGATACAGATAGGAACGTAACCAGTAGACATAAAAAAATAAAATGAGAAAAAATACCCCGGGTAGCAGTGCAATTTGACTCGGGACATCTGCGTGGCAGTCGGGTATTCTGTACCACAAAACAGCGCTAACGTCCGAGGCTCGCTTGTAAAACTACCCTATACAGGTGTCATGTCGGTTAATTAATCTCGTTAACCTATGGAATATACCTTGGCAGAAGAGTAAAATAGCAAGCAGTCAGCACGCAATGCCAATATCTCAACGAGACGGCGGTTCAACGCCCACTGCAAGGCACTCAGCCACAATTCTTCGTCGCAAACAGTAACGTGCAGCATCAACAACTACATGACTATCTTTCAAGACACACCAATTTTGGGTCGAAAATTATCCTCGCGAAGATTTCAATTTACTTGGTATAAACTGGAATACTCTTTGACATGACGGACGAAATTCACGCAGTGCGGATTCACTACTCTACACTGCGTTTAGCTTTTCATTGGATCAGTCGGTGACGGAAGATACCCGAATACGTTCGTTGTCATCATCGCTCCTCGACTTAATATTTGCAAGCAGTACGCTAGGCGGATTCATTGTGTCTACAGAAAGCGGCATTTCAGATCACAAATCGATCATCTTATCGTGTCTTCTATCAATAGCCCGAAACTATAAAAAAAAAATGGCAGCATATCCACAGAGTGAATGATGGAGAGTGGGGCGAAGCATTCGTCCGTCTATGCCTCCGTCTGTGTGACCGTCCATGCGTCCATCCGCCCGTCCGTGCGTGCCTCTGTTCGTGCGTCCGTCCCTGCGTTCGTCCGTGCATCTGCCCCTGCGTCCGTTCATGCGTCCATCCATGCATCTATCTGTCTGTGTGTCCGTTCGTCCATATATTCAACGCTCCAAGTACCACCATCTCGCATCTTTTCATCATATATTCTCCATATAGAAGCACCACCATCCAGCGGACATTCCAAGCACTAAATGAGATGTGCCACATGCACACTTTCTTACAGCTTGCGCTTCGGGTCTACTTCCCACCGTTAACCACCTCGAGTTCATGGTATATACTAGCTCTCTGTATTCATGGCACTGCGGCCCAACGCTCGCTAAAACTTTCTAGAATCAAGGAGGTTACGCCCAGCGAGTATAACGTAGCAACCTTTTCCTGTCAGATAGTGCTCAATGTACATGCCAATGGCTGCTAATGGGAAATGAGAGACAGGAGAATTCGGCTTTTACTTTCTTACGGCTTGCGCTTCGTACCTACTTCCCACCTTTAACCACCTCGAGTTCATGGTATATACTAGTTCATTGTATACATGACACTGCGGCTCAACGCTCACTAAACATTTCTGAAACTAAGGAGGTTACACCTAGCGAGTATAACGTAGCAACCCTTTCTTGTGCGATAGTGGTCAATGTACATGCCAATGGCTGCTAATAGGGATCGCAGTGTGTGCGTTAACTAAAAGCCGAATGCTTCTGTCTTTCATTCTGCATTAGCAGCCATCGCCATGTACATTGAGCATTATTTTTATTGTTCAACGACGCACAGAAGAAATCTCTCACCGGCCCCATCTTGGAGGTCAAAATGTTATACTTGTTACACACTACAACGGCTACGAGGGACGAACGGGGGCCGTTATAAGGAGTTTCACCCCTAAAACACTGTCCGTGTTTGTTATCAAAGATTATGCGCGCTCACACGACCCTGCCGTGTTTGGGTTCCTGGAGACAAACCTGGTGTCTTTCAACGAAATTACAGATAAGAACAAACTATGGCCGTGTTTTAAACGCATCGTGTCTTTTTGCGAAGATAATTTCGCCCCACAACAGAAACAATTTATCAAGCGTGAATACCCTTCGGGTACTCGGCAGATAATACACATGAAAAGAAAAACAAAGCGTCCAGGGAAAAAAATAGAAACGCAGAAACCTGTAACCTTATCTCGACTTTGCAACAGAAAATCGCAGATGCTAAGTCGCACTTCCACAACGTCACTTTACCATCATTCATGGGAGACAGCCCTGAAAATTCCTGGCGCCACTTAGCTGATAAACGCGAAACTATTCTACAAATGAATGTTGCTGATTGCATTATTTCCGAATCGGAAGGTTTTGTATATGAAATAAACTTGTTTTTTTCATTCTGCATTCACGAAATCCTCCTCTAACGCACCGCTAGAACTACATGAGCTGTAAATTGGCCATGCTGGATTTGGCGATAAGGGAAGAAGGTATCTTCTCTCCTCTACAAAAAAAAAAAAAACTGGATCTGGAAAAATCACCTGGTCCCGACAATATCACAAAATCATTTCAAAACTGATATGCCGTACGGGTAGCTAAATACTTGCATAAAATATTTATCACCTCTGTTGAAAGAGCTGGTAATACATGTTTTTATGGTGTTTCAACGGATTGGTTTGCCGAAACTCCTTAAAATAAGCTCTTCTACATCAAGAGTATACAATTGCATAAAGTGCGTGAACAGTTTTGTTTAATCCCGGTTGTAGGCCCTCTTGCGGAGCCCCACTGGCCGCGGTGGCTCGCCGGACCTTGTTATAGAGGGTCACCACGTGACCGGCCAATGCCAGCTCGGAAAGTCGTGCCTTGCAAGTCCACGTCTCCTTTAAACAACCTTCAAAAAACTACCTTGATGTGGAAGAGAGAGAGAAAGAATAAAGGATGTAGGAAAGGCAGGGAGGCTAACCATGGCTGAGTCCGGTAGGCTATTCTGTAATGGGAAAGAGGGTAAGGAAAACAAAAGTTTGAGAGGAGGAGAGAAAGGTTACTGCCGTGGTCGATGTAGTGGCAGCTCTGTGCTTAACATCACAGCTGATGAGTCGTTCTCGTGGCTTAATCAGATCAGCGCATTCGTTGCATTACCCAACTTGTATGCGCGGCCCCATGCACCCAAAATCTTGTAGATGGTGACACTTGCGTTCTCAAGCAGCAGACTTCTAAAGGCTTGCGAGAACTGGAGTGATGGCGTCAAGCAGTTGCAACACGCTCCGAGTTGTCGGTGTCTGCATCTTGCTCATCAGCACGCTCATAGCGCTGACCAGGGTGCTGACCGTGCTGACAACTTCTCAGTCTTCGTCCGTCAGGTTATGAGGTACTGTCGAAATCTGATGCCGCTCACCAGGCGCATGTATCTTCAGGAGTTCGGGTCAAGCGTCCCTTGCACTGCTGATAGAGGCGTCACTGTCCTTAGATAAGGCTGCGTTCGGACTGAGTAGTAGGCACAAAGCGCCTGCTCCATTGCTAGCTGAAGCGTCTTTGCCACTAGGGCCAGGCGCTGTCGGTTTCAGTTTCAGTTTCAGTTTCAGTTTATTTTCCTTAAAGACCCCCAATGGGGGTATTACATAAGGGGTGGGAATAATATTTAACAAACGTAATCAATACATGGGTTTCAACTATATACATTTCTTCATATTACAAGGAAATATGCATGTACAATAAATAACACACGTAACCAACATGTAATTCAAAAAAGCACTTAAAGGTTATTTGTTAGAAGATGGTCAGTGACATGTTGTGCAAAAGAAGATGGACATATTATGTCGACAATGGAAAAAGGGAGGTCGTTCCAGTCTTTTGCTGTGCGGGAAAAAAATGACGCGAGAAATGTTGATGTTCGAGCGCGCATTAATGAAACCTGCTGCGTGTGGCTTGTCCTGGCTGATATGCGTGTTGCGGGTTTGATGTAAGATGGTTGATGCAGGATTGAACTGTGAAAAAATTTATGGTAAAGACAGAGAGAAGAAATGCGCCGACGAAGAGCGAGCGATGGAAGATTGGATAGTAATTTTAGTGATGTGACGCTGATGTCGTATGAATACGAAGAATGAATGAAGCGAGCTGCACGGTTTTGAACTGATTCTAGAGCGCAGATGAGGTATGCTTGGTGCGGGTCCCAGATGGCGGATGCGTATTCCAATTTCGGTCGCACTAGTGATGTGTAGGCAAGTAATCTTACTTGCATTGGAGCACTTTTGAGGTGACGTTTTAAAAAGCCTAAGGTTTTGTTATACGATGAAATGATGTTTTGGACATGCGTACGCCAGATCAGATCGCTAGTCACGGTGACACCTAGGTATTTATAAGAGTTAGTCAGTTCTAGGGGTAAGCTGTTGATTGTGTACGGAAACATGAGCGGATTATTGCTACGCGTAAATGACATAGTTTTGCATTTATTTACGTTTAGTGTCATTAACCAAGTGGTACACCATTTCGAAACGTTAGTAAGATCGTTCTCTAAGGTTAACTGGTCAGAGGTGTTTAGTATTGTGCGGTAGACAACGCAGTCATCTGCGAACATACGTATATTACTGGTTACATGCAAAGGTAAGTCGTTAATATAGATTAAAAATAGTAGCGGGCCAAGGACGGAGCCTTGAGGGACACCTGATGTTACTGGGATGGCAGTAGACAGGTGGTTATTTACAGCGACGCGTTGTGATCGATTAGTAAGGAACTCTATTATCCATTTTATGACGGTGGGATGTAAATTTAGTTGGGAAAGTTTAGCGAACAATCGTTGATGAGGCACCTTATCGAATGCTTTAGCATAATCAAGAAAAACGGCATCAGTTTGTACGTTAACGTCGAGGTTAGTATGAATGTCATGCAAGAAGGCTGCCAGCTGTGTTTCACACGACAACCCCTTGCGGAAGCCGTGTTGTGAAGGGTGAAAAAAATTATTGCTGTCGAGAAAATTCATTATGTGGGAGTAGATGACATGCTCCATGATCTTGCAGGGGACGCTTGTTAGGGAGATGGGGCGATAGTTAAGTGGAGAGTTTCTATCGCCTGATTTGAAGACCGGAACGACCTTCCCTATCTTCCAGTCACATGGGATGATTCCTGAGGAAAGGGACTGGGAAAATATTAGAGCAAGAAAGAGCGAAGCACTCTCTTTAACATTTTTTAGAATTTTGGAATTGATACCATCCATGCCCGCAGAGGATGACAATTTCATTTTTTCTATTATAGACAATATTCCATTTGCGCAGAAATTGATTGCTGGCATGTCATGATTACAATTAAAGCCAAGTGAAGGTATGCGGGAGTGTATGCTTGGTTCATCAGTAAAAACTGTAGCAAAAGAAGCGTTGAATAGATTCGCACATTCCCCGTCAGTAATAGCTTCACCAGATTCAAGGGTTAGTACAGTGTCACACGGTTTGTCAGCCTTAAGTGTTTTCCAGAACTGTCTGGGATTAGTCTGCAGTAGCTTGGGTAGGTCTGTGTTATAGAAGAAGTTTTTTGCTTTGCGCAGGGCTAAAAGATAATTGCGGTCAGCCTCATAGTACCTATCCCATACACTCGGTTGACCTGCACGTTTGGCAGATCGGAATAAACGTTTCTTTTTATTTTCAAGGCGTTTTAGATTTTTAGTAAACCAGGGTTTGTTGCAGGTGCTTGTGAAGCTGACTTTAGGTATGAATTTATCGGTTAGCTCCGTCAGTTTACCGATGAAGCGGGTCCAATTCGTATCTACTGTGTGTTGATGTAAAGTTGCTTGGAAAGTGTGGAAGAATGCGCTAAGAGCTTCGTTTATTGTTTCGTAATCCCCTCTGTCATATAGATGGATCGTTTTTTTGTAGGTTTCTCGTTTAAGCGGTTGAAAAGAAAAAGTGGCGTGAATTGTCTTATGGTCACTGATTTCGGGTAGATAGTGAATGCGTGACAGGCTTTCAGGATTGTTGGTTAGTATCAGATCCAGGACACTGGCTGTATCTTGCGATACACGTGTTGGCTCTGTGACTAGTTGGGTCATGTTGAAGTTTAGGCAAATATCAAGAAACGCATTAGCTTCACCTACACCCGTAGATGAATGCACATTGCTGGTGCGCCATTCTATTTGTGGGAAATTAAAATCACCGAATAAAAGTACGTGCGCGTTTGGATGAGCAGACGTGAGCTGGCACATGGCCTGATTAAGTTGGTTGCTAAAATTGGAACTAGCACGGGGTGGTCGGTAGCAAACGCCCAGTACAACGGACTGAGGATGTGCCTTAATAAGTACCCAGAGCATTTCTAGCTCTGTTTTAATATGTACGACTGAGCAAGATAATTGCTCGTGAACAGCAATGAGTACACCGCCACCACGAGTAGATGCGCGGTTATTCCTGTACAACTGGAAGTTTGGTAATTCTGACAGAACTTCGTCATCACGGATGTCATCAGTTAACCACGTTTCGGTAAGTAATAGCACATTGCTTTCAGAGGATGATACAGTGCTAGATATAAGTTCCCGTTTGGGTAGGAAACTGCGAATGTTAGTGTAAATAACAGAAAGTGAAAGAGTTTTGCTAGTAACCGCAACAGCGGTCGTTTTTTTTTCCCGGTGGCTTGATTGCTACGATAGTTCTTTGACGGTGTTTGATTCGGCGTCGAAAATGTAGCGCTTCTGATTCATGTGCAGTGTTTTGAAGTGCATTGAAAATGGCTTGTTGTTACTTCTCGCAAAAGCAATTAGTTGTTTTCTAGCATTTTGGACTGAGCGTGAGAAGTCTTCACCTATGCCGTAACTTGTCCCCTTAAGCTTGCGACCATTCGATAATATTGCAGTTTTTGTCTTGTGCAGAGCAATCTTCACGATTATGGGCCGGGAGCGTTCAGGTGAATGTCGACCGAGACGATGCGCGCGTTCGATATCTCTTGGTTCTAAGTGAACCTGTAGGTTGTCCCGGCAAAGATTCATTACCAGCCGCTCCGATTCAGAAAATGTTTCAGATGCGGAAGGGTCCGGGATACCGTAAAATATTAGGTTGTTTCGCCTTGAGCGATTTTCAGCGTCATCAATACGGGCTTCTAGTGCAAAGATTCTGCAGGAGGTCTGCTCCGTGTTAACGCGCAGGACTTCTATTTCTTTTCGAAGTGGTACCAGAGACTGATAATGACTTTCAAGGTCTGATAATCTTTTGTTCAGTTCGCCAATTGTTTTATCGGTGTTACCGAGCTGAGACTTCAAGCCCTGTACTTCTGCAATTAGTTGTGTTTGACCTGTAGACAGCTTACGCAATTCAGCAAGAAGGTTCTCAGAGATATTTGAAGGGCCAGGGTTAGTTTCAACATCTCCAGCTAGAATTAGTAGTGCACGAATTACATGGACACACTCGGCAATAATAACCATACAGCAATGCGGGCTTGGCAGCTGTACCAGAAAGTAATTACCAGATCTTTTCGAAAAGACAACGTAGGGCTCACCAACCTGCATAGCGGGAGCGAATTGATTAGTGATCCGTGCAGTGGCACAGACACCAAGCCCACAGCGCTCCGTTGAAGGTCCTTGTTCTTTTATAGGTGTCGGGCTCGTGGATGTCGATGATGATGCAACCGTCCAGGCTTGGTTGAGCTCAGCTGCCCAGAGTCCCTCTTCTGGTCGAGCCAGGCATTTGACGATAGGCAGAGGGCATGCGCTGCCTTCGTCGTTTCCAGGACAGCTGAAGCCATGTTCCGCCGGCGCTACCGCATGCGCAAGCGCAGGTAGCAGCAGATGAGCGATGACGTAAAGGACCATCTGCATAGCGGGAGCGAATTGATTAGTGATCCGTGCAGTGGCACAGACACCAAGCCCACAGCGCTCCGTTGAAGGTCCTTGTTCTTTTATAGGTGTCGGGCTCGTGGATGTCGATGATGATGCAACCGTCCAGGCTTGGTTGAGCTCAGCTGCCCAGAGTCCCTCTTCTGGTCGAGCCAGGCATTTGACGATAGGCAGAGGGCATGCGCTGCCTTCGTCGTTTCCAGGACAGCTGAAGCCATGTTCCGCCGGCGCTACCGCATGCGCAAGCGCAGGTAGCAGCAGATGAGCGATGACGTAACGGACCATCTGCATAGCGGGAGCGAATTGATTAGTGATCCGTGCAGTGGCACAGACACCAAGCCCACGAACAATGACGCTTCAACGAACAATGACGCTATGGAGGTGGTTTTTGACGTGATTCGCGAGGCGCCAAGGTTTGGAGGCTTTGGTGCAGCGCCGACGACGGAACCATCGTCGCGTAATGAATGCGGCAGCTTCTCGGTGTGAGATGCTTATCGGTGTGCGACATGCAATGTCCTCTTGTGCCTGTAGGAAATGCAATGTTTTTTTTTACTTTTCGGCTGCGCACAGATACGGGCTGGCAGACCACTAGCGCATGCATAGTTGTCACCTCAGGGGAGCACCGTGCATTTCTTCTGATGTTCATTTACTGATTTCTTATTCATTCACGCACACACATACACAAAAATCCTAGTATATCCACGGAGTGAGTGATGATGAGTGGGGCGAAGCGTCCATCAGCCCGTCCATGCTTCCATCCGTCCGTTCGTTCTTGCTTCCGTCCGTCTGCGTGACCATCCGTGCGTCCGTCCGTGCATCCGTCTGTCCGTCCATTCGTGCGTCCATACGTCCGTCAGCCCGCAAGTCTGTATGTCCGTCTGTCCGTGCGTCCATCAAGTGAACACTTCAAGTACCGCCATCTCCCATCTCGCATCCCCTGTGGCACATACCCGCTCTAGAGGTTCGGGCATAATTCTGCCTTGAACAACTATCGTTTTTTCTTAAACTGTCAGAATTCCTGACTGTCTCTGAACAAGCGGAACGGAAGACGTCACCCCCCGGGATGGGGGACCATCCATACAACGAGACAGCGGGCCCTAGCCGTTTGCATAAGGATGGACCGAATGTGGGTGACCGCGTTGGCGCATCTGCTCCTTGTGATGATTCTACCGAGAGCTCATCAGTGGAAGAGATGGAATCGGAAGCCGACTTCAGGACATTCCATACCCGCCGGTTGAAAAGGAAGCTTCGCAGGACGTCATCAACGGCGGAGCCACAACCGGCGCTAGACAAAGGCAAGCGATGTTTCAACATCTCGTATGTACCCATGTCTACATCAGACAACCTGAACTCACTAAACAGGCAGTCATTGACTAATCATTTCGAGCGAGTAGCACCTGCTCAAGTGAATGAAATTCGCATAAATAGCAGGAAAAACATATTGTCAGTTGATGTGACAAACAAAACCAATCTTGACAGACTAAAGGCCGTCAGCTCGGAAGTATTTCAGTTCGCACGTTTCTCGCTCACGGGAAAGGAACGACTGGCGTGATAAATGATGTCGACACTGACATTACAGACGCTGACCTGCAGAATCTTGTGACGTCGACAGTCAGAATCGTGACCATACGCCGCTTCGGGCAGTCTCGCTGCATCAAACTAGTATTTGATTCTGAGACTCCGCCCCCTAGCGTGAAGGTTGGATACGTGAGACATCCCGTGCGCCCTTACGTGCCACGGCCTTTGCAGTGTCACAAGTGCTGCAAGTTTGGACACGCCAGCGCAGTGTGCAGAAGTGAGACAACTTGCCAGCGGTGCGGCAGGTCTCATAAGGTGGAAAACTGGGATACTGCTGTTCCATTGAAATGTCCAAACTGCTCTGATGCACATGAAGGAACGTCGAAAGAGTGCCCGAAGATCAAAGAAGAAATTCGCGTCCTGCGGAAGATGGTCAGAGACAACTCGACACACAGAGAGGCAGTAACGTCCATCCGCCGACACAGACGTCGTCCAAAACGTAGGCACCAGCGAAAGCATAGTGGACATAGGAGAGATGCATCACCATCAGCAAAAGATGAACCTACACGTGCGCATTATCAGGCCGCTACACCCATGTTGTACGCACCACGTCCCAGAGATGCAGAAAGTGGACCAACGCCCGCGTTGCACGCCAATGCTTCAGATACTGAGTGGTTGGCCTCCGCTGCCGACCGGAGCAATAAAAAAGACCACATCATAGGCGGCAACTTCAAAGAGGGCGGAAAATGATAGGCAAGGCACTGAGAAGAGCCAAACTATGCTGAAGCATCTACTAAAATCTATTCGTGCGATTCTCAACGAGCTACACACACCAGGAGCGAAAACAGCAGTGCAGATCCTCAACGTGCTGGAACCACTACTGCTGACCCTTCCATAAACAATATGGCGAATTTCTTCGATGAACGTGTGCGCACCTCTGCCATAATGCAGTGGAACGCACGAGGTTTGCGAAGCCGATTGTCCGACTTTCGACACCGAATGTTTAAATACAAATTTCCGTTGGTTGTAATATGTGATCCGAATATGATGTGGTCGTTTCGTATTTCCGGATACGTCACTTTGTGGTCACGTGATGATCGAAATGCGAGCAAATAATTATAAGCGTACGTCAAGATTTAACATACGTGAGACATGCAGTGGCTCCTCATGCTTTTAACGACTATATTTGCCTTTCTATAAAGCACAAGCGACGTTCAATATCAATCATTGGTGGATACATTCCTCCTAGAAGCCACGTGGACTGTCCCCATCTCTTGTCTGTTCTCCAAGCTTGCCCTGGACCACATGTATTAGTTGGGGATTTTAATGCACATCATCCCATGTGGGGTTCTGCCTCAATGAACACCCGCGGCAAGGACATTGCCGATTGTGTGCTCAATCAAGCCCTTATGCCCATTAACGATGGCTCACCTACTTACCTTCGTGGCGCATCGTACAGCAGCTGTCTAGACGTATGTTTTGTGAGCAGAAGTCTCTTGCCTACCACCTGTTGGTTTGTAGAGATTGAAACACATGGAAGTGACCATCTCCCTACATATATACAGCTAAAAGGATTCCGTCGTTCGACTCCCCGGCCTGTGAAAAGCGTAGACTGGCCAGGATTCCAAGCTTCTGTAAATGCTCAGTGCGGGAACATTCAATCTATATCTGAAATAGAAAGCTCAATTGCATCAGCCTTAACAACGCATACGAAACTTGTGAATGTGTCGCTACCAAGATCTCAACTTGAGGCACAATATGAATACCTTCGTGCAATCCGTCGCCGGGCAATGAGAAAATACAGGAGGACGAAATCGCCATCTGACCTATCTACAGCACGCCAAGCACAACGACATGTATTGCGACACCTCGATAAGCTCGATAGGCAACGGCGGAGGGTATTTTGTAGATCTCTTGATTCCAGAAAACCCCTGTCTCGAATATGGCAAACTGTGCGAAGCCTTCAGACGCCCACTCAACAGTTGTTCCCTTTCCGATCTTTGGCTCTAAAGCAAGGTCGACCTGAAGTAGAGGTTGCAGAAGATTACTGCCACTTACTCGTAGGTATGTCGTCCTCGTCGACATCACCTTCGTATTTAGCCTCACCGCCACCCAGCGACGATCGCCTCGACTTACCATTCACAATGCACGAACTCGACGCTGCGATTTCCACGTCCCGACGGTCGTCCGCACCAGGGCCTGACGGAATTACTTATTCGGCTCTATATCACCTCAGCCAGGAAGCAAGGCAGGCTCTCTTGTCGTTCTACAACTCTACGTGGGAAACAGCGACAGTCCCAGGGAGTTCGAAGTGCAGCCGCATAGTGGCCTTACTGAAACCAGGCAAGTGTTCACACGAGTTGTCTTCTTATAGACCCATTGCCCTAGCCAGTTGCATCGGTAAGGTAATGGAACGCATGGTGCTGGCAAGATTGGAATGGCTGCTGGAGAATAATGTCGGCTTACCAGATTTCATAAATGGCTTCCGTAGAGGTCGATCATCTACAGACGGTGTTGTAGATCTAGTTTCTTCTGTTGAAAAGGAAAGACAACGTCGTAGATTGGTAGGGGCCATTTTCTTAGATATAAAGGGCGCCTATGATAGCGTCTACCATGAGGCCATTCTTGACGCACTTGAAGACATCGGCGTAGGTGGCTGACTACACAGATGGATAGGGAGCTATCTCAGAGGACGTACCATTTTTATGTCGACATCCGACGGTGACACGGCGAGGCACCTCGTAAGCCGTGGAGTTCCGCAAGGCGCCGTCCTGAGCCCCATGCTTTTTAACATAGCGCTCATTGGCCTTGAAGCTGAGCTTCCCGACGTTGTCAGAATCAGTGCGTGTGCGGACGACATATGCATATGGGCATCTGGAGCAACGCGACCACAACTGCGAGCAAGGCTACAACAAGGCACATCAATAACATCTAAGTACTTACGTCGTCAGGGCCTGGAACGTTCAATAGCAAAATGAGCTGCATTGGCATTTACGAAGAAATCAATGTCGCTGTACCCAATCTTTGCTCACGGAGCAGTGATTCCCGTGGTCAAGCACCACCGCTATTTAGGGGTCGTCATTGATCGCAACCTGTCCTGGTTAAAGCATGTGACTGTGCTGCGAAACAAACTAATCAGTTTTGTGTATGTTCTTCGTGTTATAGCAGGACTGAGATGGGGCCCTTCGGAGAAAAGTCTTCTGCAGTTATACAAGGCATTGCTTGTGGGCTATATAAGGTACAGCTCACCTGTGCTTTCCAGCATGCGGGCGACGTGCCTTCGTACTTTAGAGAGCCTTCAGGCACGAGCACTGAGAATACGCCTTGGCCTGCCACGGTGCACGTCCACCTCTGGCACTATAGAGGAGCCACGCACCTACCCTATACAGGTTTACACGTCCTGCGAGCCTCTTAGAGTGCACCTTCGTCTGCTGACCCGACATGCACAGCACCCGTTGTCTTCGCTACAAGTGGACGAACCAGGCTGTACCTATTCGCGATGCCTCGATACGCATAGGCACATGATCCCTTCAGGCTTTGACCTGCCGTAATCCCTGCAGTGCCTCCATTGACATTGACTAAACCGCTAATGTGCCTTCACATACGTGGAATTTCGTATTAGTCGCGTGTTTCTTATATTGCCCTCAAGCAACTCACCTTGGCACATTTAGATGACCGATACAGCGACTCTGTGCACATTTACACTGATGGATCCGTAACTCCATCCGCCTCAGCTGCAGCCTTCGTGATCCCTCAACTCAGTATTTCCCGACAGTACAGCTTAGATCATAGGTCATCTTCGACAGCTGCAGAACTTGTTGCTATACAAGAAGCCATAAAATTTGTGAACGACCAAGCACCGCGTAAATGGACGATTCTGTCTGATTCAAAATCAGCGCTTCAAGCTATCCATTCTTGCTCAAGAAGAAGCCAATTTTACGAGTTAACGTTAGGAATCGTCCAAGCATTTGACCTAACACACAGGAGCGGTCACTTGATTACACTCCAATGGATTCCTAGACACTGCGGCCTAGTTGGCAACGAAACAGCCGATAGCGAAGCAAGAGCGGCAATATACAACGCTCCTATGTACGTCAAAGTACCGTACTCGCGAGGTGACGTCAACACATTGTTGAGATCACTCATGCGCGAATGCGCTGCCACTTACCGGTCGCTACCAGATCACCGGAACAAGCGCCTGCGGGAAACAGACGCTGGTATGACTTTTCGTCTTCCAGGTAAAATCAGCCGAAGACATGCTAATATACTGCACCGAATTCGCCTGGGCGTCGCCTTTACTCGCCACTACACCCACCTAATCGGCCGTGCAGACAGCCCGAATTGTGAACGCTGCCAAGTGCGCGAAACGATAGCTCACATATTTTGTTACTGTGCATTATACGTGGCGCAAAGAAAAATGCTAACTGCAACGTTGGCAAGCATTGGACGAACACCATTAAGTGAAAGCCACATATTGTCAGCAATGAACGACTAAACAGTGTCAAAAACTGCTACAAAGGCTGTTATAGACTTTATAAAAGGCACTGGACTAGAAACTAGACTGTAGGGTACTATGCTAAGTGGCTATTGTACATACGCACCACCTCTTCTTGTCCCCATCATCACCCTTCATCCCTCTTTCCTTCCCCTTTCCCTTATCCCCTGTGTAGAATAGCAGGCTAGAGCGAACTTGCTCAGGCCAACCTCTCTGCCTTCTAATAAATTCTCACTCACACACACAGAGCTCTAGAGTGGTTATGTGCCACCAGTGACTACCTACTACTACGTACATCAGAGGATGTACAGACCCACGCCTTAAGGTGCTTCGCCCCTAAAACTGCCATTTTTTTCTTTGTTAGTACAGCATTTTCCTAATTATAATTTCCTATCTTCAACAATAAAATTCAGTTTACCACCCAAGATACGCGCACCAACTCATTTTTTTTTCTGAAGTTATGCACCCTTCACAAGTACTTTGAAGTTTTAATCAGAAAAGTTACAGTGAATTTCAATAAATACTCAGCAATGTTTTCCTTTGTTTTGGAGCTGCTCTATCAATCTGCAGCAACAAGAATATCCGTGGGTCTTTCTGCCAATTCCTGATTCACACAAAGACGACGCCTTGTTAAAGGGTCAATAATATTTGATTTTCCAATACTTCCAAAAACCACCAATATTTTATTATGTGTCTAGGAATTATTTTGCCATCAATTCAATAATACCGCGTTTATGAATTTTACTTACCGCTTTTATTGAATACTTACTTACTGCTTTTATTGAATAACAAAAAAAAAACGTACCGGACTTACATGGAGTGTGTTCGTTGTGCCCTCTAGAGTTGGTTGCGAACTCACATGCTTTCGCAGTGCCCTGCGAATGTGGGTGCGGATTTATGTGACGAGTACTCGTGGCGGCAAAGCTTACACAGCCCAGACTTGGGTGTACAACTCTTGGCTGCCGCAGGACCCGAGCCATCGCGGAGGGTGGCCCGAGCCACCCTGCTGTACTGACCTGGCTAGCGCCACCAACTTGTATAGGGGTTTTTAGGACTTAATTCAACTAGTCCTTTTGGTGTTTTAATGAAGTTATTTGCATGTATGTATGTTCGTTTTCTAAAAATGTAAAACTTGAACCCCTTACCGTTGTTCAATGTTTTGATGTTCATATTTACATTGACCACCAATTTATTAGCCAATCCACTTTGGTGAGTAGGTGCAGTGAGTAGTGGGTATACTGGCCAATCCCCCTGGAAAATAAGGAGCAGGCAAGCTTCTACGGTGAAATGCTTTGCAAGCCTTGCAGACCAAAGGCGAAAAGGAAGACGAAGAATAGGAAGGGTTAGCCAGTGGTCAGTCTTCGCTTAATTCTGTCCCGACTGGTGCAGGTTTGAAGGCTTGAACCCATCGTAGGTGCTGCGCAGTTCGGGCAATCGAGTGAGTGTACTTTCCTGTGACTTATCTTTCCCTAGGACGTTGGAAACAGAAAAAAAAATATTCTTTGTTTTAAGATGTGGCACCCTCGGTTAGCCGAACACCGACAGCTGGTACCATGAGACATCCTTAGGCTAGGGTGATAGTGCATGTTCAATAATATAGAGATTCTGGCTTGACAAGCTGCGTTTATTTAAGGTATCACTGAAGATAAAGATAAAGTTCACAAATTATGGATTAGGGACGGGCAGTTTAATGCCTATAGCTCTTCGAGTGCTAGCTAAGTCACTGAAAGCCATGGTGGTGGATTCGGAGCACAACTTCATCCGAAGTCATTACGCTCGCACGGTGTCGCATCTTCACGGAAGTGGTGGTATCCCTTCTTGATTTCAATGTTTTGTGGCTCTTATTAGGGTCGAAGATCGTTGGGGCGTGGGCTTGTCCGCCGTTATTCGTCGTACCCACCCCTAGTTCTCTGAAGGCTCACTAGATGGCGCTGCGGCGATCGCTCCCATCACCAGCTCGTTTATGCGGAAGCAAATCGAGAGTGGTGGGCTTGAGCTCATGGACGAAGTGTTGAACCGAAACATGGCCTTCATGCGGGATGTACCCAACACCGTGCAGTACTGGCAAGAACGCCACAAGGAACTATTCACCAAGATTCGCCAGCTGAGAAACCATAGGCGTTTTTCGCGCTTTGTGCCACTGAACTACACTGGGATGGCTGTGAGTGGGATTCACGGTTTACTGATGTACTTCCGGAGCTTAGCCCACTCATCATCATTCACTCCGTGGATATGGTCTGTTTGATTTAATACACAAACGCTTTTTTTGCGCTTATTCCCACCTCGAATTTCTGCGCTTCGATTACCAAAAACGAATTCCTTCTATTTCTTTTTCTCAGGTGCGTTGCTTTATTTCTAGCTACCTGAAACACCGTTTTAGGCGCACAAGAAAATCGGCTCAACACACATGTAGCGCAGGCGATTCCCGAAGTAAAATTAGTGAGTTTTATAAGCTGTGTAGTAAGTTCACATTTCTGATCTACAGTTCACAAGTCACACACTGCAGTACAACACCTATCGTATTTTCGGCTATGACTTATTTTTTCATAAACTGCACATAACTCTTTAAAACATGTGTGTTTTATGGACGTTCTTCATTTACCTTGTGTTTCTCTAAATAAGCCAGATGTTCCAAGTGCCTCCTTTGTTCTTATGGGCGTTTTATATTTGAGTATAGGTACATTCAGCTTCAAATGTTCAGAGACCACAAAAGCTAGAAAAAAAAACTGAATAATCCCGCTGGAATGGCACGTAAACCTTTGATTCAGATTTGCTGCCTGTTTTAAGATGCATTAAAACATGTGCGACCAAGCACATTCACAAACCGCTGGCAAACTCAACCTTTTCGCAGACCTGGCTAGTGGTCTTTTAAACTTTTGGCAATTACTGTACTTTGATCAGCAACAGTATACGTCTCAGTTTATTGCAGTATTCTCTTTATAGCGTTTTGAAAAAAATGTTTCTGGGCGTATCACTCAATTAATAGATCAATCAATCGATTGTATATACTTCGCAGTCAGCGCTAACACACAAGGAACTCTAACTGAAAGCAGGCAATCTCCGAGGCACTGCTTGCCGTCAGCGCTAATACAGGTGTTATAAAGAAGTCTTTCACTGCTGGCAGGCAATCTCCAAGGCATCGGGCTGTCTTAACTCTTGTGTCATGGGGCGAAAGAAGAAGAAGCATCATCACAAGAACCAGGAGAAGTCCAAGTCTCGCCACACGAAACACTCGACGGCATCGCCGGCGCAGCTGGTGGAGGAGCAACAGAAGTCTCCAGACACTACGCAGAAGGCGCACAACGCGGACGAGATGCAGGTGCAGTGGGCATCCGACCAAACGCGGGGGCTGTCTTCCGCGGATCACACGCCAGTGGCGTCGACTCCCAACATCGAGAAAACCACTACGGCGGTCCACACGGCACAAGGCGCGGCGAGCCCGGCCGAGGCCACTGCCAGCACCCCTCCCTTTCCAAGGACACGCGAGTTGTCGAGGAAGGCAAGCAAGTCATCCAGGATTTCCAGGGCTTCCAAGACTTCCAAGGCCTCCAAGTCGTCCACGCACGGCGTGTCTTGGGGTAAGGTGCAGATGGAAGACGCGCGTACCCCGGTGGACCGTGTGACGCCGCCGTCTCATTGGTCGGAAGTCGGCGCGGGACTCGAAGATGCGGAGTCGGACCAGCACACCAAAGAGATCGTACGTATAGGCTGATTCGTCCACTCAGCCGGATGGCTTTCATTATGATATCAATTGGGGTCGACAGCGTGCTCTTAAAAAGAAAGGGTCTTTCTGTCACGCAGTAATACTCACCTTCCATTTCGTGTCTTTTCTGGCGCTAGAGCAGTACGTGCAATAACTTCTGGTCTCGAATAACATTTCCCGTAAAAAACACAGGTTGTGGGCTCAAGCCGATGTTTCCACAAGTGGACTTTTCATCCTTCTCTCCTCGCCTCGAGAAAGACATGTCCGTTTATTCTGCAGCCTGCAGAAAGCCACTGGATAAAAATGAAGGTCGTGGCAGAGCTTACTGGAACATTTTGGTAAAATTGCAGTACAATGCGTGCGGCTTCGCATCACAACTGAACACTGCCCATTAAAAACACATGGGGCCCCTTTGTGAAATATTGAACATCCTGAAAAGCCACGCGTTTTGTGGTGCGACACTAATTTTACTGAATTTCATTAAGTATATGCTGTGTAGAACCGGGAGCTGTTTTTAATGTCTGGCTTTTTATCACAAAATATGATTTTTTTCGCCCATTTCCCGTTCATTTACGGCAGGCTTCTGCTGTCGCCGACGAGAGCACCTGAATCCTGGTCATGTCCTTGTTTTCATTTCGCTGATAATACGCATTCGAGTAGCTTAAAACCTTAGCGTCTCATTTATTTATTATGCAGTCATGAAAAAGCACTACAATGGGCAAAGTGCATAGATGGGAACAAAGGCAAGCGCCGACTGTGACGTTTGGCACGAGTGAAAGCGGCGTCGACTTGACGATATCCGGCAAAAATACGTCGGCCGCTATTTGAAGGGTCCCCGTGCACAAGTTTCTTGCATAACCCTGGGCTGCAACTGGAAATGCCACATCGGCGACAAATAATATTGGTCTATCTATCAACCACTGACTAACACGGTGTGGTTAATCGGTGACGGACAATTTCCGTTCGTTTTTTTCTCTTTTACGCGTGATAACCTCGTCGTATCCTGTGCACTTGGACGTGAAGAGACTCCCATTGGCGACGGGCCTGTCGTAACTACTTTGAGTGTGCGTACATTTCTTTGCCATGGCTGACTGAAAGGGGAAGGCTATACTGAACTTCAAAAATGTTTTCTTCCAGAGTTGTGCTTTCAGTGATTTCGTTGTATAGCATGTCAATTTCGCCGAGCTTTGTTGGATCTTTCTTGACCACTGGTATTGTGTGGGCGCAGTTTTAAAGCTTTAGTCTGCTGGTCGTGACAATATATTTCCTTTAACAGCGAAAGCTTTTCAGTGCGTCGGACAGTGCGAGCAGAAACAGCACGCATTCGCTTCATCTTCTTCATCTTGTGCTTTGATCTCATGACACGTTCACCGATGTGTTTGGCCGCGTAGTGCAATAACTCGAGGGACTAAAAATCACGTGACATCGTTTTACAACTATTCACTTCACCGAAATTGCGTAACATCAAGCAACGGCTAGCCACGCGGCTATAAACATGGCGTAACAGCACGTAACAATTGGTTACGTGACTAAATGAAGTGACATCACGTAGTAAATAGTCACGGGACTAAAAATTGCATTACGTTAAGTCACCAGTTACGGGATTAAAAGCACAAAACAACCCTCTACAACTATTCATGTGACTGAAAATGACGTAACATCGTGTAACACCATGTGACGGAACTAAAATCACGTACATCTTGTCGCGTGAGTAGAGTTGCATAACGTTTAGTTACGTAGCATCTATAGTCACATGACTAAAAAACACGTACCGTCATCGAACATCTACTCACGCCACTAGAAACAGGTCACTGCTAGTCAAGTGACATATTACCGCAAAATTAATAGAGAATGCTAAAGCCGAGTATTCCCATCATCTCGTTATTGCATTCTTTGTATTGTTCTTGGGTGTAGCTGGGAATACAAAGCAACGCAAGAGCGTGCGTTGTTACGAAGGCGAGGCGCCAACACGGTCCCGAAGGCGCCACTGCTCTGAACTCCTACGACAGGGTCACCAGCCGTTTGGTAGCGTGTGTTACTCAGCTCACGACTGCTTCTGCGCAGAGCTGATAGACGAGCGGGCGAGACGACGGTGAGTTAACCCAAGGTTTATGTACAGCATAGAAATAGAGGCGTTACATATTCGGCACTGGGGCCGACAACTTAGGGACTCGAAGAGCCGAGATATGTCTTCTCTCGCACGCATCCGTCGGCTTCTCTCTGCCGCGTAGGTCAACTGCTGGCGACGCGCCACTTGGCTTTTTTTATAGAACCGGGTGGATCTTTGCGTCACCAACGTCCAACCAGAAGCGCCGCTGGCCGTGATGTCAGAATCCTCCAACAGTGACCCGCCGCTGCGTGTGGTTGCACCCAAGGACGAGGAATGTTGCCATGAATTGAGTAAGACTCGCCAGACTGGAAGGCGCCGATTGCTTCATCGGGCTCGTGGGGCGAGGGTTGCGTTGCGTGACAGACCAGCGCCGCCGCTTGATGACGTCGTTGAGTTGATAGCGTCAGGCGGGCTCGATCGCTGGCCTTGACATAGATTGCCTTTGCAGAAGCATTGACGTTGGTGTGGACTCCCAGGCGTAACAGCACCCCCGCCGCCAGACAATGCACCGGAAAGACGAGCTGCTTTCAAGTGGCTCGGATGTCGCGCGCGCTCGTTCGCCAGGTCCTTCCAGGTTCGCCTCCAGGGCCATCGGGAGAATGTAGCTCTCTAGTCTCAGTTCTGTGAACACATCCGATTCTTGAGGACAGATACCAGCTCCACTGGCTTGTCGCCACAACTTGTCTGCCAGCTTCGCTCGTCTCTTCTGACAAATTTCGGTCTCAGCACTTGTCGATGGTTCTGCAACTTGTTAAGAACGGTTCGATAACAGACAACACATGGCACAAGCAAGTGCCTTCGGTTACCCGACAGAATACCAGAGAAAGTATAGTACAACATATGCCTAACTACGTTTCTATCGGAATTTCATTCCCTCTACATCAAGAGGCATATGTGGGACACAAAGAGTCTTAAAATGAGAGCTCATATGTTTACACGTACAACAACGTAATGGAATAGAATACAACATAAAACTGGCCCCTTGAGATCACTCTGGACGAGAGCGCTCAGCTAAGGCCATGATTAGGACAAAATTTTGCTTCGACTCGCCAGCGAGACACCGAAAGGTGGAGAACGTACTGAAACGCATGGCTCAATGCGTCTGCATTAGCGTTTAGCTTTCCTTTTTTTTTTGTAGTGAACGTCAAAGTTGTGCTGTTGGAGTATCATGCTCCACCTCAGTAAGCGGCCACTTTTAGGCGACATGTTATTTAACCAGGTTAGAGCACAGTGGTCCGTTTCGACCACAAACCTCGAACCGGAGACAAAACAGGCTAGCTTTTGAACAGCCCACACAAGGCAAGCGCATTCCTTTTCAGAGGTACTGTATGCCTCTTCCCTGCACCCGAGTTTTTGACTTAAATAGAAAACGGGCCTTTCGTTACCAGCACTGTCTTCCTGGCACAATACAGCTCCCATGCCCCGATCACTCGCATCGCATTGAATGACAAATCTCTTAGAGAAATCGGGTGCCATGAGAATGGGCTTTTCGCTTAGGGCCTGTTTCAGCTTGCAAAACGCATTCTCCTTTTCTCAGTCCCATACCACTTTAATTGGCCCCGACTTTCGAAGTGCGTCAGTTAGAGGGCTGGCAACGCTAGAGTAGTTTTGCACGTAGTGCTGATAGTATCCAGCTAGGCCCAAGAATGCCTTTATCTCAGATTTTGTGGTTGGTCGTGGATAGTTCACGATGGCGGCTACCTTAATTTATGAAGGTATACTCCGGCCACGCCCCACAACGTGTCCCAGGTACGACACCTCGCCACACCCTAGGTGACAGTAGAGGTCGGTTCGATTCACCTGCACCACTTGGAACCGGTTCATGGTGGTGCCCGATAGGTGCACGATGGGTGCGTGGCTAGTTCAGAAGAGTAGCAGCGGTGTCGACGCAGCCGGATAGCAGCGCCACGCAAAATCGAATGCCGAAGTGCAGTGGTTGTGCCATGTCTTCTGCTGTGTTCCAAACACAGCAGAAGACATGGTGCGCAAGTGTCGTGTGTGCGTCCCTGTGTGTTGTTTTCGTTCGTGAATTAACATTCTCACATGTGTCGCTTTTCTGTACGAAGATGAACTCTGGCCTGCTTTCAACTGTCGTGCATGTCGCCATGGAGCTGATGGATTCTGACAGCAACAAAGAGTACGGCGACTTAGTCGCACCAATAGCAATGAAATCGGTGAGATTGGACCGAAATCGCATGCCAAGGTATTGTGAAGACGTTGTTGACCGATATTTTGGTTTCGAGTTTAAACGGATGTTTCGACTGTCACGGGAAACGTTCGGAAATCTCGTTGCCCGCTACCGGACGTCCTCGTTCTTCCCAGATTCTCCTTGTGGTCGCCCACGGATTAGTGCAGACAAGACTTGCTTGGTAGTGTTGAGCTACCTCGGCAGCCAGTCGAGTGTGTACTCCCTTGCCGACAGATTTGGTATATCTGAGTCGTTAGTGGGCACGTGCATTGAGCGCGTATTGAACTTTTTACTCAGTATAAGCGAAGCAGTCATTTCTTGGCCAGACAGTCGTTAGAAAGAACGGATCAAGACTGGCTTTTTGCTAAGGAGCGAAGGTAAAGATCCGCGCAACACCACAGGTTGTGTGGATGGTTGCCACATAGAGATTAAGAAGCTGGAGGAGTCGCCGCATTCGTACTTTAACCGCAAGAAATTTCCATCTGTGGTGCTCCAGGGAATAAGCAATGACATGAACAAGTTCACTGACGTTTTAATAGGATTTCCTGGATCTGCACACGATGCCAGGGTGCTTCGTGAAGGCCCTTTTTTCGAGGTAGCTCAGACGAAGTGTGCAGACAGTTACCTGCTTGGAGACTCTGCATACCCCTTGCTTGCGTGGTTGTTGACACCATACCGGGATAATGAACAGACTTTTCTAGCATGGAAAAAGCTCTATAACAAGTGCCACTCGCAGCAGAGATCTGCCATTGAGAATGCCTTCGGTCATCTGAAACAAAGGTTTCGAAGTCTTTACTTTGTTGACGCTGCTGCAATCAAACAGTGCAGCCTTATAGTAATGGCTGCTTGTGTGTTGCACAACATATGCAACAAAGAAAGAGATTTCCTTATTGAGCTCCAAGAAGCTGCAGAGATTGAAGAAGTTGGAAATGATGATGAGAATGATGTCACAGACCGAAGTTTGGCTGCATACATTGAATGTCTGAGAAAGGCTGTTACTCAAAAGCACTGTTAGTGCCTCAATGAGTATATTATGAACGATAGTGTGAAGTGAGAATGTGAAGAATTTGTGGTATTAAAGAGTCGACTATATAGGTGTCTAAGAAAAACAATTTTGATTCATCTCAATTTCTTCGCAATTTTTTCTACATTGGCTTTCCACAGCAGTCACTAGGCGTTCAAGAAGGCTCATCTTTGCCTTCGACCGCTCCTCCCTCTCTTTCCGGTTTTCTCAAAATCCTTGAAGGAGACATTGAATTGGCGTGCAATCCATCCTTTTCCTTTTTTTATGGGGTTGGCTTGACGCTTCTTCAGCTGCAGCGGGGTCTTCGTGTTCTGCAGGTTCTTCTGAGCCAGAATATGCAGCAGCCGCATCTTCTGGTCTGGCAGGTTCTGCATCCTGAGACGCACTTACTGGTGGACGATCATTAGGCCTGCTTGCATCGTGGCTGTCCCTGAAATGAATGTAACCTCACAAACATGAAATATTTACATTTCAGGTACAATAACTTTACCTGTTCTTTTCAATCACCCTTCCTGGGGTAATGAATACTGTCGGGGTGATGTGATGTTCTTTTTCCAGAACATCACTCAGTTCTCTAGAAATAAAAAAAAATATTGGTAGTATGGTGATGAATAGCTGAATATAACCTGTACTCACTTTTCAAATTTGCAAGACGCCCTTCCACTTCAGAAAGAGTTATTTTTTCATTTGGTGCGTTTGTACGCCCGCTCGAGCCTTTTCTATTGGTTCTGTACTTCCAGTGGGCTACATGGAGATTCAAACTCTCTAGGAATCATTTCGGCAAGTGTTTGCCCAAGGGCCTTTTTTCGTGCTCAAAGAAATACATGCAAAAATACAATAATCAGAAACACAAAGACTTGGCATCTGTTAGAAACAACATGTATAGTTTAGACATGTGGTGCCTTTCGCAATTACTCTAAATAACACTTACCGAAAGCCACCCTTTTTGCCGACAATATCTTTAAGCTCCTTGTATTCGTTCATTAAAAATCTTGTTTTTTGCCCGCTCCACAGTTCAGGCTCTGGAGGATGTTCACTAGCTTGGCTGGGTGCCTCAAGTTGAACGTTTGACAAACGTTGACCAGCAAAGTCATGGTCATCATCACAGTTTTGTTGCTGTGGCCCATTGTCCTCAAAAACCAATGTGATTACTGTTCTATCGATAAAGAAAATGTAGCAAGAGTCATGCTTCAGGAAGGCTTTGTTGCTGATTGAAAGGTTGCATGACGCCATTTCATTTGACAAAATCGTACATCTTGTAGGAAATAATGAAACCACAGATGTGCATGAAAGACAAAATATTAAAAGAATGTTATATTTTGCACCTTTAAATACTTGCCTTACTACGTACTAAATTTGGGGTAAGTGAACTGCTCGGGACTTGCGAGCATTATTTTGTTGGTAAAAAACAAAACAATGTTGTCATGTAGTAACCTTGTTTATGAACATATGAACCGCCATTTAATATACACAACATTGTGAAGATCGTGAATTTATTGAAATAAAAAATACTGAGGACCTAACAAAGAGCCACAACGTGAAGAATTGAACGATTTGAAAGGCTCCGCAAAAGACGACGGAAGGCAACGTCAAAACTGTTGACCGCGTACACGTGCTTGCGAGATAGTTCAGGGTTAACTTGCTTACCCAGAAATCTCTCTAACGTGGCCATTAAAACCTCTGAACATGCCCGTAGTAACATTATCCACAAGCAATAAAGCGTACACAATACGTCGCAGTTCACGTTTTTAAAGCCTTGTGAAACGGCCTTGTGTTAACAAATGCTGTTCACACGAGTGCCTGCAAAGTGATTGTGGTGCCAAAATATGCGAGATGCACATTACACGCCCGTCCGAGTACCAAGCAGCGCACTGGCATCCAGCCTAATTTGGTGTCGAAACGTTCACATATTTATTGAACTATATTATCACAGGCGCTATGAATAATAATCAGACAGCAGACTTAACAGGTGTAGGCCTACCTGGTGCACTGTAGGCAAAACCGTCGCCCTGTGGAAGTCGCCTTCCGTCTTTGCTAAGAATAGGTGTCAGGAGCGTTTCCACGCCGTCTACGTTTGTTCTCACCGCCATCGTCGATGCCAGAGCTGCTGCTGCTGCAATCGTCTGCTTGCGCTGCACCACGCCGGCACTTTACCGGCCCCACCACGACCAGGGGTGCAATAAAACGCGGGATAAAACGTGAACCAAGGCTGCACCTCTCTCGCACTTTTGAAACGAACGGTGGTGTGCAGAGGGCACTAGGCTGCACCGCTGAATCGAACGGTAGGGTGCAGCACTTCGTGAACTGGTTCTCGCGGTGCAGGTGAATCGAACGGACCTTAGGTTTCACGGTAAAAGCAGCTTCTTTCAACCTGTTCAGCACGACGCGTAAATGCTCGACATGTTCTTCCCAGTTGTTTGAGAAGATGGCGACATCGTCAAGGTACGGCAGAGCGAACTCAAAGAGGCCATTAAGGACGCGGTCCATTAGGCCTGAAAAATAAAAGGGCACATTTTTCAATTCAAAGATCAGCTTAAGTGGACGATACGTTCCTAATGGAGAAACGAGTGTGGCATAACGGCTAGTGCGCTCCGTGAAGGGGGACTTGCCAATACCTTCGCACGAGGTCTAACGTGCAAATATAGCTAGACTGTGGCACAGTTTCTACCCTCTCCTCCAGCTTTGGTATCGGGTAAGTTTGGTCTCGAGTTATGACGTTAATACGCCGATAATTGATGTATGGCCTCGGATCTTTTCCCGGCACTTGAACCAATTGTAGAGGGGATGTATAGTCACTCTCGCCCGGTACTATGACTCCCAACTGCAGCATTTTATCGATCTCTTCTTTGATAATCTGCTTTTGCACAGGGGAACATCGATACGGCTTGCTACGGATTGGCTTCTCACAAGTTAGCTCGATATCGTGTTCAATCTCTGTCGTGTTTCCGGGACGGTCCGAAAACTCGTCTTCAAACTCGAAAACAATCTTTTTCAGGTCCTCCTTCTGGACTTCACTTAACCTAGGCTCTAGGTTCAACTGCTTCAAGATTACCTCCGATCCCCTTTCGATTACATCACTAGAAGTCAAAATTTCTGCTCCCTCTTCCTCGGAAGCATTCAAAAGCAGATTTACGACCACTTGACATAAAATGTACGATTTAATCAAGTGCTGTGGTAAATTTTGCTCAGCCGCCTTCCTAATTTTTCTTCTTAATTGGTATCAGAAAGCTTCAATAATAAATTGGCAGGCCCTTCCCAATGAACCTCAAACTTGTTCTTTTTGGACGGCCGCAGCAGTATTACCTGACTACCTACTTAAAAGGTGCGCTTCTTCGCCGATTTGTCGTAGTACACCTTCGACCACACTTGTGCAGCCTTCATGTGGCTTTCCACAAGATCTCTCGTTTTTCCAAGCCTTTGAAGGAGGTCTAGAACATACGCAACCACATTAGGGTCCTCCTCGAATCCCTCCCAGGACTCGCGTAGCATTCGCAATGGTGTTCTCAAACTCCTGCCATACACAAGCTCTGCAGGGCTAAAACCAGTGCTCTCATGAGGAGCTGATCTCAAATCAAACATAGCGGGAGGAATACACGCTTCCCAGTCGCAATTGTGCTCGTGGCAAAGAGCTCTCGGTATCCGTTTCAGAACGGAATGCGTACGCTCTACCGGATTAGATTGCGGGTGATGGATCGAGCTGTGCACTACTTTTATTCCGCATTTATCCAAAAAGGTAGAGGTAAGGCAGTGAAGACACTACCATTGTCACATTGGATTTCAGAAGGAAATCCGACGCGTGCAAATATAGATAGCAGTGCATCGACTACATGAGGGGAATGGAGCTCCTTAAAGTGGTAATGCTTCCAGAAATTTTGTGGCTACACAGAGGACCGTCAGGATGTACCGACAACCTTGCCTTGACTCTGGCAATGGGCCAAAAATATCAAATACTAGGCGCCGAAAAGATTCTGTGATAATTTGCACAAGCTTCATGGGTGCCTTCCACTTGTTCGTGGATTTCCCCGTTCTCTGACAAGTGTCGCATGAGCGTACAAAGTCTTCGATATGCTTCCAGCATTTCGGCCATTAAAATTTAAGGGAAACTCTAGCCCTGGTCTTTTTTTATACCGAGACGCCCTGCCCACACGTTTTTATGCGCCAGTTCTAATAGTTTGCGACGATACTTTTGTGGCACCAAGAGCTGCTCATACTTGCGACCTTGCGCATATGTGTAGCTCTGATACAGGAGCGCTGCTTTCTAAAAAAAAAAAGAAACAATCTTTTTTTCCCCCAAGTTTACGCTTTCCATTAGCGCTTTAATCAAGAGGTCCTCACGCTGCTATCGAATGAGTGTTTCTCGATCAACCCTCGACAGCTCATTCCAACTTTCCACTACAGGCGAGAGCGTTGCACCCCTCTCGCTCTGACTCAATGGCGCCATGTCGTCTCCCCCGCCTACGGAGACTGCGACAGTCGCTTCGGCGATGGGTCGTTTGAGTGACTGTTAAAATGACTCACACGGAGAATTTCCTGTCTGAGGTTCCGTCGACTCGACGCCAAGGTCTCACAGACGAGCAGCATTTGCAGGTGGTGTTTCACCACACGGAACAAAATCAAGGTCCTGCGAAAGCTTTCGCGCCTGTGATCGTGTGAGGGCCATGTATGCTAAGTTGGAGAAGAACTATTTACCCTGCTCTTTGAGAAGCTGCTCTGAGTTATTAGAAAATAGATAAGGAAAACGATCGGGAAGCGCGGCAGACACAGCCGCTTCGGTGCCAAGCTTACCGAACGGGCCTTTAATGACTACCGTGGCGATTGGTAAACAAGCACTCTGCTCCTCAGCGACTTGCCTGATCCACACGCATTCTCCTGTAAAGTCATCCGGAGACGCCAACGAAGGATGTACAACGTTCATGGTTGCGCGCCGAGTCTCGAAGTGCTCGACACGTTTTCCCATTCACACTAATTTCTTGGAGATACGGCTCTAACAACCACGTGTTCTTTTCCGATTCTCGGATTGTTGCGAAAGCAAGCTTTTGCTTACAGTTCATCGCGATGTGCCCTTCTTACTTGCAGTTGTAGCAGATTAGCGGCTTCCGTGATTCAAACGCACGTGTGGTATCAGTGCGTTGTTTAGGAACCTCACTCGATTTTTCTGCTTCCATTTGCCCTTCCCCTACCGTATCCTTCGTGAGAGATGGGTCCTTCCTGAAATTACGGTGCGGAGCGGGCTTCCGTTGATCAGGTTTTTTTGAAAAGTCCTCTTTCATCCTTTTCAACGCGCACTGCCTTGCTTTGCAACTTTCGGCGAGTATAATACTTCTCAGCTAACTCTGCTGCTTTGTTTAGCTGTACTTCACCAAGTTTGTCCTGCAGCCAAAACTTGACATCCTCCTCGCCGCAGCGGCAGAATTGCTCCAATGGAATGCATTCTACAACTTATCGCGATCGTCATAAACACCTTCGCCCTTGAGCCATTCAAATAAATCGGCTTTAAGACGAAACGCGAAGTCAATGTGTGACTCATTCCCCTTTTTAGCATTCCGGAACCTTTGCCGGAAAGCCTCAGGTGGCTACTTATAACGTCTCAAGAGCACTTCCTTAACCTCGTCATAGCTCTCAAACGCTTCCTTCGACAAGCAAGTTATCGCATCGGACACTTCGCCGGGAAGAAGAGCTAACAGGTTCTGCGCCCGAAGAGACCACTCCAAAGCATTTCGCTCACAGACGTGTTCAAACTTGATGAGACACTTCGCCATGTCCTCGCCTACTACGAACGGTGGCAGTTGGTCCCGAATTCTATAACCGCTGACCTGAACTGTCGCAGAAGCTACACTAGGCGCCTGCGAACATTGTAGGATTTCCAATTCTATTCGTTTCAACTCGAGGCGCTCCTGTCTCTCGGCCTCCTCACGCTCGCGACGTTCGCGCCTTTCAGCTTCTTCACGTTCGCGAACTTCTACTTCTCACCTTTCAGCCTCCTCGCGGCGTGCATTGATATCCGCGCAGGCCTCATCGACTTCCTCAGCCGATACTACTTCATCCTTCATGATCTCAAGGATCGCTTGCTTTCGTTTCGCACGGCCCAAACCAAAGTAAGGCCAAGTTCCTCGCAAATTTCGATGAGTTTCTTCACTTTAAGGTTCTCCATCGTTCACACTAGCTTCTTCCTGTTTGCCCTGTTAAGAATCTACTTTCCGTACCCTCTATAAGTCTACTAGCAAGACACGCAAGCAATATTTAACACTGCCGTGTTTACACCGTCCGCATTACCTTTGGTTTCAAAGCGCTTGGACTTGGCTTGAAACGATGAAAGCTCACTCTAATGCTTCACACAGCCCTTCTCTTAACTACTAAAACATGTGCTAGAGTAGTCTGGTGATATCAAGGGAAAACATCAGGCACTCACGACATCGATGTCGCTGACGCCGGCCGATCCTGCAGCTGCCATCCACTGTTACGAAGACGCACCGCCGACGAAGTTACGATGGGCGCCACGAAACTCGCTGCTTACAAGGACAGCTGCGGCGCCGACAGCGAAGGGGCTCGAAGCATTGAGAGGCTTCTCTGACACATAGGCTGACTGCTGGCGACGCGCCGCTTGGCTTTTTTTATAGACACCGGGTGGATCTTTGAGTCACCAACGTCCAACCAGAAGCGCCGCTGGCCGTGATGTCAGAATCCTCCTACGGGGACCCGCCATTGTGCGTGGTTGCACCCAAGGATGAGGGATGTTGCCACGCATTGCGTAAGACTCGTCAGACTGGAAGGCGCCGATTGCTTCATCAGGCTCGTAATGTGAGGGAGCTCTCGCTGTGCGTTGCGTGACAGACCAGCGCCGCCACTTGATGACGTCGTTGAGTTAATCGCGTCAGGTGGGCTCGATCGCTGGCCTTGACACAGATTGCCTTTGCAAAGGCATTGACATTCGGTGTGGACTCCCAGGCGTAACAGCGTACGCGGGAGTCTGGGGGTCCTCGGAACTAAAACTCTCTAACGTGACACGTGCGTAATGGACCGAAGCCTAACCGCGCTTGGTACTACTAGCAAAAGCTTGACATCCCTAGCAAGAGCTTCGCAGCAGTAGAAAAAACTTAGCATGCCTAGTATGAGCTTAGCATTAGTAGCAAAATTTTGGATCTCGAGCAAGAGCTTCGCATCAGTAGCAAAAGTTTGAAGCGAGGTCGTACAACAGCTTGTCTAATAATTACAGCCTCGCGCCATTACTGCAAGCGGCACCTTCTTTTTTCACTGAAAAGGAATCTTACAAAGCATGAAGATGTCCATATAAACATCGACGTTAATACGTTTTTAAGTGCCCTAGCCCTTTCTAAATGCACTGCCACAGCGTTAGATAAAAAGCAAGGTCGCCTATCGAAAAGTTAATTATCACTAGGTTTAAGGGCGTTAGCAATGTAAGTGAACCACGTCGTTTTTCGTGCAAGAGAATAATTTTATTTTCTTGCATTAAGCTGCGGCCGGAAACTGTTCTTTCTCATGCAATAAAGATTAAACTCATTCGTTTCATTACAGGACGCAGCTGTAGAGCGAAGACTGGTGACGATGTTCAAGCGGCAGCTTAAGGGGTTCCTACTTCCGCCGAAAATACGGCAAGGTCTTCTGTACCCTTTAGACGACGAAGAACAACGCATCCTGGACGGCATGCCCATTCGACAGGAGCGTAGCGTCCCATGGATGATACACCCGAAGACCACCTTCAGGTGGGCACCTTATCGTAGCATATACATGGCGTTCTGCAACCATTATTTTATTTTTGAATTTTCAACGTCCGGCCGTGTGTCCGGTAAACAGTGAATCTCGCCGGGCTGATAGTCAAAACTCTTGAGGCGATGCATCAACCTTCATAAATACGAGCTTGCTATAGGACCTTTTCGATGTGTACAAACACCGACTCTGTGCAGCCTCCGATTTTGTCCACCGACGTCGAACACCAGTAGTGGCAGGGAAGAAAAGTATTGGCGAGAAATCCGCAGAATTTCCATATTTTTCTCGTTTTGCCAAGTATATCAAATACATATTCCAAGTTATACCCAGTATTATGAGAGGTTTTCCTGGTATTCTACAAATGTGCGCCCTTCTGTAACCCAACAACGTGAAAAGAGGCTCTCCTTTTTCTGGGACAAGTTAAAAACATGGTTTGCGATTTGGTCTTCGAGAACGATAGACGAAGTGAACGGGAGCATTTTGCGGTGTAAAGCATGGTTCTTCTATCGCAACCTTAAAAACGAATGAATCTGCACTTTAGTGATCTACGTGTCTTGAATTGTTGTCCTGCTACAGGAACGCGTGGGACTTGTGCATGGTAGTGATGAGCTTTGCCAGCGTCATCCTCGTGCCTCTGAACATCGCCTACTTTGAGAGGGCGCAGCAGGAGCGATTCGAATGGCGCATCTTCAACATCGCCTCCGACATGCTCTTCTTCGTGGACGTCATCTTCAACTTCAGGACAGGTATTACGATCACTATGAACGTGGGCTATATAACGCGGCCCCACTGATCAACCGCCCGACCTTCACGCTCGACAATTCATTGGGGGGTTTCGTGCAGCACGGCCAGGTCGGTAGAGCGGAGCTGTGTTTTTGGCACACGTGTATTTATTTCCGACGCTGCAAAAGACCGCGCTATTGACCACGATATTCTGCTTCTTCACGTGTATCGTGATCACATTTAAATGCGTCCTTTTGGCGCGACTGTGCCGTCGCCGTCGGCGCTGCCGTGATGTTTTATATAAGTCCAAATCGACAACATCGTCGTGCGTGCCATGCCTGATCCTCGTGGCAAAACTAGCGCAAAGAGACAGTGACACAATAAAAAGAACGACACAGAACGGGCGCTGATCCTGTGGCACATCTGCGCCAGTGTCCTGTGCCGTTCTTTTTCTCGTATTGTCATCTTTTCGCACTGATCTTGCCGTAAAGATCAACCAACAAGCTCAGTTGTGTGGGCCTCACCATTTCAGGCCAGAGAGCCACACACATTTTTTTAGCAACTTGCCTACTTAACAGAGCTATTATGTTGTGAACTATTGCTACCTATTACCCCTTGCTAACATCAAGGTGTAAGCACTCCATCTGTTGTCTTCTTGCAGTGGGTTAATTATACCTTAACGGTTGCTTAAAACACACAATGGATATACAATGAAAACACCTCTTTAATTCGGCAGCCATTGCCCCAGCATCGCCGTTCATAGCACATGTCTTTCCACCGGTGAGGAGGGGTGGTGGTGGAGAGGTGTCGTAGCAGAAATGAAGGTCGAGACGGGAATATGGTTGCTTGCTTCTCTGGCGGTGTTCTCTTTCAACTTGTTCATGCCGTATCCAGTGTCAGCACACTCATGCAGAAGACGAAACAATATTCGACATTTCTAGTGTTTCCGGTGTGCCGGCCACCTATACATGCGGCTGTCTTGGCTGTCATCAGCTTCATTAAGGTGTCGCGCCGATCAACAACAATGGGTTTTTGACAGCGTCTTTTTCTTAGCACTTCAGAATTGATTTCTGTCGCAGCAATCGCTCATATGGCGTCGAGTCTGTCATAGGTGTCGACAAAGAGGCCTCCCGAAGTATGACGTTGCGCTATTCACCAGGGGTCTTGGAAGGGAACTCAGGTCTTCATTGTGTTGTATCGCAGGCATGAATGTTCCAACCGCTGCAAAAGCTGCTGTCTCGTCGGTGAACATAAACAATTTATTTCGATGACGAGGTATCCTAAAACGAAGAAAAACGGAGACTACAGGAGCGACGCGCCGTCCACGTGGTACCGATCGGAACCTGCAACTACATCGGGTTGTCTTCTGAGGCCGTCGATGATTTCTGTCGTTGACCATTATAGTGCTGCTCAGGTCTAACTGTAGAGGCTGCATAGGACGAAGAGCCGTCGTATGTCCGCGCTTGTCTTGTCTTCGCAGATCGGTGGTGCTGGGTGCATGACTCTTTGAAAGCTTTCCGATGAGAAAGGACTTGTTGAACCCGCCTACAAATCTCCTCCCTTTGCAGTTATCTTGCAGGTTTCCGTTTCGGTCCATGCCCCTCTTTAAGGCTTGTGAGTGGGACAGGCGTTTTGTCGAACTTCCGTCCTTACGAAGTTTTTCTAGCTGCATCGTAACTGCAGCAAATGTCCAGATTTTCAGTGTGCACTCCTTACTTATTCTCGTATTTACTCGTACTTGCGTTTCGTTGCTTTTCGTTTCCTTCGACGTTGAGCGCAAATGTTCCTGGCACAGTTGCCCGAGTCGAAGTTCTCGACGGAAAACTTGCACTCTTTCTCATCATTGTCTGGCTTCTCCATCAAAGCGATTCCCAGCTTCTTCAGACAGCGCACTGCATCTCTTGGAGACGGCATGCTCTTTCTTACCAACGTCTGGCTTCTCCATCGAATGAAGTATACAGCGTCTTCTGCAGGCGCCGTGCGTCTCTCAGAGACGCCCTGCGCACGTGTCGCTTTGGCGACAGACCTAGCGGTGATAGTGGAACGTAGGGATGAATTTGCCGAGTGGCGACAGATCTGTTCTGTAATAACTGTCCCCTTATTATCGTAACTTGCCAAAATCTCTTCACGAGAGTCGCGCCCCAAGTCATCCTTTGGGCGTTTCATACTTCTGAGTCCCACCGCGCTGCATGTCACCAAATGTAATCGTGAAATCGTATGACGCCAACACAACATAGAAACTAACACTACATTTCACACGCAAGCATGGCACCATCGCCTTAACTTCAACCCCATGTTTTTCTCGTCTGCGATGTTGCGCCACTGTCCCATTAAGCGTTCGCCTTATCCTATAACATCTTTCTAGCACGAGGGGGGGGGGGGGGGGGTGATCAAAGAAACGAACACCTGTGCATCATATAAAAGGAGGATAATTGATAGTACACAAAATAGTACACTATAAGGGCGGCTCAACATGTCGCTAGCGTGCACAGGCTGCAGGAGCCACCATGTGCATCCCTTCGTTACTGTATACTGTAACTGAAACTGGCGCCAGCAGATCGCAAACCGGCGTCAAAACTGTAATACACTTAACGACGGGTTGATTAACGAGGCATAATTTCGCTAACTTTACTCAGCTTTCGTACTTCAGTAGAATAGGCACTACACTGCACGTTCAGTGGAGTAGGCACTACACTGCACACGAATAGGCACTACACTGCAGTACATTTTGGCTCAGTAGAATAGGTACTACACTGCATGTTCGATATATGGTCAAGACAATCTCAACGGTTCATTTTCGATGATATTGGTACGCATAATGCTACGCAGCGATATTGCCGCATACACACTCAGACGCTTCTTTGACAACTGTAGACGTAGCTAGTAATGACGGAGAAATATCTGCTTGTGTGAGTGCATCTCCCTTCAGGCATTGCTATGCATCCGTCGCGGTGTTCTGGTGGCTATGGCTTTTGGATGTTGACCCACAGGTGACGGTATGGAGTCCCGGCCGTGGCGGGCCCATTTTCGGTGGAGGCGTAAATGATCGAGGCCCGTGTACTTGGATTTATGTGCGCCTTAAAGAGCCCTAGGTGGTCGACGTTTCCGCAGCCCTCCACTATACGACGTCTCTCATGATCATATCGTGATTTTGGGACGTTAAACTCCAGCACGTTTTAAAGTTTTTTTTTATGTTACAGGCATTGCCATGAAAGAAGAACACGGCCGCATCAACATGGATCCGGACTACGTGGCGGCACAATACCGGCGCGGCTGTTTTTACGTGGACTCGTTCTGCTGCCTGCCGCTGGACTACACTGCCATGGTTGCGCTGCACACGGGTGACGGGGCCGCTGACCCCTCCACCACGTCGGCATACCCCAGCATCCTGCGCGTCAACAAACTGCTGGCACTGCCGAAAATTGGTCGGCTCACCACCGTGATCAGGAACATAGCCGGCGTCGAGGAAAACTTTGTAAGCATCGGGGCTCGCTGAATCTCACTCGCTCACTCACTCATTCACTCACTCACTCACTTACTCACTCATTTTATTCGCACCAATTGCCTTGCTGATTGGGTCATAGCAGGAACCTGGCTTGATTTAAATTTCTCTATTTCATTTTCTTCATGGCGTCCAACTTTGTGTCAGGAATGACGTCAAAACTAGAGTTCGCCAAGAACTGCCAGGATACTTAACCTGCTTAACTTATTTATTAGGTTGCGTAAGCAATACTGTGGCAACACTTGTTGCATGCTTCGCATAATATTGATTCCTATGGTAGGTGGGATCTTATTGATTGATTGATTAAAAGTTTATTTTTGTCCTGAAAAGACGCAGGGGAGACCCCGCGCCACCCGGCTAATCCCACGTAGGGACCGTCAAGCCGAGCTTGGCGGCCCGTTCAGGGGCACTCTGGACGGCCAGGGTTTGATCCTTAAGTTCGGGGCTGCGTAAGAGCGCAGCTTACCTGTCCTCGCTGAGGGCGGGGCCAATGGCTTCACATCTCTCTGTCGTATTTTTTTTTCTTTTCTGTAAAATGGGGGCGTTGTTCACGATTACTTGAATCATGTGGTGCTCAAGACGCATCACATTTTTTCTCCAACTGTTGGCGCAGTTCGTGTATTCCAAAGGAGCGTACGTGCGTCTGCTGTTCAACTTGGGCATGCTGTTCCTCCTCATCCACTGGCACGGTTGCCTGCAGTTCTACGTAGACCGCCTGGAAGGGTTTCCCACCAAATCCTGGGTGGCGCGTCTCAGTTTGGCGGTGAGTGCTCGTCTTCCCTGCGATAATTTGAAATGTGATGTTTTAGGGTTGAAGCTCCTTAGGCCATGGGTCGTTTCCTCCTCCGTATGTAGTATGTAGACACCTCTAGTTTATGACTTGCTCAATAGATGGCGTTGTGTGTATATGTCCTTGGAAATAGTATAACTACATGGCGTTAGTGGTTATCACAGCATATCCTCAGAATGAATGATGATGAGTGGGGCGAAGCATCCATCCGTCCATCCGTGTGTCCAACCATCCGTGCGTCCGTCTCTTCGTGTTTCCATTCGTCTGTCCGTCTGTCCGTGCGTCCGCCTATGCTTCTGTGCGTCCATGCGTGCGTCCGGCCGTCTGTCTGTCCGCTCGTGCTTCGTTTCATTCATGCGTCCGTCCGTCCGTGCTTCCATCCGTGTGTCCGTTTGCTTTAGTTTGTCTCTCTGTCCGTCCGTCTGTACGTTCATCTATGTTTCTGTGCGTCCGTCCTCCCGTGCTTCCATCCGTTCTATCCGTCCGTCCATGCGTCCGTCTATGCTTCTGTGCGTCCGTCCGTGCGCCCGGCCGTCTGTTTGTCTGTCCGTACTTCCTTTCATTTATGCGTCCGTCCATCTGTGCTTTCGTCCGTGTGTCCATTCGTCCGTGCAACCGCGCATTCGTGCTTCTGTCCCTCCATGCTTCCGTCCGTTCGTGCGTCCGTCCATGCGTCCGTCAGCCCGTCCGTTCGTGCGTCCGTGCCTCTGTCCGTATGTCATCCCATCCAGAGGATGACGGACGTCATGCCTCGTGATTATTCACTCCATGAATATGCTGTGTATTTTCGGGGCAAGAACATCCACACAAACGACATAATCCTAAAGACGCTTTGGGCCACATTTTCGCGTTATTTCAAAAGCGCCTTGGGACCAGTAATATGCCCCTAGACACATATTGCTGAAGTAGTACTTTTCAATGGTGATCGCAGGAAAATAAGAGCACGTGCATTTTTTACATCAGCCCTCAACGCCCTGCTTTCCGACAGAGTGGGGTCATCTTCGTATTTGTGCGGACTTACGAATATGCTTGTATATGCGCATGTATGCATACGGGGTTTTCTTCTCGCTTGAAAGCACATCTCCTTCCAAGTATCGATTTGTTTTCAACTGCTGCATTTTCAGAATGTTCGGCAGTGCTCGGTGGTCAACGGCATTAGAGGACAGTACTCTCACCAGTGTGTATCCGCAGCTTTGAGCACTATCTCTTCCTTTAAGTGCAAAATGAAAATAAATAGGTAAATGATTCATCATGCGCGAGACGAAAAGAAGCAATTTATCTCGCGTGTGTGCGATTCTGATCAAAAATCGAAACACAGAACTTCAGTTACTACAGGCTGTTAACTTAAATAGGCCAATTAACAAACACCATAGGAAGGAGCGCAATGATTTAAAATTACTACCTACTTCATGTGGACAGTTAACCAATGATGGCTGTCTATTTAAATTAGTCGGGTGTCATCAGGGTATAGTTAGGCGACTAGGTCATCAAAGCGACGATAGGCTGCTTGATTCATGGGGTTTAACGTTCCAAATCGAGTCGGGCTATCAGAGGCTTCGTAGTGGAGGGCTCCTGTTAATTTGGAACATCGGAGGTTGTTTGGCGTTTTGTGAATTCGGCACCATGCAGGTCACGCTAAATAGCGCACATATTTTTGTTGGTTTCCTATTGATGCGTTGCCAAGATTCGCGCTTAAGTGCTCATGCCTAAATAAAGCTCCCCTTCGTGTTAGGTGGGTAGATGAGCGCTTACTGTTTTTTGTAAATGCAAGTGAATCAACTAAGCGATTCGTGCGAGAAGTCACTTGAGCGATTAAGTCGCCTATAAGGATGCCCAAAGTCCGTAGCCATTAATCGATTTGAGCATCTGTTATCTCGTGCGCTCGCGATCTTAATTGAAAGTATAAGGCACACGTACGCGATTCGACGCGTCAGTTCGTATAGCGTCCTCTCTCTCTCTCTCTCTCTCTCTCTCTCACTATATATATATATATATATATATATATATATATATATATATATATATATATATATATATATATATTGATTGATATGTGGGGTTTAATGTCCCAAAACCACTATATGATTATGAGAGACGCCGTAGTGGAGGGCTCCGGAAATTTAGACCACCTTGGGTTCTTTAACGTGCACCCAAATCTGAGCACATGGGCCTACAACATTTCCGCCTCCATCGGAAATGCAGCCGCCGCAGCCGGGATTCGAAACCGCGCCCTGCGGGTCAGCAGCCGAGTACCTTAGCCACTAGACCCCCGCGGCGGGGCATATATATATATATATAATCACTTACAGGTCGCGGGATCGAATACCGGCAGCGGTGACCACATTTTCGACAGAGGTGGATGTGCTTGAGGCCCGTGTCCTTAGATTTAGGTGAACGGTAATGAACCCGGCGTGGTCGAAATTCGGCCACGTGGGGTTCGACGTCCCTCATAACAAAATCGTAGTTTCGGGATGTTAAACCTCTAAAAATATTATTAGTATCTCCTTGCCCCATTGTGACTCTCTCTCCCTCCTCTTGCCCACCTTCGTAGCTTTCAGCGCGCTCGCTGGTACGGAGTGAGAAAGGACTTGAATCGTGTGACAAACCACCGCTCTACAGCTTGACGGATTCCAAAGAAATTTGCGGCAGTCGATTCGCAAAGTAAGCCACTCGATAAACCCTTGAAAAAGTGCTTCGAGGCCCCTTGAAATTGTCATTTTGAAATAAATCACCTTTCAGCCCGAAGTTGTGGAACACCTTCCATAATATACTAGCGAACACGCACGGAGGCTGGACAGAATGTCACAAAAGAACCGCCGGATTTCAACTAGTTTTAATCGACATCTATCAGTGGTTGGTCTAGTGATTTTCATAATTAGTTCTTTGCAGTTCTGTGTTTGCTAATACGATAGAAGCATTCAGTCAGTACCAGCTAGCCCAGCTAAATCCCCCTGCGGAGCAGTCCCAGATCTGAAAATGCCCGGACGTATGAGAAGTTGGCGTTCCCTTTTCTTTATTTGTTTTAGGTAGCTGTTCCCCCTGCTTGCAGAGCACGAACGAGCGCATTGAACCGTATCGAAGTCTTTCCTTACATGCAATAATTTTTGTGCCGTATGTGATATGAACGCCGTGCCTTCCCGACTCGTTCGCAGAATGCGTCGTGGCCCGTGCAGTACTCGTGGTCGGTGTACGGCTCGACGTCCATGATGCTGGGCGTCGGCATGGGCGCCACCGAGGCGGACAGCATGACCGACTCGTGGCTCCGCTGCGGCTGCATGGCCACGGGTCACGCCCTGCAAGCGCTGCTGGTCGGCGCCTGCATCGACATGATCATGTCCATGAACTTCACCTACCTCAGGAACAGGCAAAGGGTGCGGCTATAAACTTACTCGCGTTGCTCTTTATATTCCGTAGGGCAGGCGTTAGCAACCGGCGGCCCACAGGGCTATATGTAACCCACTGTACGACGCCAGATACCCACCTTCTCCTTGCCACCTCTTATGTGAATACCCACTTGGCATTATTTACCTCAGGCTGTATATTCACTTGTAAACTATAGCTGCAACCTTGTAACATGCGTGCTCAAAATAGCCATGATTTATATTTATTATTTGTACAGTAAATTGGCTGACGTCCCTCCCCCCCCCCCCTCCACACTACTTTGCCATATGGTCGCCACTGTGCCAGCTTAGTGGCCCTCCGCCTGAAAAGGTTGCCAACCACCGCTACAGGGCGTTACAACTTTCAAGAAATGTGTGAAAATCTTTACGAATAACGGAATAGAAGATTTGCTCGCTGCCTTTACAATTAATTGCTCTGCTGTGGCAGGCCGCAGACATATTAAGAGGGCTAGGAAACTTAGTTTTATTGCACTGCCAGAATTACCTGTGGCTGCTTTTATGAAATCTCATGGCAGCAATAGCATCTTCGCAGATATGATTTAAGTTTTCTCATATATGACACCATCACTTTTTCTCCATTCATTAAAACACTAATAAACTAAACTTCTGCAACCTTGCCCCGGTATTTTTTTTAGTAATGAACGTTAATGCAATTGAATTTCGAGTACTCACAAGATAACTTGACTCGCAGATTGCGTCAACTTTTGCATACGTGCGTTATTATTTCACGTCAGTTGACATTGCTGTTTGTTGTGTAATGCTGTAAGAGGGTAACGTTCTGCACGCCTTTATGACACAAGCAATCTGTTCGCTGCAGCCATGGTGCGTGCGATCTGCGGAATCTTCTGAAAATGTTTCTGTACATTGTACCCTGAAACTTGGATGCGTTTCCGGGCCTGTGATTGGATACAAAGACCGAATTACACTAATATTCACCCCTGCTTAACTGACTTGTTCTGTATTAGTGACTTGTTTTTTCCTGTTTTCTTTTTCAAGATACGCGACCTGGATGACTATATGCAGTACAAGATGCTGCCGATAAATCTGCGGCGCCGTATACGAGACTACGCCGAGAACCGTTTCAAGGGGCTCGTCTTCGACGAAAACCAGATCATCAAGTCGCTGTCGGATCCCCTACGGGAGGTGCGTCGAATATGACGGTCTCAAGTTGGGAAAGACGGCCATTTCTGCTGGAGGTGACGTAGCGCAGCGCTGACGTGGAAGGGAAGTGGAGGCGCGAAAGATGGATGAGAGCGGGAAGGAGAAACCACCACATTGATGGCGTTAACCTACACTATAGTTGGTTATTCATGAGCATAAAAAGTAATAGCGCAAAAAATGACGGACTAATGTACATCGCTGGTTTGTCTTTGTATGTTAGTCCGTCGTTTTTTTTTTTGCACTGTTATGTTTTATGATCCTCTTATCAAGATGAGTATCCACACTTTCAACACTGCGGTGGTCGAGTGTATAGGCTTGTGCAAGAGGGGGGGGGGGGGGGGGGTCGGTCGGCATTAGGTGGAAAATGAAAAAAAACGACGCTTATTTCCGCAGCCCTTAAGGGCGCATGGTGCAGCGTCTTGTAAGGGGATGCGGGAAGGGGAAATAAAGACTAGGAAAGTATTATGTATAGGGATAGGAGCAGTCAGAAGGTCGCAACACAGGGACGAAAGGGCGACTGCCACAGCAACAGCAGCAGTCAGTAGGCAGGAGTCCTGTGGAGCGTCTCGATGGTAGTGGGGCACTTCTGCCCCAGCGGCAGGGCTCTTACTTGAGCTGGGTGGTTCCGTCTGCCTTCTGAGCGCTGCAAGGCACACACCACGCAAAGGGTGGTCCGGGGGGGGGGGGGGGGAGGGTAGCGCATCATCGACCGCACGCAGTGCAGCAGTCTACAAAACACGTTGACTTGATAGAACCTCCGCCACCCCCTCTCCTCCTCCTGAAGGGGAACTTAGTGCACAGATAGAGCGCCGCCTACAATGTAGAAGCTAAGGTTAGATTCCCAGGTGGCGGCGACCTCGCTGCTGTAGTGTGCATGAATAGGGGGTCGAATGCACACAGCGGCGCTTCGTTGTGAGCGGCTTGACCCGATTGCCCGCGAATGAAAAAGCGTTAACGAACTGCGTTTTGCTGGTAATATCTGCGCTCTTCATTGTGGAATCGACGCACGAAGCTTACCCGATGAGAGAAGCGCTATCTGTTAATCGAAGGGATACTCGAACAGCAAAGTGAGAGAGAGCGCTTTCGCACTATGACGTTTTTTTTATTGTTTGCTTACTCCGGCTTTGCGCTCGCTGGTGTGAGGTACTCATTTATCGAAAAAGGGACCTCTCGTTTCCTTTTCTTCCCCCTCCACTTTAGCCTCATTTTAACAATGCTGGGTGGAGCTTCCTTACGGGCTGCAGAAGTATGCTGCTCCTCTAAAGCCCCTCGGTCCTCTGCGCCCGTTGTGGGGCAGTGAAGGGCCGACATGGCTGCGTCAGAAGTCTGTTCCCAAGGAGGGACGGTTTGAATTGCCTCAATAATGTGCGAACCTTCAAAACGTCGTTTTCTTTTGAACTACAGGCGTTTTCTGTGCACAATTAGAACACTGCGAGGTTTCTGGGATGCTATTTCAACAATCCACGTCGACTTATTTGTGCGTGAAAATGAGAACACCGAAAAGAGCGGAAGGAAGCCCACTGACGAAGCGCTGACTGACTACTGGATTTATTAACACTTGACAAACAATAAATATATAAATACATATGTGTGACTTGACAGAAACAGCAAAGCGACACGGCCCCACTTTCGTCTTTAGCACACTCACCATGAGCAACCGAAGAAAACCGATGACTTTCCGTGAAAAAAACAAATGGTAGATCCCACGTACAGTGGGAATCAATGATATGCGAAGCACGAATAGGAAAGATTGATATGCCACTTTAAAATCAGCACAACGTTACGAGTTGGAGGTAATTGATGCCGTACATGACTTCCGTGTCATGATTATCATGTTTGATTGATTGATTGATATGTGGGGTTTAACGTCCCAAAACCACTATATGATTATGAGAGACGCCGTAGTGGAGGGCTCCGGATATTTAGACCACCTGGGGTTCTTTAACGTGCACCCAAATCTGAGCACACGGGCCTACAACATTTCCACCTCCATCGGAAATGCAGGCGCCGCAGCCGGGATTCGAACCCGCGCCCTGCGGGTCAGCAATCATTATCATGTTTGAATGTGTCGTTTACCTTCGTCATCTATTCACGTCACGTGATACCAAATTGAGTATATGTGGAGCTAGCGAAACGGCCACGAGCACACTATGAGCTTGGTATGTTGTCATGTTCTTACATGACACGCGTTTCAGGATTATCATTTTTGCACCAGTCATATACTTCGTCATCCATTGACGTCACGTAACACCAAGTTTGGTATAAGTGTTGCTAGCAAAACGGCCGCGAGCGCATCATGAAGGGCCCAATATACTCCAGTGTAGCGTTGACGCGCGCGCGTGTTGGGCACAGCGATGCTACGTTAGCGAAAACTCCCAAGCATTTCCCCGAGGATGAACATGGTTAAGTGAAAATGCACGGGGTGATGCTATGAGGGGGAGCAAAGTTAAAATTCGTTGGTATTCTCCAGTGAGTTTACGTAAACTCCTCCGTGTGATCACATTGCGATTCCCAGGAACCATTAGACCCTCTCGGGAAATCTTGGTGAGTTTACGCGTTTATGCGAGAGTAAATTCGCACTATAATGATGTTTATGTCCGCGGCCCGCTTCGTTCGCTTGCGCTCGGCATCACGGACCCTTCGCCGCGCTGCCTTGTCTTCAACCGGCGGGACATCTTCAACGACGCGTGCAATGCTCGCATTCGATTGCGTTGTACTCGTTGTTGGAGGTATCGCAGTCGAGGTTGATGCCTGCGATGGATCCATACCTATGACGACTTGCCGATCTCGAGCAAGTCGTGGCGGCGCGCGCAGCCATGGAGCGGAGGGTGGGGCGCGCGCAATCACGTGGTGTGTGACGTCGCTGCGCCATTGCTACAGACGCTCCTCTCCGCTCCTCACGCCGTTGCTAGGGGAGAGGAAAGGCGCACCGCGGACGGCGGATTCAGGGTCGCTTATAAAGTGCCTTCGCACTTAAAACGCGAGAACTCTATAGTCTGATGCCAGGTGCGACTGGCGCGAGAAGCGTCCGTCGGCGCAGCCCGACTGCAACCGGGGTGAAATTCACGCCGATGCGTTACCCAGACAACACTGCGTCTCCCTCTTTTCGCCACGGAGGGACGCCGGACGTGCTGAAATGCGCATGCGTCAAAGAAACGCCATGCGGCACAGGCCTGCGAGTATATCGCAAAACCGGCTCCTGTCGTCGCAACGCCGGCGTGACGCGACGAAACGAACGCCAGCGAGCACGCGCACCACCTCACATGGGAATGTATTGGCGCCCTGACTGTAGCATGTAGTCAGGTTCTCACATTACACGCATCTCATGATTATCATGTTTGCACTAGTCGCATACCTTCGTCATTCATTGACGTCACGTAACACCAAATTTGGCATATGTGAAGCTTGCGAAAGGGCCCGCGAGCGCTTCATGAGTGTGGCATGTAGTCATATTGTTACAAGACGCGCATGTCGTGATGGCTTTTCGAAAACTGTGTTTCTTGAGTCACAAACTTCGTAATTCACCTCCAAGTGTTAAACTTCTTTGCTACCATTCATACGTTAGACCAAAACTTGAGTATGCTGCTGTAGTATGGGACCCGTATACCAAAAATAACATCGATAAATTGGAAAAGATTCAGAGGAAAGCTGTCAGGTTCATTTTATCAAAATTTCGTCGCACGGATTCTCCCTCTGAATTAATGATTGCCAATAACATTCCCAAGCTTCAGTTAAGAAGACAAAAATTTCGTCTCGATTTCCTCTGCTCACTTACTAAACATGAATTGGCTATCGACCCCTCCCTGTATATATCCGCCCTGACCACAAAACACACGCGGCACCATAACCCTATAGATCGCTAACACCATATCAAGCGCATACCGATACTTACAAATTTTCATTTTTCCCGCGTACCGTGGCTGAATGGAATTCTATTGCTGAGCCATACTTATTAGATACTGTATAGCCCCACTTTTTGTTAGTGTTGTTAATTGTGTGTTGGATTGACAATGCAATGTCCGCCGTTTCATTTTTTGTCCCTTTTGCTATTTTTGTATTATTGTGCTATTCAAGTGCTCGTCCTGCCAGGACCACAACTGTGGTCTGATTAAATAAAATAAATAAATAAAAAAATTATCATGCTTGAATGTGTCACTTATTATTTATGTCGTCCATTCACGTCCCGTAATACCAAATTTGGTATAAGTGAAGCTAGCGAAACGGCCACCAGTGCATCATGAGCGTGGCATGTAGTCATGGTGTTACGTGACACGCATCTAATATTATCATGTTTGCAGCAGTCACATACTTTTGTCATTCACGTACCATAATACCAAATTTGGTATATGTGATGCTAGCGAAACGGCCGCGAGCGCATCATGAGCGTGGCATGTAGTCATGTTGTTATAGGACACGTATGTCATGATTTTCATGTTAGGGCCTGTTGCTTGTGTTCGCCATGCAATCATGTCATACCATACCAGTTTTGCACCATGCCATGTGAACAAAACCACCGCAAGAGCTGCAGGACCATGAAATGTAAATCATGACATTCATGACATGCATGTCATGATTTTCATCTGATGACCAGTCAGATATGTTCCTCATACAATCATGTTATGCCATGCCAAGTTTGGTATCCATACCGTTATCGAAACGGTCAGGAGAGCTAAAAGCCGTAGGCGGCTAGATAGATAGATAGATACGCTCATAGTCGCCGAAGTTCGCTAAGAAATGCTCCGCATTTAATAGGGCAACAGAGGATAATCACAGGCAGGTCCGTAACCAGGGATCTTTTTCGAGGGGAAGCAGAAGGTATACCGCCTTTTTTTTCATTTGACGTCATATGCGTGTTCTGTTTTATTGCTTGTCAAGAGATAATAAATTCGTTCTAAGCTTACATGTTTTCTTTGTATTGCATCGACGCACTACTTTCACGCTCAGATGTGTACCAACGAGCCCGCCTACAACCAGCGTCTTTTCAGTCTTTCTTTGTCACCGACACTCTGTTGCACATATTCTACACGCATGCAGCGCGTGATGTGGCACAACTGCCGACGGGTGCTGCGCAACGTGCCGTTCTTCGCGCGGGCCGAGCCGGAGTTCCTGCGCGACCTGGTGACCAGTATGAAGCTCGAGTTCTTCACCCCGGACGACGTGGTGGCCGCGGCGGGAACCATGGGCGACCGCCTCTACCTGCTACAATCGGGCAGTGCGCGCGTCGTCGACGCGATGGGCATCACTGTGGCCACGGTCTTGCCCGGGGACCGGTTCGGTGGTAGGTTTCAAACGCTGGGCCTAGTTTGAAAGAGATCGTCAGGCCAAGTGACCTTACTTATATAGATTAAAAAAATCTACGAGGTTGGGCGCGCGAGCCGATGTTTTGACGAAGCGACTTTTCTGCGTCAAGGTCCACTTATGTTTAACATAATGAAGGGCTGTACATACAGAAAAAAAAAAAAGGAATCTGCATTGGTTCTATACGGTAGCACCGGCCTTGTGTGAAACATTTCTCAGTTTTCTGCCAGAAAACTGAGACTGCCAGACAGGAATTTGGTGCAAAGCTTGCATGGGTCGGTCAAGCATGTCTTTCGCTATGTCGATGACTACTTGGTGCCTTTTGACGTCCGAGATTATTATCGACACTCCGTGAATATCTCGAAAGTGTTCTGGCAGAATGGCAGCGGTATAAATTTCACGGTTGAGTTGGTGACAGAAGGGGTGCTCCAGTTCTTAGACTTGCGCTTAGATATTATGCCTAACCCTGCCGCGGTGGTCTAATAGCCAAGGTACTCGGCTGCTGACCCGCAGGTCGCGCGATCGAATACCAGCTGTGGCGGCTGCATTTCCAATGGAGACGAAAATGCCCGTGTGCTCAGATTTGGGTGCACGTTAAAGAACCCAAGGTGGTCTAAATTTCCGGAGCCCTCCACTACGGCGTCTCTCATAATCATATCGTGGTTTTGGGATGTTAAACCCCACGTATCAATCAATGCCTACACATGTGTGTTGACGCAATCATCTTCGTTCACCTAAAGCTATAATACTAGATTTCGCATCAAATTATTAAAAAAAATATAATCGAACAGGGCATAGCCGTGTCAATGTGTCCGCTCAGCCATGCAGAAATCCTGTCAGGACGGGCTACAGATTAGCGTCAGCGAACAGGTGGCCAGACTCAAACAAGCAGGTTTTCCGGAACTCACCATTGCGCAAGCCTGTGATGGATTCGCGAACGTTCGAAGCCAAATCATTCACAGGCGTTCACAGGTGGTAACAAAGAACGGGCTACGAGAGCCAAAAAGTACACGGTCATTCCGATACTGATCATGTGGCTCACGCTTTGAAAAACGTGGCTCAACGTGACGGTTTTGACGTAGTTTTTTCCATTCCATATTAGCTGGAATTCATGTGCGCAAAATTGCAGAAAAGCATGGACACACAGATTAGAGTAAAAGGGAGTGTTCTAAGAAATGTCGGCATGAAACACGCTGTTAAGTATACTTATTGCAAAAAGGTCATCATATATCAAATGTTATTATCATGCGAAAAAACATACATTGCACAAAGCGGAAGATGCGTCAATATTTGTCTTAGGGAGCATAAACGATCACTATCAGACCAAACCATTTTCGCTCGCCGCCCATTGTGAACAATGCGGTTGCACTCAATTGTTCGTCACCGCTAAGATAATGTCACGCCATAATCAACAGATGGCAAGAGAGATCATCGAAGCGTTCTACATTCGAAGGAAAAAAAAGTATCAGTGTACCTTCTATCATGCATGATGCGGAATTCAAATACCTGAGCACCACCTGCACAAGTTAATAACAAAGAGTATCAGTTTTTTATATGTGAATTTTTTTTTGCACTTCAATAAAACACACATAAAATGTCACCTTGTTATGTTTAGCTTTGTTTAATTGGTTCTGCGCAGTCGAAAAGAAACTTGTGCCTTCTTCACGTGAGGACAAAGTCAGACAAGTATGACGCAGTCTAGCACTTACTTTCAACTGAAACTTTATCGCACAAAAAAGTTACATAGGTGGCGGAAAAAATTAACAAAGAAGACGTTATAATAGTTGTTTTGGTCTAACGTCTACGATCTGCGATAGCATTATCTCAAATGCCTTAGTGGAGGGCTCCGAAAATTTCGACGACTTGTCGTTCTTTCAAGGCGTCGTGCAACACCATTGCAACTTTTTAGCATCCGTCAAGTACGAGCGAACTTACAGAAATTTTTAGCGTAGTATAAGCGATCTCTGACTTCTCTCGACCCGCCGAGTGTGCTGTAAGCTAAGAAAGGAGGAATGGACCAGGGTGAAGACTTCGTGATCACGACCACTTATTACATTTTTTTTTTCGAACACGCAGCTTACCTTCAGTGGGATTGCGAGCAAGGGCGCCGGCAAGCCTCGCCATTCTGCCGGTGGCTGTCATAGTTATCTATAGCTCACAATGCTCAAATCAGCTGATGGCCGGGGACTTTGGGTTTTTGGCACGGTCATTTGGGTTCGTCGCATCATTTGTCGAGGGACGAGGTAATTGTTTCTAGCTGGTTTTGAGAGTTATTTGCAAATTTCAAGGCACGCGCTGTGCTATTATGCCTGGCTCGCGTGCTCACAGGTGCCCGGTCGACTAGCGATAGACCGTGTTTTCTGTTCATGCTCGCAAGGTGTTGCAGGGCCTCTTTGACATGTATCTATAAATGAAAGTCCACGGGCCTGAAAAAGTATCGCCTCCATATAGAAAACGTGGCCGCCGTGGCTGGGATTCCATCCCGTGACCTTCTGATCGGCAGTCGTACACCCTAACCACTAGCGGCCGTGAAGGGCAAAAGAAAGGATTGAAGCGCAACATAGGTTGCATGTATATGATAAACTTCACACAGGGTGTTTCAAGAAAGGTGTCTGATAGTCTTGAAAAATCAGGAAAGGGCGCTATTTGCTCGCTGTCTTCACAGTTGCTATTTCTATAGTGGCAGGCATCTTAAGAGGGTTGAAGATATTATTTATAATGGTAATTAGGAAAGTTAAAATAATGTGGAGTTAGACGATTGAGTCAAATGGGGGAATCGAAGTTTTTTATGCGAATAACTAATTGTTGCTTTGAGATTTTGGAAAAGCGGCTTCTAGTAATAACTGCGAATCAACGAAATTCTCCCCAAGCCTGCGGGGAAACCGAAACGCGAGAGAACGCAACTGCAATGAGGGAGCGTTGTTATGTCAACTATCAACCGACTTCGCTGTGTAGGTGAGTGGGCTGCGCTCTCAATTATAGCACGTATACGGCACACACACGTTGTCCAATGGGGAGAAACTGCACCCCTGTAACCACTGTTTTGAACAGTGACGTCACTGTAGTCGTCTGCTTGTTGCGCTCTTCGGTCGGTTGGTTTCGGTTTCGCCGCAGAATTCAGGAGAATTCGTGGTCATTACTAGAGGCCGCTTTTTTGCAATCTCAAAGCGGCAATCGGTTTTCTGCATCAAAGCCATCAATTCTCCCGTTTGACGTGCTGAACTTCGATAAGTAAAACGTTAATTGTTTAACTTTTTAACATTGTTACAAATGATGCCTTCACCCTTTTTGAGATGCTTGCCGCTACAGGAAAAGCAACTGCGAAGACAGCGAGCAAATGGTGTTTTTTGTTGATTTTTTAACAATACTGCACACATGCCTTGAAACACCCTAGACCTACTTCATTGTTGTAAACACGGGTGGGTGCCGTCGACGTACCGAGGCGCTTGAAGCGACGTCACGACGCTATAGGCTCCACCTAGCCCAGAGCTCGTCATTTCCTTTTGTCTATTCCAACTCAAACCGACGCAGAGGTGTGCCTCCTGCGCGAAATGCTGCGGCTGCGTACGGTGATCGCCGATCGCTACTGCCACTTCTTCTCGCTCACCCGGGCCGCCTTCAACGAGGTGCTGGAGCGTCACCCGGACGTGAAGGAGATCGTGGACGAGATCGTAGCCGAGCACTGCGAGCATCGCACCGCGACGTCGGCCGAAGAAGAACTGGCCACCGGCTAGTGCGTACGCAATGAAGGACGTCGCGCGGCGTTGGCTGTTCTATACTGAAACGATAAAACACATACGATCGGTGTTATACTCCTCGAGTTTCGTGGTCACTCCACGTTAGACCTGCAAATGAGCATTATGAAACAGCGACTCATATCTGTTATGTGAAATGCGCGTGCAAAGTGTCATTGTTATCAATTGGGCATGTAATCAGCTTGCTAATGTGGGCTTCACATCTATGCTCTTCACAAAGGGCAAGGTGTTCGGCGCGTCAGGTATACAATGGTGGTCTGTTCGGATCAACTGTAACGTTGCATTGATGTAAGCATGTTGTTATCGATGCTTGCTTTGCAGTATATAGCTACGATATAGTAAATATGTTAATAAATAAATAATGCTGACTGTTTATTGCGACTCTCTTTTGTAGATCTGCGCGTAGTGAGGAAGTCGGTTCAAGGGACCGTTTGAATTCCTGCACGTATGTGACCATAGGCGGCAGCAAATTGTCGACGCCCGTCTCATTGAACCAGATGAACACGACATATATCCTGGACAACATACGTTAGGAGAAATTTCTTGCGTCACAGATGTTCCCCGTGATTGTACAGATAGACGAGTTCGATAATGATGGCAATGTGTGTGCTCCATAACCTTGCCAGTATACATTTATCGAATTTCATGTAACTGTGTAATAAACCATTTTGTTGGTCGTGTAACAATTAATGACTCTCCGCATCTGGAGAAAAATAGCCAGATAAGCCTGTGCCGTTCGCGTTGAGCATAGGCCAGCATTTTTTTTTTTTACTGCGTCTGACATGGTTAGTCGACCTAACCTGCCCTGAAATTTTCGCTTCATCAGTGTGTATAAGTTGTAGACAGGCGGGCACACGTGCACGGCTATAAACTCCGATATTCCCTTTAATAAACTCCAACACGCAACCCAGGCCTAAATTGTAACTTTTCTCGACACCCCATTGTGATTTCAATCTAAAAGATCACAGGGTTTTTAAACACGTGGTCGGGCCCGCTTGTCACTGTTTTCGTCTCGCATTTCATTTTATTTATTTCACCAACTTCCCAGATGTGACTGTTCTCAAGCATTGTTCAACGCGACAGCGTAAAAGAGCTCGTTCCGCAGAAATTTAGGCGTTGGCATCGTTGGTTGCGACCAAAAGTCGAGACCGATGCAAATAAAATAAATAATAAAAAACATTCTTGGTCTGAGTGGGTACAGATCCCGGGAATTCGCGTGGAAGGCAGGTGTTCTACCACACAGACATGCGTATGCTTGGAAGCATAGTGAAAAAAAAAAAAAACTTCCACTGCTTGGAAATGCAGTGAAAATGCAATTCATGCTTTACAAGCACGCGCATTGTGCATACAGGCTTCACAATACAACGTGAAATACCGCAGAAACAGTATTGCATGGTAGAAGATCTGGCGTCATAACATCTATTGCCATCGGGCGTCATAACATGTGATTATCGACTCGATTTCGTTGTTTAGAGCCGCTTACCCGTTACAAAAGGCACTCGTATTCCTTGCGCGTATTCCCTTGAGACCACGTAGTGGGTGTATATGGCAAGCTTGAAAAGATTTCAAGAGACTAATTGCTCGTTGTTCAAAGAATGTCATACATTACATAGAATACAACCGAATGCGGAAGCTTCACTGACACAAGCCACTTTCAACTCTATCGATTGCATTGTAGTCATTTGCAATTAAAACTTCTGTAGTAAGATCATGCAATGAAAAGTATGCACCAGGTTGTTCAAGTGTACACTATTGTGACAGGATATCACATCGCTATCGCGTTCAACTCTTAAAGGCGAAACTTAAGGGCCCCCCAATTTGAAAACATGCCCCGCCATGTGCCCCACGTTCCGCAGCGGTGAATTAATCACGCCGCTACAAATTCGAGGCCGCTATTACTGGTTCTGGAATCGGACGAAGAGCTATGGGTAGTCCAACGGGCCCTTGAACCGTTGAAAGACTTGGTCTTTCAGTTCTGACGTGGGAGTGGCCCGCAACATGCTGGAGCGTGTACCGAAGTACCACAAGTTTATCTATCAGTCCGCCCATCCAATAACCCCATGCCTGTCGCCATTTGGCAAGGAGGAGGAGGAAAAACTATTGTTTAATCTGACAATGCAAAAAGAGCCCTTATATTTCTGCCGGGCTGATCGACATCGCTATGCGGGACGTCATTAGTCGATGCCGCCACCCGAGCCCGCTAGACGAGAGTTTGTTGTTGCTCAAGTACGGAACTATGGAGCAGGTTCACCTCCCAGTCTTTCTTGGTGGCGTTGGGGATGGGATTTTGGTTCACTTGGCAGGCCCAGACCATAAAGTGTGCGCCACTTCACACACTACTGGCACTGCCCACTTATTTTCAGCGTGATTGCGTAAAAAAGTTTCTATTTCAGAACAGGTGCCCAGATCTCACTCGTTCTAGAGATTTGTATCGATATATGCCTTTCGAAACCTGACGTGAAAGCCCCTTCCTAAGGGACCCACATACGAGATATGGAAAAAGCCTTCTTATTGGCAACGTTAGCTGACATCTTGTTGAAAAATACAATACAACACGGCACACCTTCAATTCCTGCTGGTTACTGGGAAAAGAATAGCGCTTGTTGTTGTTGCTGTTTTTGTTGTTGTTGTTTTCCTCTGCAAATGGCTCGTATCCAAAGGAGGGGATTGGCCGTTTATAAGGTGAATTTGTCCGATACTTTCAGCATTGCGTCATTCCTAAAAAAACTTTTGTTATTTAATTATGATTTGAAATGCCAATTGCAAATTGCAGAAAAAACAAAGAAAAAAATAGTGAGACCGTAATTTAGCAAGAAAATCGTTTAGTCGCAGTGATGTATTCCTGAACGGCGAATAAAACATCCCTGTGGCTGGAACCCAGTGTAGAGGCTTTCTGATGACCTCCCATCGTCGTCCTACTACTTTGTCTCGCGGTATGTTTCATGGTGAAATAAAACGGGGATTTAGCGCTCATTTCGACAAACACAACTCAACTGCATCACATGGAAGCACAGTTGCCAGCAAGCTTGCCAAAAACTAGCAGTCATTTTGCGTACGAGTACGACCGATGAGCGAAGCTCTTTTTGATATAGGACGATAACGACTATGCACCTGATCTCGCTTCTGGATTTCAGGAAGGCAGTAGGGTAGGGAGAGCGTGGGCAGAGCGTCTGCTGCGCTCGGTGGCCGGTGCGCGGCGCAGCGCGAACCACCTGCCGGGCGTGCGCCCCTGTTTTGCTCCGCGCGCTTGCCTGGCGTAGGGAGCTTCGACGGTGCCGGCACGGTGCCGGCCTAAGTAGCTTCACTTCGATATATTCATGGAGGTCGATGACCAGGTACTTCAGGAGAGGAAGAGGCACAACGATAGACGACTATTCAGGCACGTGTTGATTGGCGATGTGGTTCAAGAAAAACTCTTTGCCCACAGTCGTTTGTGAGGGTATGCAAAGAAGATTTTTCCGTGAAAGTTAGAAGGAAGTAATTTTCTCTTTTAATCAACAGGAAAGAAAAAGTGCGTGAAATGTTCGCCGCGTACGTGGGTGCCAGCCTGTAAGTCTGCTTCACTGCACCTCACACTTCCTTTGTTCACTGTCTGTTAGGTTTGGTGAGGTTATGTTACGAAGTCAAGTCAGGAGGCTCGATTCAGTGGCGGATCCAGAGCGGGGGTGGTAGGGGGCGATCACTCCTCCCCCCCCCCCCCAACGCCTGTCGGCACCCCCTCTTCCTCTCTTTAGTGCTTGCCGTCCACCTGTTCTCACCAATCAGGACAAATGAGTGGACCGCTTTGACCAGATTTTACAGTATTTCTGCTATGACAAAATGTTTGTGCTCGTAAAAGCAAAAAAAAACAGTGACCATGCCCCCCTCTCCGGTGTTACTTCAAGTGACAGCCCCCCCCCCCCCCTAAAATTAGTGGCTGGATCCGCCCCTGGTTGAATTGGTAAGTCAGGTTAGGATGCGATGGCCACGCCTGTGGAGAAATCGTATGCTGCTTTGTGTTCTTCCATGTTTCGACACGCACTCCTCTACTTTCCGCTGTGTGGCCAACAACGGAAAGTTTCTATTCAGTCAGACGAGCTGACGAGCGCGCAGGAAGAAAAACGACACGCGAGAACAGAACGCCGTGGCTGTGTCGCATTTCTTCCTGTGTCTTCGTCAGTACGTTTGGCTGGAAATAACGCTCCTCGTGATGTGTAACCATCGCGCACGGGCTCTCACTTTTTCGTGCTCGTCAATTTCATCGCTTATGCATATGTGTTCATAGATAGCCAACTAGCCAAACCGTCTGTTCTGCTACAGCTCGGGCAAGCACAATATTATGAATGCATACCCAAGAAGTTTTCTTCTTGTCACACACACACACACACACACACACACACACACACACACACACACACACACACACACACACACACACACACACACACACACACACACACACACACACACACACACACACACACACACACACACACACACACACACATGCGTGCTGTGTATACGCTACGTCATAGATCGTCATAACTTTTGTGTGTTAGAGAAGCATTCAGGTGATGATGATGCCTCAACCATGGGGGAGGTCAAGGCGACCCCCTACGCAATTCACGCCCCTGATCGAAAACGCCAGGCATGCGCGGAAGGCGCAGCACAGTCCCAGCGAAAGCTAGAAGAGCGGCCTTTCAGAGCCTTTTCAAAACACTGATTGGGTAACTACTGCAAGCACACTTGCTTCATACCCACTAGGGCATTAATAATAATTTTTTTGGGTAGTAGGCCGGCATTTGCTTTGCTATTTTTCGTCATTCTTCTGAGAAGCCTGGTATCCACTAAATACTTGCAAGTAATTTTGTGCCAATTGTTCATGGAGTGGCTGATGACGATGAGGAATCATGGCTGAAGTGTATACGCGCCACGCAGTTAATAAGAAAACAAGAACAAGCTATTGTAATGGGTTGGAGTATTAGGTGGCCCACTCGTTATGCTATTCACATTGTGCGACGACTGGTTTTTCTTTCGCTGTTTTAAAATGCTTTATAAATCGTATTAACGCAATTGCTTTCCCGACATCGAGCCTGCCTAAGGCAAGATTGTTAATTCATAAAAATGTATTTTGCGCTTTGGACTCACTCGCAGACTCATCAAAATTTTCCTGAGCTGAACTCATTCAGACTCACGAAAATATTACTCAACCTTACTCTTTTAGACTCACGGCTCGATCTTAGTTCGAGTGACTCGACACATGAGTGAGTTCACCGAGCCATAGTGGTTACGGACAACGGCGGCGGTGGACAAATACAGCGCACGCGACACTTGTGATCTCATAGACAACTTTCATCGTAAAAAAAAAAAGTCTCACTACTTCCCGAGTTTTACGCATTAAAAAGCTTCAGAGAAAGTATACACATTGCAGTAGCTTGAGAGACGAGCACTTGCTTTCTACCTGCAAGAAGTTGTGTCTCTCCATGCTTTTACGTTTCCCGTCTGCTTGCAACTTTTGTGCGTATAATGAAATACGCCTTTTTTGACTTGTTTCCTCGTCTCAACTATGCTCTGCTCTCTTCTGTTTAAACAATACTGTCGGTCGAAAATGATTGTTTCGATGTTGATGACTTAATGTATTTAACCTATATGTAGTGCACCGTTACTTTCTCGTGAACACCACCATGCGGCGTTTCATTCTCTTGCCGCGCTGAAGTGATCGCCTGTACGTTACGTAAATTTATACTGATTCAAATAGAGTGTGAGTATGCGTGTCACACGAACGGCATTCAATGTCTCGACAGTCCTTAAAAAAATTGTTCAGCTGAGCCACGCTTCTGCCGCCAACTCTGTTCGGCGTGCGAGGACAAAAAAAAAACAGAAAAAGAACAACAACAACAACAAAAAAAAACGTGCCCGTCTGAACAACAATGGTTGAGGCCGCAAAAAGAGAGAAGTTTTCGGAGAAGACAGGTGCTTGAATTGTTGCGTAAGTCGGTGCGTTCACGGGGAAACGTAAACCAGCGCCGCTTCTTCTGCGCGGACGGTTGTGAAAGGAAAGGAGAAAACAAAAAACAAAAGAAGAAACGCAGAAATAAACTTGCTTGTCAAACGCGGTTAGCAGCTGTTCTTCGACGCTCGCAGTTTCACTTGTCAGAAAAATGTATACTCACGTGAAACCGTCCGAATATACGGCGCGACACTTCAAAGCACTGATAGAGAGCGGCAAGGCTGCGTTTGTCAATTGTACTTGCAGCCCAATCTAAAACTTTTTGTAGGCCTCTCGATGGCATGTAGGTAAGTCTGCGACACCGTGCAGAGGAGGCCCCAAAGTTATGTACAGTCGACAAACGAAGCCTTATTGCCAACCCTCTCACTTGAAGTGCTCTCACGAAATACTTCAAAAAAAAAAAAAAAAAAAAAAAACGCTGCCTATACTATAACGCCGTGAGGTGTATGACGGGAAACCACGCTTTGGCATCTCAGAGGGGCGAGAAAAAAAGAGACCTTTATTCCTATAGCATCGATGAGATGCCTGCAAGAACGTATTTTGCATAACCCAACGTTTCTATTTCTTCGTCATTTCCGAAATCATTCGAAGCAAGTGGCTTCCCCACGGGTGTTATAAAACAGTTACCGCACATTTTTCTCTACCCCTCGCTCGTGTTCTCCCCATCACATATAATCACCTTGCGGAGTAGCCAGCCAGTAGCATGGACATCGAGAGGATTTCGTCTTGCGCTCCTTAAAAGTTTTCCGGAGGAACTGAGCAGTTAGCCCGAAAAGCACTTTGGTCCTCCAAAAGACGAAATAAAGTTTGCACACGACACAGTAACGAGGGGCGCTTTCATCTTTGTTGAGTAAAGCGCCCCTTTTTTGGTTCGTGCCGTGTGCAAATGACCTATCGGTGCCTACACTAACCTGTTTCCCCTCCAGACGGTGCCATGGCGTGGTGTGGTGTAGTAGTGGTTAGTGTACGCGCATGTTTACTTTGTGGGCGTGAGCTTCCATCCCATGTGTTTGCTTGAAATTTTCCACAATTTATTTCTGAATGTAATGCTTCACCATCGATTCTCTTAACCCGTACAACACATTGTAGTGGAATGTTTATTATTTTATTAAGGCAAAGGTAAGCTTATGCCTCTCATACACAGATAAACTTCAGCGAAAAGCCGGCGTCGGCTCGAAATCGTGCGAAAAGTGGGGAGATCTCAAGTTTCGCCTTTAAGAGTTGAGTGCGACAGTGTTAACCGCACACACGCACGATATTGTCTTCCCGATCGATTTGGAGCCTAATCCTGTTCTTGGTGAAGACCCACATTGTGCCGCAACGAAGTAGAAAGGGCAAACACCTCCCGGCTCCTATAGGTAGCTTTATTTGCGTCTACCACGAAATTTCACTCAACCAAAGACGCGGGGGCGGGCGTCGTCGACACCAGGATTTCTGTGAAGTGAACGCTGTCCCATTAAAGGAGAAAAATTACACCATCTCCCGCTAAACGGAACCATGCGTAGATTCGAAGCAGCAGGCGTTAACTCTTTTAAACTGGCAGCGACGGTGACGCTAGCTAGCACTTATTGCGGCGTTGCGCAGGAGAAAAGCCTGGGGAAGCGCAAAGCACGCAGTAGTAGATTAGTTTTTCCTTCTGGAACCTACCAATCGCTGTTAATGGGCAATGATAGACAGAAGACTCCGACTGGACACAGAGACCCGCAGTCCGCTTTTAGTTAACGCGCACGCTGCGAATTTTTTTTTGTTCAACCACGCGCACGAAAAATCTCCCACCAGCACTACCTTGGAGGCCAAGACCCAGTACCTACATTTACGGGGTGGCCAGTTAATGGTTGTGCAGCGTGAGCAGTCAGTTTTTTTTTAATATAAAGAGAGCAACTCTCATGCTTTCCCATAGTAGAGTACCAGATACTCTAAATCGTTAACAACTTTTTCCGAACACACCAACTCGCAAGCAGACGATACCTGCGTCAGCGTTGCGAGGCGAGAGAGGGGGAAGCATAGAAGAGGAGGGGGGAGGCGCTTCTGCACAATGAGTGTGCAAACACTGCGAGAAAGAATTACTAGGGGAGAGAGAGGGGAAGCGACACTAGGCTAGCAGATGTTGCCTATGTTGGCATTGCGAGGCAAGAGAGGGGGGAGGGTAGGCGAGGACAGAGAGCAAACAGACGCGCATGCGCAGCAAAGGGTGGTCACGCCGCACACCAGATTGAGCTCGACCACAAGACATTTCACATCCAAAAGAAGACTAACAGAAACCGCTCACTGCGAGCTCACTTCACCATGGCGAAAGCCTGAAGCCGAGGCAATGAAGAAGAAAATGAAGAAGGTGATCCCAAGGGGCAGCAGACATACTCTGCTTCTACATGATGGAATGCTCCTGGTGAAGCGTCGTTGGCCGCTGATGGGAGAGAATATAAAAACATCATCACACTCTGATGGGACGTTTCAGTCGTCAACGCGACGCCGCTAAGGTTTAGTCTTCGGATAATCTTAGCGATAGTGCAACAGATCTTCAGATTTCTTCTTATTTTTTTTATGCTCAATATATCGTCGAGGTATTGCAAATGAATTGTTGTTATAATTTTATTTCAATACGCAAACGGACAACGACGTACACAGAGAAAATAATAGGGGAGCAGGCTGACGAATGGCACTTAGATGGACACGACGCCTACCGGCTTCTTCGGGACGAGGGAAACATATAGGAGAGGAAGACAGGAGGAAAGAAAGAAGAAATGAGAAAAATAAACAATTAACACATGTGGAGACAAATTTAACACGAAAAAAAAGGCGGTGTGTTGCATAAAATGCGTAATGATAGAGTGAAATGTGGACTTGTACGTTATACAATATTAAAGAGAAATTGTTAGTGAGATAGAAATATCGAAGAGGGCAAGTTCTAAGAAAAGATTATTGTTATTAGTGATGCAGTGACGTGAACACTCACATTCACCTTGGCAGCTGCCCTTTTCAGCTCTGTGTGACCAATGTAGCGTTCCTTCTATTTGGGGATGGCGCTCTTTTATGATGATGGTAATTTTTACATGATTCGTATGCCACGAAACATCAGGAGCGACTAGGGACTTAGAAATTCGACGTGACTGAGGTTACACCAATAAGCAATAATGGCTCCGCAGGTGATCACGGAAAAGTGGCGTCCACAACATTTTTTTTTTCAGATTTTCATCACCTTCTGTTAGGCACAATACTTATTTTCTACACTGCTACGTATTATAGTGTGGAGTCAGCGCTTCCATGACTTCCTCTTCTAATCAGGGCTTTTACTTCGTCTGGGACATACCTACCGTTCATGCAGCTAGAAAATGAAAGGTGTATAATATTTTTAGCAATAATATTCACTGTGCTTACCCTAAATGTAATATTTATGGTTTTTGAAATACACAAATGACTCTATGCAGCCGGTTAGGTTGTTCAAAGTTAGCGCCAAAAATTGTACACTTCTTTTTTGTTTCAATCTTTACAACTTTTTTTGAATAAAAACTATTCAAAACTTTTCATCGTAAAAAATACTGCTAATAGCAACATTATCTTCGGTGAAGAGTTTATTGAGATGCGTTGAAGTTGTGTTGAGATGTGGTTGAAATATATAATCTGTGATATGACTTTCTGGTTTTGTCGGGCGTGCAGTAGGCTAGCCCAGCAACCATGGGTACTCTTCATTTTGTTAAGATGTTTTAACGCCGCCCGTGCGTCGGTGATCGTCAAATAACGTCGTATCGGTTGACACTCACATAGTCCTACCGTACCTTCTCGCTCGCCCGCTTTACGGGCGATTTGTTTCAAGTTCGGTGCCTTACATGATGGGAAGATCACGCAGCCGAAGCAGGAGTCGCTCTCCCAAGCTCGCGAGGCACAAAAACAAGCGGCCGCGAAGGCGGTCGCACTCTAGAGGACGGAGCCGCGACAGCGTCAGCAGAGCACTGGCTGCTAAACTCAACGACCGCAGACCAAGGTAGAGCCTTTCTTTCATGTCTGTTAAAATGTTCATCTATCGCCACGGTTTCTGGGAAGTTACGTAATGTGGATAACTGTTTTAATCTATCTCGACGGGCCTATTCGCCCGCGAGATTTCCCTAGTAAGAAGGAAAGGGTCGCAGGACATGTCGACATATCTCTTAATCTTGTTTGCCCTTTCTGTTGCTGTCGTAACGATGATTGTTCTCGCGGTCAAAATGTGCGAATTTTCCTCCTATTTGAGACGAGCAACTGCTAATGGCAACGTTAGCGCCCCAGAGTATCCCATACGGACGTAAGAAGCCAGCACGGTTTTCTGTGAGTAGGAGCTCGACACTGTTTACTTTTCTAACGCGGCTGCTCGGTGCACAAAACTGTCCTGACTCTGTCTCTCTCCCCCTCTGTTCATGCGGCGAAGGAAGCGGTCGTCTTCGGTGTCCAGCAGCAGCAGCGACGACATCGACGGCCTTCTGGACTCCGCTAGGCGCAAAGTGAAAAGGTCGTCGGAAGGCGAAAGGGCCTCGTCAGACTTCGAGCGGCAGAGGTGAGCGACCTTTACTGTTCTTGACCAACGCACGTTGAATCGACACGTCGCTTTGCGGTGCGCAGGCGAGTTGCATTTTCCTTGCGCAATTGCAGGTAGCGGGAACAGGACGATCCGGTGTCAGAACAACACTTAATAGTGATATGAACATTGATTTGGGTTGCTTCAATAATGAAACGTCACTGATAAAAATGATGATTGTGCCCTAGCGAACCACCTAACGGGTCACACCAAACACTGCGTAGCTGATTTCATGTTAAGGCCATGTGTGTTTGAACCGCAGGTAGTTAACTGCATGGGTTGCCCAACAGAGAACCACAGGCCTATATTTCTGTAAAGTTTCAGTCTCCTGTGGATGTTTTAGGCACTTCTGTGTAGCAGGTAGAGAAAGCAAAACGGACTGTGAACAAACAGTTCATCATTTGTGATTTATATGCAGTGCACCAAAGCCGCGGCTGATGCAAAAGGTCATCACATTGACTGTATTCGAGAGGGGAGAAGGAGCACGGAACCTATTTGAAATGACATCCTACATGCATCAAAGCTCATAGTGAAAAGAAGGTTAAACATACGTGTCATACACTAGCTCTAAAAATCATAAGAACAAGTGCTTAAAGTTCCCAGATTATAATCGTTGCAATCGTTTGCACTTATTCAGCACCGAGTCTCTCTTCCTTGCTCTTGGAGCAGCCTTCCGATTCTGATATTATTACCAGGCCTTAGTTACACAAGAGAGCGAGGTAATTCCTTTATCCCTGAAGGCTGGCTTTGCCACAAATCTTAGTAGTAGCTGCATGGCTGAACTCGATATAGTTAGAGATTGATTGATTGATTTGTGGGGTTTAACGTCCCAAAACCACCATTTGATTATGAGAGACGCCGTAGTGGAGGACTCCGGAAATTTTGACCACCTGGGGTTCTTTAACGTGCACCCAAGTCTGAGTACACGGGCCTACAACATTTCCGCCTCCATCGGAAATGCAGCCGCCGCAGCCGGGAATCGAACCCGCGACCTGCGGGTCAGCAGCCGAGTACCTTAGCCGCTAGACCACCACGGCGGGGCTCGATATACTTAGAGGCCTGTCTGACCATGATAGGAGAAGATTAATTCAGTGCCATTTGAGTTTTGCTTCTGGAAGGCTTTCATAGAAAGTGATATGAACTTGAAGCTGATTCGGTGTCTCGACTTCACTGATAACTTGTCAAGGGCAGTGCTAAAGCATCTTAGGACATACACGGAGTAACGAAGGCAACCCAGAAATAAAAAATAAAAACCTGAAACGCCTCGGAAGACGAGCAAAGTACAGATGGTCGTGAAAGTTTGTTGCAAAAAAAAATTGTTAAAAGTTTCAAGTGAAGACAACCCTCTTGAATAAAAGTACGTGCAAAAATTATTTCTCACTTATTTTCTTAGGTAGTTCTCAATGCCAATACTATAATACAAAGTCTTTATTTCTCTAGGGTGTTACAAATAATTAGTGTATATGCAACCTATTCAAAACATGCACCAATCTGGCTTTGGATTGAAAAAAGAAGCCATTTGTGTCTGAAGTGCTGAGTTGGGGTCACATGTCACAAGTGAGCCACTTGGCATTACGCAGTAGTTGAGTTGCGTGCAATGACTGCATTGCCCAAAGCTGAGAGATTTGCTCTTCCAGTCGTTGTCTTCTTTTGTAAACAGTGGAAAAATCTACTTTCGCACTCTTGTCTTTTCGTGGACTCCCTTTTTGAACAAAGGTCATCGTAAGAAAGTTCATTGTGTGCATGTGTCAGTACTACAAAACTGCCACGTCACAGTTTCGCGATGTGGATGGTGTCATTTTTATGTATGAAATTGTGATGCATTTGATTCGTGTTTCGAAGCAACAAATGACAATTTCACTGTTTTGCTTTGTCTTTGTAGTGTAATATTCAAGTTGTCAGCAAACCAGAAAATATATAGTAATAATAATAATAAAAGACAAATATCTCTTAGAAAGGGCTTACCAGTTATAAAGACATTGTTTGCAGGAAGCTGTAAATTACTCACCTGCATGAATTTGCACTTTTGTGCATATTTACCAGAAACATTTAGTTCTATCTTGGCAGGAGTGGTGTGTTTTGGGGCTATAAATAGAATGCTTGGTGCCCTCTATGCAGTGGCAGAGGAAAGAAAATGTGTTGGGGCGTGACATCCATGATTAAAAGGAGGGGGGGGGGGTGGGGTTGTTTTTTACTGGTAGATGGGTTTGAACCCACGCCCTGAGGGCCTGAAGGTAATAGCCCCAATTATACTCTAAACACTTAGGCCTCCGAAATCGCAGCATACAGGAAGCTTACGGGTGCCTTCTAGTCACATTACAAAACCAAGTTCGAAGAAAAATGCTTTATGGGAAAGTTATGTTGAATTTTGTTGTAGTAGGATAAAAGACCTCTGCAGAAACATGATGTAAAATCCTGTAATGCCATCTCGTACGTGTTTCACCATGCCACTTAGCACTACGCACTGCGTTTGCTTTGTTGTCACTAATAAATATAATGTGGCCGTGTATTGTGAGAATGCCTGAGGAGCAGTGCACGTTGACAACTGTCGAGGAGAGCAGCAAGGATTGTAGTTTGTCCCTCAGCACCACCAACTACCTACCATTGCAGAGTAGAATGACTGCATATTATTTTGTTTTTTTTGTGTGTGTCTAATGGAAGGCTTGTGTAGTTCAGATCAGAAATGGAGCAGCTGTACCTAAAAAAATCTCGATATGATTGGCAACATTACTTGGAAGGCTACCAAGTGAACTTTGTCGTCCATAGTGACCAATTTTTTGTGTCATGGTAATTATTTTCCCCTTGCACTTGCTGAAAATTAGGTGTGAGACAACCTCTTTTGGGTGTGGAACAGTTGTTTTCGCGGTTCGGCGGATGATATACCCATGTGGTCACTCTAGGCACTTAGGGAAACAAGTTTCTGGAACCACTGCCTCCTAAGACTAGAGCAGTAGAAAGTTCAAAGTAGTGCATCAGAAGTTGGGGCAGCTTGCGTGAGAATTTATGTTGTAGTAGTGGATACTATGCATAAACTTATCTTTCAAGGTTCACAGAAGAGAAGTTGTTTATTTAAGAGGATCTCTCTCACAAGTATTCAAGAGTGGAAACCGTGTAACCTTATGCACAGTGCTTCAAAGAGATTCTGCTATTATTAGTGCAATAATACGGGAAAAGGGCCCTTTGCTTTGAAACAATAAATGCAGGGAATTAAGGCATCACTTGGAAATCGAAATGAGCGTGTGTGTTCTTGCAAGCGTGCATTCTTTTTATGGCAATGCCAGTAAAGCTAGTTTGTTGTCCTGTAGAAGCAAGTCACAGCTTTGTCACAAAGGCAAAGCGATGAACGCGATAACAGATTGGGAGGTCAGGCACCGAATTGCAAGCAGATCGAAATGTGCCCCACGCTTCTCACGCACAAATGACGCACGAAACGTACTCACATGTACAGATGAACGCGAATAAGCGTCTCAGTTGTTACTTCACTGTATCTGAAAAGCGCGCCCTTTTCGAAAATGGAGACTCTGCAACGATTGCAGTGAGCTTTGTGTGCCCGGTAACTACTACTAAAACATTCTAGTGAAACGCCAACGCCAGCCAAGACTTACTATCGATCGTCCCCACTGCGAGATAAGGACGCACGAGCGAGTGTCCACCTTCTCCACTTTGGCAAAGTACGTGTGGGAGATAACACGCACCGCCGTGCACTCGTTGCGCCATCTTGCTGGTACTGCTGAAAACACGATAGTTCCCTCCCCCCCTCCAAAGATGGCCATCACCAGCGGTAAGTGGTAGATATAAATAGCTTGCCGTATAAACGTTGAAGGAGGTGCTGCTCGGTCACTCAGCGGTTAACGCCTCGCATTCACGACTCCGGTGTTCCACGTTTGATTTCGCACGCCAGAGTCTTTTTCAGGATTTTTTTCTTGCGTTTTCATATGTATAGATACGTATACATATACGGTGAGTGACTGTGATGCCGACGCCGGCGGCAAAATTTAGAGGGGAGTGTTCATTTAATTGCTATTGCAATAAAATCAGATTGGGGAGACTGTATAATGAACAGCTTTATGGTAGTTTGATAAAGCACACAGCACTGAAAATAGGCACTATCCACAGATCAAACCAGTATGCATGTATTAGATGTTCTCTGGAGAAGTCCCAGAAGGGTAATGAAATTGTGTATGAAGTGTTAAATATATACAACTAAAGCCAGATACGATCTGTCGGACGACACGAAAGTCAAAGTCGTACCTGCACTTACATAGAGGTAGCTGCTCATGGAAGAAACACTGTAGTGAGAAGGTGCAGACACGTAATTTTGAAGGTAACATTCTCTTTAGATGTATTTGTAGTGGCAAACACATGCCACTCACATAATCGCATAATATACCAATCACAATTGTAGCGTAGAACACGTATCGAAGTGTTGGGGGATAAAAGGCGGGATAAAATTTGATGCATTATTCTGAAACATTTGGTATTCTGAAATTCGCAGTAGTGAAATATCTTTACATCAAACCAACGGACATTTAAAGGGGGATTTTCGAAAAATTTATTAACCTGAAAAATTATGTTGAGGTTGCTGAGATTTGACTGTATGTGATATGTCTAGCCTGAAAAATTTCATTGAAAAGACGTCTGTGAAAGAGCCAGCACTACATATCTTTGCATGCTGTCAGTGTCCTATGAATGGACGTAAATGAGCTCTGAAGGGCTTGTATAAGAGCTTTTTTCAAAAGTGTTTTCTTACAGCTTTTCTCACTCACTTGAAGTCTTCGTTGGGCTGACAGCCCAAGAGAGAGAGAGAGAGAGAGAGAGAAAAGAACTACGACGACAGCCATGAAGAAACACTAGACAGCACTGACTGCCAACTAACTTTAGGGCTGTGCTAATGTTCAAAAATTTCAAATAACAAATTGAAAGGGACGTATTAGCAATACCGAATAATTTTTGAGTAAGCACAGATGAAAGAAATGTTCTCTATGAAAAAAAAAAAATGGCGGAAAAGAGATGGCTAACCTTTCTCATTTTAATCATTGAAGCACTGAGATGCATGCAGCCTAAAGTTTTACAGGACTATAAGCATTTTGTTGATTGCAGTATGAAACTGGTTTTGCTTAAAGCTCTGATGGTCACCGAAGGTTGGCTTTTTTCATCATGGACTTCATGGTGACGTCTGACGAACATTGTTTAATATTTATATATCACTTTGTGCATCAGTTTGTACATAACGAAAATCACAATAGCTGACCTGGTTGGAAAAAAAACAAAAAGATTGTAATTGATAACATTGCATCTGTCAGTATATTAGACCGTTCATTGCTCAATATTGGGAGGTCTTTTAATTCATTGTAGGTTGTTGTGAAAAAAGCAGTTTTTTAATGATTCAACGTAAATGGTTTTCATGTGCATGGGTCAGTGTGCCTACTACGAAAAATTCAGGAAGTTTTCAGAATAGCGGATGCTATCTAGACCTGCCGACATTATGGTGTCAAAAAAAAAAGTCTTAAAGTTGTTTATGTTCTTAGTGTTAACAAGCAATTTCATACCCTTTTTATTTTGCGACTGGTTTGCGGCTAAACTGATTACAAGAAAAGGCCAAAAGGTGCGATGAATTTTTAGGAGCCTATCTATCTGTAATGTTGCCATCCTCGTGTAAAAAAAGAAAAGCACTGCATATATATTGAAGCACCTGCTGGACCTCGTCCCGAATAATATTGGTGATGCTGCTTACCTCCGGCTGTCTCGCCCCGTGTAGTTTCGCGATTTCCTCGCGGACGACGGAGCGGACGATTTCGCGAATCCACTCAATGCTGTTGCTCCCGAAGCTGGCGGAAAATTCAGTAGGTGATGCAGAATTCACTTGCCGGTTGAGTAGGGCTGACCGCTGATGAAGTACCCTCTCCATCGTAGTGGCTTCGGTCAGGAATTCTGCTACACTCTTCGGAGGACTCCGCACTAGACCAGCAAAAAGCTGCTCCTTCACGCCTCGCATCAGATAGCGTAGCTTTTTTTCTTCTGGCATTGCCGGATCCGCTCGCCTGAAAAGCTGCGTCATGTCCTCCACGTACATGGTGACGGTCTCATTAGGCATCTGGATGCGTGAATGCAATGCACGTTCAGCACGATCGCGGCGGTCGGGGCTCCGGTAGGTCTCCAAGAGGCGATGCTGGAACTCGCGCCAGGATGTCAAGACATCACTTCTGTTCATGAACCACGTTCGGGCGCCGTCTTTCAAACACGCGTAGACGTTGCGGAGTTTGGCGGCTTCGTCCCAGTAGTTGATCGCTGCGACGTGTTCGAACTCGCTCAGCCAGTCGTCCACATCCTCAAACAGCTCTCCGTGAAAGGGACTAGGCATCAGCGGGTTCTGGACAGTGCAATAAATTGGTGCCGACGACGTAGGAGTTTCCATGACGCCTTGAGGCGAAGTCATAGTCGCTCTATGGATAAGCTGTGCCGGTGTCTCTGGTGGTAGGCCTCGTTGGCGGCGGCTTGTTCTGTGAACTGGCGTGTCCACGGGCACAGGGCTTGTGTTCCGGCTCCTGGATGGGCTCTTGTGCATGGGGTGCGTCGTCAGTTGTCGTACCCAGCAGCTCCACCAATCTTGTCACCAATCTGGTCTCACTCAAGGAAACCTTCCGCAGAACTGCTCGTCAAGCTAGGACAAAAAGAAAAAAACTGCTCCAACCCAACCTCTTCGTCCTCTTCCACACGAAAACCACGCGAATTCATGCGGCATTAAAAAGCGGCTCAATCCCAACCTCTTCGTCCTCTTCCACACGAAAACCACGCGAATTCATGCGGCAATATACATATATATAGTATGCATGACAAGTGAAATTTTATTTTCATCCTTGCCATCCATTTCACTTGTAGTAGAGTTCCCATACCAAGTAAAAACAAAATCGGTGGCGAGCATACGTTGTAGAGCATCCTTCAATTTTTTAAATTTGTTGCTGAGATTTTTTTTTTTTTTGAACAATGAGGCAATTTTTAGTGTTTTTTGCCTAAACCATACTACTTTTCAGGGTGGGAAGTTGCCAAGTCACTAGCACTTCAAATGTGCGAAACCCAAGCTCATTCTTTGTTTGAAGAGTTAGAAATTTGTCCATAAACTTGAGCTTGTTCATCCGATATCCAATTATCGTAAAAACTGAAATGTAGGTCGAAATAAAAGAAATGCAATGAAAAGTTGACCCTTGTCTTGTATACCGTTCACAGGCAGAAAGAAATGTGGAAGTCTCGCACCAATGGGCAGCTGAAGTTGAAAGCCTTCGTTCCATTGTGAGCATCAGCAGCGGCGCTGTCGGGCAAGGCTATGGTAGCTAGGCCTACAGTCTTCTAGCAACACCATTTTGCCTCGATTATCTGCTGTCAGTCTGCTGTTTGAAATGAGGGGTAGTCGACGGCAGTTTATGATAGCCCTTAAGGGAAAAGTTATTGAGTATGCCACAGCAAGTTGTTGAGTATGCCAGAGCACACGGCAACCTGGCGGGTCAGTGGGAATTCAGTGCATTGGAGAAAAGCGTGCACGGTAACGGCCAAAAGCATGGCATCACTACCTGCAGCAACCAAAAAAAAAACATTGTTTCTTGGACAGACTGCAGTGAACCCTGAACTGGAAACGCTACTCATTGAATTCGTCCAGAAGCTGCTTGCAAGATTCCTACTTGTATCAGCAAAGTGCATCTGCATGAAAGCTCTCGAGATAGCGCATGACTCTGGGCTCACGAGGGTGCAATTCAAGGGATCCCCATCGTGGGTGCGCCGATTCGTGAAGCGGAAGGGCTTTGCGCTGAGGCGGCGTACTTCCATCTTTCCGCAAATGCTGCATCAGTAACGCATTGGATGGAACGGAGGACGATGCACTCTGAAACGTTACTAGTGAAAAACAGACGCCATCGGACTGAAGTTCGGACAAATCTGAGTAACTGCACTTTGTAGCCTTCTGGCATATAACTAGATGAAATCAGTGTCCAAATAAAAGGAAATGTCACGACAGCGCAGCTGGTTGTGTCGCGTATTTACCAAGATAAAGGTGCGCCGCGATACTTTGCCATTAAAAAAAATTATTTTTCGGAGATTCAAAGTTGGGGGGGTCGACCTATACACAACTTGCATTGACGTCGCTGTGGTTGCCATCTTCAGGTACCAGTTAGTTGAGAAGCTGCGTGAACTCTTGCTCGACCGCGCGGAGTGAGAAACAGTGATATCTGATTAGTGCCGGAGCATCTTCCAATTCTTTGTGTTCTCCTTGGCGCGACTGACGAACAGAAGAAATCGGCCAAAGCACAAAAGAATGCGAAGGGTGAAGGACTCTTTGTCGTCCCTTGCACTGGCACTGTCAAATGCAATGCAGTCATGGCGGCTCCATCTTTAGGTACCCAGCACAGAGAACCTGTCTGTGGTGTCACGTGCAAGTTCTAGTCTGACCTATGTTTCGGTTTTCATGGTATTTCATTAATATTGCTTAGCAAGGTGCTTACTTTTGCTGCCAGAGTGGAATAGGGAAAACATTTGTGAATTGCTGCTGCTATAGCTTTCCACTAATTAACTTCACCACATTGCTTGGTCTTGCTCGTGTTTTTAGATTGAATATTTAGTGCACATGTGTATGTTTTTCTTTTACTTATGTATCTGTTCGCCACTCAATAGCATTGAAATGTTGCTAGGCCAACAAACGCTTCAGTGTTCATTAAACTTTGTTTTGCAATCGTGATATAATAGTTTGTCTAATGCTTCTATGTGATGTGTTCTTAAAATATGCAATTATTATACAATTGTGCAGGTTTATTAGTTTAAATGACATGACTGTTGATGGATAATGGAGACATTTTTGTGTTAAGCTGGTGGTAATGAATGACAAAGCAAGTTTTCTGGGCTGGCATGGGTGTAGTTTTGTAGTTGGCATATTTCGGATGGCACCTAAGTAGGTGATTCAGGGATGTGGTGGCTGTCGCTGCGACATACGTCCATGCATACTACCCTGGAGGTGAGTCACAGCCCCCTTATCTCGGAGGCTATGCTAAGGAACTGAACAGCTGTAGGTCATGCCTTACATGTCACTCCTTGCGTGTGCTGATTGCGGTAATTTTTTTCCCATTATGAAGAACTGCTGTTCTTGCAAGCTTTCTGCAACGTTTTCTCTGGTACTTAAAGTTTCAAATCATTCTGGGGATTTCTTTTTTATGTAAGCTATCTGAAGCTAGCTTAAAGGATGAGATTCGGAGACACCTGTTCGCTGGTTTGGGTGTTCCTTATCTGACCTCGTTCGCTTTCTCCTCTAGCCAGGTATGCGCCCGTGCCTGAGCACCGCTTTCGTCATCATTACACTCGGTTACGCTGTGTGTATGCAGTCCTGCCAAGTTTGCCTTTCGATGGCACAGGTCCTGTATTTGAAGATGGAAACATTCATAGGACCTAGGCCATGAACCACCATAGGTAGAACTAATGCCTCTGTTGGGCGGCATTGGCTGCCTCGTAGAAGCCGGTCATGGCCACGCTGCGTCCTGTGTTAGACTAAGGCGATGATGGCTCTGGTGGATGCCATTGACTTTGTCGTGCCGGTCATTGCGTCTTGCTTTGAAAGTCGGGCGACGATGGTTCTGGTGGACGCCATTGCCTGTTTTGCAATGGTCGTCGTCGGCCCACTGGTCCTGAGCCCTGAGTTGCCAATACCGTTTCTGGTGGGCGGTATTGGCTGTGTCTGTGGGGTCCCTCTCGTGGACGCCATGGCTCGCCTTGCGTGCCCCGCCGTGGTGGTCTAGTGGCTAAGGTACTCGGCTGCTGACCCGCAGGTCGCGGGTTCAAATCCCGGCTGCGGCGGCTGCATTTCCGATGGAGGCGGAAATGTTGTAGGCCCGTGTGCTCAGATTTGGGTGCACGTTAAAGAATCCCAGCTGGTCGAAATTTCTGGAGCCCTCCACTACGGCGTCTCTCATAATCATATAGTGGTTTTGGTATGTTAAACCCCACATATCAATCAATCAATTATGGTTCGCCTTGCGGGGCGTCAAACTCTCTGGTGGGCGACCATGGCTATCTCGTAGCGGTCGCAGCACGCTCAGCAGGCACTTCAGTAGGCACCGATTGGGGCACTGGTCTTTATTGCCGTCGGCGTTATGGACAGGCTGCGTGCGATGCCCGGGAATTATGCTTTGACGCAGAAGCCTCTGTGGGGCCATCTCTGCCTCTTCTTGTTCTGCGGCTGTGAGGAAACGGGATGTTCCTTGGTTGTGTTCCACGGCGTCCATAGGGGTTAACGCCACCATAGGTGCACATCACGCTGCAGACACCAAAGACATACGTAGGCGTCACCTCGCTGCTCTGTGCGAGCTGGTTACCATCTGGCCGATCCATGTCTGATTCCTCCTTGACGCAGACTGCCTCCTGGTGATCGCACGGCCTTCAGATGGTCTTGAAGTCGTATTGCATTGCCCATGATCCCAAGTAGGGCTGTACGCCAGGAGGCTGAAAGTGCTGATGTTGCCTTCACCTGCTTGCGGCACATCGCTACCGTCGGCCAAGGCGTGGTGGGCAGATATGGATAAAACAGGAAATAGTCCATTAATCTGTCTTCGGCAGACATGGATTGATTGAGTGAAGAACTCGCACACTCGGCCAATGACTGCCGTGTAGTAGGCAAATCCCTCACCGGCTGATCACAGAGTCTGCTCTCTTCGCTGGTATCATTGGGAACTTTTGGTATCGTAGACCGGTAGGGTGCGTCATGTCGTGACCCATCCGGCAGGACGGGTGGACGACTCCACGTGCCCAGGAGGTGTCGTGTTTGAAGGCCGCAATACCAATAGCTGAGGCTCAAGGGTGGTCTTGTTGCCTGTTGTCGGCCTGGAGGACTGCGATGAGACATCGAGCTGGCGCCCCACTTGAGCTCAATATAAGGTAGTGGGCACGTTGGCAAAGGGTCCAGCTACCCTGTGCCCCTCTGTATCTCACCCCATGAGAGAGGACGGGGTGGCCGATGGCTGACATGAATTTGGATCTGGTACCAGTGATGAGTCTGGAAGCTCATGTGGAGAACTAAGGAAGCTCATGTGGAGAACTGAAGCGCTCAGCTGGAGCCTCGAGATGAAACCCTTTTTGAACTCCATCCTCTGTACCGGTCAGGTTGGTCTCGGTGCTGGCAAAGAGGTGGGAGGGAGTCCGGCCAAAAGCAGCAGTCAGCTTGCAGCTTCATTCCGCCCACGATTGCTGCCGCACACCTTTGTACCTGTGCCACGCCACGGCAGGATTTTGAAGGCGGTCTATGGCTATGCACCACTACTGATTTTCGTTCCATCCCTTGCGAGCTCCGAGAGCGTTGATGGTAGCCACCCAATCGACGGCGTCGTCCTGGAACCCGTTGAATTTCGGTGGTTCGCTGATGGCCGGTGATGGTGGGTCGGCACGTAAAAATGCAGAGATTACTGAGTCAAAGCAACCGATGTGGTTTGAGAGCTGCAGGAGGGCGCATCTAAACTCCCTGTGTCGCTCGGATGAGCAGGCCTCAAGGTCTTGTGAGGCGACTGCATTCAACATGCGTTCGCTTGCACTCAGAACTGGTAAGATGGCAGGAAACAGCGCGGAGCTCGCCGCTGTAACAGCGTTGACCGTGACGTGGAGACGCTGCGATGGTACACCGCAGCTCCACGGCACTGTCGCACGAGACCTCGGAATTACTCTGGTTTGCGTCCACTGAGTATTCGGTGCTAGTAGTATTCACGGTGGCAACAAGCACGCCCAAGGAAGCCTTAACAGCGTCCCTTGGTTGTTCACCCGTTGTAAGAGTACTGGGCTTGGGATACAGGCCACGGAAAACGTGCACGACGTTCTCAGATGATAGCAGTCCATGCGCATACTGAGATAAAAGTGGTAGCCTGCCGTGTGTCAAGTCGTACCCTGGAACCATAGAGGAGGCATTGACGCGATCCACCGATGATTCGTTGGGTAGCTGCAGGAGTGGTCGGGTTGTGAACTCCATTACTCGGGAAGCGTGGACGGCGTTCCTGGATAGAGAGACCCGTGCTGCCGACAACCCGCGAGGTACATGTGGCTTCAGCCACAAGGTTCAGTTGTCGAACTGCGCCATTGTAAAGGATGAGACTCGGAGACAACGCTAATTCGCTGGGTCAGTGTTTTTTATCTGACTTCCTTCTCTTTTTCCTCTAGCCGGGTATGTGCCCGTGCCTGAGCACTGCTTTTGTAATCATTACACTAGTTTTAAAAGTAGTCTAAAGTTTTGATTTGTTAGGTTTTTAAGATGTCCAAGAATGAATAATGTATCTGTCTCTAGAGTATTGTAAGTGATTAGTCATTGTGAGATCCTCTGTGCAGGCGGCAGCGTGATGAGGACATTTCCAAGAGGTCCGAGGAAGAAATGCAGCGTCAGATTGAAGAGACAGTGGCCACCCGCGTGGCCGAAGAGATGGAGCGACGCCGAGAGGCCATGGAGACGGAGGTGCGACGGCGTGTTGAAGAGGCTCGGCACAACATGGAGAAGCAGCTTCTCCAAGAGGTGGAACAACGGCGAGCTCAGATGATTGCCGACCAACAGAAGCGGGAGGTAGGCCACCGACGGCCCCCAAACCCTTGTCTTTTTCGTGCACTACCTCCTTGCCCTATGACTCTGCTGCTGTTGCTTACGGGCAGTTAGTTTATCGATTTTGATGCACTGTGTTCGTAGCCATTCTGACAAACTCAATTTCTAGCTGTGTTTTTTTTTTTTATCATCTGTTTTTTTTTGAGAATTACAGCCTTCTTCGGTGCCCTTGTATTTGTTTTTGTGTGCTACCAATGCTGCAATTCCTGCTGCTTCCCGTTAGCTTTTTCTCGTTATCAATACCAGTCTTCATTTTTCTTTTCATTCCCTTTTTTATCTATATTAAACTATATATGATTGGCTTTTTCGAACTCTCGGAGATGAAGTCCATGTTGCACATCCCAGCACCATAGCCAGGTCTCTCGGAAACTAATAAAAACTAGTCTCAAAAGCTTGCTTTCTCGCATTCCAGGGGCTACAAACCTGTTGCAGCTGAGTATTATGTCACAGCTGCTTATTCTTCTTAGCTATCATATAGTATTGTCGGTCACTTGCACTGGTTGTTATACTGGAAGCAGCAGCAGCAGGGCAGTGCATTGCAAACTCCACTGCATTGAGTCTGGTGCATTTTCTTGCCCATTGCATGCCTGGCTACACGCTCTGTTCTTACTTTGGAAAATGTGGTACAGCAAGGTTGGAAAAGGGTGCTGCTAGCTTATCTGGGATATGTGCCTCCGCAAGATGCGTTCTACAAATAGTACTGTTTTTCGGTGGTGAACTGTTGAGCTCATTTTTCTCAAGTAGATTTGAATGTAGGCTTCTTTGTAGATAGCATGCACACTACCTCTGTTCTTGGGCAAGGTTCCTTTTGGCATTGCATAAGTGGTTGCCAGACTGGAGGGTTAGTGTTGCCAGACTGCTCCTAAATTTGACAGCAAAATTTTTTTTGTGCAGTTGTGGCTTCTCCGTGAGAATTTGGTGCCACCCGCGGTGCATTTCGCGAACCAGCGACGCTGGCCGTTTTAATTAACGGAATGAACGGCGCCTAGCAGAAGTCGAGCGCCGGCGCTGCTGCGCAACTAAGAGGCCAATTTAATTAACGGAATGAACCGCGCTTAGCAGAAGTCGAGGCGCGTTTTCTTGCTGTGTGCGCAGCTGTGCGATTAAGATATCGCGTCTCAGTATTAGGGATGACAGGGAAAACTGAATAGTCGCAGGAGGCGATGCGCGGCCCCGCTCCCCCCTTATTTTCTTTTTTTTCTCTCAGCTGATTGTGTCGCGTCGCGCTACGACGGGGGACGCTACGCTTCCCCTAGCTGTGTCAGCACAAGACATATCGTTCGGACTCGTATAAACATAGGATGATGAATAAGCGTTCCAAGGCTGGTTAATCGAGGTACCAATTGCACGGCAGCGCCACGCTCGACTTCTGCTAGGCTCAGTTCATTCCGTTAATTAAAACGAATTCTGTAATGCGCAGTTCATTCCGTTAATTAAAACGGCCAGTGTCGCTCGTGCACTCGCGAAATGCACTGCGGATGGCACCAAACTCTTACGGAGAAGCCACAACTACAGGAAAACATTTTTCAGCCAAATTTAGCAGCAGTCTGGCAACAACCACCTTAAAGTCTGGCAACTGACTTATGCAATGCCAAGAGGAACCTTGCCTGTTCTTGTTTGGGAGAAGTTACTTCAAGAACACCTTGTGTTGCGTTGCTTTGAAAACTTGATTTGAGGCACCTTGGTGGCAATTTTTCTTGAATTATCTGGAGTGCAAATAGGTTAAATATCTGCTTATGTAAGGAACTAAAGACGCATTCTTTCTGCTAGTTTCGCACTGTTCGAGCTTCAGCAGGTTCATGTTGAAGCTCGAGAGTGGTAAATCGAGCTATTGCTGTTGGCAGCTTTTGAGAGCACGAATTCATTAAGTGCAATCCATTCAACAGGCATGAACAGCAATACATTTGTGTCAGCAGCTTTTTCTCTTGGACGAGTTATTTTCATTTATTACCAACATGCACTCTTGGTTTTTATATATTCAACTGGCATGCATTTGCTTTCCATCTACATAGTATCGCATCACTGCTTAACTCTCTTTAGTGGACAAGCATGCTTATGACTTCTGTGTTTATACACAGACTTGTTAATCTATATGTGCCCATCATGTGAAGTACCTAGACTATTTTATCCTGCAATGTATATAAATAATATATGTAAAGCACTGTCTTTTAACCATTTTTAAGTTTTATATCATTCTTGTTGATATTATCTTCTAGTTAAGAATATGCATTTTTAAGGAAATCTTGGAGACATTTCAAACACGGCATCAAAGGTGGCCCGTCATTGAACATGACATGAAAGTGAAGCTCATTCTCCACTGCCATAAAATTTTCTTCTTTGGTAGTTTGCCATGTCGATGTGCAGTAGAACTTAATATATGTAAAGCACTGTCTTTTAACCATTTTTAAGTTTTATATCATTCTTGTTGATATTATCTTCTAGTTAAGAATATGCATTTTTAAGGAAATCTTGGAGACATTTCAAACACGGCATCAAAGGTGGCCCGTCATTGAACATGACATGAAAGTGAAGCTCATTCTCCACTGCCATAAAATTTTCTTCTTTGGTAGTTTGCCATGTCGATGTGCAGTAGAACTCCACTGATGCATTTCTCGGGGGTTCAAGAAAGGGAACAAACCAGCTGAGAAAATTTGTGCTCTGGGAGACACATGGATAGACAGCGTTGTCCTGGCTTGACAGTGAGCATGTTAAGTCAAGGAGTTTGAGTGCGCTCTAGCTAGTCGAGTGCGCTTTTGTAAACTTAACCATTAAAAAGTGAACTCTGGTGTTTGTTTGCGGAGCGCGCTCTAAGCGCTCCGACCCTGACATGGTGCACCGGGGCATGCGTGAGAGCTCTGCCCTGCTACGGCTTCTGGAAGAATCACTTGTTTCGCACTTTCGCCTCTAATGCAGTGCATTCTGCTTCGCCACTTGTTCCTACCAGGGAAGCAATGTAACATTCTTCATGTAACGATTTCGTGCTCATGATAGCATTCGGTGAAAATCGCTGTTAAGCTAAGCTCCAAAGGCGCCACACTCGAGAGCATTGTAGTGTATTCCTCTAGAGTTCGGAGTGTGTCCGCTTAACGTGCCTAACAGCTTGTTTATTCAAGCTTTTCATTGAGCTTTAGTAAACCTTGGATTAATGGCATCCGTTAGAAGTTATCCTTGTCGTAGATGGTGTTCGTATGCCTTTCCTATTTTTTTTTTGACTAATGAAGTAGTGAGAGTGCGAATCTCATTCCACTCCCTGAAAATCGCAGCATATGTTTAGGAATGGCATGAAACGACAGCCAACTACCAATTGGAATACAGTGCATAAGAGGCAATGGAACCTGTGAGACTCTATTTGTAAAGTAAAAGCTTGGAGGATATAATGGGAAATGCATTAATGGAATTGTACTATGCTGAGAAAGGGGCCAATAATTCCTGTACAGATAAAATACTATGATTCAATTAAAACTGTGAATTTAATTCTGTCTTCACTGAATTTGCAGTTTAGGGTTTTTAATCATTAGCAGTAGATGTGTGTAGCATCCATCCCATTGTGAACATTTTTGTATTATGAGTATTTTGATGAACAATTTCATGCATAGCAACTTGGCTAAATTTCTTTGACATTGATGAATGCGATTTATAAGTCCAATTTTTGGTGCAATTTTATTCTTTTCATTTAAATACACTACAGAATACAGTCCACGTAGCTGCGTCAAAATATGAAGAGAGTGCCTAACAGGGCATTTTGATTCGTGATTGAGGAAAATCTGGATTAAGGTTCCTAATTGCAATTGGCTAATTTGTGCAAGATGTGGAAGCGAGCGAATCGTAGTCAAGAAATTTTATCACTAGCTGAACTTGGCTTCAATGGAAACACCTTTCTGATGCCATTACATTTTTTCGCAGACTGCCACAGTCTCTAAAATTTAATCATCTGAAAATTTTTGTGTGACCTTGTGATCTTAATGATTTTACAGCCTCTGTTGCTGCTATCACTGCTGCAAGAAACTGATAACAATGGGAAGGTTAGGATACCACGTCAGGGTTATAGTTGGACAGGCATTGAAAAGGGAATTCTGTTACAGTATTATAATGGTCTCTCTGAGCACCACTAATAGGTTGCTTGAACAAGTGGCCAAAATACTTAAAGAATATTGTGAGAGGGCTACATATTTAATGCAATCGAGACAGAAATGTGCAGGTGTGTAATCCTGATCACATTTTTTGTCTTGCACAAGGAGCAAAACTGGCTGGGCATCGTGCTCTTATATTCAAAGCGATGTGTGAAGCTATCTTGTACTGCAATTTAGAAAGTTTTGAGTAGCAATTGGTTTCGAGTTCTTTGAAAAATAGTGCGTGCAGGCTTTTCTGGCAAAATGCAGAGGCTGTAAAACCGTGAATCGGCGCACATATGGTAGACATGGGAGTACTGGGACAAGTTGTTACAAAAGAAAAGGAGATATATGTAAGTACATATGTCTTTGAAATGCCTTTTGTATGCAGAAAATTGCATGCTCTGCTCTCGTGATATCGCAGTACGGAACTGTCGCTTGCTCAGAAGTGCACAGCGTAAACGGTGCACCTCTGAAGTAATGTAGGCAGAAGAAAAAAAAGTGCACATGGTCCAGCATTTGGGGATGCCATTGCACAAGGAGTTAGATGGAGTGTTTTGTTTAATCCGAGACTTGTTTCCCCCCTCGCACGCCAAGTGCCCTCTTCCAAGCCCTTTCTAGGCACAGCCGTCTCTCCGGGAAACCAAGCGTGAGTGTCTGGAATCAGTTTGTCATGCAGGGAAGATGACTCACAACCACAGGCAAGAGAATGAATGCGTACATTTCACTACTCGATGGGTGGGTTAGACTTGTTGGGAGAGGTAATGGAAAGTATGGGGAAGAGGGGGATTTCTTTTATTCACTGGTGTTAAGCCCCATGGGGCAGCAGATGGTCGAAGGAAGCTGTGGTCAACAGTGCAGTTCTCTTGTCTTGCTCCATGAGGCTTCGTAAAGCCTTGTGGTGCATACGGCGATGTGCTTGCGGAGACCGAGAGCCGAGGCGAATTACCTGGGCTGCTTTTTCCTCGGGCGGTAGTCCTTGGGTGAGTTGTAGGGTTATGCTTTTGTAAGCTTAAGACTCCACTGGGAGCGATGTAACGTTACTACGTAACTTGGCTTAGCATAAAAGTCAGTAAGAAAGTTTGGAAATTGGCGAGCCTTTATCTTAGTCGTTTTAAACCTATCTTCACTTCGTATCGCTTAGCAGTGTGACCGTACAGCATTTGTGTGGCGCCAGACTGTGTAGCAACACGTGCCTGTCTATCTCTTGGAACACTCTCTGTTTGGGAGACCTATTACAAACAAAACTGAGTTGAAGTGCTATCACACAAAGGAAATGCTTGCACAACAATTTTGTGACTTGCATTTGAGCTTTCCTTAATCACTGTTTGCTTGGAGATGTTGTTATAGCATCAGTGCTGGGTGAAAAACTCGATTCAGTGCGTCAAGTTGTGTGATTGCTACACAGGGCTGACATCGATGTATTGAATTGCGTCAAGTGTAATGATAACTTAAGCACCTTTAAGTAAGGTTTTCGTATTCCAGTCTATAGCAAAGTCTCTCACGAGTGGCTGCAGTTTTACTGAGCATAATATTAGCAGTCAGTGAGGTTAGTAACATCACTTTCTTGTGGTTTCTGTAGGAGGACGAAAGAAGACGGCTCCAAGAACTTGAGCAAACACTGGCAGAAAAAAGCAAGCAGTTGGAGGAAGCTCAGCGTAGCTTGGTATGTTGGCTTTGACGACTCACTATTGTCTTCGGCTTCAAATTTTCCTTGTTGCAATGAATTCCCCCCTCCTTAGGATGTAAATGTGGTAAAAAATTTAGGCAGCTTGCATCGGGCAATTGATTTCGAGCATATGAAACATTTTATGCATAGAAAACATGCATACCTACAGGGTAACGTGGTATGACTAGAAACTAAATAGCTGTGCACATTGGCCACCAAGTACTGTATTTTCGGTGTATAAGATGCTCTCTTTTAAATATTTTGGCTGGCAGGTCCTACACAGTGGGGCATTTTACAATTCTGCAAGACTAATGGGTTGATATTTCATTCATGAGTACAATAAATTGAGCTCGAGAACATTCATAAAAAAATATGTATTGTTGCTATAACAGTGAAGCACACGTAGTCTCAAGTGTAAGCTACTTGCTGTTCATGCACTGCGGCGAACATGGAAATTACGGCCTCAATAATGTCCACTGTAGTCACAGGACGATTGCAATACTTGAAATGTTTGTTCTTAGACGAATCGTCAAACCCACGGAACTGAGACGCTAAATAAAGAAGGGCACCACAGTTTTTCATTGCGACATTCTATTGCCCGCAACACCAGTTACATAAACGAAAGTACCACTTAGTTAGCAGCATCATCATCAGTTGCCACGTGAGGCATCGGTCCTGTCCAGCAACAATCTCAGCGTGCGGCGTCCAAGTGCCGTTTATGTTATGTATGCGTCTGTGTGTAGGTGTCAAAATGTCGTGCGATCATTGTTTGTGTTCCTGCCAAGCCTCATAGTGTCAGAGAGACAACGCTAATGATGAGCTTTAAAGTGCTTTCAACACAGCGTCGTAGTCGTTCAGATGCTGACAACAGTAACCCTGTGATGCTGCCAACTCAAGGGAAAAAACTTATGCCAGTGCACCAAAGGCTTTGAATCCAGTAGAATAAATACAGTCAAACCCGGGTATATCGAACTCGCCAAAAAACGTTTACCATACTTACTCGATTCTACCGCGCCTTCGATTGTAACGCGCACCCGATTTCCACGACGAAAAAAAAAGTAAGACATCAATTGCAATGCACACCCATTTTTCTCGCTGGCCCGCACGATCACACCACTCGAAAAAACAACTCCTTTCGGGAGCGTCTTCCATTTAAGGGGGGACGCGGCTTTGGGATCGCGAAAAATGGCAAAAAAATCGATTTTTTGAAACTCAAGTTTTCAGTTTCTGGAACCGTTTTTCTATCTGGTTCCAAAATATCTACACTGAAAACCGCGCAGAAGTGCTTCGGAAAATTCGTTTCACCCACCTAGGTAGCAAAACTTTTTTTGGAAATGGCAAGAAAACGGCGATTTTCAAAAAATTAGAGCTTCGCGATGCTTGGGCCGGGAGCAGACTTCTTGGGCTCATCGGAAAGAGCATTTTTCCGCGTTTAACTTTCCCGCCTCAGCTGGCTCCTCCCTTTAACAACAAGCGAGCAAAAAGCAAATGTATGAAGGTCGTTTTGAGGCCCTTGATTGGCTGTGCCATGTTGCCTCAGCTTGCCTCGCCATTGACCTGATGCTCGCTCTGGGAGATCGTCGTCTGCTGCTTGTGCGTCGCGAGGACATGGCTCTCGAAAATCGCCACTTCGTGACGTGTTCACGGCTTGATAATCACTTAAGATATAACTACGCTTTAGTTACGAGCACTAAGCGGATGTGCGATCAGGTTACTACGAGCGGGAGCGCAGTCTACGAGCGCTGCGCGTCATCGGAGTCGTCTTAAGCCCTAACTCCGCCGACAGCGAGACTGTGGGCAGGAACGATGCGCTAGCGCATTCGTGGCGATGTGCTTCTTTGCAAGAAATGAAGCTGAAAGCGGCGGCACAATCTGATTGCTACGAGTGGCCGTACCGGATGCACGATCAGATTACTACGAGCGGGCGCGCGGCGGTCTACGAGTGCGGCGCGTCATCGGAGTCGGCTTTAGGCCTAACTCCGCTGACAGCGAGACTGCGAGCAGGAGCGACGCGCAAGCGCACTCTTGGCGACGTGCTTCTTTGCAAGTAAAGTACATCACTCGCTAGCTCCTCTGAATCACGTACGGGCATTTTACGCATCGGCAGCGGACAACACAGTCAAGCTCGTCAGCCCCCCCCCTCCCCCCATCACTGCCATGGATTGCTTGGAACAGTAGCTAGCAGTTTCACGCGTCGTCATTCGAAAATGCGATGCCAAGTGCAGTGCGTGCCGATTTTTTGTCTTCGTAGTAACACATTTCGCACATCGTCATCGAACGCCGCCGGCAAGTGCATTACGCGCCGGCTGTATTGTCCGCGTGGCCGCGCACCCCACGGTCATATGGAGTGCTGTCAGTAAGCTTTTGTGATGTGATTCAGAGGTGCTTGGTGCCGTGCTTAATATCGCCACGAACGTCTATGAATGTTCCGAGGTTAATGAATTGCTGTAGATTAGAGTTTCCGCGACTGGCTGTATGATGATGCGTTTCACAGCTAGAGCGGCAAAAGAGCACGTATGAATCAAGGGCAAAAATTTTTATATGCCCGTTTTACGTCATTAAATATACTGCTAAAAATTCCTGTGCCACCAGTTTTCTGCCCATAACTTTGTTATTTGGAAAGAAGGCATAGGCTGTCATGGTGTGATTCATTTTTCTGATGCAATAAACCTCTTTCTAAATAAGGAAATGTTCAGTGAATACTTATAATCAAGAACGTAATTATGCTAATTACAACTTCGGCACAAGAAATATGTGTAATCAATTCAGTATATGGTCTTATTCAATTACAATCTTTTCTGTCATGCCTATCACACCACTCCTTCATACAAAGAACTTGGTTTGAAATCCATACTTGTTCTTTGTAAAACATGAAAGGAAATTGTGGGGGGAAAAAAAGGGGGCAACCAAGGCACACTGGTCAGAGACCAGATACCTGAAAAGTCAAATATCACAAGACAAACCTAAGATCACAATCTTTAGGCGTTTTAGAGACGTAAAAAGAAGTTGAAACTTTAAATGCAGTTTTCTCAATACTGTTTTTTTGGCATTATACTCAGCTCGTGGAGCAGATATCTGGGCAACCACTGTATGGATTTTGATTCCGTTTATTTTGTAATGCTCCTTGGACTGTGCTTCAGGGGGCTGCGATCTTAGTTTTTCATTGTACTCCTTAAAGAATTTTTTATAGAGTTTCTTGTTTGTAGTGCAAGTGTGCTCATTGCAGTGTCGCTGGAGAAAACGTAAACTACAAGTTTTAGTGTTGCAAATAAGTTATTTTGAGAACGCAGCCCCCTTCAACATACATTTGGCTGTGGATACAGCAATTACCAACCATTTTTGTCATTTTATAAATCCTCCGGCCCCTCCACGAGGTTCAACTGAAAAATTCGTCTCTCAATAAGTATTTGTGCTATTGCCTCGAAATTTTTGTGGATGCACGGTGAGGCCATTCTTAGTGTCTTTGCCGATTTTCATCATCATCTGACCAGAAACAAGAAAGTTCATTCTCAAAGGCACGTCCCCCCTTGAATATGAGGTACGGGGGAAGCTTGTGCCCATCTGACGTGTAACAGAGCATTACCGTCAATGTAGTCTTACCGTGGACCGACGTCAGCACGCGAACTTCCTTCGCCCCCTTCTTCTCGACGGTTGTGGTGCCAGGCATGTCGAAGTAAAGAGGCGTCTGATAGGCATTCACGATTTGCCCAAACAGGTAGCCGTTGTTGTTTAGGACGAACCTCTGAAAACTGTGAAGCTTTTCATCGTACTCCTCCGCAAAACTTTTCGCATATGCCCGTTCACCTTCGGAGGGAAAAGCCTTTCCTCTTTATAAAGTTAGTTAGCCAGCACCTGCTTGCTTTAAACTGGCTTCGCGTTGGACTTTTTTTCAAGGTTAATTGCATAGCCCGCACTTGGAGCAGTTCTCTCGTCACGGGCTGCTGTGCCGCTCGCTGCTCAAGCACATACTCGCCGAGCAGTTCTTCAATTTGCGGAAACCGACCCTGCTGTGGTCCACTGAAGCCTTTGCGTGAAGCTTTGCTGTCGATAATCTTCTGCTTTTGTTTCCGCCAGTCCCGCACGCACGTTTCGGGAACTCCGAACGACCGCAATGCGGCCCGATTTCCGTCCGTTTCTGCACAGACGATGACTTTTATTTTAAAAGTGGTATCGTGGTGCACTCGAGTTTTTGGAGTCGGTTCTTTCATGCCGTAGATGCTAATGCACTACAAGATGACGAATCGCTAAGCACACGTGCGAAGTGCTGCACAAGGGAAACACATTGGCAGAAATGGCCGACGCGCCATGCCGACGCACGCACGTAGGGGGCGGCCATTTTGGAAATGCCGATGGCAATAGAATGACCGTATTCATTTTGTTTTCGTACTCGATTCTAACGCGCATGTGATTTATGAACTCGCTTAACCGGAAAAAAGGTGCGCGTTAGATTCTAGTAATTACGGTATTAGTTCGATATGTGGCATAATTCGATATAGGCCCAGTATAGGTTTTGACACAAAGGCACGTAACAAACTAGAAGAAAAGTACTTTATCAATATGGTGGCTTACTTGCGTGCCCTACTGTGGAACAAAATAGTCCCGGATTTTCAGTCCTGTGTCAACGAGTTTGTTGCCTGCGACAGCACGCACGCCTCCACGTTGTCCAACGAGTCGGAGCAGCTGAGGCCGCAACCTTCCACATTCAAGCAATAGCGCCCGACCAACGCAAGTGCACTAATAACTTCGGAGGATGTAGGCAAAGGGCCGCCGTCGATTTCCATATTGCTGTCGCATTGGCTCGTGGTCGGCAGCACGTCTGCAATGTAATCCACATCCTGTAATTGGCCCATGATGGGGACATCATCGTCCGCACTGACGAACTCGTCGAATGTCGATCCGTCGATAGCACCCAGGAACTCTGCCAGCTCGTTCCAAACTTCGGCGGAAACACCTGCGGTGTCTTCAGTGCTGTCAGAATTTGGGGTGTCATCACCAAGTATGCGGAAGCCGGCATGCCTAAAGCAGTTCTGGATCGTCTCCTTCTTGACATCTGCCCACGATCTGCTCAACAGAGAAATAGCTCTGAGCAAGTCGACCTTAAGCTCCCTGCCGACACGAAGGTTCTGCAGCAGCCTCTCCACCAGGCGCTTCCGATAGCCGGCTTTCATTGTGCGTGCAACGCCTTGATCCAGTGGTTGCAGTACAGACGTAGTATTCGGGGGCAAAAAACGCAGCTTGATGTTGCTGAAGGTCGTACTGCAGTGGTGCGATGAACAATTGTCCACGAGCAGGCACACTTTGCGATTTTCGCCTACCAAATCATTATTCCACGACAATAGCCATCTGCTGAAAAGCTCCCCGGTCATCCACGCTTTTGAGTTTGCTCAATAGGTAACTGGAAGCGACAGCGCATTTCGAAAACCCCGCGGTGCCGTGCTTTTCCCGATAACCAGAGGTGGAAGCTTTTTCGATTCGTCTAAATTAGCTGCCAACAGCACGGACACATGAGCTTTCTTTGCCTTGCCGCCGCTTGTCTTGTCGCCACGACATGCAAGTGTCTTGTTTGGCAACATTTGCCGAAATAAAGCAGTTTCATTCGCATTGAAGATATCTTGGGCTCTATATCTTGCTGTGATATCTCGCCAGTTTTCCTCGAGCCATTTTTCTACGCTGTCGAGGTCCGCCGCTCTGCTTTTAGCTGTAGCAGCTTTGCCAACGATGTCTTGTCGTTCTTTGAACCGCTGAAGCCAGCCTGAACCGCCTTGGAAATCATTCCTGCCAAGCAGAAAAGAAAGGTCCTTGGCTTTCTGCTTGCTCATAGGGCCGGACACCAAGATGTTTCGCAACCGAACGTCCACAAACCACTTGTAAACGGCCGCTTCAACATCTTCGTACACAGGAGGGCGCACACGTCGGGCGCCACGGGCACCTGGCCTTTTGTCCGACTTGGCCCTGATGTCTGCCTTGTTCTTCAGGATAGTACTCAAGGTGCTCCTTGGAATTTTGTACGCGGCGGCGACGTCAGACTTCTTTTCATGGCGCTCAACCCGATTGATGATTTCGAGATTCGCGGCGAACGGCAAATTTTGCCTCTTTGCGCAAGCCATGATGACAGCGCGCCAATACAGTTCACAGAGCACCAACAGGCAACACCACAGACCACGCTGAGTCGGCAGCAGCAGGCACACAAGCATAAAGAAAGAAACAATGGCGCTCACTTATACCGCCTCCGTGCCTCGGAGAAAGCGCGACGGCCTCTGATTGGCTGTAAGCGCTGCGACCGGCCAAGATCGTTTCTTGGAGGGGGGTGTTCGCCCGTGCACAACCGGGTCTAACCAACTTTTCTAGGGTGGCGCCAGCAGTTTGTTTCGCCACCACGAGGGAAAGCCAACTTTCTGGGGCACTTTTGAGGCACATGGAGTTTGATATATCAGTTGTTGCAATATTCGTTCGATAAAACAGTAACTTTTGCTATATATTCTCAATGTAAACTTACCGTGTTTAGGAATTGTTCGATATACGGGATAACTTGATATAAACGGGTTCGATATAGTCGGGCTCGACTATATTGGTTTTCAGTGGCTCAGGGCAGCGTTGATTACAAGTTTTACACTACTGCTTCTTCATCATCATCATCAGCCTGACTACGTCCACTGCAGGACAAGGGCCTCTCCCATGTTCCGCCAGTTAACCCGGTCCTGTGCTTGCTGCTGCCAATTTATACCCGCAAACTTCTTAATCTCATCTGCCCACCTAACCTTCTGTCTCCCCCTAATTAGCCCACTTGCCTTCTCTGGAAATCCAGTCAGTTACTCTTAACGACCAGCGGTTATCCTGTCTACGCACTACATGCCCGGCCCATGTCCATTTCTTCTTCTTGATTTCAGCTATGATATCCTTAACCCCCGTTTGTTCCCTAATCCACTCTGCTCTCTTCTTGTCTCTTAAGGTTACACCTACCATTTTTCTTTCCATTTCTCGTTGCGTCGTCCTCAATTTAAGCTGAACCTTCTTTGTAAGTCTCCAGGTTTCTGCTCCGTAGCTAAGTACCGGCAAGATACAGCTGTTATATACCTTCCTCTTGAGGGATAGTGGCAATCTACCTGTCATTATTTGAGTGTGCTTGCCAAATGTGCTCCACCCCATTCTTATTCTTCTAGTCATTTCAATCTCGTGGTTCGGCTCCACAGTTATTACCTGCCCTAAGTAGACATAGTCTTTCACAACTTGAAGTGCACTATTACCTATTTCGAAGCGCTGCTCTTTTCTGAGGTTGTTGTACATTACTTTCGTTTTCTGCAGATTAATTTTAAGACCCACCTTTGTGCTCTCCTTGTCTAACTCCGTACTCATGAGTTGCAATTCGTCCCCTGAGTTACTCAGCAATGCAATGTCATCGTCGAAGCGCAGGTTACTAAGGTACTCTCCATTAACTCTTATCCCTAACTGTTCCCATTCTAAGCTTCTGAAAACCTCCTGTAAGCACGCGGCGAATGGCATTGGGAAGATTGTGTTTCCCTCCCTTACACCCTTCTTGATTGGTATTCTGTTTCTTTCTTTATGAAGCTCTATGGTAGCAGTTGATACTTGTAGATTTCTTCCAGAATGTTTATATATACTTCATCTACGCCCTGATTCCGCAGTGTCTGCATGACAGCTGATATTTCTACTGAATCAAACGCCTTCTCGTAATCTATGAAGGCTATGTATAGTGGTTGGTTATATTCTGAGCATTTCTCTATTACCTGATTGATAGTTTGAATGTGGTCGATTGTTGAGTAGCCTGTTCGAAATCCTGCTTGTTCCTTTGGTTGATTGAATTCTAATGTTTTCTTTACTCTGTTAGCAATTACCTTTGTAAATAGCTTGTATACTACAGAGAGCAAGCTAATCGGCCTGTAATTCAAGTCCTTGTCATCTTCCTTCTTATGTATTAAGATGATGTTAGCGTTCTTCCAAGACTCTGGTACCCTTCCCGTCAGGAGACACCTCGTAAACAGGGTGGCTAGTTTTTCTAACACAATCTGTCCTCTATCTTTCAGCAGATCTGATGTTACCTGATCCTCACCAGCAGCTTTGCCTCTTTGCATGCTCTCCAAAGCTTTTCTGACTTCTTCTATCATTACTGGTGGGTCATGAAATCTGGGTTACTGCTAGTTCTTATAGTATTAAAGTCGTGGTTGTTCCGGCTACTGTACAGATCTCTGTAAGACTCCTCCGCTATTTTTACTATCCTATCCATATTGGTAGTTATTTTGCCTTCTTTGTCCCTTAGTGCATACATCCGATTTTTGCCTATCCCAAGTTTCCTCTTCACTGCTTTGACACTTCGTCCGTTTTTCAGAGCGTGTTCAATTCTCTCCATGTTATACCTTCTTACATCGGATACCTTACGCCTATTAATCAACTTCGAAAGCTCTGCCAGTTCTATTTTGTCTGTTGTACTTGAGACTTTCATGATTTGACGCTTCTTAATGAGATTCTTCGTTTCCTGGGAAAGCTTGCCAGTGTCCTGTCTAACTACCCTGCCCCCTTTCTATTGCACCCTCCGTAATGATACTCGTCAGATTATCATTCATTGTATCTATGCTATGGTTGGTTTCCTCACTAAGAGCCAAGTACCTGTTCTGAAGTGAGATTCTGAATTCCTGTACTTTCGGTCTCAGTGCTAGCTCATTAATTGGCTTCTTGCGTATCAGTTTCTGTCGTTCCTTCTTCAAGTCTAGGCGAATTCGAGACCGTACCATTCTATGGTCACTGCATCGTACCTTGCCAACCACTTCCACATCCTGCACGATGCCTGGGTGTGCACTCATTATAAAGTCTATTTCGTTCTTATTTTCGCCATTAGGGCTCCTCCATGTCCACTTGCGGTTTCCTCGTTTTCGGTAGAAGGTACCGTATTTACACGGTTGTAAGACGACTCGAATGTAAGACGACCCCCCCAAAATCGCATCTCAAAAAAAAAAAAAAAAAAAAAAACGCGCACATTTTACGCAAGGGAAATTTATTCACGTGGTTGCGGAGGATTATTCATCGTCGCTGGAGTCGTCCTTGCTGGTGCTGCTGCCGTCATTGCTGCTGCAGTCCCACAGCACGTCGTCGTCAAGTGTGAGTAGGCCGCAAGCTTCGCCTCTAGTTCCGAAAAGCGGCCAGACTTCGGCCCGCGAAAGCCACGGCGCTTGGAGTCACACGAGAAAATTTCCTCGCGCTGAAGCTGCCACTTCCGCACCACACATTCACCGATTCCGAACTTCCGTCCTGCTGCACAGTTGTTGGTTTCCTCCGCATGAAGAATAGCAGCCCGCTTAAACGCTGCCGTAAACGAGCGCCGAGTGTTCTTCGAGCCTATGGCACTCATGTCAGACAGAAGTGACTCGAGAGAGCCGGTCGTGGACACAAGCGACAGGAGCACGCGGCGACGCGCCCGCTTAGAAAATTGTATCACAAAGAGGAGCTCTTCCGTCAACTACCAATAACACCCTACGGCGGCTCTACCATCGATTACCGGTGCTCCCTCAAGAGCCGTGCGCTCGTCATAAAGGCACTCGTAATGCGCGCAGTAGATGCTAAAAAAAGAAAAGCTTTTGTATAAGCACGCGGAAAACTATGCGCTTTGGGTTGAGCGGGAAACTATTCGAGATGACAATACATGGTTCGATTTCGATTCTAAGGTACATGGTTCGATTTCGATTCTAAGACGACCCCCCAACATTGGATTGTCAAATTTGAAAAAAAAGGGTCGTCTTACAATCGTGTAAATACGGTATTCAAAATCCGTAAATTATTGCGTTCTGGGAATTCTACTAGTAGGTCTCCTCTGGCGTTTCTAGTACCGATGCCATAATCTCCTACTGCCTGGTCTCCAGCCTGCTTCTTTCCTATCTTTGCATTAAAGTCTCCCATCAGTATTGTATACTGTGTTTTTACCTTACTCATTGCCGATTCCACGTCTTCATAGAAGCTTTCAAGTGAAGCGTCATCATGGCTGGATGTAGGCACGTAAGCCTGTACCACCTTCATCTTGTATCTCTTTTTCAGTTTAATTACAATACCTACCACCCTTTCATTAATGCTATAGTATTCCTCTATGTTGCCAGCTATGTTTCTGTGAATTAGGAACCCCACTCCCAGTTCTCTTCTGTCAGCCAAGCCCCGATAGCAAAAGACGTGCCCATTCTGTAGCACCGTATAGGCATCTTCTGTCCTCCTAACCTCACTTAAGCCCTATTATATCCAATTTAACACCCTCTAGCTCCTCGAATAGTACAGTTAGACTTCCCCACTAGATAAGGTTCTAGCCTTGAGCGTTGCCAAGTTCAGGTTCCAATGGCGGCCTGTCCGGATCCAGAGATTCTTAGCACCCTCTGCTACGTTGCAGATCTGACCGCCGCCGTGGTCAGTTGCTTCGCAGCTGCTGGGGACTGAGGGCCGTGAGTTATTTGACGTATGCATGTGGGCGGTAGTGGCCAGATACTGCACCAGGGTGGCCAATCCTTCTCTGGTGAGGGAGTGCGTTCCCGGCGGTGGTTACCGGTGAGGCCGCACCCCAGGCCTCGTAATGCAGTTCCATCACCACGCGGATTTTTTTTATCCGCTTGAGAACTGCGCGGCAACGGGATTTGAACCACGAACCTTTTGCATGTGAGGCGGATGCTCTAACCACTGCGCCATCGCTGCTCCTTGTTACCATTACTAATGATTAATAATTTGCTCATTACTATGTCTATCCGTGTCATAAGTACATGTAGTGCTCCCTTCGTATCACACTAACCTTCTAATATGAAACAACCGAGTTATGAGGGTGTATCTGAAAAGTCTTGAAAATAATCTTAAGGTCACCATACCACCATCATTGTTACTGCCAAACATTGTTACCTATATTGCTACCATTTTTGCCATTATGCCACATTACCTTTATTAGCACTTACATGTCTAATTATTGTACTTCAGTGGCAGTCATGCACTTTACCAGCAAAATGTATCAGCGTAACAGATAGAGATAACTAGAGCAGAAAAGTAGCACCATGACAGTTAAAGGTTTTAAAAAGGTAACTGATTTCAGTTACAGTAAACAAGTTAATGCCAATATATTTGTATTACCATAAAAAAACTTAATCAAAATGTCAGAAATGTCATTGATATATTTTATTTGACTAACAATCAAGATGGTGGGTAGGCACCGACAGTAATATCTGTTAAGGACAAGTTGAAGCACAATGAGAAAGTGGATGCGACAAGCAGTCTGTAAGTTATCGATTTTTTTTGTCTTTACGGAAATGCTATTAGTTGTAATGTGATTATTAAACATGTAATTACTAGACCACAAGTGTTTCAGCAATTATAACAGAATGAAATCGCCATTATCATGCAAAAAGTGGCAGTGATGTTACAAGGTGCCTTAGTAAAACAAGCAACGAGTTACTGTCAGAAGTCACCTGAAAAGTAAGTAAATTATAAGTATTGTGTTATTAGTAACTAGTTGCTGCCCAAGGCTGCTTAGAGCTGAAATGACACCTAAAAGCACACTAAGATGGTGTTTTTAAGAATTGTTCAGATATTGACAGTTCTTACCATTTGCAAGATGTCATTGGAAGTTAGGAAGTACGGATTTGGTGCAGAAATCTCACAATTCTCTGGGATTGCGTATTGGTGTGTCATGAAGTCAATAATCTCGCATATCCTGGCACTGAAATGCTGGGTATGACTTTGAACTTTGCGGTGAATACACTCGGCATGCATCATAGTGTTTTCATGTTCAGTTTCAAAAATAGTTCTCTTAAGCAAATGTGCATCTTTTAAAAAACTGTCAAAAGTATACAAGTCTTATACAAAGGTGCGATTTATATTGAAGGAAAGAAAGTACATACTTTATTTACCAGCATAATTTGTGCACTTTTTTGCGAGATTTTGGGTCTCTGAAAAAAAGGTGCGCAAGTTTTGTGGGGAATTGGAATTCGTGAACTCGAGCGAAATAATGTGCAATGATCCTAGCGCGTGTAATACATACATTTAAAAATATTCATTGGAGCATAGACGAAGTACATTTTAACAAAATTAGCACGGACTCGAAACAGTCAGATTTGGTCACGTGCATTCTAGTCGGAATTGCTCATCGAGAGGTCCGACTGGGGATCGTCGTCGCGGCTGTTGTGACCACCTTTCCAAAGCGCGTCTGTGGTGAGTAAGGGGTTTACTCAATGGGTCCAGGTCATAGGACGCATTCGAGACAACGTGATAACACGAAGACGTTCTTTATATCGAATGAGGACAAGAACACACACGAAGGAATCTCACAATGACACATAGAAAAACTACGATAAGTTCCTTCTACGTGAGCAGAAAGTCTATGTCGTTACGGTCAGCGTGCTTCACTCCCTCGACACCAAGTATACATGACCACACTCACGCACACCGTCGTTGCGGTGACCGTAGCATTAGGCAACGCAACGTTGAGTCTGTCACGGTACCGTCCATGGTGGGAACACTCCTTCTCGTGTAGCTCCTTCTCGTGTAGGACTTCACACTTGCAGCCCGTTAGACTGTGCTCGTCTGCTCAACAAGAGGCACGCCCATCCAAGCCATCCTAGGGTCCAAAGGCTCTTGGTGCGCGCGCCGGCAAGCTGGCTCAGGCGGGTCGGGAAGCGCAAAGTATGCGAGTAAATTTTTTTTAGTAAAGCTCGCAAAAGACTAGGGTTGAGCAAATTATGCGGGTAAATACGGTATTGTTACGGGGAAAATATGGATTAGGACCATCAACGAGTTTCACTACATCGGCAGAACTGTCTATTAAGGCCTATCAGTCTAGATAGACAAGTGATAGACAAGTGATAGACAAGTGCGGGCCAGTGTGAATGAGGGCTGTAACTGGTACACTGCCCACGTCAACATCTATAAGGTTCTAATGTGCGGGCAGGGTCAGTAGAGGATTTTGGCATGTTTCAGTATTGCAGCACCACCTCCAGAAGGTGCTCTCGTCGGTTTTCCGGAGGTGAGCGTCGGAAGGATCTTCGGGACTACGATCGACAAGATGGGGGCGATCGGGAGAAATGGTGTCGGTGAAGGGGATGGCTGTATCGAGTGGGCGAAGAGTTGTCAGGCGTTACTGACTCTGTTTGTGGTGATGAGCGTGAATTTCCGGCAGGTGGGCGATGGGGCGGAGAGTAAGGCCACGGTGTCAAGTTGGACCAAGCACAGCAGTGGTATGAAATGTGGCCTATACGACCGCAATTGAAGCATATTGGCTGGTCGTCTGGTGTGGGCCATTCCGCCGGGTTGCGATAACGTGGGGTAGCAAAAAAACGTTGGCTCGGCGTGACTTTGATGGGTGGATCTGGTGGGGCATGTTCCTGATGAATGGAGCAAATATTGTTAAGGTGACGTTGGCCAATTCTTGCCTCACGACGGTCTGGATAAGGGAGACGGCGGCGTGATAGCTGTCGGAGTTGGAGGAGGGAGACGTGAGTGGAGCCGCGGCTTCAATTTCTTGGTGTAAAATATGCACCACATCATCGGGACCTTTCGTAGAGGGCAGGCGAGGGTCTTTGCTAGTGGATCTTGCAGCAGTGTTTTGTAGGTGGGAAAACTGGTGGATTAACACGGAGGCTGCTGGCTTTTTCAAAGTGCCGGCATTCAGGAATGTTGTCCTGTACTGTAGATGATTTCTTGAACACAATAAGGTGAAAGGGATTATCTGCCATGCCCTTAATAACGGGACCAACCTGATTGGCTTTGAACATCTGCGAAACCACCTGACAGCCCAAAGCGAGCATGTCCTGAAGGTACAAGAGGTTATGTTTGGTGCATGCCTGAACTCGATGCGTAAGCACGTTTTGGGCGGCACACTGACTTTCCACAGGCCTGCCGAATAGCTCCCGAAACTTTTGCTTGCATAACTCTCAGCTAGTCAACTCTTCCTCGTGCGTTTTGTACCAGACCTTTGCAGTCTCTTTGAGATAGAAAATCGCGTTGGCCAGCATAAACGTTGGGTCCTATTGCATACATACGGCCACTCGCTTGTATGACTTCAGCCATGCTTCTTCTTCGCCATCGGGGCCAGGAAAGGTACCTGGATCTCTTGAGGGCTCCAAGATGAGGGTTGATGGGCCCGTTAGAGAAGGCACGGTAGCCAGTGAAGGGTCGGCATTGTTCACTTTGGTCGCCATGGAAGCTAGGCAACCGCTACGATGCTTCGTCTTGTGGGAAGTGAGTACCCAGCGCCTCCACCAAAAATGGTACAGGGAGAATATGTTTATACATTAGACACAAAATAAACTCTGTGATGGACAAGATGGCACCCATCTCGCAGGGTCTGTCAACGTCGTCTCTCTTTCCTGACCTCTTCGCTTTCCTCGTTCAACCGTTACAATATAAGCATCTGCTGACATGCGCCACCGTTGCCAACAAAGAAATACAGTGCTGTAGCAAATGTTGACTAAAGTACCCACCAAGCAGTCTTTTCTTTGCGAAAGATAAGAAAAGATTCTGGCATTCTCACACGTATGTTGAAACTGGTAGGGGGTTCAGGATGTGCAGCGACTGACAGTATCAGCTTTCGGCAGTACATGTGTCTGCACCATGAATGTGCTACTAAGTGATAAGTGGTGCAGTTCCATTAAAATGCAGTATGGCCGCGTGGAGCAGATTGTCTCCTGTCTTGTTGTGTGCTCTGCATCGCCTGCTCAGCTCATGTCGTCATTGTGGGGCTGCTTTCTGTGTTGTATACACGCATTTATCAGGGAGTGTTCTTTGTACCTGTTTCGCTCCAGAACGTGCACAGATGCAGTGAGTAGCTTGTTATGTTAATATAACGATGTTACGTTATAATGATGTTGCATTATGTTAACATAATGATGAGGCGGTAGATAAAGTGCATGAGGCACGGCATGAAAGGCTTTCAGCTTTCATGAGCAGACTTGAAGTGACCTTCAGCCATATGTTGGCAATGTTATCTGGGCACTTCAAACGTGACTCCAGTACTCAAATGAGAACACTGGGGCACTCACATGAGACAAAATGAGATTATCTGTGCATCTAGCCAAAAGTTCAAATTTGCCCATTGTTTGACACCAACTGTTTCTGCAGGACCACATTATTTGAGATGATTAGCACCCAAACAAATTATACAGTAAAAGCCCGTTTATCCGGATCTCGTAAACTCGGACACACGGTGTGGCCCCTGCAAAACTGTGTATATTTCAATGGTGTCAAATGCTCGTTAATTCGGAGGTATTTAGACGTGTACCGGTTAGCTCGGACAATTCCAGAGAGGGCTATCGGGGCTTCATGCGGTTACTGAAAACGTCAAGTCCCGGCTTCGCCACCGTAACTGACTGCGGAACTGAAGTTTTAGAGAAACAGAAACTGAACAAACAGCTGCAGAATATGATCATGATGATAGTGAATGAGGGGGGAAGGAGCCAGGGGGTGCTAGTCACCACCCGGCAGAAGTGCTCGTACGCCGGTGCAACCAGTGTCTGCGAATTGCACCGCACATGGCGCCGCACGGAAGAGTTTGCGCAGCCGCCGCTATTCCAGCTGCCCGCGCCGTTTACGCTGCCGATTTCTTTGCTTAGTGACTTCGCCCATAGCATGTGCAGCTTGTGTACATCAAAAGAGTTCACTGTTGGGCGAGTTTGCGCTTTGATACAGAAACCGTCGTTATGTTCTCAGGCTGTGTTTGTGTGTGTTGATGATGGTGTGGCCGTTGCTGGTTTACTGAGTGATGATGACATATTATCGGAAGTGCTTGAAGAGGATCAGAATCACTGTTTCGATCATGACAGTCAAGATGAGCCGCTGAAGCTCTCGTGTGTTTGTGCGTGTTGATGATGGTGTGGCCGTTGCTGGTTTGCTGAGTGATGATGACATATTATCGGAAATGCTTGAAGAGGATCAGAATCGCTGTTTTGATGATGACAGTCAAGATGAGCCGGCGCGACATCGCACTGTGCAGGAGGCCACTGAAGCTCTCGCTGCCCTCGCTGAGTTCTGCATCAGTTCTCGCGACAGCGAGTGTGCACACCACCATAACATGGGGTTGAATAAGATTGTTCTAGCACCAATTACGATGGCGAGGCAGAAGACTAGGTTGACGCAGTTTTTAATGAAATGTTTGTCTGTGCCGAGTACATTTTCCTTTTTTTTGATGGTGCATTCAATGATCCGTGATTCAGTTGACACATTTTTCACCCGTCTAGCGAGATCCAGGTTAACTAGTTTTTACTGTAATAGGTATTGCATCTAAGTTCACAATATCACTGAAGCTGTAATGCTTGGTATTGTGACATTTTATTTGTGATTTTCAATACTGACATTACAAAGGCGGACAATAGCACTGCTCCAAGGGCAAGCACACAACACTATACACTTCATTTTCATATTTTTGTGCCAAGACAGAGTTAAATAGTGGTCAGAGGCCAGCTTGAGTAAGCTGGACTGCCTCTGAGACATGGTGCCATACTGTGTGGCCTCACTGCGCATAATATATCTGGCAAAACAAGGCTTGCATGGGGTTCACTCAAGCTCTGTGCGCTTTCAGGCCTGGGCCACGTTGAGGCTGTATGCCAGACACTGTAAAACAATGGGGTCCATACAGATTAACAATTTAATGTAGGTGTCAAATGAAAGCTGGACAGTTAAAAGCATTTGCAGTGGTATAGTGCGTGCCCGCCAGTAATCACATTGACAGGCGCACGCATCAAGTTTGACAGCACAGCGTGCATGTGCGCCTGTTCATGGCACATACTATACCACTGTGAAGGCTTGCTGCAGGTCAGATTTCGTTTGACACCAACAGTGCATTATAATGTGTAGTGCCCTTGCTAATATATGCTACAGTCAATCCTGGATATGTTGAACTCTCAGCAGGTCGGAATAGTTTGATATATTCAAAGACAGCAGCAATATCATGGTCTCGACGCCGTTCATTCAGCGGAGCTGCCTGGCCAGTTTTTTGGACGAAAAAGATGCTCACAGCGATGATGATTATATAGACCGTTTATAACGTAGGTCGCGGGAATCTCGAATATCTGCACTATAAGGGGTACCGCACTATAACCAAAACAATCCAACCAAACCAACAGCCACAATTGCGCAAAACATGTTGAATTCACCAAGTGATTTTTAGACCGCTTGATTATGCGCATTACATAGAATGTAGAGTCACGTTAGCAATTTCATGCTCTGAAACATGCCAATAATTCTATTTCACGGGCACGCACCCGATTTCAAGACGTTGCAGTCGAATCGTGAACCACCATTCGTGCGCTACATGTGCCACCCTCGTCTTTATTAACGATATGTAACCCTTCCTGTCAAGTGCAGCCACTACAAAATGTTTTGTTGATTCCGTACCAAACCACAACTGGCACATGACCTCCTCAAAAACGCAAACATCAGTTAGGCCTAGCCTGCCATTCGGTATGTTTTTATTGGAAGCTCGTCCAAGACAAGAATCGGGCATCAAAAAGACCGAACTGAAGCACTTACCAAAACAGCGTGCGCGATACGAAGTCCGAATTTGCGGCCGGGAGATCAATGATGAAAACCTGCCAAGCTTACTTAAGACAGCGCACAGGCAGCAAAATCGAAAGCTCGCGCCGTAAAACTGTAAAAGGATTAAAATTTACGGACGAGGTAGCAAGCACGATAAGGACCATGCTTTTCCCGACGGGCAGTGGTCAAAAGGACACTAAAGGCAAATAACAATTTGTCAGAGTGGAAGGTCAATGAATGACAATGTCTAAAATGGCAATATTATCAACAGCAGTGCTCTACTTACTGAGAAATCGAGCTAAATGTACCACACGACGGGCCTCATGAGTGGGATATTTTGGAATTGATGCCGATGACGTGAGAGCAACAGACTACAATTAATCACTAGTAATCAAACTAGCTGCAATAAAAAAAAAACCTCCATGAATCAAGAGGTGTAAGAAAATGCCGCTTGTCTGTTTTTGTTTGACATTAAAAAAAAAACCGCCTGGCTTTACTATGGGGAACGGCACGAGTGGTTCGAAAATTTCGTTTTCGATTGGTTGGATGGATAGATGTGGCTGTACCCTTTGGATCGGCGGCAGCTAACGCCACCTAGCTGTAGTACTTAGTGAACTAACCATTAGATTTATCTTTTTTTCCCCTTTAAATAGTGAGGTTGAGCATTCGTACTTTGCAGTGAAGGGTTTATTTTCACTCGTGCCTTGACTTTAGCCACCAATCAGATAACCTCCTTCTAGTTAAGTCTACCCGCTTAAAGTCTATTTTGCCCTCCCTGTCCCTGAACCCCAGTGCTTTGAAAAACTCTGCGCCATCATCCTGAACTATATGGTGAAGCACTTTAGAGAACATTATTAAGTGTTCGGCAGTTTCTTCTTCCTCTCCACACGCACTGCATACTGTGTCTACCCCTTCGTATTTGGCCCGATATGTCAGTAGAGAACTACCCCGAGTATTATCATAGATCCTTTCCTTGGCAATTTCCTGCTTAAAAGTTCGATAGATCTGTAGTGCGGACTTCTTAATCATGCCAATTCTCACATGTCAGTCTCCGTTTTCTTCACTTTCTTCTTAACCGATAGTTCTTTTTGGTTTGGCCACCTGCTGTTTTCTAAGTATTTACCAGTCAATTTCCTGGTTCGCTTCCTCTATTTTGTATAGACATTCTTCATGTACAAGTAGCTGAAAACCTTCCTAGCCCAACGCTCCTCCCCCATTTCTCTCAATCGCTTCTCAAATTTTATCTTGCTGCTAGCTTCCCTGCCCTCACATGATGTCCATCCCAAATCACCTTGTACTCCCTGATTTGGTGTATTCCCGAGAGCTCCTAAAGCAAGCCTACCTATTCCACGTTGCTTAATTTCTAATCTTGCTTGAACTTCTGATCTCATGCACAAGACTGCATTGCCGAACGTGAGCCCAGGAACCATGACGCCTTTCCATATTCCTCTCACAACATCATACCTATTGTAATTTCACAGTGCCCCATTTTTCATCACTGCGGCATTCCTGTTACCTTTAGTCGTCACGTATATTTCATGTTCCCTTAGGTACTTGGTCCCATTGCTTATCCATACGCCCAGATATTTGTATTTATCTGTTATCTCTAGCATGACCTCCTCTATTCTAAGCTCACTACCTTCATTATCATTGAAAATCATGACTGCTGATTTTTCCTTTCTGAATCTAAAATCTAACCTATCTCCCTCATTACCGCAGATGTCCATCAATCTCTGCAAATCTTTCTCGTTGTCGGCCATTAGCACTATATCATCTGTGTACATTAATGCTGGTAGTGCCTGATCAATGAGTTTTCCTTGTTTGACTAAAGAGAGGTTGAAGCCTAGAGGTTGAAGCCCTTTAATTTGACCTCTAATCCTTGTAGGTACAACATGAATAATAAGGGTGACAGGGGACACCCCTGCCTAAGCCCCCGTTGTACCTTTGCAGGCTTGGATACCTGTCTTTTCCACTTTATAACTACCTTGTTACCTTTATAGATATCCTTTAAAATATTTGTGACTACATGTTCCACGCCTAGTGTGTCCAGTTTTCCCCACAATTCCTCTTGAACCACACTATCGTACGCTCCCTTGATATCCAAAAATGCTAGTCACAGGGGCCTGTGTTCTTTTTCTGCTATTTCAATGCACTGCGTCAGTGAGAACAGATTGTCTTCCAATCTCCTGTGTTTCCGAAACCCATTCTGCAGTTCCCCCAGCACCTTCTCATCCTCTATCAATGCCTGCAGTCTTTCCTTTATAATCAGCATCGCCATCGTGTAGACCACTGATGTCACTGTTATAGGACGGTAGTTGTTTTTGTCAGCTTTTTCCCCCTTTCCTTTATAGATCATGCTCATCCTGCTAAGTTTCCATCCATCGGGAACTTCACCATCAATTATTAGTTTGCTCACTGTCTCTATCAAAGCCTGCTTAGACTTCGGACCTAATGTCTTTATCAGCATAATTGGAATGCCATCTGGGCCTGTTGATGTACTACTAGGAACCCTTTTCTCCCCCCTTTCCCACTCTCATTGTGAAAATTGAGCCATTGCACCACTTGATTGATCCTTGTCTATTGTGGTGCATAAAGCACTTCTTTGTTGAAATTTTTCTGTCACTCTTGTTCTTATATATTCAATAGCTTCGTCCCCTTCTAGCCTAGCACCTTGGGCTGTAGTTATAAGCCTCTGCTCTAGGCTCGTCTCATTTCTTAGAGAGTTTAGATGATTCCAAAATTTCGCAGCTGCCTTTCTATCTTTTTTATGTACTTCTGCCAGCCACTGAGCTCCCTTTCTTCTAATCTTTTCATTGATCAGAAGGGATGCATCCCTTCTACAGCTTAGAAAGGTTTCCTATTTTCTTTCAACATCATTTGTCGGTTCACCCCGCTTCTTAACATGTCTGTGTTCCATAGAGGCTTCCTGACGTTTTGCTACGGCTCTCTTAACTTACTCATCTCACCAGCTTTTGGGTTTGTGTCTTCTTTGCTGGGGTGACTTGTCACGCATCTTAGCAATCTCTAGCTCAGTCTAATTAGATTTGTGTATGTCCACGCTGTTTTATTATCCTCTGTGATTACTTTGTCAATTTGTTTAGTGGCTATTTCAATTCGCCTTTCAGGATAAAAATTTTCTTGTAGTTGCTCATCTTGTCTCCTTCCCACTTTCACTGCTCTTCCAAAACTTAGCTTGATACGTTTGTGATCACTACCCAGACTTCTGGAGCCACCTTCATCTATGTGCATTCCCCTGAGCTTATCATACATCCTATGTGACATCAGTGCATAATCTATCGTCGAATGCAGCCTTCCTACCTCCCATGTTATTTGCCCTTCACACTTCTCGGTACTGTTCCAAATGATCCAATCAAGCCTTTCACACATATCCATGATCATTTTGCCTGTCGAGTCAGTATACCCACCTATATCTTGTATGTGCGCATTCATGTTTTCTAGTATGATTATCTCGCACTCTCTTCCTAACTCTTGAATGTCCTTTGATATACACTCAAACCATTGCCTGGTTTTCCTTTCTGGCCTTTGCTCCCGTCCACAAGTACACGAAATTAAGGAGTGTCATTTGACCTGCCACTTTTCCTTTTAGCCATAAATGTTCCTTGCACTCCTGCTTGACCCTTTGCCTGTCGGTACTTTTATGAATGACTGCCCCAATACCACCCCCCTTTCTGCTGCCTTCTGTTCTATTACAATATTCCCACGTGTAGTCCGAATTGTTCGGAGGTTGTTCCATGTCCCTGAGATGTGTTTCTACAAAACCGTATACCATCGGCCTCTCTTCCCTTAGCTGTTCTTCTATCTCTTCCCACTTCAGCCTGTTCCTACTACCCTGCATGTTAATATAGCCCCGCCGCGGTGGTCTAGTGGCTAAGGTACTCGGCTGCTGACCCGCAGGTCGCGGGTTCGATTCCCGGCTGCGGCGGCTGCATTTCCAATGGAGGCGGGAATGTTGTAGGCCCGTGTACTCAGATTTGGGGGCACGTTAAAAAACCCCAGGTGGTCAAAATTTCCGAAGCCCTCCACTACGGCGTCTCTCATAATCAAATGGTGGTTTTGGGACGTTAAACCCCACAAATCAATCAATCAGCATGTTAATATACCCAATGTCTGAATTGGCTCGGCGCTCGTGGCTATGTCTATTTATGCCCCGGACTCTATCTTAGATACTGGTGCCACTTTGGAATCGTATCTGTCCATACCACCCATCAAAGAGTCTCCCTAAATGTTTTCCTCGTTACTAGCTATCCTGCACCTCGAAGGGCCCGCTTGCCCCCCAAAAAAGCTACTGCGCGTCCTGCAAGTCGCCAACCCACCTCATGACCTAGCCGCCCATCGAAGTGAATTCTGTCTCGTTGAAAACCACCCCACCTATGCGCCTCTCTGTTCATTTCCACCACCTCAAAGCTTTTCTCTCGACTCATCCGCTATATCTCTTGGTTTGCGTTGACAACCGCTCTTTGCAGGTTGCTATCACGCACCGGTACCTCTGGTATCGTGCATATTGTTGTAACTTCAGAGCCAGGGCATGCTTTTCGAATCCTTTATTCAGGCATGCCAAAGGGCAGCCTCACAACAGCACAACGAACACCGTAACATAGGGCACACGCCCCTATATACAAGTAGCTCCAGGTTACACATGCGCAGTGGCGATCATTCACTTATCACCGCAACTTGACAACTACGACAGGTGTAGCCTATCGCGATATGAACACAACACTCCCTTTCTGACAACTTTAAGTACGGCTACTATAGCCCCAGCGATCAGGCGCCCGGCGTTGTCGGGTGCTTCTCCGGAGCGTAGTCATGTCCGGCTGCGGCATACGCTCCGTGCTCGACTGGTGTTGGGTAATCGGTGGTAGCGTCGTCGTCGAAGTAGTAGGGTCCCGTTCTTCGGGCACATGCGGCAGCTCGAACTCGTCGTCCACAGCTGGCTCTTTCTCCCGTTCCAGACAGGAGTGGCGCAAATGATCGGCATGCACATATCGCACACGATTTCCCACCAACACTAAGTATGTGCATATTGATTTTACCTGCAACACTCTACCCGGTAACCACTTCACAGTCTCTCCACGCACTGATCGTACCAGTACGCACTCATTCATCGCAAAAGAACGAAACACTGCGCGCCGCTTGTCAGCGGATGTTTTCACTTCCTCTGCTTGGTCAGTCAACACACCGTTCACATCTGGTCGTAGCAATGATAAGCGGGTCCTCAGTTTCCGTCGCAGAAACAATTCTGCTGGTGATTTCCCAGTGAAAGTGTGCGGGGTTGCGCGGTACGAGAACAAGAAATTATCTAGGCGATGTTGTAGTGACCTGTTTGTACCTGTCCTTTCGTCATCCATTAACTGCTTCAGGAGAGCCTTCTTAGTTGTTTGCACCGCTCGCTCGGCCGCTCCATTAGATTGCGGATGATACGGTGGGGTGAGCGTATGTTTCACGCCATTCGCTTTCAGGAAAGTTAGAAATTCCGCTGCGCGGAACTGAGGCCCGTTATCAGTAACCACTTCCACAGGTAACCCGTGAGACGCAAACCAGGAACGCACAGCCTCGACTGTTTTCGCAGCCGTGGTCGACTGCATACACTTAACCTCTATCCATTTGGAAAAAGCATCTACTGCAATAAGAAAGATTTGCGATTCTTTTTCCGCAAAATCCAAGTGGACTCGTTGCCACGGGTGTTCACACACTTTCCATGGAAACAAAGGAACTGGCTGCGCTGCAGGAAGTACTGCCTGACAGATACTACATTTGCGCACCGCCTGTTCAAGGGCATCGTCGATACCCGGCCACCAGACCATTGACCGTGCAACAGCCTTCATTTTTGAGATCCCGAGATGCTGTTCGTGCAAGAGTGCTAGTACTACAGTCTTCAAGCTTTCAGGAACAACAACCCTGTTATTCCAAACAATACAGCCCTCGTCCACCGTGAGCTCAAATCGGCGAACCCAAAACGGTTGCAGTTCCGCACTGACAGTCTTTGGCCAACCTTGCCATATCCTATTTCGCACAACTCGCAGCAAACTGTCACACCCTGTTGCACGCTCAATGTCTTTCGCGGTCAGCGGCAAATCTGACAACGTGGAAAAGTAGCAAATTGTGTCCTCGTCATGCCCCCCCTCCGACAACGGTAGCCGTGACAAAGCATCAGCATGCGATATGGCGGAGCCCGGCTTATGCGTAATTTTGTACCGATAGTCTGCTAGAAATGTCAGCCATCTGTGTACCCTGGCAATTGCCACGGCACCGCAATGTCGGTTTGGGTCGAAAAGAGCCGTCAGTGGTTGGTGATCCGTTAAAACGTTGAATGCCCTGCCATATAGATACTTGTGGAATTTTCTTACTCCAAATACTATGCTCAGTGCCTCTTTCTCTATTTGTCCGTAGTTCCGCTCGGACACTGACAGCGATCTTGAGGCGAAAGCGATAGGCTTCTCTTGGCCGTTCACGACATGCGATAGTACGGCTCCTAGGCCATACTCTGAAGCGTCACACGTAAGCTGAATTTCTTTTGCCACATCATATATTTCCAACACACTTTCATCCGTCAACAACGTTTTACACTTGTTGAACGCGTCGTCACATAGTCGGGACCAGTGCCACTTGGTTTCCTTGCGCAGCAAGCCATGAAGAGGCTCCAGGACTGTAGCTACATTTGGTAAAAATTTTGCGTAAAAATTTACCAGTCCCAAAAATGCCTTTAGTTGCGTGACATTGTCTGGCTTGGGTGCATTCTTTATCGCCCTTACTTTGTCACTGGTAGGGTGCAACCCATTGCCATCAACTTCGTGCCCCAAGTAGGTTACTCTTTTTTTAAACAAGCTGCACTTTTCCGCGTTGACCTTGATACCGTATTCGCTTAGGCGCATGAGTACTTGTTCCACTCTTTCACGACACTGCTCGTAGCTAACTCCCGCTACGATGACATCGTCAAGATAGCAAGCCGTGCCTTGCAAGCCCCTCAGGACTTGGTCCATTACCGCCTGAAATGCGGCTGGTGCACAGGCTACACCATAGGGTAGGCGCCTGTACCGGAAAAGGCCCATATGCGTGTTAATGGTGAGCAGTTCCTGAGCGTGCTCATCTAATTCCAGTTGCAGATACGCCTTACTCAGGTCGAGAACTGAAAACACAGCTCCACCTTGCAACGTGGTGAATATATCTTCAGGCAGCGGTAGAGGGTAATGGTCAACTACCACGAAAGGATTGACGGTGACCCGGTAATCCGCGCACAGTCGAATGCCATTATTCTTTTTCGGCACAACCACCAGTGGGGTGGCCCAAGCACTGTGCCTCACGCGGTACACAATGCCTGCCTTCTCCATATTAAGCAGCTCTTGTTCTACCTGCTCGCGTAACGCGTATGGCACTGGTCTCGCTTTACAAAAAACAGGAGTAGCGCCTTTCTTAAGCACAATACTAGCGTGAAACCCTTTAATGGCCCCGTATCCTGGTTGAAATACCTCGCGGTACTTATCAGTTATCTGTGCTTCTTCCCGTACGTTCTGCACCCGTACCACATTCAGCCAGTCGAGTTTTATTTTCGTTAGCCACTCCCGCCCTAATAATGTTGGCATTCTAGCCCCTGTGCTATCCTTAGCAATCACTAGTGGCAAGCGAACGTGTTGGCTCTGGTACTCTACATCAACATCCATAATACCTTTGACCGTGACAGGCGTGCCATTGTAGGTGACTAGCCTAACATCTGTTTCCCTGAAACTTGCATCGGGAAAATGTTTTAAACATTCTGTTTCACACATTACCGATACGGCTGCGCCTGTATCTAGCTCCATCGAAATCTTTTTTCCGTTTATCAGCAACGGCACCACAATGGCAGGCGTGCCCGACCTACGGTCTGTGTGACACAGTGTCAACAACTCATCACGCGTTGCATCATTAGCCAGGCAATGAATAGGCGCCCTAGTTTTACACATTTTGGCTACATGGCCTTTCTTGTTACATTTAAAACAACGGCTGTTCATGAACGGACAACTTACAGGAGAGTGCCGCCCACCGCAACGATGACACCCCTTAGTCTCTTGTGTACCTGCAGCTGGAGTGGTTTTCGGCATGAAACTCCGTGCGTAGTCCCCAGCGGGTGCTGGCCGTTGTCCAGCTGCCGTTTCCTTGTTCCAGTGAACGTCGCTGTCGACGGGGGTCCCTGTTGCGAGGGTCGCCACCATTTCCCGAGTGCCTCTAGTAGCAGATTCCATGGCTGCTACAATGCTGCAGGTGCGCTCCCAGGTTAATTCTGCATCAGGTGTCGCCAGAAGCCTGCACCGTATGCTGTCGGAACACAATCCCGCGATGAGACGATCTCGCAGGGCTTGCTCAAGAAATGTGCCGAACTCACATGTTGCAGCCAGTTTCTTGAGTCCTACTATGAAGTCGCTGATGCTTTCGTGCGGTTCTTGATTGCGTTGGTTAAAACGGTATCTTTCCGTAACCACGGAGCACTTTGGGGTATAGTGCTTTTTCAGCGTTGCGATGACCACGTCATACGTCTCCTGGGTAGGCGTTTTCGGCAGAAGAAGGCTCCTCAGCGTGACGTATGCCTTCTCCCCGATGGACGTCAATAGCACTTGCAACTTCTTATCCTCTGCGATGTCGTTAGCAGCTGCAAAACACTCAAATCGCTCGAAGAAAACATCGCAGTTGTCACCGTCCGGATCGAACTCTGGAAGCTTTCCGAGCATGGCACCACCCCGAACAGCTGCTGTTTTTCCTGCTGTCTGGATCCCATCCTCGTCGCCAATCATGTTGTAACTTCAGAGCCAGGGCATGCTTTTCGAATCCTTTATTCAGGCATGCCAAAGGGCAGCCTCACAACAGCACAACGAACACCGTAACATAGGGCACACGCCCCTATATACAAGTAGCTCCAGGTTACACATGCGCAGTGGCGATCATTCACTTATCACCGCAACTTGACAACTACGACAGGTGTAGCCTATCGCGATATGAACACAACACATATCTCTACCTGTACCTGAGGAGAAGTGGCGCACATGTCATCGACGCCTTTCGCCAGTGTGGTTGCTAGTTCTGCTGTATCTTCATTTAAGACATCGTTTAAATCACCTGAAATTATCACGAGGTTTCGTCTATCAGCTGTAGTTTTGAGTTTTGCGCTCGCTTGCCTCACGACTGCTTTCAGCTTGCGTCCTGGGAACGCCCCTACTGCAACCCTCTTGTCACCTCTTACCCTCTCATTGATGGCTTCCTTGCATCGATTTAAATTCGAGTCCTTGGCGATTATCACACGCTGTGACTTTTCAGCTGGAGCGTCTTGCACCTGGGGGCTACTTGCACCTGTGACGCCGGCTGCTTTGTCCACTCCCAGCCCCACCACTACCTCGCTGAAGCTGGGCCTTGCGACAATTGATCCGGCTGAACCTGTTTTTTCCAAACTTGCTTGCTCTTCCTTCTCCGCCATTCTGGTTGCCGGTTCTCTACTGTTCTCTCCGTAGGCCGCTCCTTTGTTCAGCTTCGCTAGTGCTTCCTCGGCGGACTTCAGTCTTTCTCCCATTGCCCCCGTTTTCTCTTGCTCTGTCGCCAATGCAGTCTCGAGCTCGGTGATTCTCATCAGCAGTTCACTCTGGGCAACCATCATTTTCTTCATTTCTTCCTCGACCTCACATTGCCTACACTTCGCGTCAGCCTCTTCTCTATCCGCTTCTACACTTGGGTCCACTTTCAAACCCACTCCATATCCTGAACACTCTACAGTCTTTTTAACCATGTCTTTCTGACACCAATTGTCCCTATACTCGATAATTACTAAACTCGAGCCCTGCACTACGAAAAAAAAGAAAGTCTAAGCTCTAATACAAAAATTTGCGTGTTCAATGTACGCGCACCTCCCCCACGGGGTGGCAAAAGAAAAAAAAACAACAAAAAATTCAAACACACACACGCAATACTAATAAATACCTGGTGACTTGCCCCCGTAAAAGCCGTACCATTAAACAAGTGCTACGAAGATTTCAACTGCTGCCTTATAATTATTAAGACAAGCTCAAAACATGCAAAAACACTTATCTGTGCAGTCGATTGGGAGCGCTCAGAAAACACGTTCATTGAACTAAGCAAGCAGAACCATGGCCTTCGAGATGACTGAAAATTGTTCAATGGCTGTTGCTGTTGTGATTCCCGCTACTTTCGCTCTGCTCCTGCTAGTGTAGGCAGCGGTGCAGTAAAGCCGGGCAACGTTGTGCACAGCAACAGTGGCGTTTGACAGACGACTTTCAGGCGGGCGATTTGCAGTGTGCAAATGCGATGCAGACCACTAAAACGGTGATTTTATTTCAAAATAAGCAGTTCCATGGCACAAAAGTAGCACTGCGAGGTTTCTGGACCGCTTTTTCAGCAAGAAACCTCAACAACATTTGCCTTTGGTGCCAATCGTACATGCCATGTTGAGCCGCCCGTGCATGGAGCCACTCTATCGACGCTATTCAGTAAAAGCTCATTTATCCAGATCTCGGTAACTCGAAAGTTCGGTTAACTCAGACACGCGGCATGGTCCCGGCAAAACTGTGTATATTTCAACGGTGTCGATTGCTCGTTAATTCGGAGGGATTTAGACTCGCACCGGTTAACTCGTATGATTCCAAAGAGGGCTATCGGGGCTTTATGCTTTCGGTGACTGATTCCGGTTTCGGAAAGCATGAAGTCCCGGCTCCGTCGTGTGTTACGGCGGCGGAACCGAAGATTTGGAGAAACCGAATGAACAGCAGCAGAATATGATCATGATGATAGTGAATGAGGGGGAAAGTGGCCAGGTGGTGCTAGTCGCCACCCGACGGAAGCGTTTGGGCGGCTGGTGCATCCATAGTCTGTGAAATGCGCCGCACAGGAGAGTTCGCGGAGACGCCGCTACCCCGATTGCCCGCGACGCCTACGCTGCTTATTTGTTTGCATAGTGACTTCACGCATAGTGTGGCAAGCTCGGGTACATCAAAAGAGTAGTCTGTTGGGCAAGGTGGCGCTTTGACATAGAAGCCGTCGTTACATTCCGAGGCTGTGTTTGTGCGCGTTGAGGACGGTGTGGCTGTTGGTGGTTTACTGACTGATTATCACAAATTATTGGAAGTGCTTAAAGAGAATCAGACTCACTGTTCCGGTGATGAGACTCAAGATGAGCCGACACGACATCGCACTGTGGAGGAGGCCACCGAAGCTCTCGCTGTCCTCGCGGAGCTCTACATCAGTTCTCGCGACAGTATAGAAATTACACGACCACCACAGTACACCACCACCACATGGAGTTGAAGAAGATTGTTCTACAGTCGAACCTTGCTACAACGAAACTCACGGGGCGCGGGAAATATTTCGTTGAAGGGAGAATTTCATTGTAGTGAAGTTGAAAAAATATAGCTGATCTGAGCTAGCAAAACAAAGGCACGTTTATTTTTAAAATAAAAAAGTATCTGCTGCTTCCTATTCTTTCCCAGCGGCGTCATGATGCAATTTACTGTCATGCATAGCGAGGCCATGGGGAAAACGACGCTGAAACAACGCCTACAACCGCTTTCGTAAACATACAAAACAGTTGCATTAGCACGTTAACACCAGCAGCCGTCCGCCGTCATGTGTATCCGACAACGTCGAGATGGAGGCAGGGTATCGTGGAGCGGTGACTTCTGCCTTATTCTATACCATTCTTATCATCCATCATTCACAGCTAGCTGATTTGGTTGATAATGCAAACGAACAGCAGCTCTGATTAGGTACCAGACTGGCCAAGCACGAATAAAATGATAAGCATTGGAATCGGAAAAGGCATCGCACCGCGGTTGTAGGAAAACCATGAACAGAGCGACTGAGCTTTGGCTTCGGATCGTCTGTGGCTCGAAAGCAAGCCAGTGGTAAAAGCATGGCCATCCTGAATGTAGCAGGGCAGTCTCATTGCCATCGCTATCGAGCAGTGCCCATGCTCAGTAGCGGCAGTTTCTGGTAGTGCCAACGCGTGTTTTAGACTTCGTTGACGTATTTTCAGTTTCTCAAAATGCATCACAGTGTTAAAGATTGGGTTTCCTGTATAGCAATAAATATCTGAGCCTGGCATTGCATCGTGAAATTTCATTGAAGCAGGACAGCAGAACAAAAATATTTCGTTGTGGCGACAATATTTATGCATTGACTCCTATGGACTGCTGACAGGAAACCGTGAAGTTTTCGTTGAAGCGGCGTTCGTTGTAGCGGAGTTTGACTGTAGCACTAATTCAAATGACGAGGTAGACTAAGTAGGCTAAGTTGGGCTAGAGTGCAACACCGACATTTGATTCTAAGGGCGTGGTCGCAATCGCTAGGGTGCGTGCTATCTCTTTGCGAGATAGCACGAAGAAGAGACGGTGTTAAAACGCGAAGAGACGGTGTTAAAAAAGCAATCCTCTCTGGAGCGATCATATTTGCTTACACCGTTTTGTAGGGGTTCTGCAATATCGGATCCAAAAGAGTTGGCTGCCAGCTTTATTCCATACATCATTACAATTTCTTGCTATCACTTTCATTATAATGCATTCAATGCGCCGTCGTGTTACCAGAGTCAATCGCCTAAACGTGAAGGCTACAGTCCTGCGAACTCGCAGCGCAAGACTGCAAGGTGTGTGATGAATTGACCTCCTATGATCCATCGTTGTCATCGTGGTGTTGGAGAGTTTCCATCAGCACTTAGTCTGGCATCTCCAGAGTAGTAACAACACGGTTGTCTGCATTAAAGAGAGAGAGAGAGAAAGGTGGCTGATCCCTCTATATAGCAATCGGTATAACACGAAAGTGAAACGTCTTCACAGAGGTAATTGAGTGTTTATTGTGCATTGTTTTAGCAACAACAACAAATTCCAAAGCCACGTTAAGAACGCAAGCAGCTCAATATTTGCAGCGCACATTTCAAGCCTTTTCGCCATATAAGCTGAGGAAAAAAGAAAGGGATCGGAACTAGTTGGAACGCGATTGAAAAATAGTCATTTATATTAGGAAATATGCACTTTGTGGGCTTTAGCGTGGTACAGTGTTTGATATATCGGCTGTTTCACTGTGCAGAGGTTCGATAAACGTGTGCATCAGCCCTATATTGTTGCATGAGCTGTTTCAGAGAATTCAACTGTTTGACATAGCCAATAATTTGATATATCAGAGTTTGATATATCTGGAATTCTCTATGTACCCATTTTTAAGAGTGTAATTACTATCATCAGGCCCTGGAAACTCTGTTCTAGTTTTGGTTTCAAGGAACATGCAAGCTCGTAGTGGTTGCCGGGCATCCTAAGATCTGGTTGAACGAAGCGAGTTTGGTGTGAATGTTCGCATTTGTTAGCTTTCACAAGTCTTTACAAATAAAGGAATCCGATACCACTGTGAACTACTTTTCTTTCAGCTATATGTCTTTTTATTTCTTACTTTCTGAGTATCAAATCGGGCAATGTCCGTGACGTGGTTGACTTGAGTTCGTTGTACTTGGCTTTGTTCCTTCTCGCCTTGTGTGTTTGGATGCTCCTTGTGTTTAAAAGCAAGGTTTGGTTTATTGTTCGCAGTAGTAGATGCGGAGAACGGCATCAGAAGTTTACCATGCGGAAGCTGACCACAAGTCTTCATGCTGCCTCCTATTTCTTTTCTTTTTTTCTCACTGCCGTCCTGTCAGTGAGGAAACTTCTAGAAAATGAGTGTTCTTGCTTATAGCTTCAGAAAGCTGGGTGCAGTGCATGGGGTGGACTGCGATATTTTCGTCGCAAGTAAACTGCAGCGGGTCCCACATAAGCGCGCGCCTCTCACGTGCTTTGAAGGCCTCTTTAAGTTTTTTTTTTTCACTTTGAACACGCCGTGCCATATTTTTATCGTGACTGTTTCGGATGTTCGCTAGTTGGTAAGTCATTAGGACATATGGCAGCCCACACCAGGTTAAACAATGAACACGCTGGTGTGCGATGCCATGTGCCCTTTGTTGTAAAAGTAGGAGGCATTAAAAAAATATTCGGTATAACTAAACTGAGCTTCGTAGGCAGCATAGGAAAATTGAAAGTGCACCAATATGTGGTCAATATAACTGATAGATCACTATATCTTGGATCGGTATAAGTAGGCGAAACTGTATAACACAGTGTGGGCTGAAGATGGGTGAACACTATTTATAGCTGAGTTGCACTTGGCAGGTGCATTAAGGTGACTGGGGAGAGGCTGTTCATCATATAGTCAACACATACCTATTTGCACCATGAATCATTTCAAGTGATCATGAACCATTGGTGATAGCGAATGACTGATGTGAGCTTGCATGTGCAGGCGGAAGAACGTTTGGCGATGGTCGAGGAGCGTCGGCTGATTGATGAGGCCCGCAGGCAGTTGGAACAGGAGCAGGAAAAGAAAATGCGCCTCGACCAGCAGGTCATCCTGAACAAGGGCCGTGTGCGACCAAAACTCTCCTTTTCACTGAAGCCAACGGTCTGAGGGGACGCCTTTCCAGTGTGCGTATGCTAAGGTCTTCCTGCCCCTTGCAGCTATGTGAAACATGTCGTAGGAGAGGCGGCCGTGCCATTCTAAGGACCACCTTGATTGGACCTTGTGTTTGGACGCTGGCCCTTTGAACTTTTGTCAAGCCGTGCAGGCTCTGTGCTTCAGGCCTTGTAGACTTGTCCACCCATCTAGTGTGCTACTCGAGTGCTACAAAAGGCTGACTGCAAATCTTCAATGCAGTAGCAGCTTGCTACGCAGATTGTGATGCAGAAGGTAACATTAGGTGTGGTTCAATGCCCCAAGGAACTGAAGTCATTGCTGAGCAGAGTTCTTGCCGTTGCGCGTGTGGAAGTGCTGTTGATGCTTACAGATTTTGTACAGGTGGATAACTTCTTAAAAAACAGTAAAAGCTGTTAGTCTGCAGAGGACACATGCATGCCTATTCTGCATTGAGACCTCTTGCGGGCTTTCTCCGCGCGTATAATTTGAGGACATTGTTTGTGCTGTCTCATTTTTATTGGTCAGACCACTGTGAAAAGACTTCAGTTTTCAAAGGTGCCACACATGGGCAGCAATTACCGGCGATTCCCAGCTAGTATTGCCATGTAATCTTGTCACTCGTGCCAATTGGTATGTGATCTATTGCGAAGTCTCCCTGCACATATTCTTAAGTGATGAATTGAATGATTGGTATAGTGCGTTTCGCTATAGGATAATTTCTGGCCAAACTTTGTCAAGTAATCTAAGCTCTAGGTATGTCGAAGAAACAGTCTCGTTCTAAAAGCAGTTGTTGGCATTAGTTTGAACTTGGGCAGTTGTAGTGACCATTTTTGCGAGAAGCACTGCATGCTGTGTGTATTGTGTAAACAGCACTGCTTGTAAATATAAACCTCCATTTTTTTAATGCATGGCTACAACTATAAAATACTTCGAGGACACTTGTTTGAAGCTGTTAGTAGGTGTGCCGAGAGTGCCATGTAAGAATAATCGAATTTTTCTTCAGGAGAGGGTGCACTTCTCTGTGACGATTTTGGCATCTCGGTGAATTGTGTCATGCATTAATAAAACAGTGTTAATGCATGCTGGTACTGTTTGTCAGTCTTGCTTCTATGAAGCTGCTACACCCAATATAAAAAATTATATTACCAAAGTGTAACAAATTATGCCACAGGATGAACAAAGGATTCTGATGCAGCTGGTTTGACAGTACCAACACCATAGCATTTTTGGTGGGTGCTCATAGTGTAATAATTGTTTTTTTTTCTTTTCATCACGCTTTTTCATTGGCTGCATGTTGCGATTTCTGCCATCCTGATGTACATCTACATTTAGGTGACCTTAGTGAACCATTCTTCTGCTAGGATACCTCTTTATTTTTAAAAATCGGATTCATTGCCAGCTCCGAAGATACTGAGCGTCTACAGCAGGCCCGTAGTCGGAGAAATGCCCTAGGGCACTCCCACCCCCTAAATTTGGGTGGGAGGGGTTGTTTTGCCCATAATAATGAAATGGGCGTTCTTCAAGGTCTCAAACAAGTGCCCTTCACCCTAAAGAAAGATTCCTGGCGACGAGCTATAATACAGCTAGTGCCTCTTCTATTTGGTGCCCTAGAAGTGTCAGAATCAAGCATCAGAGACAGCAGTGGAGTTTGGCTAAAGGAATTCAGAAGCGACTCCTCTTATCTCAATCACACACACACACACTAGCAGAAGGATGGTGCTAATGTGTCAAGTGCAAACACGTAATCGACCCATCCAACAATGCCATCAGACACAGCATTGACAAGTGACCTGGCATACTATTTTAACTATGTCACATAAGTGTCAGTGCACATTATAGTTAGTGGGATTTCTCTGCCCTTGTTTTCTACTCTGCGCTGTCACCTAGGAGTGCTTGATTGCTTCGCCGTTAGATCTATGCCCTTCATTACAGCCACAGCTAGTGTTTGATATAAACAGGCCTATGGATTTAGATAAATGCATTTTGTGACGAGACCATGGACCGAGCTAGACTGCAGCTGTGGTAAACTTTATCATTGCCTTTGAAATTGGTGTTATAGTGTTTGCTTTTAAAACGTCACTTGGGAGTTCCGGTGTTATAGTGTTTGCTTTTAAAACGTCACTTGGGAGTTCCGGTTACTGAGATTAAAAATTGTTAATAGCTTAACGAATCGCAATGGAATACTAAGGAAGGATAAAATAAATATTGCATAGGGGTGACATATAGATGCTGCAATCAGTATACTGGGGCTGTAGTGAAGCCGGAGCATAAAATCAAGTACCGGGTAATGAGTGTTTACTTATCGTGTTCTATAAAGTTTCTAAAGAAGTGTCAGTGACTTGTTAGTGATCACAAGTTAAAAAAAAAAAGCTAAGCACAATTTAGCCATATACTTGCGGTGGTGGTGAGTCCTTTTCATTTCAGAAATAGGAAGTAAGGAAAATTGTCATGAAGGCGAGTAGCTTTGCATCTAGCATGTAGTTTTCTTGACTTGTGTCACGTGGAGCCTTATTTGGCAAGCTGATTCAGTAGGTGCTCATGCACGTTGTTTTGTGTTTGCTAAAAGAAGGGCTCTGCTTCGCTATGGAAGTCTTTTGATTGACTGCTGTGCAACCAACAACTTGTGCTAGAGCAACTTTATGGTTTTGAAGGTTGCTGCAGTGAATGGCTCATGCCCGCCCATGACATGGTTGCGTGAACCTGATGGCTTTTTTTTAATAGCCTTTATTGGCACATTTGACCATGGTTGTACATTATTGCAGTGTAGAAATGGCTGCTGTACTATAGTGCAGGTTTAGAGAATCAATATGTGGATGCGAAGTCGTGTCCTGGTTTGGTGTGCACTATGTACCTCTGTTGCCTCTGCAAGCATAGACTGGCTTTGAGAGGTTGTTGTGGCTGGTCACAGTCGCTCTAGCTGCGCTGATGCTCTTGGTAAGTACTCTTACTCTACTAAAAAGCACCACGAATGCTTCCTTATGTGCTTTAAGTGTCTGTTAAATACTTTTCAGCAGCTACAAATGAGGCAGTCATTGAGACAGTATAAATGGCATGTCTTTAATTGGGTCTGAATTGTAGCACTATCTAGTTATGAAGATCACCTGTATTAGTGGCAATATGAAAAATTGCCAGGAAGCAGGATGTCATGTTTACCTTACACTTTTCTTGTTGTTTTTACTTGCAGTGTAGAAGATGCCAATAAAAAATTTTGCATGCAGTTGTTTGGTCTGGTTGATGCGCACGAACATTTCAGAGAGGGGAAATGTTCCAAGCTCACTACCTTCTAAACAGTTTCTACATTACCTCGTCTTTGATGCGTCTATCCTTGTAGCACAAAAGGGAGAAATAATGTTTTATATTTATTTATCAGAGACCATAATGACCTGAAGACTTCAGAAATAAGAGCTCAAGGTTTAGAAAATGTGTATACCATATAATTTTTGGCTTGAATCTTTTATTAAGACCACCCACAGAACGTTTTTAAGAACATTAAACGTGAGTTAGTGAACAACTTTATTCACTTCCTGCAAGTTACTGGGCTGGGTTCACACTTAGGAGCTGGTTGAGAGACCATGTCTCTCAGCAGCTTCTTTGGCCTGCTGGATTGCCCAGAGTTGATTATCTAGTCCTGAGCTGAGCAGCGCGATCCGCCAACGCTCCCGTAGGTCCTCATTGGAGGCTGCGTCTCTCATTTTGCCAATTAGTGCTGGACACTACCAGAGAATATGTGCTAATGTGGCCCTATTACTACAATACTTGCACGAATTGGTCATATACAAGTCGGGGTAAATGTGTTTCACAATTACGGGATTAGTGTAGGTGCCTGTTTGTAATTGCCGCCATTGAACGGACTGGGCCCGGTTGAGCTTGGGGAGAGGCGGGAAGTATTCCCGCCGTTGAAGTTTATATTGTTGGATAATGTCGTTGAATTTGGTAAGTCTGTCCCCCCACTCCCACTCCTCCACAAGAGAGTCCGTACGGGTGGTGTCAACCACTGACGTTGCCCGGAACGTGAGACCTCGAGCCACGTCTTGCGCCACCTCGGTAAGATTGACCTCCGTGTGGTCGACGGGTGTGTGGGCGTGAAACCAGAGAATGCATGCAATTTGGTCATCAGAGCGGGCTTTGCCTTTTGTAAGGACTTTCAGCGCCACTGGAGAAATCCTACCATTTGCGAAATTTCGGACTGCTGTTTGTGAATCACTGATAATATACTGGGCATCGGTATGAGCTATGGCGAGCGCGATAGCGACCTCCTCTGCTGTATCCACGTAATTTGTACGATCACTGCAGAAACAAAAGGGCGATAGTTTCGATAGAACGCTGCATCGATGAAGACCGCCTCCTTATTCTTCTATAAGTTCGGAGCATAATTTAACATTCGAAGTAATCCCATTTTATCAAAGGGATTGCTGGATACCTAACATATCCCACTGCATTATTAAAAGTCTTTTTCTAGACATTCTTATAATGTCATGCAAAAGTTTTTGCTGTTTTTTTGTAATCAGTGCATGTTTATTGGAACCCCTTTTTGCCAAAGTAGTTAATTAGATACGCTATTCCATAGTTATTATTGCAGAGTGAATGTTCAAGCTACAATTCCTGTACAGCATCAAAATGCAATAACTGCAGTATTACATGCCATGCGACCAGATAACATTAAACGGAAGTGGCAAAAGAATTCAAAGTGTTCCAGTAGCTCAAATGACGCTATTTGTAATATCCAACCTTTGAGAACACAACTCTTTGTTGCAGGATTCTTAATTAGCTAAATTGTCAAACTAAAGTACATGCCAAAACTTTGAATTTGGCACAGTCATTCTGCAGTTTGTAAATACCGTCTCAATTAGCTTTGTTGAATGAAACACTAGAATGAAATGAAGAGGAATTGTCGCTGTAGTCAATTCGGCAAAGAGGGGTGGGGGGGGACTCCTCTGTTGAGTTTTGTTGAGGTCCCAACTATAACAATCCTCCATGTTGAAACGTTTCCTGGACGCTTCATATTTTGCAGAACTTTTCGCTTGTAAGAAGGAGGCAAAGAGACAGAATGGAGGATAGGCAGGGAGATAAACTAGCGCCCAGCTTGCTTGCCTACTGATGGGGAGAAGAATGAGAGAGTAAAAAATAAAGATTTCACAACGCGCACTCGCACAGAGTATCACAGATGGTCGCTCAATAAGCTTTTTGCTGGTCCAAACAGCACCAGATCGCCGAAAGTTATAGTGGTGGTGCTTGGTCTCCGAAATTGTCGACCGCGGGCCGTAGGGCCCTTTTCGGAGGCCTTCATTCACGTCATGCTTTGGGCATGGCCTCCGAGATTGCGGGCGCGTAGCGTTGTTCTCTCCGGTCGTCCCAATAGCCGCGCTCCCCAGAAAAACCAGCGAGTATCGCCTCACGCGCCCGGCTACCACAAGGAGGCGCGTTTAATGTGGGTTTCTTTATGGTGTGATTTTTTAAATGTGATAGCAATTATATGGACAGTCTCGGCTGGTTTTTCGCCGCCACCGCTGTCATTCACGTATATGTATGCGTATGCATATATATACGGGGAAGGATGCGCTAGCTTTCTGTTTCTGCGGAGTGAACATCGCCTTTCCGGCCGGGGCCGGCTGCTTGACCGCTTATCTCGTAAGCTCCTGAGCGAACAAGGGGGCGGGGGGAGGCGCCCATGGTTGTCGAGCTATCACGGCAATGATCTGCGCGCGCCTTGTGTTCCCACAGCAGGGGGGAGCTTCTACGGGCTGCATTCTCAATACGAAAAATAAAAAAAATGGTGCCAAGAGTGTACCTAAAGCGGCCGTGTTGTCTTACATCAGCGTTCTGTAGAGTTACACGAGATCAGATATAAATAAGGTGACTACCATCCTCACTGCGTATATCAACGCCATCACTACGCACGAGCCCTTTTGTGGTCATCTGACCGCGCTGCAGGACTTTGTTACTTAGCATGTGCATGTTTACTACTATTAATATTGCTTTTAAAAATGCTAGCCTTGCTTCGTAAGACATTCGAATACGTTGCTATCACATCATTGCTTCGCCCTTATGGGGAAAGTGTTACTTTTTTGGCTATCGTGCGTCTAACATATTTTGAGACCCTAGAGGCAAGATTTAAAACACAATTAATATTATATATATATATATATATATATATATATATATATATATATATATATATATTGTAAGGCAACGCTTTGGCTGCAAGACACTTCTTTTACTTGCCGAGCCTCTGCCCCACAACACAGGTCAGGCTGATGATGATGAGTATGTACATATGATAAAATGACGCGCATGAATAATGCTCACACTTATTTCCCCCCCACGCTTGAGTGGCCAGCCCGGACGCGTCTTAGACGGAAACGGAACGTCGAACGAATGGCTTCAGACGCGATACGTGGACAATCTCCGAACGACGACAGCGACGATCCGAAGAAAGGTCGCTGGGAGTGACACGGTAGTTCACTGGTGACGTTTGTTCATTGGTTGTATAGGGTCCAATGAAGCGTGACTGAAATTTATCGCACAATCCTGGAGTACGAATGGGCGTCCAAAGCAACACTTCATCCCCAGTACTGAAGGAGACGTCGCGATGAGAGCTGTCGTAGCGCTGCTTGCGATCTTGCTGATTGGCTTCTGTATTAAGGCGAGCCCGTTGCCGACATTCCTCGAGCCTTGTGATGAACTGCTTTGATACGGTTGCCGAGGCGTCAGTTGGAACACTTAGGAAAGAGACGTCGATGGTGAATGTCGGTGAACGGCTGTACACGAGGTAGAAAGGCGAGTAGCCAGTAGTTCTTTGCACAGCAGTGTTATGGGCAAACGTCACAAAAGGCAAAATCGTATCCCAGCTGTCGTGGTTTGGTGCGATGTACATCGATAGCATGTCTGTTAGTGTCCGATGGAATCTCTCTGTCAGCCCATTAGTTTGGGGATGGTAGGCTGACGTCGTCTTATGTACTGTACCACAGGTTGTGAGCAGGGTTTCGATTATTGTGGACAGGAAAGTTTTGCCGCGATCACTCAGGAGGACGCGAGGTGCACCGTGGCGCAGTACAATGGCGTTGAGAAAGAAGTCTGCGACGTCTGAAGCAGAACTTGCGCGTAGTGCAGCAGTCTCTGCGTACCGTGTCAGGTGATCGACAGCAGTCACAATCCAACGATTACCTGCTGGTGTGATGGGGAGAGGTCCTAGTAGGTCTATGCCAACGATGGTGAAAGGAGTCTCGGGACACGGGATGGGTTGCAGAAGGCCGGCAGGAGACGAAGTTGGCCGCTTCCGCCGTTGACACAGATGGCAAGATGCAACGTATTTGGCCACAAAGGTAGAGATGCCAGGCCAGAAGAAACGTTTCCTGATGCGGCTTTGTGTTTTGTGAAATTACAAGTGGCCTGCAGATGGGTCGTCGTGAAAGGCTTCAAGGACTTGGTGACGTAGAGAACGTGGAAGTACTGGAACCCAGTGGTCTCCATGAGTAGTGTAAACGTAACAATGGAGCACATTGTTATCGAGCTTAAATTGCCGTAGTTGTCGGCGCAATCTAGCATTAGGAGTAGATGATATTCCATTTAGGCGTTGAATAATGCTATTGCAAAATGGATTATCACGCTGGCGTGTGGCGAACTCGGTGTAGTGATTTGAAGCCGGCGTGTCGATAACCGCAAGTTGTGATAATGTGAGGGGTGACGCAGAGTTTTGTCCACCAGATGAGCAATCACCCGACGTACTCGATGATGACAGTGGAAGGGGACAGCGAGAGAGAGCATCTGCATCTTGGTGTTTTTTGCCAGACTTATAGATGACGTCAAAATCGTACTCTTGTAGGCGGAGCACCCAACGGCCAAGGCGACCAGACAAGTTTTTCAGTGACGATAGCCAGCACAAGACGTGATGGTCTGTAATCACTGTGAAGTGGCGTCCGTAAAGATACGGTCGGAATTTTTGTACGGCCCGAACGACAGCAAGGCACTCCTGCTCAGTTATGGAGTAGTTCTGTTCAGCAGTCGTAAGAGCCCGACTAGCATACGCAATAACTCTTTCCCGTGAAGTGGCATCCCGCTGTAGAAGAACTGCACCAATGCCATGGCCACTCGCGTCGGTGTGGAGACATGTAGGTGCGTTCTCGTCGTAATGGCACAGAACAGGGTCGGATGTTAAAGCATGCTTTAGGGCTTGAAAGGCACGCTCGCAGTCGTTGTTCCAAGCGAAAGTTGATCCGGATGTCAGCAGCTTATGCAGTGGCGACGCGATGGTAGCAAAAAGGCTGATGAAGTGGCGGAAGTAGGACGCCAGGCCCAGGCAACTTCGTAGGTGTTTCTGATTTTCTGGCCGAGGAAAGCGTATCACGGCAGTAAGCTTGTCAGGAACCGGGCGAACGCCATCTTTGCTGACAAGATGGCCCGACACCTTGATGTTCTTGTTGGCGAAATGGCATTTCTTTGTGTTTAGCTGAAGTCCAGCATTAGAAATACACGTCAAAACTTCGTCAAACGATCAAGGTGCTGACGAAAAGAAGTGGAGAAAATGACGATGTCATCTAGATAACAAAGACATGTTTTCCATTTTAGGCCGCGTAGAACTGTGTCAATCATGCGTTCAAACGTGGCAGGAGCATTACATAAACCGAATGGCATCACATTGAATTCATACAGCCCGTCTGGTGTTGCAAATGCAGTTTTTTCTTTGTCCGCTTCGTGCATAGGTATTTGCCAATAACCAGACCGTAAATCCAGGCTGGAGAAAAAATTCAGCGCCTTGCAGACAGTCAAGTGCGTCGTCGACCTGTGGGATCGGGTACACGTCTTTTAAGTGCTCGATAATCGACGCAGAATCGCACCGAACCGTCCTCCTTTCGGCCTAGCACTACAGGGGATGACCACGTGCTAGACGAAGGCCGGATAACATCTCGTTTGAGCATATCAGCAACGTTGTTCTCGATGATTTTCCGCTCTGCGGATGACACTCGATATGGGCGGCGGTGTACAATTGTATTGCCTTCCGTTTCAATTCGATGTACGGCGACGGAAGTGCGGCCCAAAAGCTTGGAATTTACATCAAATGAAGCACTGTGTTTTTGAAGGATACCCAAAAGTTCTTGCTTTTGCGCTGACGTGAAATCGGGATTTATTGTGGCTGTTAAAGCAGCCGTCGTAGCATCGTCATCAGTACTCGTAGAGAAAGTTGGTGCGTCTGCGTGAAGGGGCACCAGAGAAAGTGGTTCGGTGTCTGTGAAACAAACCACACTGGTGCCCTGGGGCACTGCAACAGGCAAAGAAGTAGGGTTAACTGCCGTAACTAATGCTCTGCCATAATGTAAGCGCACCAGGCTAGGAGTGATGGTAAGCCCACCAGAGATGTAGCGTCCACACGGTGCTAGGAACACATCACCAGTACTGATCTTATCTGATGTCAGGGTCAGAATATGCTCATTGCCTGGAGGAATAAAACAGTCATCAGCGGTGACGAAGCGCTGGCTATGAGTATCTTTATCGGACGAAAGCGCAGTATCTGACATACGAATGATCCTCTGACGGCTAGATATCACGGCTGAAGCTGAGGAGAGAAAGTCCCACCCTAAAATGAGCGCATTAGTACACGATGACAGAACGAGGAACTGTATATGGTGAAGGATGCCCTCAATAAAAACTCGTGCTGTGCAAACACCAGAAGGCTGAACGAAAACCGCATTAGCACAGCGAAGGGGAGGGCCATCATACGGTGTCTACTTTGCGCAAACGGGAACACAAGTCCACACTAATAACTGAGAGCGATGCACCTGTGTCCACCAAGGCTTCAGTCCATATACCCTCAACACACACTGAAAGTACACTTGAAGGGCGTTCCGGAGGAGTTAGATGCAGTCCGCCAAATGCAGCTTTCCCTCCTGAAGCTGCACTGTTTAGTTTTCCGGGCGGTGATCAGACGCCGTGGTAGCCGGACGAAGTGGTGAGAAGGAACGGTGCATAGGTGATGGGGAGCGACGGCGTGAGGAGCGGAATGTACTGGCTGCGTGGGTGGTGGTGGTGGTGAAAACATTTAATAACCATTAAATGGTTACAGAGAGGTGATTGGGTTGGGGCCTTATTGGCCTCCTACCCTCACAGCACTAGGTGGAACCCCTATTCTGGGGCTCCATTGGCAAGCAACGCCGCCCGCGCCCGTTGAACCAGAGCCTCTTGGGCCTTCAGGTCTTGACAGCCGAGCAGGGCCGCCTGCCTCCCAGTCCTCTCTCGTGGGATTGGGGTCGGGGGGGATAGATGGATTAGACTGGCACGCCCAGATGATGTGGATGGTGTCAGCCACCTCACCACAGAACTGGCACGTGCCATCAAAGGATGAATTGAAATGTTTTAGCACCGCCGGGCACAGTACAGTATTGGTAAACAGTTTTAAAAGGAGGCGCTCGTCAGCGCGATGCAGTCCCTTACAAGGGTCTGGATAGCTCCGGTGCTCCTCCTTGTAGTAATTGTAATATCTTTGAATGAAAGGGCCGAATTGTCTGATTGCGAGTAGGCTTCCAAAGACAGGGAGATAGCCAGGGAAGAAAGTGCGCGGGCGGCCTGATCAGCCTGTTCGTTACCCCTGAGTCATTGGTGACCAGGGGCCCAAACCAGATTTCGCGGAGTTGGATTAACGTATCGGCAGCTAGGTTCCCGTATGCGCTGAGCAAGCGGTGAAGCCCACCCTAGCTGATAGTTCCGACAGGCCCCTCGTGAGTCGGTGATGATATGTTTAGAAGAGGGATAGGTGAGAGCCAGAGCGATGGCAATCTCCTCCGCGTGTGTTGCGCTGTAGGCTTTGAAAGTGAGCCCGTTTACGGTGTTTGCGTTGTGTATGACTGCGGCCGTGTACCACCCCCCATGGTGCGGGCTGGCAACGTCCACGTAGCACACGTGTTCCTCTTGACCAAAGTGTCGCTGCAACGCTTCCGCGAGCGCCTGGTGGCGACCACTGTGGTTTTCTTTGGACATGTTGCGGGGAAGGGGTCGGACCTGGAGGGCGCGTCTCCAAGGTTCTGGCACTCTCACCCTTTCCTCAATATAGTAATCGTGTTTGATGTGTATTCGGTCCAAGAGGCGGCGACGGGAATGGGTTTGTGCAAGGCGCGTGTATTGGTTAACGAGGTGGGCTTCTCGAAGTTCCCGGTAGGTATTCACCACGACAAGGGCCAGAAGTCTCCGGTTGGACGTGGTGATAGGGAGGTTGAGAGCCCGCTTGATAACTTTACGGTGGATGACCTCGAGTTGATCATCCTCGTGTTTGCGTAGGTGCAAGTAGGGAGTCGAGTAGAGTATTCTACTCGTTACGAAAGCATAGGCAAGCCGCATTGCATCCCTGCTTCGTAATCCGCCCCGCTTGTTGGCCACCCGGCGGACCATACGGCCCACCTGGTCTGCCACCGTGCGAAGTTTGGCTATTGTGGTGTCGGCCTTGCGTTGGTGATGTATGAAGAGGCCAAGGACGCGGATCTCCTTGGCCTCACGGATCGGTCCCGAGGGAAGACTGATATGGAGCTGAGTTGGGTCCTGAGGGGAGGGACGTACGTCCACAAATTCTGCCTTAGCCGGGGCACACTGGAGTCCGCAGTACGTTGCTTAGTCGTCGACTTTAGTCGCTGCTGCTTGCAGGCATGACTCCATGTGACCCAGGTTACCTTGCGTGGCCCAGATCGTGATATCATCCGCGTAAAGAGCATGATGTATCCCTGGTAGAGAAGCCAATTTAGGGGGAAGGTGAAGCATGGCTATATTAAATAGGAGGGGAGAAAGGACCGCGCCTTGAGGAGTTCCCCTCGAGCCGATGACGTAAGGCCCATGTTCCTCATCTTGTATGCGTATGTAGGCTTGACGGTCTGTAAGAAACTGTCTAACATAATTGAATGTTTTATAACCACAGTTGGTCTGACTGAAGTGGTCAAGGATTACCTCATGCTTCACGTTGTCGAATGTCCCTTTAAGATCCAAGGCCAGGACTACCTTGTCATTGTTGGGGCATTCAACAGGATCTAATATGTCATGGTGGAGCTGTAGAAGTATATCCTGGGCTGACTTCTGAGGGCGGAATCCAAACATGGTGTCCGCAAAAGTGTCCCGTGTTTCTAGAAACTCGGAGAGTCTGTCGCGCACCATCGTTTCCATCAGCTTGCCGACACAAGACGTGAGGGAGATGGGGCGAAGGTTCTCCACGTGAATAGGTTTACCTGCCTTCGGGATGAAGGTCACGAGAGCTGATTTCCATTCAAGAGGGAGAATAGTTTCTCCGTCCCAAATGCTATTGATGTATTTGAGGAGCGTGGCGTAGGCTGCGTCGGGAAGATTGGCCAACAGTTTGACCGTCTGGCTGCGTCGAAGTGCTGTGGAGATGGTGAGCGGCGTTGGTACAGTTGATATGGGTGGCGATGTTGTGGAGCAGGGGCAAACTCATCTTTCTCGAAGTCACCATAGCCCCGCCTTTCGTCTTGTTGACGTCGACGACAGAACCGTGAGATGTGGCCACGTATTCCGCAATAATAGCAAATCGGTCGAGTTGGACGCCAGGCATGGAAAGAAGGAGGTGGTGCCCTTGGGACAAGGGCATTCAGTGAGGGCTGCGTAGTTGACACATATTGCGGTGATTGCTGAGAAGGTGACGCTGCAACTACCTGAGCGTATGTCGGCTTTGGAGTGGTATGCGAGCTCGGGGCTTGCTCACACATCATGGATGCCAGCTCCACCCTGACGATGTTGCGGAGGCTACCTGCAGAAGGCGTTATGCGGAGCTCATAAGACGACGAGGTGGCCTGGAGTTGCAGCTCCTCGCTGATCATGGACGGTATCAACGACCGGAGCGCATTGTCATGCGTTGGCCTGAGATCTCCTGTGTCAGGCTGTAGACGTATAAGTTGAAGTTCATCGAGTCGCTGACACGTACTGATGATATCCGCGACCGCGATGGGGTTCTTTGCCGCTAAAGCGTTAAATGCGACGGTGCCTATGCCCTTGAGCAGGTGGCGAACGTGGTAATGTTCCGCCATCGAGCTGTCGATGCGACGGCATAGGGCGAGGACATCCTCAATGTACGAGGTATAAGACTCGCCGGAGTGCTGAAAACGTGCAGCAAGCTTCCGTTTGGCTATGTCTGCACGGACAGAAGGGTTGGCAAATATTTGACAAAGCTGCTGCTTAAAGGTAGGCCAGTTCGGGAAATCCAGTTGATGGTTGAGAAACCATGTCTTAGCGACCCCCGTCAGATAGAACGGTACGCGGGACAGCTTCACAGAATCATGCCAATAGTTAAGCGCACTCACACGGTCGTACTCATCCAAGCAGTCTTCAACGTCTTCACCGCGAAGGCCGGCGAACATCGGGGGGTCTTTTTGAGGGGCGGTGACAGTCCATGAAGGCATTCCCAGGGGTGTAGGCGGGGTGGATGGAGCCGTGTTGTTGCGCTCGTCTTGCAACATGACTGTGGGTTGACTGCGCAGACGGCGACCCGACCGGAGCTCCAGGGATGGTTGGTAGTCGAAGATAACGAAAAAGCGCTGCAGAGAGAGGACCAGGGGACCGGAAAGCACTCTCCACCACTTGTAAGGCAACGTTTTGGCTGCAAGACACTTCTTTTATTTGCCGAGCTTCTGCCCCACAACACAGGTCAGGCTGACGATGATGAGTATGTACATATGATAAAATGACGCGCATGAATAATGCTCACAATATATATAGATATATATATATATATATATGTATATATATATATATATATATATATATATATATATATATATATATATATATATATATATTGTAAAGAAGAGGACGTACTCCTGCCCAGAGGCAGCAGCACCGAGCGCGCCTCCCTAAGTTTGTCGCTACTAATGTTCTTTATCATGAAGCACATGTGCCCTCTCTACGAACCAGGTTTCGCATACTGACTGTTCAAACATTTATGAACATCTACGCCTCCCCACAGAGACGCTCCCAATATGTATTTATAAGAGAGCCTTCCATATTTTTTGATATTGAGTGGTCTCGGCTACGTCGACCTCAAATAGTTTATGTGCAAGAACTCTTACACCCGTTAGGGGTAAAAATCTGGGATGTGAGTTTCTCACAGGTACGGAATCCTACGGTCAGAATAGAGTTAGACAATATATTTCCTAAAAATGCTAAACTTTTGCCTATAAAATATTTGAATGGGTTGCTCGGAGACCATCTCAATAGCCTACAGATAAGTTCAGTTATAGCCACAGATGCCTCCGTTAATGCCGAGAAAGCAGGAGTGGGCATCTACTCAACAGCATTAGATTGGTCTTATTCACTGTGACTGCCCGTTTTTACTCCAATATTCCAGGCAGAATTAGTGGCAGTGATTCTGGGCATACGCAAGCTACCAACATATATCTCTTCGGCTGTTATACTAACTGATTCTTTGTCAGTTTGCACTGCTCTGACAGCAACAAAAACATCGCCTTGTTTATTAGAATTCCATACGTATATACCCAGTCACATTCGTGTTATCCGATTGGTTTGGGTGCCAGGTCACACTGTACTAATACTAAATGAAGTGGCGGACACACTGGCGGCAGAATCAATTCAGGGCCCCATCCTGAATATTCTGAGACCCTGCTGCTTATATACAAACACGCGATTTCGGAATTTTCGTATACACCAGGAACACACAAACTCTTCTGTTCTAAATGGCGCAGATTTTCAGCACCTTAAGTTTCAGTGGTACAGCGCTTGGTGTGCAACAAGACGATTCGAAGTGACATTCACTAAATTGCGATGCAGGATTCCACCTTTAAACTTTTATTTATACAGACCTGGTTTTGTTCCTTCCCCTCATTGTCACTATTGTACACAAACAGAAACTATAGAGCACTTTTTCACAAATTGGCGCAGGTATCAAAATTTAAGGAAAAAATTTCTAATACCAGCTTTCCAAAATCACGGGCTTGAGCTGTCTGAAACGGTACTACTCTCCCTAGGGGCTTCGAAACTAGGTCATTGCAACAGAGACTTATTGGAGTCATATATAACTATATAAAAGAATCAAACCGGCTACCATGCTAATCTCATAAGTACATACTCATTACTTATTTTCGTCTTTAGTCTATTTCATATATTTTACTGCATTTTATTTACTTTGTATCCCACTGCCGCGCGATTCATGGCCGAACCCCCGTAGTGGGTCGAGCCATTCCTCTTGGGACCAACGAACCAACCAACCAGCGTGCAGCAGAGGCTCGAGCTCGTGAACTGCGGCTGGTGCATCGCCTTACTACCAACAACGTTTCCGCTCAATAAATCTCCTTTATATTTGGTGGGGGTGCTGGGTACCGTCCCCTACACCTTCTCGCTATACCATCCTGGAACTCCGTTCTCGACGGCTGCCTTCTGCTCTGCCGGATGCCGATCAGCAGACGCTTTCATCCCCTCCGGCCACCTGTCCGCGCAGTGTTCCTCAGTGGGAGCCTCCAATCTTCAGCGGAACAGATGACAACGACGTTGAAGATTGGCTCTCGACTTTCGAACGGGTGAGCGCTTTGAACAGATGGACGGACGCGTGCAAGTTGACACGCGTGTCGTTCTACGTCGTGGTTGTAGCCGGTCTTTGGCTTAGAAACCACGAGAGAGACGTCCAAACGTGGCCGCAATATAAAACGTTGGTTGTAGCAGTCTTCGATTGACCTTCCGCCCGAAAACTTCGTGCCGAGCAGTGGTTACGCACATGCGCCCAAGAAAGGGGTGAAACCTTCACGAGTTACATAAAAGACGTCGTCGATTTGTGGAGACGCGTGAACACCGCAATGACGGAAGCTAAACAATATAAGCACATTCTGAAAGGGAATGACGACGACGCTTTTCAAATGCTCTTGGCGAAAAGCCCGACCAGAGTTGACGACGTAATTAGCTTGTGCCAAAGCTACGATGAATCGTGGAAGCAGCGAGCTCTGACAAGACGTCCTCCAGCGCACGACTTTGTATCACTGTCTAATGTGACCAATAGTCATGACCAAGCGTCGCTAATAGCCGAAATAAAAGCATTTGTCCGCGAAGAAGTCGCACGACAGCTTTCCTTGGTGGCCTTCACACCAGAACATTCCACAACTTTACCGTCGTCTCTTCGTGGCGTCATTGAAGGAGAGGTCGCCAAGGCCCTACCAGCTGCCCGCCAGCATAATCTTGTGGCTGTTCCAACTACCTACGCCGTGGCTGCAGCCATGCCAACTCGCAAGGCACCTGCACCTCCGTTCCAGCCTCGAGCGAGCTATCCCCCACCTCCAGTCCACTGGACCAGCACTAACACTGCCAACCCGTGGTGCACTCTCGACAATCGCCCGATATGTTACGTATGTCGATACCCCGGACACGTCGCAAGGCATTGCCGCCGCTGGACGCATATCACTGATGAAAACCGCCGTGAGCCCTTCTTCCCGCTTGACTCCAACGCGTATTACGATTCCTCCACTCCAATGCCAGCCCGCTACCAGGACGACCACCACTCTCGGTCGGGACGTCTTCGCTCGCCCTCCCCACGCCACCGCTCGCCTTCTCCTCTGCGTTAACAACCCGCGCCTAAAGCGCGAGGCAAACGTGCGATTTTCTCTGCGATTCGGCGTGCGGTGCGACGATGCGACTGGCGGAGTGGTGACGTTTCGTGAGGTATCATCGCGTCGCACCGCTGCATAGCTGGTGCGGCGAGCATCAAACGGGCCAGATATTTCGTCGCAGCATCGCACCGCCGCACGGCAGCAGCCAATCACAGCGCGAGCATACCGGTCGCCGCTCCCTGTCGCCGCTCCCATCACCCGTGGTCCAAGGCTCCAGGCGAATCGATGGAGTGGTGCGAGCGCGGATTTGCGGACATCGCCGACTGCGGTGGCGTGACAAACAACGAGTATATTTCCCTGGTGACGTCATATTATTCTGTATTGAATAAAGTGATGCTTGAAGTGTGCCTTTTCTGCACGACAACGCCCGTTTTGAAACCCATAGCGAGATCGGAGATCGTGAGCATCGATGCAAGGTCATTTCGCAGGTAAACGCAGCTACCGGCGCCTCGCGCTGGGTCGCTTCGCTTCCACCTTTGCTCTTCACATCGATGGCATCGATAAAATAATAATGTATGCTAACGCATTACGTACGAGCGCAATGCTTGATAGTGTTGTCAAAAACAAGCGCTCGATGACGAGCTCGCGTCTGAACGGCGTTTTCTACGCCGGCGCCCGCGATGCTAGGCCTACCTGTCGGAGTCGTGAATAATCAGCTGTTGCCGTGGTTACGACGTGCTTTTCGTTCACGAATGCGATTTACTAATTATTTTATAGAACGAAGCGTGGCTGTGCAATGTTGTTTGTTTTGAGCCTCATTACCAGGATACCAAGTCGTTCGACCCTGCATACCGAGGCGCCGCATGGCGGCGGAGCCTGCCGCTGATAGCTCCTTCGCCCTCGTGTGTCCCGAAAGGTCGCATGCGGCACGCCGCACATTGCGACGCCGCACGCCGCATCGCCCGGAAAATCGCACGTCTCGCGCTTCATGAGGAGGAAAACTAGACGCAGTTCCTGAGGCAAGAACTATGCAAGTTTCGGTTTGCCCAAGTCCTCATTCGTCACCTACCAATGTTATTGATGTGTTCTTCGAAAGTACCCTACTGTCGCTCTTGTAGATACCTGTGCAGATGTTTCTGTTATCAATACTGGATTTTGCCGTCAATTTGTAAGGTTACGACGCATTCTCTGGATTATCGCTTCACACAGCCAGTGCTCAACCTGTTCAACCGACTGCAGTCTGTACAGCCCGTGTAACAATTCAGGACGTTCTGTATACGATAAAGCTCATCGTTCTTTCATCGTGCTCCCATACACTTATCTTGGGATGGGACTTCTTGTTGCGTCATAACGCCGTAACCGACTGTGCTCGGGCTGAGGTTGAATTTTGCTCACTGGATGACCGAGCGTTCGTCGACACACAGCCAACCGCTAAACTTGTCGTTAACGGAGACACCTACATCCCTCCATGCTCTTTTGCGTTCGTACCAGTTTCATGCAGCGCCATATCCGACGGCATGGTCTTCTTCACACCATCTCTTATATTCGTTGCCCGAAGAGCCCTCACACTGCCTTTTGCTGCTGTCGACCTTGTAGAAGGCTCAACTACAATGCCAATTTATAATCATGAGCCATCACATTTATACCTTCTTTGTCACGAACTCCTTGGCCACGTCGAGACGATCATTTCTACCAGAATTATATCCGTCCCCGATGACGTGCCTTCAACCTCCGTCTGTAAACTGGCTGTCGTCTTCGTGGCTGACCCAACGTCGGCAAACATATTTCAACCATTCATCGCTGAAGATTTGACATCTTCGCAGCGTTCACAGTTCCTCACTATCGTTAAGTTTTCCACCATTTTTTTCGATGTTGCACAAACATCTCTCGGCCGTGCCTTAGCAGTAGAACACCACATCGACACTGGGTCCCACTCACCGCTGCGACAACGACCATATCGCGTGCCCGCTACAGAACGCCGTGTCATTGCTGACCAAGTAGACGACATGCTTCGCGAGGCGTTATTCGCCCTTCACAGAGCCCATGGGCGTCTCCAATGGTCCTCGTAAAAAAAAGGCAGCATATCCACGGAGTGAATGATAGAGAGTGGGGCGAAGCATCCGTCCGTCCGTTCGTTCTTGCTTCCGTAAGTCCGTGCGTCCGTCTGTGTGACCGTCCGTGTGTCCATTCGCCCGTCCGTGCGTGCGTCTGTTCGTGCGTCCGCACGTCCATCTGTGCGTTCGTCCATGCATCCGCCCCTGCGTCGGTCCACGCGCCCATTCGTCGGCGCAGCCGTCCGTGAGTCCGCCCATGCATCTGTCTGTGTGTCTGTTGGTCCATCTATTCAACACTCCAAGTACCACCATCTCGCATCTTTTCATCATATATTCCGCATGTGCACCGCCATCCAGCGGACATTCCAAGGACTAAACGAGAGGTGGCACACGCACACTTTCTTACGGCTTGCGGTTCGTGTCTACTTTCCACCTTTAACCACCTCGAGTTCATGATGTATACTAGTTCACTGTATTCATGGCACTGTGGCCCAACGCTCGCTAAACCTTTCTAAGACCAAGGAGGTTATGCCCACGAGTATAACGTAGCAACCCTTTCTTGTCAGATAGTGCTCAATGTACATTGAGACAGGAGAATTCAGCTTTTACTTAACGCGCACGCTGCGAATTTTTATTGTTCAACAACACACAGAAGATATCTCTCACCGGCACCACCTTGGAGGTCAAAATGTAAGACTGGTTACACACTACGACTACTGCTACGACTAGGAGGGACGAAAGGGTGCCGCTATAAGGAGCTTCGCCCCTAAAAGATGGTTCTATTTGTTTTTGTGTCGGTTTCCGGTGATTGAATAAGATCACGCTGAAGGATGTCTATCCACTGCCACGCATTGACGATGCTTTGTACTGTTTGCAGGGTGCCGACTTCTTGTCCTCGTTAGACTTGCGGTCAGGCTACTGGCAGGTGCCGATGGCGGAGGCCGATTGACCCAGAACAGCTTTTGTCACACTAGACGGTTTATATGAATTCATTGTCATGGCCTTCGGACTTTGCTATGCACCTTCGACGTTCGAACGAATGATGGAAAACATCCTGCGTGGACCTCAATGGAAGATCTGCTTGTGTTACCTCAATGATATCGTGGTCTTCGCCCCTAACTTCGACACACACTTACGTCGCCTTCAGCACGTCCTTACTTTCTTGACCAGCGCCGGTTTGCAATAAACCTTAAAAATGTCAATTTGCCATGCGTCAACTGACCATTTTGGACCACGTTGTTTCCAAGGAAGGCATCCTCTCGGATCTCAAGAAATTGCGTGCTGTTACGGCGTTTCCTAAACCTGCCACCATCAAAGAACTTCAGAGTTTTCTTGGCTTGTGTGCGTATTTCTGGTGATTCGTCCGAACCTTTGCGTCTAATATTTCACCTCTCACGCAACTCCTCGGCAACTGTAAAGGAAGCTCCAATTGAAATCCACACCGACGCCAGTGGTGTAGGCCTGGGTGTTGTGCTCGGACTGCGTAAACCGGAGCATACGGAATACGTCGTGGTATCATACGCTAGTCGCACACTCACCAAGGCTGAGAGCAACTACTGCGCCTCAGAAAAGGAGTGTTTGACCATTGTGCGGGCCTTTGGAAAGTTTCGCCCATATCTATATGGCCGTTCTTTTGAGTTCGTGACTGATGACTATGCGCTGTGCTGGCTTTCGACGTTAAAAGACCCATCTGGCTGGGCGTAGAAAATCCAAGATTATGACATACGCGTAGTTTATCGGTCAGGACGGAAGCACGCTGACGCCGACGCCCTTTCCCGTACCCCTCTTTCTTAGAATGCCACAGCTAACTCCGCTTGCGATACCACATTGTCATCTCTTGACTTTGACACCATTGCTATCGAACAACGCAATGACCCGTGGACTGCATCTCTTCTCAATCATCTCTCCGACACTTCTGAAGTCCCAAAGACGCAAACGCTGCGGCGCAAAGTTCCACACTTCTCGATGCGTGACACGCTTCTCTATCGACGCAACTACGCACCAGAGGGACGCAAGTGGCTGCTCGTCGTTCCACAAACCCTGAGGTCGCAGATCTGTTCCTCTTTCCACGCTGACCCACAATGTGGCCACGCAGGAGTCTTCAAGACCTACTAAAGGCTTCGACATCGTTACTACTGGCGTGGTAGTATACCTTTGTCCGCAACTTAGTCCGCTGTTGTGCCAAATGTCAGCGCCGAATATCTCCACTGCACGCCTCCGCTGGTGAACTGCAGCCTTTATCATGCCCTTCCTGACCCTTCAAACGGGTTGTAATAGATCTTTTTGGGCCCCTCCCATTGACTCCGACGAGCAACAGGTGGATAATAGTTCCTATCGACCACCTAACGCGCTATGCTGAGACCGCTGCTCTTCAAACGGCTGCAGCACAGGAGGTCGCACCTTTCCTACTTCGTCGTTTTGTGCTGCGTCATGGAGGCCCTCAAGAACTCCTCAGCGACCGTGGCCGCGCCTTCTTGTCCGAGGTCATTGAACAATTGCTCGCTGAGTGTGCTATTGTACACCGCACATGTACCGCTTACCACCCCCAAACAAATGGGACTACCGAGCGCTTTAATCGCACTCTCGTTGATATGCTCTCTATGTACGTCGCGCCTGATCATTCTAACTGGGACTTAGTTCTCCCATTCATTACATACGCCTATAATACGGCAACGCAAGCTACAACAGGTTTCTCCCCTTTTTACCTCCTCTACGGCCGTCACCCCTCCCACACCATTGACACAATTCAGCCCTATCGACCGGACTTGTCCGAGTGCCTGCTGGTCTTGGACGCCACCAGACACGCAGAAGAATGTCGCCAGTTAGCTCGTCGCTTTGCCTCCGATGACCAAAATTGGCATAAAACAATTCATGATGCCCAGACTTGAACTCCAGTTTTTCTTCTGGGTGACCTTGTGTGGCTGTGAGTACCGCATTGCACACCTGGGCTCTCTTCCAAACTCCTGCCAAAGTACGATAGGCCATATCGAATTATCGAACAGACTTCCGCAGTAAATTACCTCATTGAGCCTCTTACGCCACCGTCAGACTTGCGACGTCGCAACCGTGAGGTTGTACACGTCCAGAGACTCCAGCAAGTTTCTACGCCGCCTGCTCAGGACTAAGTTGCCAGGATGGCTCCTTTTTTCCATGGGGCATTGTAAAGAAGAGGGAGTAATTTGGCCCAGAGGCAGCAGCATCGAGCATGCAGCAGAGGCTCGAGCTCGTGAACTGCGGCTGCTGCATCGCCTTACTAGCAACAACCTTTCCGCTCAATAAATCTCCTTTAGAATATATATATTTTAATGAACGAGACTCGGTGACGATGCCTTTGCTGCAGGCTGGCTGTTGTTTACATCTCTTCGTTCTCCTTCTCCTTCTACTAAGCCCTACACGCATCCACGCCCGAGCTCCACATCTACATTACACACGGCCACGTTGCGAAACTGCATGAGGAGCTCCATAAATGCGTTCGGGCGGACGACATTGGTTTGAACCCTGAACTGTCATCGTTAGCGATATTGTCTCTTATTGCGACCGGGGCTCGTGGCACCGTATTAAGATGTCGAGGCAGGACTAGGTTGAATTTCGTAGAGAGGATTTATTTACATTATTTACATGGCACGGGCTCTATGGCCCGAAGCTCTACATTGAATGCTTTACATTGAAGAAGGCTGTCTCTTGAACAAGCTCTGTGAACCACACTAATCAGCCCGCGAAGGCTGATTAAATACAGTCTCATCTTCTCAGATCCCTAGATCAGGTCCTACGGCATTGTCCAACAACATGTCCCGCAGTACACACGAGTGTCATTATGCCGGCACCGCCCATAACATACACATACATAAACCGAACAGGTTTATGGTCCCGGCGATGCTTCTTCCTCCGGCGAATCTTGCTTGGGCGGGGTGAAACGAGTTTATCATCTCGCCGCTCGGGCCGACCACCCATGCTTTGTCGTATGGCAGTCGTGGTCTAAACGCCTCCGAGGGGCCATGCCTGGACATCTGGTGCTGATTTGATGATTTGAGCGTCGGCGGCTCATCAGTCAGAGACGCACAGCGTGATGGTTCGACGTCCATAATCGGTGGAAGCTCGTCATTGTGGCTTTTACCGGGGCACGAAGGCGCCACGTGTCGCATCTGTGCGCGGACCCGAAGGGCAGCGGTGCTCTGTAGAGTAATTTCAGCCACGCAGCGCCGAGCACATAAAAACAGCAGGGCGTCTTGGCGCTGCTCCTTATCTCCACAAAATGAGGCGGCTGCCTTTCTTCCGTTCTGGCGGATGCGGCAAAAGGGTGGCCCGTCAAATGCAACACTCTGGTGGGTGGGGTTTGCTGTGTCTTGACGTTAGGGTTCGTTGTGGTGTATGCCATTGCCTGCCTCGCTGTTCTGCCTGATACTCTGGTGGAAGGCTTTGGGTACCTCGGAGAGTTCGGCCACGTCCACAGTGCATCCTGCTTTGATTGTCCTGCGATGATAGCTCTGGCGGACGCCACTGGCTATGTCGAGAGGGTCGTCGCACGCCTAGCAGCATGTTACGCTGTGACTGTTTCGGGCTTACGTGTAGGCCATGCTTACCCATGTTAACGTGCTGGGCAGGCAAACATTTACGTAAAGAACTACGCCGGCGAGTTCGCACAGGTTGCGATTCTTAGCCTTTGAGACTTGACGCAAGAACCTCTGCGTTGCCGTCACCGCAATCTTGTGTTCCACGGCCACGAGGAAGCAAGGTGCTGTCTGGTGGTCTTGTACCCCAGCGTCCATAGGGGTTAACGCCACCATGGCTGTACACCTCGCTGCAATCGCCAAGCGTGATCTCACTGCTTCGAGTGAGCTAGTCACCGTCTGGACGCTTAACGTCAGGTTCCCCGTTAATGCAGACTGCCTCGTGGTGATCCGCATGGCTCTCAGCTGGTATGCTGGAAGTCATAATGAACTTGTCATCGCTAGCAGAGCAGCACGCCTTAAAGCCTGAAGGACTGACGCTGGCGTCACCCGCTTGTGGCCTGTCGTAAGCTTTGGTCAAAGTGCGGTGAGCCGATTACGTCGAATCAGGCGTGTCTTCGATAAGTGTGTCATCGGCAGCTATGTATTTATTGGGAGAAGCACTCACACTCGGCCAATGACTGCTGTGACATAGGTGGGTCTCCATCCAGCTGGTCACTGAGGGTGCTCTTGTTGCTGAACGCCTGTGGCTGTGGTTGTTCGACCGGGGACTTCAGAGACGAGAGAATGCTTGGTGTCAAGAAGCGGAGCTTTACTCGGCCACCATCTATGGTGAGCTGAACTTCACCTGACAAAAGGTAATCAGCTCCCAAAACAATGTTCATATACAAGTCCTTGAGGACAGGAACGGTGCCAAGAAACTTTCTTCCTGCTTCGGTGTGTATCTTCGGTGTGTAACTGCACCGACAGGAAACACACCCTCACCCAAGTCACACAAGGGTGCATCGGACCAAGGCTGAAGGGTGACTGGGGCATGACCTCGATGTAGTGCAGTACGTGGAACTTCTGTTTATACAAATGCCGTGAGCTCGCCGATTCCGTCGGCGTGGTCTTGTACCATAGGAAGACGCCGCGTTCCATGGGTATTGGGTGGCTCGATGTTTTTCATGTGCCGGTGCCTCGTTATCAGCCCAGTTACCGAAACTCAACGAGAGGTCGTTTCTCTGGACTGTATGCGAGAACCAGCCGAGTCGGGCCTTGTTCCGAGGAATGCAGTCAAACCTGCTGGTCGATGAGCCACAGTGTTTAAGTGCAGCCTCGAGGACTTGCTCCTCCTTACCTGCATCCTCGGTATACGTCTGGTTCGGCGTGCATGTTTAATGGTGGATCCGGCAAAAACAGCGATTATCTTGGCCCTCCATTCCAGCCAGGTCAGTAGCTTGATGCCCGCGTATTTGTACCACGCCTCGGCACCACCGCGAAGGCGGGCGATGGCCACCTGCCATTTATAATTTCGGGCCAGGCATGCCGAGAGCCGATGATGTCGATAGTCGGCACCCATTTATCAGCGTCATCCTGGAAGCCTCGGAACTCCAGCACTTCCGAGGGAGCGTTATATGGTGATTCGGCCGGACATAATCTGGAGCTCAATGACGCCAAGTGGACGAGCTGGGGGGACAATTGCGTAAGGGCACGCCGGATTTCAGCGGTGCTCTCGGTTAAGGTGCCTGATGCATCATGGGTAGGGTCGCGCAGTATGTGGACCCGGTGCTCATGGCAGGATCCATGACCAAGGACGCGTGGACGGCGTCTTTTGTCAGTTGTGTACTAGAGCCGCCGAGGAGGCCTTGACGCCGTTCGCAAACGGTGGTGGCAGAGGCGGCAGCTGAACAGCTCCCGAGAAGGCCTGGATGCCGTCCTCCAGGTGCGCTTAGCGCGGCAGCACGTTGGCGGGTGTCTTGGACGACGAAGCAGAGATGTGAGATTTCTTCGTCGGCTGTGCCATTGTAATAAATGAGAGTCGGAGACAACGACTTTGCTGCTGGCCGGCTGTTCTTCATTTCCCTACGTTCTCCTCTACCTTATACTAAGCCCCACACTCAACCCCACCGTGGTGGTCTAGTGGCTAAGGTATTCGGCTGCTGACCCGCAGGTCGCGGGACGGAATCCAGGCTGCTGCGTCTGCATTTCCGATGGAGGCGGAAATGCTGTAGGCCCGCGTGCTCAGATTTGGGGGCACGTTAAAGAACCCCAGGTGGCCGAAATTTCCGGAGCCCTCCACTACGGCGTCTCTCATGATCATATGACGGTTTTGGGACGTTAATCAAAAGCCCCACACTCACATACCTAGCTCTAGTGCATCTACAATATTGCCACAGCTCGACCATCGCAGAAGACGCGTACCACAATTCGCGTTCGTAAAAGCCGTCAAGCAAGTAGCAAGAAAGCCGCGCCATGGAACGCCGTCCTGCACGCGCCACGATGCTACGCCATGGGACTGGCACGAGACTCGAGAGGAGAAGAGGAGACCGACGAAGTTAGAGTCAGGGGCGCAGACATTTTTGGCTGACCATTTTTAGCTTCAAGTTTACGGGCACAAGTTCGCCCTGAATAAAGAGTTTATATAGTACCAGGTGCTATATTTATTCGTAACAATCTGGTGGACGTGCTGGGTATGATTCCAAGCCCACCACAGGCAAGGAGAAGCCCAGATCCCAGAAGATTGGAGCCAGCAGAATTGACACCTGTGCACCAACGCACGAGTCGCCGACTACGTGGGGAGCAGCCCGAGTTTGGCCCCCTAATTGACTCATCAAGACCTGTCGAGACCTCAAGCACAAGCGTCACTACGATGGCCACCCAGTCGATGCCATCTCCATCTCACCTCATCGTGGATTCGCCACGTACACCAGAGGTCTTCCACGGTGAGACCTTTGAAGACGCCGAGGACTGGCTTGAAGGCTTCGAGCGCGTTGCACGTTTGAATGGTTGGGACGAAGCCCGAAAGCTTCGTTACGTTTACGTCGCCCTGCAAGATTCGGCACGTACGTGGTTTGAGAACCACGAAGCGTGCATGCTGTCATGGGACGACTTCCGACGAGAGCTAATCACAACCTATCCGAACACGGACCGCAAAGAGAAGGCAGAGGCTGCTCTTCAGGCGAGGAACCAGCGGAATAACGAGAGCATGGCCATGTACATAGAAGACATGTCACGGCTCTTCCGCCAAGCCGACCAAAACATGGCCGAGGAGAAGAAGTTGCGGCACCTAATGCGTGGAGTAAAGGAAGAAATTTTTGCAGGCCTGGTGCGTAATCCACCGCGAACTGTGGCGGAGTTCCGGTCCGAGGCAACGACCATGGAAAGGACGCTACAACAACGTGCGCGACTGTACAACAGAGACTTCAGCGTCTCTTCAGTCAGGGTGGAGTCAACAACCTTCCCCACCAACGTTGACGTCCTCCGGGAAATGGTGAGGGCTATTGTTAAGGAGGAGCTCCAGAAACTGCAACTTCCTCAAAGTCCTTCAGCGATGCCCTCAATCGCGGACGTTGTGCGTGAAGAAGTGCGGCAAGCAATTATTCAACCGCAGCCTCAGGTGCCACACTACACGCAACCGGAACCTCAGCCACAGCTGTCATACGCGCAAGTCGTACGGCAAGACATGAGACGCCCGAGCTTTGCACAAGCTCCCGTTATGCCACCGACCTTTCCTCGCAGTACTCCAGCGCCGATGCCAGAAGCAAGACCCCGCAAAAGTGATGTATGGCGCACGGCAGACCGGCGGCCCCTCTGCTACCACTGTGGGGAGGCAGGTCATCTTTATCGGACATGCCACTACCGTCGGGTCGGGCTACGTGGCTTCCCAGTGAATGCGCCCTGCCCTCGTAACGGTGAGCGCCCTTACGAAATCGAAGAATATTTGTCTTCGCGCTATGCCTATCCAAACACTCAGCGACATGAATCGCGGTCGATTGCACCAATGCGCAATAGGTCGCCGAGTCCACACCCATCATCTACTTTCCCGAGGCGTCGTTCACCAAGCCCGCGACGGGAAAACTAGAACCGGCGACCTGTGGAGGCAGGGCCGCTGATTTTCGAAAAACTGAAAACCCTCCATCGCTAACCGGATCAGATGACGACACTGACACAACGACGGACAAGCGCAGTAATGGTGACGTGACATCCGAGCTACAAATCAGAATAGACGACGTAGAAACCATAGCGTTAATAGACACAGGTGCAGATTACTCAGTAATAAGTAGCATGCTCGCAAAGAAGCTGAAGAAAGTGCTCACTCATTGGACCGGACCGCAGATACGCACCGCCGGCGGGCACTTAGTCAGCCCCGTAGGATTGTGCACAGCGAGAGTGGGAATAAGAGGCCATGTGTACGCCTGCAGTTTTATTGTTTTTCCTGAATGTTCCCGTGAGGCAATTCTGGGCATGGACTTTCTGCAAGCAAACAGTGCCATCATCGACTTGCAGAAATCCCAAGTTTCTTTCTCTACAGAGAACACTGTTGCCGTGTGTCATGCGGAGCAACCAATTGTTTCGTCTCTTCGTATTGTGGATGAAGGTGTGACAGTGCCGCCACGTAGCAGCGTGACAGTTTCTGTGAAAAGCGACATTTTTCGTGAATATGCCGGACTAGCTGATGGAAATGTCGAACTGCTGCTCACAAAGGGAATACGCGTGGCGAGAGGTCTAGTGAACCTGCGGAACGGATATACTGATGTGCTATTGACTAACTTTACCAACGAGGTACAGCATGTGGCGAAGGGAGCAGCCATAGCATCACTTCATGACTACGTACAAGTCTCAGATGTTTGCACCATAGAAAAAGTACCTACAACGCCCTCAACAGTGGAAAGTGTCCTCGAGAAAATAGATATTGACCGAGAGCTTTCATCTCTGCAGAAAGACCAGATTGTGGAGTTGATCAAGGAATTCGCAGAGTGTTTTTCTTCTTCTTCGAAAGTCGGACGTACGCCTGTAGCAAAGCACCGCATTGTAATCGAAGGGCATGTTAGACCAGTATGTCAGCATCCATACCGAGTAGCTCCAAAAGAAAGGGAGGCGATAAAGAAGCAAGTACAGGAGATGCTCGACGACGATGTCATACAGCCCTCCAAAAGCCCATGGGCATCGCCGGTAGTACTGGTGAAGAAGAAGGACAACACCATGCGGTTCTGTGTTGATTACAGAAAACTCAACCTCGTCACGAAGCGAGACGTGTACCCACTTCCACGAGTCGACGATACGTTGGATAAACTGCGCAATGCTCACTGTTTTTCATCGTTGGATCTAAAGAGCGGGTACTGGGAAATAGAAGTCGACGAACGAGATCGGGAAAAGACGGCGTTTGTGACACCCGACGGACTCTACGAGTTCAAAGTACTCCCATTTGGTTTGTGTTCTGCTCCCGCTACCTTCCAGAGGATGATGGACACTGTGCTCTCCGGCCTCAAATGGCAGTCATGTCTTGTCTATCTGGATGACGTAGTAATTTTTTCCACTACGTTCGAGCAGCATGTACAGAGATTGAGAACGGTACTGGACGCTATTCGTATGGCTGCACTTACGATCAAACCCGAAAAGTGCCACTTCGGGTTCCGGGAGCTCCGGTTCCTCGGGCACATTGTCAGTTCCCACGGTGTCCGCCCAGATCCGGATAAGATCACTGCGGTTGAAAATTTCCCAAGGCCAAGAGACAAGAAAGCTATGCGACGTTTCCTGGGGCTTTGTGCCTACTATAGGCGCTTTGTTGAAAATTTCTCCAAGATTGCGGAACCACTGACACGGCTTACGAAGGAAGGTGTGCCATTCATCTGGCACCAAGAGCAAGAAGACGCCTTCTCTGAGTTACGACGGCGTTTGCAGTCACCTCCCATACTTGCTCATTTTGACGAAGATGCCAAAACAGACATTCATACGGACGCCAGCAACGTTGGCCTCGGTGCTATTCTTGTTCAATGGCAGAACGGGGAAGAAAAAGTTATTGCTTATGCAAGCCGCACTCTGTCGAAAGCTGAGTATAATTATTCAGCTACGGAAAAGGAATGTCTCGCAGTGATATGGGCTATCAGTAAGTTCCGTCCATATTTATACGGTAGACCATTCCGAGCCATCAGTGACCATCATTCATTGTGCTGGCTTGCGAACCTCAAGGATCCTTCCGGAAGACTTGCTAGATGGAGCCTACGTCTACAAGAATATGACATCACCGTAGTCTACAAGTCTGGCCATAAGCACAATGACGCGGACTGCTTGTCACGAGCACCAATCCAGAACTCGTGTCCTGAGCATGAACAAGACTCCGCATTTCTTGGAGCTGTGAATGTGTCGGAGATGGCTCATGATCAACGAATGGACCCAGAATTACTTCTGCTCATTCAATACTTAGAGGGGCAGCAAGTCGAAGTACCGCGAGTTTTCATCCGTGGACTACGTTCCTACGTCCTCCGCAACAACGTTCTCTACAAGAGAAACTTTCAACACACCGGTGAAACGTTCCTACTGCTGATACCATCATCACTGCGAGCGGAAATTTTAGAAGCGTGTCATGATGACCCATCGGCAGGTCACTTGGGCATTAGTAGGACTTTGGCAAAAATCCGCCGCAGATATTACTGGCCAAAATTGATGGATTCAGTACAGCATTACGTAAGATCATGCCGAGAATGCCAAAGACGCAAAGTACCACCCCTAAAACCAGCAGGTCTTTTGAAATCGACAGAGCCACCGAAAGTCCCGTTTGAGCAGGTCGGAATGGATTTGCTAGGACCATTTCCTATGTCATCGTTTGGGAAGCGCTGGATAGTTGTAGCAACCGACTACATGACCCGGTATGCCGAGACGTCATCTCTCACAAAAGGAACGGCAAATGAAGTGGCTCAGTTTTTTGTGACCCAGATAGTGCTGCGACATGGCGCACCTAGAGTTGTTATAACTGACAAAGGAACTGCGTTCACTGCCAGGCTAGTACAGTCTGTCATGAAACTAACGCACACTGACCACAGAAGAACTACCGCATACCATCCGCAAACTAACGGGTTAACTGAAAGGCTGAACAGGACGCTTGCTGACATGATCGCGATGTATGTGGACGTCGAGCATCGGACTTGGGACACCATATTACCGTATGCTACATTTGCATACAATACCGCAGTACAAGAGACAACCCACTTCACGCCATTTCAACTTGTTTATGGTCGGACAGTAATAACGACATTAGACGCGATGCTGCCTGTCAACAGCACGAATGAAGAGGACCCTGACATAAGCGAATATGTAGAAAGGGCAGAAGAGGCGCGACAACTAGCACGGAACCGCATCATTCAACAGCAGAACGTCGACGCGCACCGTTACAATCTAAGACGAAGGGATGTTCAGTACTCCCCTGGAGACCAAGTGTGGGTGTGGACGCCTGTACGTGCACGTGGCCTATCAGAAAAGCTTATGCGGCGCTATTTTGGCCCTTACAGGGTTCTTCGTCAGCTAGGCCCATTAAACTACGAAGTGATCCCTGAAGGTCAAGTATGCACAACACGACGCAGGAATCTCCCGGAAGTTGTACATGTAGTACGTATGAAACCGTACTACGACAGGAACTGAACAACGTCGTCTAACACAAGGAGAAGTCCTATTGTTTAGAAACTGTCAGCCGGCTCTGCGCATCGGGGCGATGCGTGCTAGGAGGGGGACTAATGCCACAGCTCGACCATCGCAGAAGACGCGTACCACAATTCGCGTTCGTAAAAGCCGTCAAGCAAGTAGCAAGAAAGCCGCGCCATGGAACGCCGTCCTGCACGCGCCACGATGCTACGCCATGGGACTGGCACGAGACTCGAGAGGAGAAGAGGAGACCGACGAAGTTAGAGTCAGGGGCGCAGACATTTTTGGCTGACCATTTTTAGCTTCAAGTTTACGGGCACAAGTTCGCCCTGAATAAAGAGTTTATATAGTACCAGGTGCTATATTTATTCGTAACAATATATATATATATATATATATATATATATATATATCTTATAGTCATTTCACGCGCCGAAACCCCTATATGATTGTGAGGCACGCCGTACTTACTGCTCCTGAAATTAAGTGTTTAACGCGCTCAGGCATCTAAATTCAACCGCCAAGACCGGCATCAAACCTGTGACCTTCGGAACATCAACAGAACGCGGTAGCCATATACCAAAACGACGGACTTCAGATATGAGTAAGATAAACTGAACTTATACCTTGTTTCTTATTGCAACAGATAAAAAAATAACAACTGGCGGCACGACAAAAGTTAAAGCAATTACTACAAATATAACTAGCTTCATTATTTGCTCACGTTCTTCACATGATTGCAAGCCACGCCTGTTATTGAGTTGAATTTCAAGAGTGCAAGATGTATACGCGAAAAAGCGACCGCATGGAAGTGGTCGTACTGCTTCAGCTCTGCTGTTTATGCGCTTCCGTTATTTTTGAGCCCGAAGATCATGCGTAGTGTAGGCCATATCCTGCGATTTTTTTGTACATCTTTTCTTTGATTTTTTTCCTCCGCAGTACACCAAGCGCAGATCTCGCCCGCGCGCCCCATGTCAGAGTGCTGCCACCTTTTGTACTGCTTTCTCCGACATTGAAGTGCTTGCAGTGTCTTCGCCCAGATGTAAGGCTCAGGTGCCACTTTTTTCGCCTAGATATGCTTGGATGCTGCGTTCCTCAGTGCTACAACCATTCGCGTTAAGCTAGTTGGCCACTTCCCGCCACAGCGAAACCTGTATACAGTGGGAGCGATAATGGCGGCCGCCGTAGCAGACGACACAGATATCTTCACTCTGGGCGGAGGAGCGAGCATCGATGCACTCTATCAGCGATAAGACGGCATAAAAACGATCTTATGACGTAATAGCGCCACAAGATGTGGCTACAACAGCGCATGCGCGAATATTAGAGAATCACCGTTAACAAATGTTACACGCAGGCTGCCCACCTTCATTTTGCATTCGCTGCTGATCGCGCTGCGTATTCTGTAGACGGCAGTTCGTCGGTGCCATGTGGAATGGTTTGCTTCAGGCGCGGGGCGTGCGATAATCGTAATACGTATGAGTCGCATTTTAACCCCCTTTTTTTCGCGCACGGGCGCGCGTGTGTGTGCGTGTCACAATGTGTGTGTGTGTGTGTGTGTGTCACACACACGCACACACACACACACACACACACACACACACACACACACACACATACACGCACACGCACACACACACACACACACACACACACACACACACACACACACACACACACACACACACACACATACACGCACACGCACACGCACACACACACACACACACACACACACACACACACACACATACACGCACACGCACACGCACACACACACACACACACACACACACACACACACACACACACACACACACACACACACACACACACACACACACACAGGAATTTCTACGAAAACAAACAAAATAGAACTGGCGTATCGAAATCCCAAGTCAGCATGACCTACATATAATACAAGCATGGCCTGTGCATAACGGCAAAGTACGTCACAGGCGATATCTTAGCTACTACATACTCTGATGGGTCACTGCGTTGAGCTGGGCGCATTCAAATGAATTCATATATCCCTGCTAGCGGTCACTGACAAGCTTATTTACACAGCAACGATATTTACAACAGCTAGCGGAAGCGCGGAATCCTTTCCACTTTGTTTCCGACAGCGGCCGCTGCGAATCAGCCGATGTATAGGGTTCGAGGCTGTTCGACTTGCACTCGCGTGTTTAAACTCATACATTGCTCACAATAGTACGAGCTGACACGACCCGTGCCACTCCTGTGTATATTCCGCATTATCACCGACGGAGTCTTCGAGGTGGATGTGCTACCGGCATTGCATCGAGTACGCATGACCCTTGTATTTCCATGAGTAGAACGTGCGCGAAGGCCCGCCTTGCTTCAAGCTTTGCTAATCGCAGCCGTCATTATCTGAAATGCTATCTTGTCCAAAGGTGTCGAGGTGCTCCCGATGCACCGTATAGAGGCTTGACGTTTTACTCGTTGCGTTGATAAGCTCGAAGTCGAAAACTTGGGCTTTTCCGGTTGCCGCGGCCATGTTGGGCGCGTGCATTTCGTTGATAGCATTTTGATTTCTGGGTGCCGCTTGTTGCCTTGCATCCGCGTCTGCCACGTGGTGGCTATTTCATGATTGAAACATGCGTGGTACTTTTAAGATGCGTTAATCTGCCTCTTTTCTTCATGCTGGTCCCTTACCATACTTCAAAAATGTCCTGTCCTAACTTTCAGTCAGTTTACTGTCCCAGGTGCACAGCAGAGGTAACATACTGGTGACCGTAGTCGATTATGCTGTAAACGGTATATTCTTGTGCAATGTCTACATTCAACGGGTTTTTCTTATGTTGGAATGAGAGTTTCTACAGTGTTCTGCAAATACGCTAACGTCAATCTCAAAACCTAGGCCTGAAATATCTCTTCCTCTAAACTTACGGCTCTTATGTGCCACTGTTGGTGCGAGTCAAATTATTTGTTCTAATTCATTCCGTGATTAACATAGAAAAAGGAACCTATAAGTTTCTACTTTCGTTCGTAGCAAGAGTCTCGTTTTGGTAGACTGAATGGTTATGCTAGTATACGAGGGAAGATTTGACAGTTCATAAACATCACGCGTGCATCGTAATGTCAGCAGGCAGCTAGTTTTCCACAGCTGCGCCGTTGCTATCATCGGCGCTGACTAACGCTCGCAGGTTTGTATGTATATATCTATTGCATAGAATGAACGAGAGGATGCTTTCCGTTGTATCTCATATAGTAGAACATTGGATGCATTATTTCAAGGCCGCAGGTTCGACCCCGGCCAGCTGCAAGTTCTTTGCATCCACTTTTTTCCAGATTTGCATCATAGTTAATATAAATAACATCCTCTATGCTTTCCATGTCTCTTGTGAGTTGGCTCTAATGTTGTGACTAACAAGGAGCCTTTAAGGTTCCACTTGCTTTATTTTTATCTTTGAGGAGTTTTTGTTCAACACTATTCCCGCACGAATTGCGACCAACTACCTGGGAATGACAAAATTGTATAACGACTTCCAGGACGTTCAATACGGCATTCCAGCAAAGACATTGGCTTTGTTTATCTAGATGTAGAGCTTAATCCTAATGAGTAATTATTCAATTACTGGGTAGTCCATCATCATTCCTTTTTACGTAAATCATATATTCAGGATTAGATCGCGATTTGTTCTCGGCTGTATGCATTTATAGCCAGCAAGCCACACCTTTGCCATTGTAGTTAGAATGTGTTTCTGCTTGTGGAGCCATTGAATAAAGCCGTGCCTTCACTTGGCGTGGTTGGCTGCAGTCATACGCGGCAATTATGGAATAAGTAAAGACGGGGTTGTAGAAACGTTGTTCGTTGGGTAGTATTGCAATCGGCATTGGTGTTCTGACCCCTCTTATGTCAGTGTTCGTGTGCGTAGTCCTTTAACATTAATACATACCAGCTATAGAGCTGCGCTCGGTGTTCCTTTATCATGCTCTTTCTTGGCCACTAGACACAAGAACCGGCAAAACACCATTTGCGTCCGAATGTGTGCGTTGAGACTCGAGGGATTAATAAGTTCATTGACTTCTCCTCTGAAGCTCTGTCTTCACAACACATCATGTGCCACTTCAGCAGAAGTTCGCCTGGTGGGCATCCTCATGGCAATTTATGGAGTTTTGAACATCAAAAAAAAAAAAAAACTGCTTATAGCTGATTTAATGTCTGCCATGGTTCTCTGAAAAGGTTGCCATAGGCATGCCGGAATATGACCATATACCCAACACTCACGATACTGACTTGGCAGCTGCGGCACTGCGCTGATACGAGCTAAGGCGTGGCTGTTGCGGTTATAATTGCAGGAATGGCAGGTGAACATATTTTGTAATAGAAGAATTCATGCGTTCCGATACAGACGGAACGTTAAAAAAACCTAGCACTTTGAAAACATTAGGTACTCGCTAAATGCCTAGGCGCATCTAACTGGGGCTGTTGATTAATTATGCGGGAACAGACAGTATTCAAGTGACATCGATAGATCGACAGACAGGGCGCTGACAGCTGTAGTTTTGTCTTGTCTAGCGGTACTTCCTTCTGTTCTCAGTCAATACACTTGATTGCCTTAATCACGCCCAAGCTTGGCGTTAGTGCTCTTTTTCGGCTAGAGGCTAGTACACAAATAGTGCAGTTACTAACCAGGAAGGCTTCTATAGTGTTAGATTGCACTAAGGCTGAGCATTGGTCTAATTGGTGTAGCATGATTTCAGCGCGAGGAGCGAGGACGAGCATATAGTAGACATAGAAAGCTCTGAACTTACAACTGTTTATTTTTCTGCCACGGCAATATATATGCTCGTATTACAAGAACGAGAACACAAACTACATGAAATTACAGTCAAGGGAAAAGCAACCAATCATCGGTATCGCATGTTTTGCAAAAAAAAAAAAAAATAATCTTCCTTAGTTCTGTGTTAAAAACTGTTAGACAGAATACTATATAGAACTGACGGACACTCATCCCAAAGAAAGTACAAGACATGTTATTAGAAGCAATTATAATCTAGTGGTGAAAGAACAGTGGACGAAAAGATCAAAAAGTGGACGAGAACAGACATGTCAAGCATGTCTGGCATAGCTTGCAATTATGTGAAGAACGTGAGCAAATAATGAAGCTAGGTATATTTGTAGTAATTGCTTTAACTTTTGTCGTTCCTCCATTAGATTTTTTTATCTGTTGCAATAAGAAACCAAGTATACGCTCAGTTTCTTTTACTCATACCTCATGTCCACCGTTTTGGTACATGGCTACCGCGTTCTGCTGATGCCCCGAATGTCGCGGGTTTAATCCCAGCCGTGACGATTGCATTTACACGCCTGAGCACGTGAAACACTAAATTTTCGGAGCAGTGAGTACGGCGTGCCTCACAATCATATCGGGGTTTCGGCTCGTGAAATAACAAAAAAAAAATATTGTTATGTCGATGCAGTGAAGCTCGGACATGGGTGCGTGCGGAGCTTAGAAGAAGGAAGTGAAGAACGAAGGGAGATAAAGAATCTTTGTTTTCTTTTTTTAATATACTGTCTTCATTCTACATCTTTTTGTCCCTTTTTTTTGTTGTAAGCAATAGTGCAGTTATCGTCCATATGACACTATATGTTCTCTTGGCCACTGGCTAAGGTACTCTGCTGCTGACCCGCAGGTCGTGGGATTGAATCCCGGCTGCGGCGGCTGTATTTCCGATGGAGGCGGAAATGTTGTAGGCCCGTGTGCTCAGATTTGGGTGCACGTTTAAGAACCCCAGGTGGTCGAAATTTCCGGAGCCCTCCACTACGGCGTCTCTCATAATCATAGGGTGGTTTTGGCACGTTAAACCCCACATATCAATCAATCAATCTCTTGGCCAATCCCCCAGAGTGGTTATGAGCCATGGATTAGAGGAGACAGACAGACAGACAGACAGACAGACAAAAAAAAGAAAGAAAGAAAAAAAAGAAAGAAAGAGAGAGAGAAAGAAAGAAAGCCGGCTGGCCGGCAGGAAAGGCGTTGTCTCCGAGTCTCATTCGTTACAATGGTGCAATTGGCGAATAAGAAGTCTTCCGTCCCGGCTTCGTCTTACAGGACACCCGCCATCGTGCAGCCGCAGTAAGCGTATACTTTAATGACGGCGTCCAGGTCTCCTCGGAAGCTGTTCACCAGCTGCCACTGCCACCACCGTTCGGGGATGGCGTCAAGGCCGCTCCAGTACACAACTGGCAAAGGACGTCGCCCACGTGTTCTTCGTCATAGACCCTGCCGGGAGCACCGGAACCACCACGTACTGTGCGAACCCTACCCATGGTGCATCGGGCACCTCAACCAAGAGCAGTGCTGAGTTCTGGCATGCCCTCACGCAATTATCCCACCATCTCGTCCACTTGGTTTCGTTGAGCTCCGAATTCTGGCCGCGTCACTGTATAACGCTCTCAAGGAAGTGCCGGGGTTCCGAGCCTTTTAGAATGACGCTGATAAATGGGTTCAGACTTTCAACACCATCGGCTCCACCACCACCGGCATGCGTGGCCCAAAATAATAAATGGCAGGTGGTCATCGCCAAGGGATGGCATAAATAGGAGGGCATCAAGCTACTGCCCTGGCTAAAATGGAGGGCCAGACTCATAACTGTTTTCGGCTGGATCCACCACGAAACATGCAGGCCGAACGTGACGGATACGGAGAATGGACCTAAGGAAGAGCACGTCCTCGAGGCCGCACTTAAATACTGCAGCTCATTGACAAGAAGTTTTGACTTCATTCCTCGCAACAACACCCGACTCGGCTGGTTCTCGCATCCAGTCCAGATAAACGACCTCCCATCGAGTTTCGGTAACTGGGCCAATAACGTGGCACCAGCACATGCACGGCATCAAGCCGCCCAATACCCAACGTGGCCCCTTCCTACGGTACAAGTCCGCGTCGACAGAATCAGCGAGCTCACGGCAATTGTACAAACAAGAGCTCCTCGTACTGCTCTACATAGACGTCGTGCCCTGGTCAGCCTCAAGCCTTGGTCCATGCACCCTTGTGTGGCCTCGGTGGGGGCGTGTTGCCTGTCGGTGCACTGGATCTGCAGATACACACCGAAACAGGGAGAAAGTTTCTTGGCACCGCTCTTGTACTCAAGGACTTCCACGTGGACATTGTTTTGGAAGCAGCTTACCTCTTGTCACGGGAAATTCAGCTCACCATAAATGGTGGCTGAGTGTAGCTCCGCTGCTTGACACCGAGCTTTATTTCTTCTCTGAAATCCCCAGTTGAACAACCGCAGTCACAGGCGTCCAGCAACGAGAGCACCCTCAGTGACCAGCTGAATGGAGACCTACCTACGTCACAGCAGTCAATTGCCGAGTTAGTGACCTAGAATATCGGGGAGTGTCCAAAGCGCCGCGCCAATACATGGGAGGAGTGAGGACCTTTAGCGGTGGACTTCCGCGCCGCGGCGCTGTCGTGCCAGACCTGTGGGCTTTCCCGCGATGGAAGCCGTGGCAAAGCGGTGGGCGTCTGCTACGCGACTGATATTTTTGCGGCTGTGAGCCAACATTGCGATAATTTTGGCGATATTGAATACTCTGTCCCTGCGACGTAACACTGCATTCACTCACCGTGCTTAGAACGTGTTTGTGTGGTGCGAAAGGGAGATGTGGTATGTTTACGTCTAGTTGCTATAGCACCGCAATGGTACACATATACTCGACCAACTGAAGAACGCCTTTTGGAGGCACTTTATCATGAGAGAAAGGGGCTTAATTTAGTTACGTGTGGAATGCCGAATGTAGTCGTGCTACAGAAGATAAGCTAGAAATCGTATAAATAACCACTAGAACGTAGCAGGTGTGTGCGCAGTAAGTGGCTAGCTCATGCTAATGCGTTTGAGATCCCTTTTATTTTATGCGTTGAATTGTTTTTTTAAGTCTTACTCCTGCCCCATAATGTTTTTTCGGATACTTGAAAGCCTTAAATATCTCATATGAAGCGGTACGTGCCCGTCGGTGTGAGCGCCGTCCTAAATAAAAAAGAAAACGAGATAATTGGCATAACTATGGCGTCTCGTTCAATTGGTTTATGATCGGCATCATTTCACACTAATATGACTAACCGGTGACGAGATCAATAGCTGGACATGTTTACTTTTTACGCTACAATTAACAATAACAACTCGCAAGATCCTTAATTGTGGTGTCGCCTAAGCCGCCTCGATGGGAAATACACGTTGTTTTTCTTCAGACAATAAATTTTATTTACCCTCCCCCTCCCTCCCCGAGAGCTTCTCGCATCGAACGTGGTTTCGCAGTACCTGTACGGTCTTAAGTAATTTAATTCAAGCTTTTGTTCCTCATTTGGTTTTACACTGCATCCGTGATTGGTTGGCCGATCACGGAGATAGTGTAGAGCGATGATGCTAAATGAGGCGACATGATGGCGTCACTAACTTTGTCATCGTTTATGTCAAGGCGACGTCATCACGTGATAATTTTTTGCATGACTAGTACACACAGGCGTGCTCATAGAGGGGGGGGGGGCGCCTCCCCAGTCTCCTACGAGGGGGCGCCAAGTGATCACCTGCATATTGACAATATATGGAGGAGGTGCTGCAGCACGTGAGTGGCGGGCCTAAAGTCAGCCTCAAATGTTGACATAATAGGTATGGGGGAACGCTGCGATAAATTGTCCCTCCCACCCCCCTGACGGGGAGCCATGTAACCGTGAGTGCACGCCTATGCTCGTACGTGCTGTCGCCGTCGAGGCGGGACACTGACGCCGACGATCAATTTGCGCGTTTCTTGAAGAATCTAAGGCGTTCGTCTTAAAATGAGACGTGTGGGCCTATTTGTCTCCACCGGATGATGGAAACCTGGTCATCACCTATCTCGTTTATAACTTACCCAAAGAATTTGAAGAACTGAGCGCATTCGTAAAATTTGTACAAAAAATATTAAGTACGCAGAGAAACTAGACGAATTATATAAATGAACTTCATGTTACGAGCAAACGTGAGAAAACAAGCGTACGTGGGGCATCAATTACTGACGCGGCTTTCTCCATGTGTTAGACAAGCGTAACACTCGGCGAACATGACCGTGTTCGTAACTTTAGGGATTTATTTCGTATACTCGATGTTTCGGGCTTCGTAAATGTACATTGCTATCAATAAATAAGTAGTTGGAGGTATGAAAACGGATAAGTGTACATTGCTATCAATAATTAAGTAGTTGGAGTTATGAAAACGGATAACTAATCTGCTGCTAGGCGTGCGACGACCGTCTCGACATAGCTAGTGGCATCCGTCAGAGCTATCATCGCAAGACAATCAAAGCAGGACGCACTATGGACGTAACCGACCTCTGCGAGGCACACAATGCCGTCTGCCAGAGTGTCAGGCAGAACAGCGAGGCAGGCTGTGGTGTACACCACAAAGACCCCCAACCCCAAGGCACAGCCAAAACCGCCCACCAGAGAGAGAATATCGCTAACGCAGAAAGTTCAGAGTTGAAAGCCTTTGGGGCTTCGACGACCACTGTGGAACAGCCAATGTCGTCAACCCGAACGCATTTATAAAACTCCTTGTGCACTTTCGCAGCGTGGCTGAGTGTAATGTATCGGCTTAGTAGAAGGAAGAGAAAAACGAAGGGATCTAAAGAACAGCTGGCCTGCAGCAAAGGCGTTGTCTCCGCGTCATTGCAATATATATATATATATACACATATATATATTGTTACGGGTAACTTGCTTATTAAATTAAATACGAGGCACTGTGCTCGGCGAACAAGATGGCAACAGTTCATAAACAACCAGCCACCAACGTCGTCTTTCTCTTTCTTCCAGACAGGCTGTGCCGGCTGTTGCGTATCATAACCCCCCGGTGGTAGAAGCACCGTCTCGGTGCTTGAGCGACTCGGATGCGGTAGAAGGAGGGTGATAGGGCTTGAGTCGAGCTATGTGCACGATGTCACTCGAAAGTGACGATGATGACGTTGAATCGGCTGGAACGATCTCGTATGTAACGTCAGTCACCTGGCGAACGACGCGGTATGGTCCAGTGTAGCGTGACAGCAGTTTTTCAGAAAGCCCTACACGCCGAGTGGGGGACCAGAGGAGGACAAGGGAACCCGGTGAAAAGTGCACGTTTCGATGATGGGAATCGTAGAGGTGTCTTTGGCGCTCCTGTGAAGCCTGCAGGCGGCTGCGGGCGAGTTGGCGTGCGTGGTCGGCTCGCGCGATGGCTTCGTCGACATACTCAGTGACCGAGGGCAGCAAGGTGTCAAATGGCAGGGCGGGTTCTCGGCCGTATAGAAGATGGAATGGTGAATAGCCGGCAGTGTCGTGACGTGACGAATTATATGCGAACGTCACAAATGGAAAATGAACGTCCCAGTCCCGGTGGTCGGCCGCTACGTATTTAGAAAGCATGTCGGTTATGGTGCGGTTGAGGTGCTCCGTAAGACCGTTCGTTTGTGGATGGTAAGAAGTGGCAAACTTGTGCTTGGCAGAGCAAGAGCGCAGGATTTCATCAACGACAGCTGATAGGAAGGTGCGGCCCCGGTCAGTGAGAAGTTGGCGTGGAGCTCCGTGTACTAAAATAATATCATATACCAGAAAGTCCGCCACATCGGTTGCGCAACTCGTCGGAAGTGCTCGTGTGATAGCGTACCGTGTCGCATAGTCAGTGGCGACAGCGATCCATTTGTTGCCTGAGCTGGAGATCGGGAATGGGCCAAGCAGGTCGAGGCCAACTCGAAAAAAAGGTTCGATGGGAATGTCGATTGGCTGAAGGAATCCAGCTGGTAGGGAAGATGGCTTTTTGCGGCGCTGGCAGGGTTCCCAAGCGGCGACGTAGCGTCGAACAGAGCGGGCAAGACCAGGCCAAAAGAAACGACGACGTACACGGTCGTATGTGCGAGAGACGCCCAAGTGGCCCGCCAAAGGAGCGTCATGAAGTTGGTTGAGAATAGTCGCACGAAGATGTGCTGGTATGACGGGGAGCAAGTCATGGCCATATGGATTGAGGTTACGGCGATACAGGATGCCGTCTTTTACCAGGAACATTTGTAGAGATGCGTCGCGAGGCCTTGACTCAAGTTTGCCAATGATGGTTCGCAGGGAAGCATCCAGGCGTTGTTCGTGCCCAAGGTTGAGTAGCTGCGTTACAAGCAGAAGGTCTGGAAAGGTGTCAGTATGGGCAGCCTCTTCCACGGGGTAGCGTGATAAACAATCAGCATCTTGGTGTGACAGCCCTGTTTTGTACGTTACGGTGAACGTGTATTCTTGTAATCGTAGAGACCAACGAGCGAGGCGTCCTGTGGGATGCTTGAGTGAGGCCAGCCAGCAGAGTGCGTGATGGTCGGTGACTACCCGGAATGGACGCCCGTATAAGTATGGGCGAAACTTGGCGCCTGCCCACACGAGAGCGAGACACTCATGTTCCGTGATTGAATAGTTGCGCTCGGCTGTAGATAGTAGGCGGCTTGCATATGCTATAACACGGTCATGTCCGCGTTGATGTTGCATTAGCATTGCCCCGATGCAATGCCCACTAGCGTCAGTGCGAATCTCGGTTGGAGCTGATGGATCAAAATGGGCTAAAATCGGCGGTGTTGTAAGGAGCGTCGTGAGCTGGGAAAAAGATGAGGCTTGATCAGCGCCCCAGAAAAACGGGGTGTCCTTCTTCAGGAGGTTTGTGAGAGAGCGTGCAATGATGGCGAAGTCCTTAACAAACCGTCTAAAGTAGGAGCACAAGCTCACAAAACTGCGAACGTCCTTTGTTGACTTCGGAACAGGAAAGTCCGTGACGGCGCGAATTTTCTCGGGATCCGGGCGGACTCCTGCGGCATCGACGATGTGGCCAAGTACGGTTATTTTACGACGAGCAAAGTGGCATTTCGACGAGTTCAGTTGAAGTCCGGCTCGACGAAAAACTTCAAGAATCGCCGATAAACGCTTGAGATGGGAGTCGAATGTGGGCGAGAAAACGATAACGTCGTCTCAATAACATAAGCAGGTTGACCATTTAAACCCTTGGAGCAACGAGTCCATCATTCTTTCGAATGTGGCCGGCGCATTACAGAGACCAAAGGGCATAACTTTGAAGTGATAAAGCCCGTCAGGAGTGACGAATGCGGTCTTCTCACGGTCCATCTCATCCACAGCGATCTGCCAATAGCCAGATCGAAGGTCGACAGTGGAAAAATACTTAGCACTGTAAAGGCAGTCTAAGGCATCGTCAATTCTAGGCAACGGATAAACATCTTTCTTCGTAATTTTGTTGAGATGCCTATAATCTACACAAAAGCGCCATGTTCCATCCTTCTTTCTAATCAGGACGACAGGAGAAGCCCAGGGGCTACAAGAGGGTTCGATTATGTCCTTTGCAAGCATCTTTTCGACTTCCTGTTGTATGACTGTGCGCTCGGACGCGGAAACACGGTATGGACGTCGGTGAATGGGACTCGCGGCACCGGTATTGATGCGATGAGTAACAACACTCGTTCGGCTTAAAGCCGTGCTGGCGAAGTCGAAAATGTCACTATAGGACTCCAGGACGTGACGAAGGGCTTCGGCTTGATCAGGAGCGAGGTCTGATGGTACCATGTGGTCAACGTCGACGCCCGATGAACGTGTTAGAGTTGGTTCATTGTCTGAGGTGCAGCAATCATCCACTCTGAAGGGTTCAACCGTATGGTCTTGTAGAGCAGTAATTTCGGCCAGGGAGATACCTCGTGGAAGAATTTGGGCAGTGAAGGCAAAATTGACAATAGGAAGGCATGTGCGGTTTCCAACGACTGTCAAAATGGTGTGCGGAACAGCGACGCCATGCGTAAGCATCACGGCATGAATTGGCGCCACCATGTAATCGCCGTCAGGTACAGGTGGTGTAGAGAAGAGGTCGATATGTGTGACACAGTTAGGCGGAAGGCGTGCGAAATCAATGCAGCAAAGGCGACTTTGGGGTGGGTTGGTCAGATCAGCAAGTAGAGGCATTTCAAGGTCAAGACAGCCGGCTGAACAATCTATACGGGCCGAGTGAGCGATTAGAAAATCCATGCCTAGAATTACTTCATGAGGGTAATTTTCTATAACGGTGAAAAGAACAGCAGTGCTTCTATCGGCGATAGTCACACGGGCAGAGCACATGCCAATAATCGCGGCAGTTCCCCCGTCGGCGACTCGAACGGCTCGAACGGCTCAAGGCGGGTGTGACAACTTTCTTTAGGCGGCGACGAAGAGCAGCACTCATTATGGACACATGCGCGCCGGTATCGATCAATGCGCGCACAGGTACATTGTCTAATGTAACGTTCAACAGATTCCGGGTCGTCGGTAATGTTACACGAGGATTTCTTGCAGAGGTCGTCGTCAATGCAGCTTCACCTCCAGAAGCTGCACTGCCTAGTTTTCCGGTCGGGGGCGCTGCGAATAGGTCGGAGATGCAAAACGGCGTTGTGGGGGCGAACGAGATTGACGGCGAGCAGGGGATGGTGAGCGGGCGTAGCGAGGTCTCGTCAGAGGTGCGGCAGAATCAGAAGATGTGGTCGGCATAGGGGAACCAAAATCAAATGTTGAGGATGACTGGTGGTCAGAAGTGGCTTGGGTAGGAGGCCCATAGCGTGCCGGCGGAGCCCAGTGATTGCGGCAGTGGCGAGCAATATGACCGACACGTCGGCAGTTGAAGCAGATGGGCTTGTCATCCGGTGTACGCCATTCGGACAAATTGCGCTGTCGAGAGTAGTTGGACCCAAATCGAGGAGCGGATGGACGACGATAAAAAGGCTCGGCAGAGTAGACTGGTTGAATGGGGTGTAGGCCGACGTTCGATAATTCTTGACGAACGACGGCTTGTATCAGTGAGATCGTGGTTGGTGAAGGATCAGGCGTTGGAAATGGAGTAGCTACTGGTTGGGCTGCCTCGACCTCACGACGAATGATGCGGGTGAGGTTGTCACATCGGAGAACTGGGCGGACGGAGTCATCACAAGAGGAAGTAGCAGCTGTGTTCGGCAGGCGCGTGATGCCGTGGGTGACGCGGCGGGCTTTAGCCTGTTCTAGACGGCGGCACTCTGTCAGGATCGTGTCGATTCTCGTGACATTATTAAAAACCAGCAGGTTGAAGGCATCGTCAGCAATCCCTTTGAGGACATGGTTAACTTTTTCTTCTTCTGACATGCGCTGGTCGACCTTGCTACAAAGTGCCAAGACGTCAAGAATGTATGAGACGTACGATTCAGTAGACGTCTGGGCGCGAGTGGCGAGAGTCTTCTTGGCAGCGAGCTGACGACCAGATGAATCGCCGAAAAGATCACGGATCTTCGATTTGAAAAGATCCCAGCTTGTGATTTCGGCTTCGTTGGTTTCGAACCATGTCCGCGGCGTGCCGTCGAGGTAGAACACAACATTGGCGAGCATGAGCGTGGGATCCCAGCGGTGGGTAGCACTGACTCGCTCGTACCGGTGCAGCCAAGAGTCAACGTCGATGGTGCCGTCAGCGGAGAAAGTTCCAGGATCCCGCAGGGGTGGCAGGGTGACGTAGGTTGTCGACTCGGATCGAGAGACCGGTGGGGATGAGGCACTGGCAGTTGAAGTAGCCGAAGAGTCTCCGGTGTTGCGACCGCTGGGCGTCTCCATCGAGGTACGGGAGTCGTCCACCTCCACCAATAATGTTACGGGTAGTTTATTTAATAAATTAAATACGAGGCACTGTGCTCGGTGAACAAGATGGCGACAGTTCATAAACAACCAGCCACCAACGTCGTCTTTCTCTTTCTTCCAGACCGGCTGTGCCGGCTGTTGCGTATCAATATATATATATATATATATATATATAAATAAATAAATAAATATATATATATATATATATATATATATATATATATATATATATATATATATATATATATATATATATATAATTAGGAATAAAGGAGCACACTTGCGAAAATTTGATAATTGTTTACTCTACGTTTTGGCCGTGGCACGGCCTTCGTCAGGATTCCTGACGAAGGCCGTGATATCCTGATGAAGGCCGTGCCACGGCCGAAACGTAGAGTAAACAATTATCAAATTTTCGTAAGTGTGCTCCTTTATTCCTAATTATATTTGCACCGGACCCACAGAATTTATTTTTTTGAATCATATATATATATATATATATATAGGCAGGCAGGGTGGTTGAGTGGCCGTAGCGTTGCATATAGTCCAGTAGATCCTCCGTGAGCGGTCACAACGTGGTTTATTTCGACGTTTCGAAATATATATATATATATATATATATATATATATATATATATATATATATATATATATATATATATATATATATATATATATATATATATATATATATATATATATATAGAAGAACTTGAAGGGAAGGCACGACAGGTCCGGGTATTTTCTATATTGAATTAACTTGAAGATAGCACATAAGAAAAGGATCGTATTTACTAACGTTTCGGCCGTGGCACGGCCTTCGTCAGAGTAAGTAGGTATGATACATTGCAGCCGCTTTTATAGGCTCACGTGATGAACTCTCGGTATAGCAGCTAGGACAATCAAAGTAAAAAATGGTAATCTGTCAGAACCTTGTGTTGACATGACTGACATGTGACGGGTGCAGGGATATAAAAGTTTCAAATTTCCTTGCGCATCGACACGTGGGGCACAGTATGGTTGGCAGGACATGTAAAAGAGCTCAGAAGTAAAGAAACCACGGTTGACTAATATACAATTTAATATACACTAAAATATTTTACTAATCTAAGAAGTCGTGTTGTTATAGTGCGAGGCAGGTGAGCTTTCCTACGTTTTCATTGATACCTGAACGAATGGTGTTAAATTTGTGGATCAAGAAGGATTCCCTCACTTCCCTATCGTGATTTGTCTTAAAACCGGACTGAATAATCGTGGCCCTAATTTTGTCGAAACCATGGCCAGGCATACTGACGTGATTCGACAGCGGTAGATTAGGGAGGCTTACGGCATGTGCACGGTGATTATTAAAACGAATTCTGAAACTTGTCTCTGTTTGACCTATGTACTGAGCACCGCAAGTTGAACACTCGAGAAGATAGATGACGTTGATACTATCACACGTGTAGTTCCCATTTATCTTTAAAAAAAAACTGGACGATGTACTTGAAACTGTTTTAGATGTCGTCATGTGCGCGCACACTTTGCAACGTGGTTTGTTGCAGGGATGACAGCCTTCATGATGTGAACACGTGGTTTTAGATGAGGTTAGTAAATCACGAAGGTTCCGCGATCGTCGGTAGACCACGCGTGGTTGTTCTGCAAAGATTCCTTTGAGCCGCTCGCTCTGTATTAAAGTGTTAAAATGTTTCTTTAAGATATGGTTCACATTTGGAGCTGAGGCCGCATGTGTCAAAATTAGATTAGTCCGCGAACAATCTTTGGGTCTTTTGTTAGTACTCAGCAGGTCTGAACGGTCAAGCTCTTCTGCACGTTTGATGGCGTCTGTGATTATGCTGGCCGGATAGCTCTGTTTTTCGAGCGCGCTCCGAAGTTGTTCGCAGTGGCGGGAAAATTCGCTGCTATCAGAGCATATTCTTTTAAAACGGACTGCTTGGCTGTAGGGAATACTAGTTTTGTTGTGTTTCACGTGACTACTACTAAAGTGAAGATATTGCTGCCTATCCGTGGGTTTCCTATAAAGATTAGTTATCAGCTTCCCGTTACGTAGAGTGACCATGACATCAAGGAAGCTTATGTTCACAGGTGAATATGAGTGCGAAAAAGAAATCGCCGGATGAGCGTTGTCAAGATCTGCTATGAAAGAAAGAAGTTGCGATTCACTATGGTGCCAGATTAGGAAAATGTCGTCGATGAACCGCTTATAGTAAAATGGCTTATATTCACAATTTGCAAGAAATTTGTTTTCAAGGAGCCCCATAAATATGTTTGCGTAGTTTGGTCCGATTCTTGTGCCCATAGATGTACCGCTAACTTGAACATAATGTGTCCCATCAAATTCGAAATTGTTAAGTTCAAGAATGAGCTTAAGCAACGTAGCTAACGTAGATGCGGAAACTGGTTTGTTGGCGTGGCAATCGTTGTACGCGCAGATAACTGCCTCGATGCCATCTGAGTGAGGGATATTAGTATACAGTGACGTGACATCTAACGTAACGAGAAACGAATTTTGAGGAACCTGTAGGTCAACAATATCTGATAGAAAGTGATTGGTATCTTTAATGTAAGAAGAAAAGCTGGACGGAATGGTGTTGATGAGGCCATCTACATAACGGGAAAGGTTCTCAGTCACTGTTCCAATTCCAGAAATTATCGGTCTACCGGGATTATCTCTCTTATGAATTTTGGGAAGAAGGTAAAACCTGCCAGCTACTGGGCTCAACGGTATGAGGGATTTCAGAGTGCCATAGCTTATTTCTTTATCATTAAAGAGCGCAGTCAAGGTATCACGAACAATATCTTTGAACTCGTTTGTTGGGTCATGATCTTTCCGCTTGTAATATGATGCATCACTGAGCTGCCTATGGCCTTCGCTGATATATTTGCTTCTGTCCATTACAACAATGGCGCCTCCCTTATCTGCAGGTTTTATAATTATGTCATTACGACCAGCGAGGGATTCAATTGCTTGTTGCTCTCTGTCAGTAAGGTTGCGGTGCAATGGTGTACGTTCTTTATATGCCTGCATGACATCGCGTTGCACAGCTCTGATATAAAGGTCCAGACATTTGTCTCTTTGGGAGGGGGGTGTCCAATGCTTGTAAGATGGCAATGATGAGCTATCGGTATTGTGAGCCGAGGACCGATCATAAAAGTACTCACGGAGGCACATGTTACGTTCGAAATTGTGAAGATCCTTCACCAACTGAAATTCACTATAGCCTCCTGTTGCAGAGCAAAAATTAAGTCCTCGAGATAACACACTACGTTCCTCAATTGATAGATCGTAACATGACAAATTTATAATGTTATCCTGTCCAGAAAATTTACTTTCCAGCTCGGGCTGGCGCATTTCAGCTGTAGTTAGAATGTTTCCTCGTCGGGAGCATTCCTTTTTTTCTAAGTTGTCACGCGCGACCTTCTTTGACTTTTTAGCATCCAGCTCGGCTAACTTCCGTGACCGATATAATTCGAGAGTTTTTAATTCTCCAGTCGTAAACTGAGAGGATTGCACAAGCTTTTTTTCCTGATTCCGCAGACCTTTCTCTGATGATTCATAATGGCTAATAAGTATGCTGGTTAGTTCAACAGACGCCCGATTTAAGGTGTTGTGCCACCTTGACAGGTTTTTCTTTGACATCTCTGATGTGGCTGGCTGCAGTTTTAGTTGTAAACCTTTAGGAGCACTTGTTGCCGCGACATACATTCTAAGCATAGAAATGTGCGATTCACAACGAGTCCGTTTTTCTATAACCTTCCTGGTCCTTAAAAAATTCATTGAGCCAACAGATAAAGTACTCTCACTTAGCTGGCGTTGTGTTAGTCAGTTGGTTCCTCTCGTGGTTGTGCCCCTGTACTTTGCCCCTGTACGCCCCTGTACGCGTACTTTGCCCAGCTTAGAGTAGGGGAGCGATGCTCCCTCACGCACCCTTATCTTGAGGCGGCAAGGAGGGGAAGGTCGTACGCCTTGGCTGCCCACTGTATTTACCTGGAACGAATCTGCTATAGTTACCGGGTTCACTAAGTCTGTCCGTTCGTCCGCGCGTCCATATAGTGAACACTACAACTACCGCCACCTCCCTTCTCGCATCCCCTATGGCACGTACCCACTCTAGAACGGGTATATGCCACCGGTGGCTACATACATACATACATACATACATACATACATACATACATACATACATACATACATACATACATACATACATACATACATACATACATACATACATACGGGCCCCGCCGCAGTGGTCTAGTGGCTAAGGTACCCGGCTGCTGACCCGCAGGTCACGGGCTTGAATCCCGGCTGCAGCGGCTGCAATTTCGATGGAGGCGGAAATATTGTAGGCCCATGTGCTCAGATTTGGGTGCACGTTAAAGAACCCCAGGTGGTCGAAATTTCCGGAGCCCTCCACTACGGCGTCTCTCATACTCATATAGTGGTTTAATAATAATAATAATAATAATAATAATAATAATAATAATAATAATAATAATAATAATAATAATAATAATAATAATAATAATAATAATAATAATAATAATAATAATAATAATAATAATAATAATAATGTTTATTTTTCATCAATAGTTTGATGAAGGACAGCTGCAGGTAAAAGCTGCTCTGCAAAAGAGGCAGCTTGACAAAGGCCCACAGCTACCTTTTAGCACGACAGCAGTGGCAAACAATCAGCAATGTGAAGTCAACAACAATAACAACAACACCAACTAGATAAAAATAAATAAAGATATAAAAATCAAGTCCAAATTCCAAAAATAAAAACACGTTAAACATCACATATCAATCAATCAATCAATCTATCAATACATAAATACGAGGAGCAGCGACCCACCCACGCCCTAAGGAGCTTCGCCCCTAAAATCATTTACCCTTCACGTACATGGAAAGTGATCATAAAAGGTGTTGGTTGCTCCATGAAGTAGGCGCTGATTTGTTGGCATTTCATTGAATTTGTGCTCATATGTAACACGATACTCTAAAAATGTTTGAGTTCGCATCGTCGCTTTCGGGGCTTACAATTTTAACCCATTCTAGGACGGCAGTCTTGCGAAAGCGACTGAACGCTTGCGAAAGTACCTCAGCGAGTAACAAATGGTAGCGATCCCGTGGTCGAATGTAACATGCATTGGCCCGAACTGCCTTTCCTAAATGTTTCATACGAAAAGTGCCACACACAAGCGTCTGTAACATTTGTTAATTCACAGGGGTGGATACCGGATTTTGCCGAAGAGGGATCAGCTTCTGTGAGAGCCTGATATGTTCTCTTCTTGGGTTATAATTTAAAAAAATTAAGCAAGGTCTTAAGTGCCAATCTCTGTATTTAGTGGCACTGATAGCACATGGAATACTTGAAAAATATGCCTAGTAACACGCGTTAATATCCTCGGTCGAAAACAAACTACAAACACGCTCCAGCCAATGGCGTAGTCAGGGGTGGCTGGCCAAACCCATTCCCTACCCTATCCCTCCCCCTCATCATATATTTTTTCCATGAAATATACAGCGCGTTGAAACTGGACCAAACTTACCTGCCCGGACTTCGTGTCACGGGCCGAATGTGCCCCCCCCCCCCTTCTTTTCCAGAACAAATTTTGGCCTACGCTACTAGCTACAGCACAATTGGTCAGTTCGCTCAGAATTGATTACATGCACCAATAGCTGTCTACCATTAATTGTTATCGCAATGAAAAATACTGGCAGATCCCACGTGAAGTGGGGATCGATGATATGCGAAGCAGGAATGGGAAAGGTTGATATGCCACTTTCAAATCAGCACAACGTTACGAGGCGAACGTAAATTAAGCCACACATGACTTTCATGACAATATCGAGAGTTTTAGTACTGCGGAATGGTGCTACGTACGCATCATGCGAGCCCTTTGCGTTACGTGGCGTCGTTTGCCACTAATCGGCTTTTAGTACGCCGTAGTACCCGCGTACGTAACGAGCGTGAAGCGTGTCACGTAATCTGGTAGATCAAAATAGAAGCACGTGTTGTTGACAGCCAATATGAGCCAATCCAAGTGTAATAGCCACATTATGGCTATATTTCAAGCCACAGAGCCGGTCTGTGCTTGCCTTCGATGCCGCCATTTTGCAAAACGAAGTCTCGCGCTGTCGCGAACTTGTTCGAGAGCGGCGCGATCACCTCATATGTACGCACGCACGCATCTCATGCGTGCGTACGTAGCGGCTGCGTACGTAACGCGATACGTGCGCGTGTCGGTCTGCGCATGCGCACTACGCAGAACGTGGCGTCCTTACGTACGCAACGTCACCATGCACGCAGCGTACGCAGTACTAAAACTCTCTATCATGTTGGGACATGTCATTTACCTCCGTCGTCTATTCACGTCATATACCCAATTAGGTATATGTGGAGCTGGCGAAACGGCCGCGAGCACGCTATCAGCATACCGTGTATACATGCTTTACACGACACGCATGTGATAATTTTCATGTTTGAACGTGTCATTTACTTTCGTCGACTATTCACGTCATGTTATATCGAATTTTGTATGTGTGGAGCCAGGGCCGGACAAGCGGAGCGGCAGGCGTGCAAGAGAGTGCGCGCGTTCCGCTCGTCTAATCCGACCAAGGTGGAGATAGGGAAACGGCCGCGTCCACGCAATGAGCGTAGAACGTACCATGTTTTACATGACACCCATATCAAGATTATCTAGTTTGGATGTGTCATATACTTTCATTGTCTATGCACGTCACGTGCATAGACAATGAAACGAACTTCACTATGAACGAATTCGCTACGAGCTTAAGAAACCAGAATACAAAGTTGTTACTGCTTTCTCACGTGCGAACGATGAAGCCGTACTTTCCCTGCTAGCAGATTATTATGCAAATTTTCTCGTTTCCAGCAACAGTTGTGTTGTAAATGCGTTGGTAGAACACTTTGACACGATTGTGTCCGACTGTATATCTCAATTCGTGCCAAACAAATGCGTGAAGCGCAATCCTAAACACCCATGGTATATCCGAGAAATAATAGTTTATTCGCCGCATAAAGCGACTACGTCGCCGATGCCTCTCCAATCCAAACCACCAATTGACTTTGTGTACGTTAAAGGCAACACTCAAGAATGAAATGCACGAAGCTATAGATTTCTATTACAATAACACGCTGTCAACGTTCATTAGGGAAAATCCGACCAAATTTTGGAAGACAAATCATCCACCCTCCAGGAGAATTTGCTCATTCATTATTGAAAATGAAATATGTTCAGATACTTAGACGATCTCGGAGGCCTTCAATAGTTATTTTAAGCCTGTTTTTACCGCTGATAACGGCAATGTTTCTTCTTTTGTCGCACCCTCTGTATCGGTAGCTATTTCGGATATTGAGTCAAGTTGCTCTGGAGTTCGTAATTTCTTACTCAACATAGATATTACTAAATGTGCTGGCCCGGACGGTATCCCTAACGCTTTTCTGAAAAAGTATTCTGAATGGTGTGCACGATATCTCATAACTATATTCCATAAATCACTTGACTCCGGACGGGTCCCGCGAATTCGGAAGATTGCTAATGTTGTTCCTATTTTAAAATCGGGTAAGAAGGAAATCATTTCTAACTACAGACCGATTTCATTATTATCCACGTGCTGCAAGCTACTCGAGCACATCATTCACAAGCACATTATTCAATACCTAACTGACAACAACATCCTTTCAGAGCATCAGCATGGTTTGCGCAGTGGTTTTTCCACTGTCACACAATTGATCGAATTTACACATGACACCACCTCAGCACTTAATAACCACGAACAAGTCGATGCCATTTTTATTGATTACTGCAGACCTGATGACAAGATATGTCATAAAAAACTTCTGCTCAAACTTGCTAACCTTCTTACAGGCCCATATGCTGACAAATTACTTGATTGGATTACAGATTATTTGCACCTGAGGTGTCAGTTTGTTCGCTACAACCACGAACAGTCGTCACAAGCTCATATTTCCTCAGGTGTTCCACAAGGCTCTGTCTTAGGACCACTTTTATTCATAATTTACATTAACGATGTCACTCAGGTTGTCATTAACACTCCAGTTAAGCTTCGCCTTGACGCCGATGACTGTGTATTGTATTCTAATGTACGTAGCGTCACTTACCAAGTTTTGTTGAATGATGTGTTTTCTTCCTTTTGTGAATGGAGTAGAACTTGGCGAAAAGAGCTCATTTTTAAGAAAACCGTGACAATAACTTTTATAATTAAAAAGGAGCCATTGCAATTTAGATATGGCGACTCCAATCCCACAATGGAAAAAGTTCAGGAATTTAAGTATCTTGGTGTTGTATTCTCTCCAAACTTGAAGTGGCACAAACACATCGACCCCATTTCTGCAAAATCGCTTAAGAAATTAGGTTACTTAAGAAGAACGCTAAAAGGCGCCACAAAAGATTGCAAGCTTATAGCCTTCAAATCACTGGTCAGGCCTCTTCTTGAATATGCGTCTGTTGTGTGGTCACCACATCTCGCAATTGGCATAAATAAACTTGAAGCCATCCAGCGAAAGGCGATTAGATTAATTTTTAACCGTTATGGCCGTCTTACATGAAATGCATGCCATGATTATCACGTTTGCACCAGTCATATACTATTGTTATTCATTGACGTCACGTAACACCGAATTTCGCATATGTGAAAGTAGCGAAAAGACCGCGAGGGCGCTATGAGCGTAGCATGTAATCATGTTTTACATGGCACGCACGTCATGGTAATAATGCTTGGACGAGTAATTTACCTAAGTCGTCTGTTCGCGTCATGTAATACCAAATTTTATATCTGTGAAGCTAGCGAAACGGCCGCGAGCGCATCATGAGCGTGGCATACAGTCATGTTTTTTGCTTGACACGGATCTCATGATTATTATGGTCGCACCAGTCATATAGCTTCGTCATCCATTCACGTCCCGTAATACAAAATTTGGTATACGTGACAAAACGACCGCGAGTGCACAATGAGCGTGGCGTGTAGTCATGACTTACATGACAAGCATGTCATGATTTCCACGTTAGGGTCTGTCACTTATGTTCACCATGCAGTCATGTCTTACCATACCAGTTTTGGAATACGTAATGTGAACGAAACTACCTCTAGAGCAGCAAGCTATGGTACGTAAATCATGACATTCATGGCATACACGCCACAATTTTCATGTTATGACTATCCACTTATGCTATAGTCATAAATAACGGTGTGCCTTACCAATTTTGCTATCGATACCATTATCGAAACCGCCAGGAGAGTTTAAAGTCGTAGGCGGCTAGATAGAGAGATTGTGAAGTGATTCTTAAAAGGAGAAAAGAAGGGAAAAGTGAGCCCCGTTATTGTCTGCTTCAGTGAGCGACACCGCCACAGTAGCTCACGAGGGATGGGGGTGAGGAGGGATAAAAAGGAAAGGAGTAAAAATGTAGGAAGATAGAGAGATTGCACCAACGGCACGCACAAGCTTTATACGTAACGAAGCTCTGCATGCGCAGTTGACAGTGACGTCACTTCTGGCGTGACCACGTGGTTGGGCGCAGTGTCCAGGCAGCCCCGTGTCGCCTCAGTGTACGAGCTATCCAAGCAGGCGCACCACGACACGTTGCCGTAATGTTGGGTAGCCAACCGGTTTGAGAACTGGCTAGCCAACCTGTCTTTCCTTTCCTCCTATTCACCTCCTCCTAGCAAGTGAACAGCTGTTACTTGATAGGGAATTCACGGTTACATCATAGTTGTGCGGAGCTTGTTCGCGTTCGGCATGTTACGTCTGGCTTAAACCGAACCGCTGTTAAAAGCTTAGCGTTAAAATGAAATAACACCACCGTGCGCATAACGTTGAGAAAACTTGGGCGAACTCATTCATTTGAACTTTGCAGCATTTTGGACCCCTGTCAAGTCATTTTAGATATCTGACCACGTTCTTTTTGTGGACTTCGCTATTAGCAAAATAAAACACATATAATATACATTTAAGAATGAGTTCGAAAAGCCAGTGAAGCTTCCGTTCGGAGTGAGGCTGAAATAAAATGTATCTCAAAATTTTGTCACTGACCGAAAGAAAAGATGCCTGCACACAAGAAGTCACGAGCACGAATAATGTTTAATGAAAAATTGCCGTTTCCTCAAAGCCTCGTGTAACCTACCATACTCTGAAGAAACGATAAGTGAATTGGAGCTCAACGCTGTAGTACTGAGAGCCCTATTTGCCAATCGAGATTATTTAAAAGGCTATAACGAGCTGACCATGTAGTCGATATCAAAACTGCAGGTCACATTTGTTAATTTTCTTCGAGGTGTCACATCCAATTATAGGGGTCAAAGGGCAAACTTTTTGCTCGTTTCATTTGCCGGCCTTCCTGTTCTGGAAGCATGGACGAAACAAAGCTGCTCGATCTTTCAAGGTTATTGAGAGGCACCAGGTTGCCGTGACCTGCACCAAAGAGTAAGTGCGATTGTTTAGATTATCTTGGTCAAACATCGGAAAAAGCAGTAACTTGCCACTCTACGTAATTGTATATAAAAAAAAGAATTTTCAAATGGTAATATTGTGGCACTAAAGTAAAACAACTAAGCTAAACTGAACTGAGAAGTTATACTCAACGAATTACATCGTCGTTCAATCCGGAGTCATACGTTCATTACTGGACAGTGAAACGAAGGCCAACTAGCCCAAGCTTCCACTCTTGGAAGGCCAGAACTTCATTATCTGATATTACGCGGAACGTAAGCACCCGAATACCTCTCTGACGGCACAAGTTTTTAAGCTGACGTTTTGAGTGTTTTCACCCTATTGTCTCTCTAAATGTTTTCCAATCTGGTATGGTTCCGACAGATAAAATCAAAGTCACCTTTGCTGGTAAATAATCATGTAGGCTCCGAAGGCGCCATTGTAACATATTTATAGTGGTCAGTCAGTGAGAAAACCTAAATGCCACGAGCCACCACTGTTGTCTTTTTGCACCTATTATAGTGGACCAAGTGTAATATCGAGACAATAATGGTGCTTAAGAAATTCTGGGCGGCAAAGGAAGGTTGTGCAACTGAAATTACCTAACAAAATGTGTTTACACGCCTACAAAAGCAAACTAGTCAGCTGCACAAATGTACGTCGTGAAAAAGGTTCTCACCCTCATTGTCCGCCGCGGAGGCTTCTACGTTGGCAAGAGACGACACCAAGACAAGGCAGAAAACTGCGGTGAAGGTTAGCATGTCTCCAGCAAAGTTTGGGAGACTGTAGAATTCGGGCTCGCACAATGGCTGTGTCTGCAAAAGATGCCGGTGCTGAGAAAAAGCGTGCTAGATTTTCAGCTCAGAGATATTCTAAAGGGCCTCGGTCTAACTTCTCTTTCTCATTCGTTTATTTTGCGCACGCCAGGAAACACATCAGGTGACATCAGAAGATGTATGTTATAGTATGTTATGTATGTTATAGCCATAACTAAGGAACCTCATCACTAGCAAGCACTAAAACTTTTCTCTCATTATATTCGTTGAAACTGGCTTTAACGAAACTCATATCACGGCAGGAACTACATCACGTACATTAATTTGCGACTGCAGCTGGTTGACATAGTGGACTCACACGCTCTAAAATGCGGAGTGCAAGAAATTGCAAATATCAAATAATGGAAGCTCTGATGAAGGGCTGCGTGGTGCCCGAGAAGAATGTTGATGATATCTTTGATTAGTTGATATGAAGTACCCATGCGTTTTTCGCGATATGAGTTAGTAGCTGACGCCGAATAGCCTACAAGGTTCTGGACAAATTCAATTACTTGACAGTTGATTACTCGTTCGTGGAATATTCTGCATTCTAGGACTTTCTGTCAAGCCCGAGATTAGCGGTACAGACCGCTTACACTGAATTATTGCAATGTGTTTCCGCTTCTGCTGAATTAGAAATAATAGAAAATTATACGTTTAATAATTTAAAGAAGCGTGTTATCAAAGTTTCATAACAGGTTTTGCGCTGCTCATAATGAAATTGCGGAAGAAATATTGTATACGCTTGCATATATGACGGGAAAAAGCTTTCTGAGGAGCCGATTTCGTGCAGCCTATGAAAGTCATAACTTCGAGTAATCTTGTATTTTTTTCAAGACAATGGTGTCTCTTTAAAGACATGTAACTCATACAGATTGAAGAATCACTCACACTACATTTGTAGAAAAGGAACCAGCCCTACAGTTGGACACATGTGTAAAGGTTTCAGAGGTCTAGACCATTGCCACCCGCTTAAAACACCATATGCTTGGAGGAATTCCACTCAGCCAGACCGATATAGTGAAATTACTATGCATTACTTTAGGTCAAGATTAAAGCACCAACCCTCTAACAAATGACAAATGGCTATACTTGAGCACTAGCCGAGATCAGGGACATTGCCCGAGGTTGAAATCTTCAGCATTTAAAAAGTGCGCTTAAAGTCCCAAGATCGGCTGGCAGGATGATGTTTAGGTGCTGAAAATGAGGAGGAAAAAAAAAGACTTTTTAGGCTTCAGAAGTTGTGTGTCTATGCCGAATAAAATTCTATATAAGTTCAAGCAACTCGCGCCGCCACGGTGGTCTAGTGAATAAGGCACTCGGCTGCTGACACGCAGGTCGCGGGATCAAATTCCGGCTGCGGCGGGTGCATTTCCCATGTAGGTGGAAATGTTGTAGGCCCGTGTACTTAGATTTGGGTGCACGTTAAAGAACCCCAGGTGGTAAAATTTAAACAGCCCTCCACTACGGCGTCTCTCATTATCATATGGCGTTTTTGCGAAGTTAAACCCCTTAAATCAATTAAATCAAGTTCAAACAACTCAAGAAACAAATACGTGGACGACCGCCATTAACGACAGGAAAGCAAAAAAATGTTATTCCTTATAATATCACAATGTCGTCAACAGTCATGTATGAAGTGAAAGCGCGAGGAAGAAGGTATGAATTTTCCGAAATCCAGCTCTTGAAATATTACAGACACGTCCATTCTCCACATTATAGTTTCATAGTCGCATCTATCCAGAAGTTGATACAATAAAATGCAAACCTTGCGGCCGGGCTCGCACCAACCTCGACCACGTTTTCTGGGCATGTGCCGAAGCGACAAACAACACTAAAAAAGCACCTAACCAACGTTTAAGATAACCACGCCCGAGCTGTGGGAGGCTATGCTAATAAGCGTTTGCCCAGTAAAGCAACCCTGGACAGTTCGGCTGGTTGAGGACGCCTCCAAAATAAAGCAATAGCCTGGAACATGTGGTGCGATAGTGCCGTTGTCTACTTCTAATTACACGGAACAGCAGTCCCATCGATGCCATCGACTTACTACAGAAGAAGAACAGAAACGGCCTACTTAGAGGAGTGGCTTATCGGTATCCCCGACCTACAAAATACCACGGACAATCTCAGCCGAACACCTCATAAGGCATAGGCGCAGCTAGACGATGTTCTGCAGGGACGTCTGTTTATGATTGTCCTGGTCTAACGGTCGGGACGCAATGACTGCAAACTCCAGAAACTATTTTGACATGAATACCAAGTATGTGGCTCTTCTTTTTTTAACAACGAAGCTTTTGTAGCTCGGTGTAAAATGTCTGTCGTCACCCCGAGGCCTCGCGTCACGTTGCCTAGCAACCAGTGGCGCCGCAGATAGACAACACCTGCCATAACCTTTCCAAGCTACGCAGGCATGCACAAACAAATTGGCAGATCCCACGTACAGTTGGAATATATGATATGCGAAGCACGAATGAGAAAGGTTCATATTACACTTTAAAATCGGCGCAACGTTACGTGGTGGAGAGGAATGATGCCGCACATGACTTCCATGTCATGATCATCATGTTTGGATGTGTCGTTTACCTTCATCATCTATTCACGTCACGTGTGACCAAGTTTAGTATATGTGGAGCGAGCCCACCATGAGTGTGGTATGTTGTCATGTTCTTACATGACACGGGTGTCAGGATTATCATGTTTGCACCAGTCGTAAATTTCGTCATCCATAGACATCACGTAACACCAAATTTGGTATATGTGGTGCCAGCAAAACGACCGGGAGCACTATGTGAAGGGACCATTATACTCCAATGCAGCGTTGACGCGCGCGCACGCAGGGCACAGCGACGCTACGTTAAACGCGAGCACTTTATTGTCTGACGCCAGCCGCGACCGGCGCGACCAGCGTCCTTCAGTGCAGCCCGACGGCAACCGGCGCGAAATGCGACATGCTGCCTTTCACGCCGATGTGTTACGCAGACAACACTACGTATCCTTCTCTTCGTGATGGAGGGACGCCGGACGCGCTGAAACGCGCATGCGTCAAAGCAACGCAGCGCGACGCGCACATGCGAGTATATATATAGCAGGACTGGCGCCTGGCGTGGCAACGCCGGCGATACGCGACGAAAGAACGCCGGCGAGCACACGCACCGCGTCACGTCGAAATGTATTGGCGCCTTGACTGTGACATGTAGCCATGTTCTCACATGACACACATCTTATTATTGTCATGTTTGCACCAGTCACATACCTTCGTCATCCATTGACGTCACGTATACCAAATTTGACCAATATGAAGCTAGCGAAACGGCCACGAGCGCATCATGAGCGTGGCATGTAGTCATGTTGTTGCATGACAAGCATGCCGCAATTATCATGTTCGGATGTGTCATTAATTGATTGATATGTGGGGTTTAACGTCCCAAAACCACCATATGATTATGAGAGACGCCGTAGTGGAGGGCTCCGGAAATTTCGACCACCTGGGGTTCTTTAACGTGCACCCAAATCTGAGCACACGGGCCTACAACATTTCCGCCTCCATCGGAAATGCAGCCGCAGCAGCCGGGATTCGAACCCGCGACCTGCGGGTCAACAGCCGAGTACCTTTTCCTCTAGACCACCGTGGCGGGGCATGTGTCATTAACATATGGCGTCCGTTCACGTTGAGTAATACTGAGTTTGGTACATGTGAAGCTAGCGAAATGGCCGCGAGCACATCATGAGCGTAGCATGTAGTCATGTTGTTACATGACACGCATGTCCTGTTTATCATGTTCGCACCAGTATCATGCCGTCGTATTAACGTCGGTTTATAGTGAATTTGGTTTAAGTAAAGCTAGCGAAACGAGCGCCAGCGCATCATGAGCAGGACGTGTAGTCATGTTGTTACATGGCAAGCATCTCATGATTATCATGTTTGCACCAACCACATACCTTTGTCATCCATTCGCGTACGGTAATACAAAATTTGGTATATGTGACGCTAGCAGAAGAAGCGGGAGCACATCATGAGCGTGGCATGTAGTCCTGTTGTTACATGACAATCATGTCATGATTTTCATGTTAGGCTCTGTCGCTTGTGTTCGCCATGCAATCATGCCATACCATACCAGTTTTGCAACATGACATGTAAACTAAACCACCGCAAAAGCAGCAAGACCATGAAATGTAAATCATGACATTCATGACATATATGTCATGATTTTCATGTTTGTACTGGTCAAATATGCTCGTAATACCGTCATGTTATGCCATACCAAGTTTGGTATCGATACCATTATCCAAACGGCCAGGAGAGCTAAATGTCATGGGTGGCTATGTAGATAGATACGCTCAAAGTTGCCGAAGTTCGCTAAGAAATTCTTCGCATTTAAAATGGCAGCAGGAGCTGCTAATACACGTGCTCTGAAGAAAGACATCGCGTGTGCCTGGCGTCACATCTTCACACGACCAGATGCCCCAGAACCTTGCCAAGCAGCGCAGGCGCAGTAGCTAAGCCATGCGAACCGACGGAGACATGGCGCGCAACCTCCGCTCTGCAATGCTCCAGTGAATAACCCTGGCTCGAAGCGGTTGCACCGCGTTAGAGTGAAACCAGGTACACTCTCAGTTTCTTTCACTCATACCTCAAGTCCGCCGTTTTGGTATATGGCTACCATGTTCTGCTGACGTCCCGAAAATTACGGGTTCGACACCTCCGTTTTTGAAGCATGATTCTGGGCAATGATTCTAGCGCTGCGAAAAGTACCAGTCAATATTCATAATGCAATCATAATTACTTACTCTCTGCCTGTCTGTACATCGCATACAGCCTCATCAAAATCAACGGCCTTAACGACGTTTCTCATGCTAGTTCTCCCACAGTCGAAAGTAATAATGTCAGTATGGATGCCTGGTCATTGTGGATTAAAAATAAATGAAATGGCTGGCTCTCTAGCAGAAGCGGCATTCAATTGTCTGAGTACCTTGGGTCATTTCTGAAGTGACCACAGCAACTGCGATAAGATACAGAAAGTTTTCGCTGCGTGCAGATGCCATAGAATCAATTACGTCGTGGGCAGAGTTCAGTGACCTAAAATTTCCGTGGAAAATTCAGTGGTGTTCTTCCAGACAACTGGAAGTCGCATTAACTATATTACGTCGTTATGTTCCCCCGTTAAAGTTGTACTCATATAGGGCTGGTCTGGGGATATATCCTCTATGCAATTTTTGTTTAGAACCTGAAACAATAGAACATTATTTTTTATTATGTCACCGGTACAGACTACTAAGAAAAACACTGCTTGATATCCCGTTCTCTACGCTGGGGACGAATTTGTCAAGTTACCATCGGTGCTACGAGTTAGGGCTTCAGCCTCAAGAATGTATTTGATGTCGTTTGTGCTTATTTTCACAAAACAAAACTAATGAGACTAGAACTGCATAATTGTTTCTCATTAGTGCATCAATGGCTAAACAATAAAAACAAGAGCTGTTTTTTTACTATGATTAGTATTAGTATGAATAATTTTCAAACACATTCAGTGTTAGTCAAAACAATGATTATTTTGGCTGGTCTGAACGGGAGAATAAGACTTATAGAACCCTTTTCGCTTTACGTTCAAAACTCTTTTCATAAATATTTAATATTGAAAACACCTAGCTCAGGTGATCAGTTCTTGGCTGATCCCCGTGAGAAGATGTGAGCCATACTTAAGGCGTCATCATCATCATCAATAATGCAGTTACCGCCCATCGAATGCTATTACCAACATCCAGGTACCACGGTGCTGCTGAGTGGTGGCAGCTGGAAGTTCTGTTGAGGTGATTGCAGTTTTGAACCTGCTTCCAACTGCAGACGCTGCTGTTTGTTTTCCCGCGTTTGTGTTTGTTTTTCAACGTTGTAAGTGGGCTCAACATTACTGTAACCCCTTGAGTTTCTTAAGGTAAAGGAAATAAAAACAAAAAGAAAAAGCCGACTGATTTGACTACGAGCCTAGACGCTCTGGCAGAAAAATTAAGCGTCGCGTTCAAATTAGCGCCCAAAAAGCCATCATTGGTTAGGAGGGTTGGTAAATAACCAAGGCCCGTGAATCTATGCAGCACAAATTTTCTGCGCGAGTACAGGAACTTTCTGGTTCGCAGTTCTCGCGCTTAGTTCGTCTGCTCAATACGATACAATTTTGCGCATACTTATCTTTCCAATATGTGGCCCGGCATTTGTTTACCTAATATAGTATGTTAGCGCTCCCATACTTTCTCAAAAACAAAAATCCAGGGGCCATCGCAGTGTGGAGAATTGCAATCTTCGCCAAAAGTGTAGTTTCCAGTACCGTTTCTTGCGGGAAAATTATCTCAACGACCGCCATGTTGGATGTATAGTTTCGCCACCAATAGGTCGTGAAAGTTGCGAATCGTTTTCTTGGCCAATCCCCCAGAGTGGGTATGCGCCATGGATGCCAGGCTGCAAACAAACAAAATGAATAAAGAACAACCAGCCTGCAGGAAAGGCGTTGTCTCCGAGTCTCATTCATTGCAATGGCGCAGTCAACGAATAAGAAGTCTTACCACAGAACACCTATATAAAATCATTTAGTGAGGGGAAACTGTACCTTTGAAGCGCAACCAAAAGAAAGGTAGTGGTGGCGTTCTGAACTAACTTATCCAACCTAGAGATGGCGCTGCTAGGACTATCATTTTAGGCATTTTACGCAAGCTTTAGGCATTTATTTGCTGCTGTTGCAGGGTTGTATACGCACGCATGGCAGCCTAACGTTACTATGAATATCTCCGCTATGCTGCCTGGTGACCGAGAGGCCTCTACTGGCAAAAAACACGGCAAGCAAGTAAGCTTACATTGTTTATTGACAATCGTGAATGCAGCAGTATGCATGTAAACAAGGAACACTGTCACTCACAGATTTGAACAATGCATGCGAAAGAAAAACAGTAATGCCCATCTGTTCAATAAAATTACCCGCTTTAATTGCGCAACATTTTCTTTTGTCTCGTTCAGTCAGACAACAATAATTACACCGGACACCCCTTGCCCAGTACTTGGTACCATGCTGCCCGTTGCCTTTTTCGCCACACACGCCCTCAAAAAGTGCAGTGTCGATTATACAATTAGCCTGAGCCGCAATATCGTATTTGAAAACACAATGGCGAGAGGCACATCTCACTGACTAAAAAAAATGACTCCACGCTTTTGTGGTAGTTTCCGCTGCATATAACATTGTTCTTGTAGGGAACTATGCGAACGACGACGAAGTAGCATGAAACGGCAAGCCACAGCGTTGGTGCACACGCGCGACCCGAGCTTGCGTTTGTTTTGTGTTTTCGGCCTGTTGGCGTTCCTCGCTCTTCTGGCGTTCCTCGGCCTCCCAGTAGGTCTGTACGTAAATAAACTGCGTGACATTCTCAATATTGTGTTTAGAATCTGTGTTTTTACCTGCGCGTCCGATATTTTTACGACCAACTAGATAAACTTCTAGTTGTGGTAAGCTCGTGCATCCTGGGAAAACACGATTTACAGGATCATGTTGAAAAGGAAACTTAGTTTACGTTTCAAAAAAGGTAAAAGGGTTGCAGTGACAGGCACTTCACTTGAGTAACGGTTGGCGAATAATGAAAGCCTGAGTCAAATATTTTAGCAAGTCAACATTCTTTTGAAATTCGTCATGAGTGACAAGTTCAGAGAATGAGCTACTCTTGCCCTTGATCGTCTACTGTTGATCAGCTGACACAAAAGATAGAGGATACCTGTTGGTGTTCCCAAAAGCACTCATTCATAAAGAAGAAATTATGCACCAGTGGACAGCACTCGCAATAAACTGCGCATGACATAGAGGCATACAATAGAGGCGTATGGAACACTAGTAACACTAAACAGCTGAGAAGTGCTGATGGTCACGGCAGTAATGTTAGAAAAATAGGTAGTGAATAATCATTGCAGTCAAATCCCCATAATAAAATTTTATACAAACTTTATTCACCAAGTAAGGGTCATTTTCCAATCTTTCAGTATTTGCACGTCAGACCGAAGAGTTATGTGCAAAAGAAAATCTGCTACTTCTCAGCGAAAGTACTGGAGTGATTCTTATGGCTCAGTAGTCAGCTGCTTGCCGGGGAACGCTGACAATAATGTTGGCGAATATTGTTGCTCTCACTTGTGAGGTGCACACCCTATTTGCATTTTTGCATGCAAAAGAATCACTAGTTTTTCCAATTTGGAGTTGTGCCTAGTTCATGCAGCAACTGGGAGGAGTGAAACAAGTGTCAGAACACGGTGTTGAGACTTGCGAAATGGCTGCACAAACGTGTAGGCATAGAGTGGTGCACCACGCCAAGCATCCAGACCAACCAAACTTTTCCAGTGGACTGGATATTGCAATAAATTAAGGACTAACAGTGGTCTGTGAGTCAAAGTTCCCCTTGTTAGCCTCACTCCAATTTGTACAATTGCAGCCAATATGCCGATATATCACAAAGCTAGGTTCCAAAATGCTTACCGACCAACTCAAACACTAAAGGACATGAAGTGAATGAGCGTTTTTGGACTGCAACCGATAAAACGGGGATGATTTGTTTTCGCACACTGTTGCACAGGTGACGATGCTTCATAGTGTACGCAATTGCAGAAACAACACAGTGATGCCAGCACTTCTTTTCACACGAAAAAACCCCTAAAATTTAAGCAATTAGCTTACTCCAGAAAGAAAATGATGGCTACCATTTTTCAAGTCAAAAATGGCGTTTTTAATGTTTAATTTCATAAAATGTGGGCCAAAAAAACGCTCACCACAGTAATAAGTACGATAAACATTGATGACATAGCAAATTTTCATCCGGAATCGGCCTCCTACAGGACAACGTGCATATTTTGGTAGGGAACACTTATTACTTGCCATACTTTCCTGAGTCAGCACCATGCGATTATTTCCTCTTCTTTCACATGAAACATGGGCTCAGGGTACGATTTGAAAAGTGAGAAATTGAAGACCACTGTTCGCTACAGGTTCAATTACCACGTGGCTATCTTTTATGCATATTGACTAAAGAAACTACTGTGACAGTACGAGAAGTACTAAGAAGTTAGCAGTGATTTTGTAGAAAAATGAAGTAGATTTTTGCTAAACTAAGCCCTTCAATAAACACTTTTGCTAATATTTACTTACTTGCTTGGAACCAAATGCCCCTTACTTTTTGAATGACCGTCAGAGTTTTTATGATTTGCATTGACAGATGAATGAATGAGGATTTTTTTTGTGCCAATGATGCATAGTCATAAAAGACACTGCTCAAACGATGGATAATGGCAGAAGCTGAATTCACATTTTCATTCCTCACTACTTACCAGCTGTCTGCCTCACTCTCAACACGGGTATCATACGAAACTAGCCCTTCTGGCTACATGTTTCACAGCAATATAAAGGAAATAGCTGTTAAGAGACATTCGAATCGTCAACATGTACAAACACCGGTCAACTGTGATTATGCCGACTGAGTGCCCTCAGTCATTGTTTTGTTAAAAATTAACATACTTTTAAAAATGCCTTGTCATGTGTCAGGTATTTTACTTAGAACAAATAATATTACATTATTAGGTCTTTATTTGAACTTGTTGAAGTAAAAGCACGCAGCCTTGTGTGTTTCTATGGGGGAAAATCTCTCGACAATTCGAACAAATTGGTATTCACGACAGCTAATTTAAACTGCGAGCCCCTTGTTCTGATTGCTGCTCGCACAAGTATGTCCAGAGTGATCACAAAATTTTGCAAAATCAAACCAAACTAAATTTACCAGAAGTGGAAAACAACCGAACAACAGCATTTTTCAGCAGATAACATATCGGATGCTGAACTGGAGCCCTTAGACAAGCTACGAATGATGGTCATGAGGCCAAAGTAGAAGAAATGCAAGCGAATGTAAATTACTGATTACTTATCATTTTGATTGCGTTAACTCTATCATGTTAACAAACATGTTTCGATGCACATATATTGACATACTTTCAACACTAAAGCTCACTGCTTGCGAGCATGTCGGTGCTTGTTTTCGGCGTATTATCGGCCTGATTACACCCACTGCAGGGCAAATGCCTCTCCCATAATCCACCAGTAAACTTGGTCTTGCGCTTTCTGCTGCCACGTTATACGTACAAACTTTTTAATATCATCGGCCCACCTAACGTTCTGTCTTCACTTCGTGCGTTTTCCTTCTCTGTCAATCCAGTCAGTTACCCTTAATGACCAGTGGTTATTCTGCCTGCGTACTACGTGCCCGGCCTGTGTTCATGGCCTCTTGATTGTAACCATGATATCCTTAACACCGATTTGTTCCCTGAGCCACTCTGCTCCCTTTCTGTGTCTTAAGGTTACACCTACAATTCTCCTTTTTATCGTTCGTTGCGTCGTCCTCAATTTAAGCTGAACGCTCTTTGTAAGCCTCCAGGTTTCTGCTCCGTAGTTAAGTACGGGCAAGATGCAGCTGTTATATACCTTTCTCTTGAGGGTTAGTGACAGATTATCATTCATTATTTGAGAATGCTTGCAGAATGTGATTCACCCATCCTACTTCTTCTAGTTATTTTACTCTCATGGTTCGCCTCTGCGATTGCTACCTGTGCAAGACATGTCTCACTTAATAAAGGGACGAGCTCTTGCACAGTTTCTCTTTTTAGTTCTTTGACAGTGTCACTCTCAACACTCACGTGGTATCAGAAACTTTGTTTCAACACTAATATAGCTGTACCTACCACTGCTTTCCAACAGTCTTTACATTCACAGCAATATATACACAAAGTGAAAATGAAGTGCTGCTAAATATACAGTACTACAAGCCCCTTTGTTACCTAGTTATATGCGATGCTCTATGCAAAGTTTGACACGCAGAGTGAAGTACAGTATGTGCACCTCATCAAGTGCATTGTCCAAAAAATTTGAAGCCTGCACAATTCTTGTAAACTGAGTAACTCATAAAGCAAGCAACAACAATCGGTGCCCCCTATTTCGTACAGCTTGAACATACCGTATACTATCAGTGCTTTTCAGTATAAGGCTTCCATTTGTCCACCTGGTATATTAGTGACGCATGGGGTTGTCACTATGGCAACTGTTTAGCTTCTTACGACTGGATGTGGGTAGCTTGGTAATCAATGGTTTCTTTTTAGTCTAGCTTTCTGAGAAAAAAAACAGCCATGAGCAGGGTAAAACAAAAATGGTTGAACAAATTATGTTCAATAAATAAAGTGTCGTCAACCACACCTTTCGAGGATTTTGGCTCATGAGCTTGTTTTCAGTGATGCCACATTCTCCGCTGACTAGAGGTAGGTTCAGAGAGATGAGGCGTCCAAGCATATACTGATATGAACAGTTCCTTGGAGGCCGCGGTTGGGTTGTAAGTAAAAAAAAACAGTCCTGGTTGCTCTAGTAGAAGGGTGAACGGATTCATGATGCATGAATAAGAAGAATGTATATGGGAACACTGCATATAAGAAAGGTAGTGTGGACATAACATCGCAGTTTTTGTGAATTTGTCTTGTGGATGAGATTATAAATAATTTGTTTTAGTGACGTTCTTCAGAAGACAAAGGTAGGTAATTCCCCAACTGGATGGACTATATGGTTCATGTAAATGTAATATGCTTCATTGTAAAACTACAAAAGATACAAACGCGTATATGTACTAAAGGTTCACTTAGCTCTACTATGCATTGAATTTATGAGCATATATTGCAAGAGACTCGTTTTGAGCAGAGACAAGTAGAAATTATGCTGTTATTTGTGTTACAAATTTTAAGCAGTAAATATATTTTCAGCAAAAGTGGTGACAAAGTAAACAATATAAAATATTTACAAGGCGTGCAACTCATTAGCTGTACAAGTCAAAATGCCTATGACAAAAACTGTAGCACATGCAAAAGAAAAGGGCCATGTTTAGATACAAAGCAGCGCATTCTCACTTACCGGCAAACCCGCTCGCACCGTGCATAATTATTCTGTCTTCGTAGGCAGACTCCGAGCGATTTGGGGGCGTTGAGTTTTCACGCCAGAGGCTGCGCAGCCGGATGTCGGTGAATAACAGCAGATGACATAGTCTATAGCTTTTAGACACGTTCGCTTCGTCGTAGCAGCCCGCAAAGTCTGACATGCAAGTTCGCATTGATATATTGTAAGGGCTTGGCAACGTAGACAAGGCGGCGATAAGGCGAAAACGACTTTAATAAACCGGAGCTACGGCATCAATGCAGTCATGGAGCACGCGCGCGCCTCGAAACGACTACGAAACCACGCGCCGACTAGCTCAACATGGAGCACAGGGCTGCCAGATTATGTGAGGTCTCACATCCGACCCCTCTTTCTTTTAAATGGTCGATGGGCTTTTGAGATCACACCCCAACCAGTCTTTTTCTCATGTCTCATAATCTAGCAGCCACCAAAACACCAATATTATTTCAGAATATTGAAACAATTTGGTCCTCCTTTTTGAAACTCTTCAAAGTATGGCTTGGTCTTTCTGCGTGCCTTAATGTTGTCCCGAAGTTTCCGTTGGCGCTCTATCTGACGTTGTTCCACTTGCTCGGTGCATGAATCCCACATTTTGCGCTGGTCTGCTGCCTCTTCTCGCACCGTTTCAGCGATGTCTTCATAAAAATTATGAGCACCTCTGACCTTGAACTTTTCTTTCTTTTCCAGAACTCAGTGACATTTCCGCTACTTTTAAGCTTCTTCCGCACAGCTGTCATGGAAGAAGGCAGCTGCCTCCTGTGATGTATTTTCCTCTTTCACGTAGCGCGTAGCAGCTAGGCCTCCTTGACTCGGCTTGGGTCACTTATTCTGGGTTGGCTTAGCAGCTGGCTTGATGGCTTGTTTCTCGGCCTTGCGCTCACCACCTGCTGATCCCTTATCTCTGAGAGCCTCAAATTACAGCTGAGATGCCGTCGGGGCTCATCCAGAAAACTGTCACGTTGTCACAGGCCCCGTTAATTAGGGAGGCGATCGCCGGTCTAATTCCAAGGGCCGAAATATGGGCCCCCCGAACTTCACGAAAGCGTGGACAATTGAGAAGTGGTCCTATTTGGCGCGCCAGCGGACGCCGGCTGTGGCCCAAAGAACAAGTCAGAGCCGAGAGTTGATAAACAAAACAAAATTATGTTCTCAATTATGGCAGATCAAAACAATACACAAATATGCACACTCCACAATAGTTGAATACCATATGTCACCAATCAAACAACGTACTACACAGTACAATCAGCCACACTCGAAACAACGGACACAAACAACAATACGCGCTACAATGAAATTGCATGCATTGAACAACCTACACACCTAAATACTAAAGAGTTCGAAAACTTATTCAGTCCAAAGTGCTTGGAACAGTCTGAATGATACTCTTCCGAGAATCACTCACTCAAAGTCTAGCGCTGCTGTTGTTCCGCTGCCCTCGAAGTTTCTCTTCCAGGAAACCTCGCGTCTTCACTTGGCCGCTCTCCAAGCACCAAACTTCTTCGCCGGTAACACGTCAGCTTCCCACGCGCAGCTGTTGCCACGCGTCTTCGCTCGCTGGCGGTAGACACACACTCCTGCCTGTAGCACGAGTTTCCACCCCTCAGGTAGAAATCCTCTTCATCTCCTCCTTTGTCACTGAGGACAAAAGGGTTCTCATACACGGCGGAAAGATCCTACGCACACTAGCGCAACATTCCTTCTTCTCCTTTGTCACTGAGGACAACAGGCTTCACCGACAAGGGGGAAAACCCTACGCACAATGGCGCGAAATTCCTTCTGTTGATCTCTCATCTTTGCTGCTCGAATAAATACCCTTCGCGCTAGATTCCAGAACATTCTCATCGTTTCCGTTGGCGCGATGCGCAGCGAAGGCTGGGGAAAGCGCGATATGTTTCGAGGGCCGTCCGCGACACATGACGCAACTTTGCATCACCACGCCCCTTTCCCTCGAGAACCTTCCAGGGCTTGCTCGACCGCCGATGTGAGGAGGTTAGTCAGCGAACTAAGCTTCCGAGGGGAGAGAGACGGTGCGCCCAGGAAGCCTTTGGATGTCTGTTTTCTTTTTTACCATTGACCTTGAGGCGCCTCTCTGCGCTTGGTATCGTTCGTGTAACTAGAATTCCACGGCGCGCGATTTTTCAGAGCGTTCGTTTGTGACACCCGTTTTAGTATGGCTGAGTAGATACTTGCCTTGGCGTCCCGTTGTTTCTTTGTTTTCAATTCCTTGGCCTGCAGCAGCTGGCTTGCTGTCTGCTGGTACCGTCCTTGTTCTAGCTGTGCCGACTTGGTGACCGAGCCTTGAGTATGAAACACTTTACATTGGCGCTCCATGAAATCGCGGTCCTTTTTGCCACATCTATATGGTTGACGTGAATATGGCGATGCATCTGAAAAAAGGTCGGTGGAATGCTCAGCATCTTTGCAGAGCCTTAAATTATCATCATTTGTGGCGAACAGGTCAATAGGCTGATGCGAAGCGTCGTTACCTGTGTCACGCAGTTTATTTACGTACAGACCTACTGGAAGGCCGAAGAACGCCAGAAGAGCGAGGAACGCCAACAGGCCGAAAATCCAAAACAAGCGCAGGCTCGGGTCGCGCGTGTGCACCAACGCTGTGGCTTGCCGTTTCTTGCTTCTTCGTCGTCGTTCGCATAGTCCCCTACATTGGCCCCCGGTGAATAGCGTAGCCAACCTGGCGACTTAAGGCGTAGTCACTATAGCGGGGTCGTAATACGGCTTCAGGCGACTCACATGCACAATTTCTCGGCCACGACGGCGTAAGTCATGAGACTGTGTCAAAGGCTCAATCTCATAATTAACTGGGGACGTACGGGCAAGAATGCGGTAGGGCCCGTGGTATCGTGCCAGTAATTTCGACGAAAGGCCAGGAGTGCTCGGTGGAATCCAGAGCCAAACGAGAGCACCACTCGTGTAAGTAGAGAGATGTCGGTCGGTGTCATGCCGTAGCTTCTGGTGGCCTTGGTCCTCGGTTGTCAGTGAACGGGCCCATCCTCTGCAATCTTCTGCGTACCTGGCAACATCAGAAATTGAAGTGTACTCAGAGGAGTCAGGCGTGTATGGGAGGATAGTGTCCAGCATGCACGATGGTTCGCGTCCGTACAACAGAAAGAAAGGGGAGAACCCTGTTGTCGCGTGCGTAGCGGTGTTATACGCATACGTGACGAATGGAAGGACAGTGTCCCAATTGGTCTGGTCTGCAGCTGTGTACATCGTCAACATATCACCGAGAGTGCGATTACATCGTTCTGGGAGGCCATTCGTCTGCGGGTGATATGCTGTCGTCATGCGATGAACCATGTTGCACTGAGCGAGCAACGCTTGAATGACGTCAGACAAGAAAACACGCCCCCGGTCGCTCAAAAGTTCGCGGGGAGCACCATGGCGAAGAACAAAGTTGCCCAAGATGAAAAACGCAACTTCCCTCACGGTTGCTGCGGGTAGTGCTGCCGTCTCCGCGTAACGCGTGAGGTGGTCCACGCCAACAATTATCCACCTATTTCCAGAAGACGACGTGAGAAGTAGTCCGTATAAGTCAATACTGGTGCGGTCAAACGGACGCGCTGGACAAGGCAGAGGCTGAAGTGTACCGGCAGGGCGTTGAGGTGGGACTTTACGTCACTGGCATGCAGTACAAGCACGTATGTACTTGCGGACAAATGTGTACATGCCGCGCCAGTAGTACCGCTGACGTAGACGGTTGTACGTTTTGAGAGCGCCGGCGTGAGCGCTTTGCCAACACCGACTAAATTCCAAGGCCGAAAGGCTGCCGCAGTGACGTCGGAGGTTGGAGGCCCAGTTACCCAACTGAGCATGCTCAGTAAGACTTTTTTTCCACATCTTTTATTCGGCCCAATCAAGCCGCAGCAGCTGCGAGAGCGGGAGCGTTTGTTCTCCTAAAACGCGAACGAAACACCGGCTTTCCGCAGCGTTCGCGGCGTAACTGGGCCTCCACCCTCTGACGTCACTGCGGCAGCCTTTCGGCTTTGGAATTTAGTCGATGTTGGCTTTGCGCGTCGTTGTGGAAAGCAGTACAGATTTTCGAGCGCATGTGGTTGGGTATCACTAACAGCCACCTCCGACCTTCAGACGTCTAATTCTGCCGATAGAGGAGGTCATCTCGAATAGCAAAATGTGTGGCTTGACGGCGGACAGTTCTTGAGACCAAATTAGCTAACGCATCAGTCAGAAAGGCGAGGAGTTGGGAAATCCACACATCTTTGCGTTGTCCCGATGCCATGTCTGTGAAGTCGATTGGTGTTATGACAGCTGAAGAAGGTGACGAGGAGGTTGGGTCAGCCGGTAGCGGCGAGCTGGATAGCGCATCAGCGTCAGAGTGCTTGCGGCCGGATCAATATACAACACGAATGTCGTATTTCTGTAGGCGAAGCGCCCAACGACAAAGGCGCCCCGACGGGTCTTTTGAGCGGTGATAGCCAGCATAGAGCGTGGTGGTCCGTGACGACTTCGAAAAGACGGCCATAATGGTACGGGCGGAACTTCGTCAAAGCCCAGACAATTGCGAAGCACTCTTTCTCCGTGACGGAATAATTACACTCGGCCTTCTTGAGAGTTCGACTCGCGTAAGTGACCACGTATTCTTGGTATCCTGGTTTTAGTTGAGCCAATACCGCACCAAGACCGACACCACTGGCGTCGGTGTGGACCTCCGTAGGCGCATCGGGGTCAAAATGACGTAGTATTGGAGGTGATAATAATAACCACCGAAGCGCAGTGAAGGATTCGTCGCACTATTTTGACCAAGCAGAAATGCCTTTGGAAGTTGTCAACAGAATAACGGTAAGAGGCGCGATGATGGAAGAGAAGTTGCGCACAAATCGACGAAAGTATGCGCACAGGCCGATAAAACTTCAAAGCGTCTTGATGGAATTGGGCTTTGGATAGTCGGCCACGGCGCGGAGTTTCGCCGGATCCGGGAGAACACCCTCTTTGCAGACGACATGGCCCAGTATAGTGAGCTGACGTGCGGCAAAATGGCACTTCTTGATGTTAAGTTGAAGGCCAGCAGAGGTGAGACACGTAAGAATAGCACGAAGACGAACAAGGTGAGTCGAAAAGTTGCGAGAAAAAACGACGATGTCGTCTAGGTAGTAGAGGCACGTGTTCCACTTGTAGCCGCGAAGGCTGGTGTCCATCATCCGTTCGAAGGTAGCTGGGGCGTTGCAGAGTCCAAACGGCATGACGTTAAACTCATACAGCCCTTCAGGTATTATAAATGCAGTCTTCGATCGGTCAGGATCAGCCATTGGAACTTGTTAATATCCTGAGCGTAAATTTAAAGAGGAGAAATATTCTGCTCCTTGCAAGCAATCGAGAGCATCGTCGATGCGTGGCAGCGGGTACACATCCTTCCGAGTTATCTTATTGAGCCGGCGATAGTCGACACAGAATCGGATAGACCCATCTTTTTTGCGCACGAGTACAACAGGGGACGACCAAGGGCTCTGCGATGACTGGATGACACCACGCTTGAGCATATCGTCGACTTGTTCGTTGATAATACGGCGCTCTTCCGCTGAAACTCGATATGGTCGTTGGCGTAAGGGAGCATGAGTACCGGTGTCAATGTGGTGCGTGATGTTCGCTGTGCGACCCAAAGATGGTTGAGCGCAATCGAAGGCAGAACGAAACTCTCGAAGAAGGGACAACAGTTCGCTTCTTTGTTTCGGCGATAGCTCAGCGGCAACAGAGGGATGGAATGAGTTTGGCGCGGGCAGTGTGGCCACAGGTGGCGTCATGGCATTGAGCTGGAGGTGATGTGGGTGTTTGGTGAACTCCAGAGGGCGCAAGAGGTCAACGTCTCGTATGTTACCCAAACATTCTCCGCAAAGTAAGGTAACTGGCGACGATAGCGAGTTCGCGACGAGCATGGCGGTAGCACCGGATTCCACGGTGAGTACGGCAAAGGGCAGGTGTAGGCTACGGCGGCGGGTAAATACGTCAGATGGAGTGAACAAAACAGTTCCGGCAGGAGCGGCTGCACAGGTCAAGGCTACAAGGGTGGATGTTCTCGGTGCTATTCCCGTGTCTGCAACAACAAGTTTGTAAGCTTCAGAAAGAGAATCCACCAAACAAGAGGTTGGCAGCGGTGTAAGGGCAACTTCTGCACGTGAGCAATCTATGATGGCCCAATGACGCAAAAGAAAGTCCCATCCAAGAATGACTTCGTGGGAGCATGATGCCAGCACAAAAAATTCAATGGCATAAAGTTCACCTTGGCTAATGACACGTGCAGTGCACACAGCTGTAGGTTCTATGCACTGCGAGTTGGCCGTGCGGAGCATCAGGCCCGAAAGAGGCGTCGTCACCTTTTTCAACTTGCGGCATAAGGTCTCACAGATTATGGAAACGGCGGCCCCTGTGTCGATAAGCGCTTGTGCGGTGGTCCCCTCAGCATTGACGTCAATAACGTTTTGCGGCGAGAAAGATGGAGGCCTCAAGCAGTTCGAATTGTATGCAGCTGTTGCCTCCGATGCTGCAGCGATCAGTTTCCCTCTTTCGTAGCAGGTCGGCGACGCATATGTGACAGGGAGCGTCGTCGGGGCAATTGAGACCGATGGTTTGCGTAGGGTCGAGGACCGCCAGTGGTGTACCATGATGGCGTCCTAGACGACGACGCCATTGGCCTGCCCACGGTGTCAACTGGAGGTGGATCTCGGCGACAGTGGCGGGCGACGTGTCCAACGATACCACAGGCGAAACAGATGGGCCTATTATCCGGCGTCCTCTAAGCGTCTGAGTGATGGTAAAATGGAGCTGAAGATCTCGCGTAAGGATACGGCGCAGCAATTGGGGTTGTAGGCACGACATAGGGTGGCGTGGCAGGTTGAGCATATGGCATACGCTGTTGCGTAGGCCGAGCAGCGACGGCGGCGTACGTGAGAGGCGTAGCGACTGGTTGTTGCTGATGCATCGGCGGAAGGGCCTCAGTAACTTGGGTCCGAATGACATGTTGGAGGTCCGGGACGAAAGCTTGCGTGGGCTCATGTGTCAGTGGCAGCAGTGACCGCTCGCGCGCTACCTCTTCGCGGACGAAGTCCTTGATTGTCCAAAGCAGCGGCTGCTGATCGGTAGGATGGGCAGCAAGGTGCAAGCTTGCGAGCGTGTCTGGTGTCGTGAGGGCTTGACGAGCAATTGCGTGCTGCCTACGCAATTCATCGAAGCTTTGACAGAGAGAAACGAGGACAGCAATTGTAGGGGGATTTTTCGCGAGCAGGCGCCGTCGTTAATGCCTTTCGAAATGTGCCTGATTTTTTCTTCCTCGGGCATAGTAGAGTTGATGCGGTTGCATAGATGCAACACATCTTCAATGTAGCCTGTGTAGGTCTCGCCTGGTTGCTGCGCACGGTGACGTAAACGGTTCTCGTCTTGAAGCTTGCGTGCCGTAGGTCGTCTAAAGACGTCCGTAATATCAGTCTTGAATGCAGATCACGTAGTAATGTCAGCTGCGTGGTTATTAAACCACAGTTGCGCGGTGTCCGCAAGGTAGAACGTGACGTAGCCCAGCTGACTTGGGTCGTCCCATTTGTTACTTGCGCTGACTTTGTCGTACCTCGCCAACCAATCTTCGACATCCGACTCAGTGGAGCCCGTGAAGATAGGAGGGTCTCGTTGAGGATACACGGCGCCGCAAGTGACATGGACGGTCGAAGGTCCCACCTGGAGAGGCGTCTCGGTGGCCATATTCGTGTCACGTAGAGGGGGAAGCTCACGGGAGCGAAGTTCCAGGTTTGTACGGGAGTCCACTCACCTCCACCAGATGTCACGCATTTTATTTACGTACAGACCTACTGGAAGGGGGAGGAACGCCAGAAGAGCGAGGAACGCCAACAGGCCGAAAATACAGAACAAGCGCAAGCTTGGGTCGCGCGTGTGCACCAACGCTGTGGCTTGCCGTTTCTTGCTTCTTCTTCGTCGTTCGCATAGTCCCCTACACCTCCAATAACTTCTTGTTGCTGTGGGCCTATCTGAGTACAACATACACATGACATGTCCAACATAGCATCCCTCATGCAAAGTGCTTCGCCCTTAACTTCATGTGGCTTCTGCTCAGGCAATTCTTCATTCTGGTCGACAGTAAAGCATGTGGTTTAGGTGTCGTCAAGCAACGAAGAAAATGGCGAACAGGCTTGTGTAAAGAAAAAGCGTGGAGCAATTGGACTTGTCCCCAAAGTGGTCCTCGAACGCAGCTTTGAAATTTTCCCACGTGTCCAACTGGTTTCCTGCCACGCTTTTCCAATCTGCAGCAGGGCCATGGAGCATACCAACTGCTACGGCGAGGAAAGTAGACAATGTCCATGACGCCAAGACTTGAGTACGCTCGATTTCTTCGAACCACTGGTGAGCTGAGATGCTACCGTTACCACTCAAGGTTGCCAGCGAGGCCGAAAGGTCGGGTAACGTAGTGACTTGAACTGAAAACGTCTGCCGTTGTGACGTCAAAATTTGCTGTAGTAGGTCACTCAGCACTTTCGTATTTAAAACTGACTGCTCAGCTGCCGAGTCGGGCCCACCAGACGGTTGACGGTTCCGGACAATGTCATGAAGCAACCGTTCAATCAAGTCTTCCTTCGAGGAAGTGGTCTCCAGGTTACGGCGCGAAAGTTCATGGCGTGTAAAGTCCGCTGTGAACCCGTGGAGCTCTTAACAGTGGCCTCATTCTACTTTATAAGCGGCATCGTGGTTTATGTAGGGGCGGGCAAGATCGAAGAAGGCTTAGGGCACGTAAAAGCAGTGAGGCAGGCAGCTGGCAGAAAACACCAACTCACACGAAATGAACGTGTGGCTCCGGTTTTCTTGGCATGATGCGTCAACGACTGTGCCAAATGTGAGGGCTCGGCAACGTAGACAAGGCGGCGATAAGGCGAAAACGACCTCAATAAACCGGATGAATTGCATCAATACAGCCATGGAGCACGCGCGCGCCTCGGAACGACTACGAAACTACGTGCCGACTCGCTAAACATGAAGCACAGGGCTGCCAGACTATGTGAGGTCTCACAATATCAAAGCTGATTTAAAACGGAGCTTCGCAATGCCGAACGACAAAAGTACCGCGGCTACACGTGGTACAATTCGCACAAATTAACCGACAAAAACGCAATCGATGCCAATGGGCTGCTGCTTTTCGAGCGCTAGGATAATATCAATACTTGAACTCAAGCAGTAACCGCTCTTGTATTTGTAGTAAAAGTAATACAAAAATATTTATTCAGTTTTTATGAAAAACGACGCAGTAACTACTCTTTTCGCGGTGTTTTCATACATCTTGAAATAAAAGTTATAGCTGGGTTGAGCGCCTCTAACAGGGAAAATGCACTGTAACTTATCTGACCGCTACTAAAAAAGTTAGTAGTTCCACTATATGCGTACATGACAAAACTCGCCGCAGTCGATTTTTTCGCCCTCTACGGCCATCACGAGAACTTGAGAGTTTCCGGGGCTTGGTATAACGTCCCGGCTTCGTCGTCCAGGACATCCGCCAACGTGAAGCCGCGGTGAACGCACCTTGAGGATAGCGTCTAGGTCTCCTAGGCGGCTGTTAAGCTGCCGCCACTCTCACCCCCGTTCGGGGACGGCGTGAAGGCCATCTCGGCGGCTCCAGTACACAACTGACAAGGGACGCCATTCACGTGTCCTTAGCCACGGATCCTGTCATTAGCACTGGGGCCACTACGTACTGTGCGAACCCCACGCATGGTGCGTCGGGCAGTGCCGGAGTTTCGAGGCTTCCAGGATGACGCTGATAAATGGGTTCAGACTATCAAAACCATCGGCTCTTGGCATGCCTGGCCCACAATTATAAATGGTAGGTAGTTATTGCCCGCCTTTGTGGTGGTGCCTAGGCGTGGCACATATACGAGGGCAGCAAGCTACTGACCTGGCTGGAATGGAGGGCCACAATCATCACTATTTTCGGCCGGATCCGCCATGAAACATGCACGCCGAACCGGACGGATACTGAGTATGGAGCTAAGGAGGAGAACGTGTTCGAGGCCACACTTAAACACTGTGGTTCATTGCCAAGTAGTTTTGACTTCATACCTCGCAACAACACCCGACTCGGCTGATTCTCACATCCAGTACAGAGAAACGACTTCCCGCTGAGTTTCGGTAACTGGGCTGATAACATGGCACCAGTACATGCATGACATCAAACCACCCAATACCCAACGCCACCTGTTCTTACGGTACAAGTCCGCGTTGACGGAATCGGTGAGCTCATGGCAGTTGTACAAAGAGGAGCTCCGCGTACTGCACTACATCGGCGTCAAGCCCCGGCAACCCTCCATCTTTGATCCAATGCACCCTTATATGGACCCAGCCGGGGCGTGTCGCCTGTTGGTGCACTGGATCTGCAGATACACACCGACCCGGGAGCAAGTTTCTTGCCGCCGTTCTTGTCCTCGAGCTTGCATGTGGACATGGTTTTGGGAACTGATTACCTCTTGTCAGGTGAAGTTCAGCTCACCATAGGTGGTGGCCGAGTGAAGCTCCACTTCTTCCTACCGAGCATTCTCTCATCTCTGAAATCCCCAGGTTAAGAACCACAGTCACAGCGTCTAGCAACGAGAGCACCCTAAGTGACCAGCTGGATGAAGACCTACGTCACTACAGTCACTGGCTGAGTGTGCGAGTGCTTCTCTCAATAAATTCACAGCTGCCGATGACACAATTTCATAAGACATGTCTGATTTGAAGTAATCTCCCTACCGCACTTTTACTGAAGCTAGCGACGTGCCACAAGCGGGTGACGCCAGCATCAGTCCTTCCGGCCATCTGGCGTGTGGCTCTGCTAGAGATGACTGGAAGTGCATTATGACTTCTACCGTACCAGCGAGTGACATGCGGATCACCACGAGGCAGTCTTCGTTAACGGGGAACGCGACGTGAAGCGGTCGGACGTCCACCAGCTCGCTCGAAGCAGTGAGATGATGCTTGGTGACTGCAGCGAGGTGTACAGCCATGGAGGTGTTAACCCCTATGGACGCAGGGGTACAAGACCATCATACAGCACCTTGCTTCCGCATGGCCGCATAACACGAGATTGCGGTGACGGCAACGCAGATGTTCCTGCGTCCAGTCACCAAGGCTAAGAATCATAGCCCGTGCAAACTGGCTAGCATACTTCTTCGGGCAAGAATTTTCCTGCTCAGCACGTTAACATGGGCAAGCATGGCTTAGATCTAAGCCCTAAACAGTGACAACGTAATCTGCTGCTAGACGTGCGATGACCGTCTCGCCATAGCCAGTGGCGTCCGCCGGAGCTATCGCAAAACGATCAAAGCAGGACGCACTATGGATGTGACCGACCTCTGCGAGGCACCCAAAGCCGTCCGCCAGAGTGTCAGGCAGAACAGCGAGGTATGCCGTGGTGGTGTACACCCCACATACCCTCTGTTACGCCTGGGAATCCACACCGAACGTCAGTGCCTCTGCAAAGGCAATCTGTGTCCTGGCCAGCGATAGAGCCCGCCTGGCACGATCAACTCAACGACGTCGTTACATGGCGGCGCCGGTCTCGTCTTACGCAAAGCACAGCGAGCCCCCTCATCCCACGAGCCCGATGAAGCAATCGGCGCCTTCCAGTCTGACGAGTCTTACGCAATGCGTGGCAACGTTACTAGGCTTTGGGTGCAGCCACGCGCAGCGGCTCTGGATTTGATGATCATGACGCAGCTCAGTGGCGGGTCCCCATTAGAGGATTCTGACTTCATGGCCAGCGCCGCTTTTGGTTGGACGTTGGTGACGAGAAAGGTCCTCCCGGTGCCTATAAAAGAGCCAAGCGGCGCGTCTCCAGCAGTCTCCAACAATAATGGTGTACAAGTCTCTAACATGCAATATCCCTCTTCACCGCTCCCTTTTTGTTCCCTCACAATTGCAAACAAGAGGCCGTCATTGTGGTAACTCCCTAAAACCACTGTTTAAAAATGTTTATGGCAAAAGACGACTTTAGAGTGTTGGAACGTCATTGTGGAATAACCTACCAGTGGAAGTGAAACAACATAATGCTTTCACATTAATGCTCAAACGTCAATACAAAGAGCTCTATTAGACTACTGATAAGTTTCGTGAAATGATGAAAAGTGACATGATTTTAAACTAATGTTTTGTATACCGACGAGGAATGCTATTACCAGATGTACAGAAATATTAGATGTATTACGTTAAGTATGCAAACCAAAAACGTGTCCAAAGTGTAGTGTATAGGTTGGATTTTTCCTCTTCAATGTGTTCGGTACCTATGTATAAGTGATATGTTTATCAAAACAATCTGCATCTTAAACTAAAATGTCGTCCATTATACAACTCTTTCTCCTGCCTCTAATTAATGTATGCTATAATTGCATGGATCCATACTAGCATTCTGCTAAGGATACAGATGTTGCTAACATGTCTTTCTTTACTGTATGTTGTTTATTCATAATAAAGTTCAAAGTTCAAAGTTGACGTATGCGTCAGAGAGAAGCCGACGTATGCGAGCGAGAGAAGACATGTCAGCTCTTCGAGTCCCGAAACTGTCAGCCTCAGTGCCGAATTTGTAACACCTCTGTAAGGAAAGCACTTAAAGACGCCGAGGAACGTCAAACCGAAACTGAAGAAGACGAGTGGAGGGCAGGTGGCACGAAGGCGACAACAAGAAATGAAGAAGAAGAGAAGAAGAAGGCACGTGCGATTACGAGGCAACTGTGCGATAATCAGCTGATGACCAGTGGTGGCCCATAGAGGTGGCTTGCCACGATTGGGCCACGTGCGACCATTACGTGGCAGTAGGCTGTGTGGCTGGGGACGAGACGGAGCAGCGGCTGACGGGAGACAGCGGGCCGAAGCGTCGGACGCAGGCGATCCAGGTTCCGGCCAGGGAACGTGGACGTCCACGCTGCTGCCGTCCAACCACCAGCTGGGGCGGCATCGCCGGCACGAGTACAGCATCTCGGGGCGCGGCCTGGCCTGCTGTTCTCTTCCTTGCCGAGGGCATCGCGGATCTCGGCGAGGCGTCTCCACGGTCAGCCGTTCGACACAGCGATGAACGTGGCCTGGCTAATGGTCACGGTTGCGTCGAGCATCGCGTCTCGGCGCACGCTATTCGCTGGACGGGCTGGCCATTCCCCGCATGGAGCATCGCGTCTCCGATGCGGGTTGACTGCTCAGTAGTCGCACCCATGCCATCAAGCGCCGGTGTCACCAGAGTGTCGCACATCGGCAAGGGACGAGCGAGACGTTCTGCCGGGCGAGACGCGGGCGTGTGCACGGAGGACCACGAAGCCGGGCGAGGTCCAGGATGGCCGAGGATCCAGGTGCCAGGGGAGTTGCTGGCTGAATCGAGGGTCGCCAGCGGTGCCGAGCCGTACCGAGAAACGTGCGAAAAAGAGCTCGAGGGTGGAGACCAGGAAGGCAGAGGAAGCGGTGCGCCGCTCGAGAGGACGAGTTCCTGGCAGCGTTCCTGAGCCGGACGTGGGACCCGTACGTGTCGGCCAGGTCGAGCTCCGGTGTGTCGGTTCGAGGTCGAGTCCGTCGGCCTGTACAAGGTCCAAGCACAGGGCCTGCTGAACGGCTCCTGCCTGGGTGCCGTGGCCGCGAGCAGGTTCGTGGGCGAGGCCTACCGGGTGTGGTCCTCGTGAGCCGTGGTCTGATCCTGGACCTCGAGAGTTGCGACCCAGGCTGCTGGGTTGGTCGCGACGTCCGATTCAACGGCGCTGCACATAGTAGCGCATCCGTGTGCGGTCAGCCGTTACACCCGTGCCATCAAATAAATTGTTCATGTTAATCCTTTCTCGTCCGCTATAAACAAACATAGTGATGAACGTCCTTTAACCATCACAGCCTCTATTTATATGCTGTACATAAATCTTGCCTCAACTCACCGTCGTCTCGTCCGCTCGTCTATCAGCTCTGTGCATAAGCAGTCGCGAGCTGAGTAACACACGCTACCAAACGGCTGGTGATATTGGCGGCGGAGTTTGGAGCAGTGGCGCCTGTGGGACCGTGTTGGCATCGTTGTCTTAGTAACAACCCGAACCCTAAGCACAGCCAACCCCACCCACCAGAGACAGTATCGCTGACGATGCCACCTCAGGGATTAAAGCTCTTGAGCCTTCGACAACCACTGTGGCACAGCCAATGTCGTCCACCCGAACACATTTATGGAGCTCCTCATCCACTTTCACAGCGTGACTGAGTGTAATGTAGATGTAGTGGAGCTCGGGGATGGGTGCGTGTGGGGCTTAGTAGAAGTAAAAGAGCAATGAAGGGAGATAATGAACAGCCGGCCTGCAGGAAAGGCCTTGTCTGTTATATATATATATATATATATATATATATATATATATATATATATATATGTATATATATATATTATGAAGTCTTGGTAGTCTTGGTTGCGACAGCGTTTAATTGAGGAAAGACCTCACAAAACGAATGGGCAGAGCCAGTACACAGACGATGACGATGATGATGACCCAGAGTGGCAATGAGGACAAAGAGACAAGCGGATGATGTTGATTGTAATTATGCAGGGATAAGAACGATGTAAGTAACAAATGCCCACACTGATTCCCCGCACTTGGTAGCGGACACCCTGGCCGCCGTAAGTCAAATTGACGGGGAACGTCGCGTGAAAGGTTTCATGCGACAAACGTGGACAATCTTTGTGCTGCGGTAGCGACGGTCTGTTGGGGCGACGTGTGGTGTCACACGACAATTAACCGGCGAAGTCTGTTCTAAAACAATGTATGGCCCGATGAAGCCTGGTTGGAATTTGTCACTGAGACCAGGAGTGCGAATAGGTGTCAAAAGCAGCACCTCGTCACCAGGTTGGAAAGACACAACGAGGTGGGATTCGTCATAGATGATCTTCCGCCCGTGCTGTTTCGCTTCAGTATTGATGCGAGCCTGATGGCGAGACTGGGCCAGGCGGCAAATGTATTCTTCGCTAGAAGACCGACATGAATTCCCATGGCTGCTGAAAAAGGAGACGTCGAGAAAGGTAGTCGGGGTGCATCCGTACACGAGGTAAAACGGTGAGTAGCAAGTTGTTCGCTGAAAGGCGGTGTTGTAAGCGAATGTCAGGAATGGTAAAAGAGCATCCCAGTTTTTAGGGTCGGGTTGGACGTAAACGGCTATCATGTCTGCAAGGGTTCGGTGAAATTTTCTGTGAGACCATTTGTCTGAGGGTGGTAGCTTGAAGCTGTCTTGTGAGTAGTTCCAGAAGCACGCAGTACTTCATTTACCATTTGTGACAGGAACACTTTGGCGCGATCACTAATCAGTACACGAGGAGCCCCATGACGCAGGATTATGGCGTGAAGAATAAAGTCTGCAACTTCCACAGCTGATCCTGTAATAACTGTGTGAGGAGGTTTATTAGCCGTTAAAGGCAGCGACGAGACAGCGTGAAGAACCGTCCAGCGATCGGCACAGCAACGAACCGAAGCACGAGCCGAGAGAGCCGGGCGTTGGCGATGCTGCTTGCTGCAGGCACATCTTCTTCTTCACAATCGCCCCCGCTGAAAAAAGAGCCATCCTGGCGACCTAAGAAGTTTCAGGGAGAGGCTCATGATACGGTTTCAGGCGGGAAACATGGACGATGTCACGTGCACACCGGCGCATGTCATCCGATCGAGAAACTAGCTCAATTAGGTAATTAACCGGAGAGGTTTTCTCTAAAACGGTGTAAGGCCCCTCGTACCGGGGGACAAGTTTTGATGAGAGTCCCGGAGTTTGGTATGGGATGGCAAGTCACACGAGAGACCCTGGGGCATAGTTTGGATCAAAAAGAGAGGTGCAACGGTTTTCTTTTTGGCGATGCTGCTCGTCCGAGGTGAATGCACGGGCGAGCTGGCGGCACTCTCCGGCTTGTCGAGCAGCATCGGAAATAGGTGGACATTCTGAAGCATCAGGACGGTAGAGAAGTAGAGTATCAATTGTATGGAAAGGGTCACGTCCATAAAGAAGAAAGAAAGGTGAAAATCCCGTGGTTGTTTGTATTGCAGTATTGTATGCAAATGTCACGTATGGGAGAACACGGTCCCAGTTGCTATGATTAGATGCCACGTACATTGAGAGCATATCACCCAGCGTGCGGTTAAACCGTTCCGTTAGCCCATTAGTCTGCGGGTGGTATGCTGTCGTTTTCCGATGAATGACGTGGCATTCCGAAAGCAGAGCTTCGACGACCTCGGAGAGAAAAGCGCGGCCTCTGTCACTAAGGAGCTCTCGAGGTGCGCCATGTTGAAGGATAAATTGACGTAAAATGAAAGAGGCGACATCCTGAGCGGTAGCGCTCGGTAAAGTGGCTGTTTCGGCGTAGCGTGTTAGATGGTCGACCGCCACTATAATCCACCGATTGCCATCTGATGTCAATGGAGGGGGGCCGTAGAGGTCAACGCCAACGCGATCAAAAGGCTTGGCAGGGCACGGAAGTGGCTGCAATTCGCCAGTAGCACGTAGCGGTGTTGATTTGCGTCGCTGGCAGTCAGGACAGCACTGCACAAATTTGCGTATGAAATTGTACATGCCGCGCCAGTAATAGCGATGGCGAAGGCGTTCATATGTTTTGAACACCCCGGCGTGGCCACATTGTGGATCGTCGTGAAGAGAAGCGCATACCTGCGATCGCAAAGTGCGTGGAATGACCAGTAGCCACCGGCGGCCATCAGGAGAGTAGTTGCGTCGATGGAGAAGTTGATCGCGGATGGCAAAATGAAAAGCTTGACGTCGGAGGGATCGAGATACCGGAAGGTGGGGCGTACGGGATAGATATTCGAGAAGAGATGCGATCCACGGGTCACGACGTTGTTCGGTGGCAATTGAGTCAAGATTTAATGATGACAAGTACTGGAGGCACGTGTTTCCGCACGTCGGATCTGGTGGCAAAGGTGAGCGGGACAGGGCGTCAGCGTCAGAGTGTTTGCGTCCACAGCGGTATACGACGCGAATGTCGTACTCCTGGATGCGGAGTGCCCATCGCGCAAGGCGGCCAGAAGGGTCTTTCAGCGTGGAGAGCCAGCAAAGCGCGTGGTGATCAGTTACTAGATCGAACTAGATCGACGACCATGAGTTCCTTCATGGTCGTCGGCTTGGGAAATTCTGCGACTGCTCGAAGTTTTGCTGGGTCAGGTAATACGCCGTGCTTCGACACGATGTGGCCTAGGATGACGAGCTTGCGTGCAGCGAAGCGGCATTTTTTCAGGTTAAGCTGCAGGCCAGCGTTGGTCAGACAAGTCAAAACCTGCCTGAGGCGAAGGAGGTGCGTAGGAAAGTCGTGCGAGAAAACCACGACATCGTCGAGGTAGCAGAGGCACATATTCCACTTGAGGCCACGTAGCGTATTATCCATAAGTCGTTCAAACGTGGCGGGCGCGTTACAAAGCCCAAAGGGCATGAAGTTAAACTCGTATAGTCCGTCAGGTGTAATAAATGCAGTTTTTTGGCGATCGGCTTCAGCCATTGGAAGTTGCCAGTAGCCAGACCGCAAATCGAGCGACGAGAAGAATTCCGCTCCGTGAAGGGTGTCGATGGCGTCATCAATGCGCGGCAAAGGATATACGTCCTTGCGGGTTATCTTATTCAAACGACAATAGTCTACGCAAAATCGGATAGATCCGTCTTTCTTACGCACCGAGACGACAGGAGGCGCCCAGGGACTGTGTGATGGTCGGATAACGTCTCTACGAAGCATATCTTCGACTTGATCGTTGAGGACGCGGCGCTCTTCAGTGGAGACACGGTATGGTCTTTGACGCAGTGTCTGGTGTAGGCCGGTGTCAACATGATGCTTGACTTGCGACGTGCGGCCTAGTTGAGGTTGGGACACATCGAAGGAATTCCGGAACTCATGCAGAAGATCAAGCAGGTCGGCATGTTCGGTGGGAGTGAGGGTGTCGGCGATGGCGCTGGAAAACGTATCCTTAGACGACTCCTCGAGGGCCGACAGTGATTTTGGGTGGTCGCAGTAGTCATCCGGGACATCAACCAAAGACGAAGGGTCGAGATCCTGCACGCGGGCGAGACATTCTCCCGCAAGCAAAGTGACAGTTGTGGAAAGCGGGTTGAGTATGAACATATTGCTTCTTCCGGCGGCAAGGTCAATCGTTGCGAAAGGCAGCGGCAGAGCTCGACGACTCATGAAGATATCGGAAGGCATAAAGAAGGCTGTAGCGTCAGTGTAGGCGTTGCATGAAATTGGAACAAGTGCGAAGTTTTCAGGCGGAATATCGGTGTCTTCATGCACGAACAACTTCGGCGGCTGATGAAGAGCGTCAAGTAATGGGACATCACAAAAGGGTGAAAACTCAACTTCAGCGCGTGCGCAGTCGATGACGGCATTATGGGGGGATAGGAAGTCCCATCCGAGGATGACATCATGCGAACAGACAGCAAGGACAATAAACTCCACAGTGTAAACAATGCCTTCGATGGACACTCTTGCAGTGCAGGCTGCGAGAGGCGTTACTTGCTGTGCACTTGCGGTGTGGAGTGACAGTTCCGAAAGCGGCGTCGTGACTTTACGTAATACACGGCAGACATTAGCGGCAATAACAGAAACAGCGGCACCGGTGTCTACAAGGGCGAAAGTAGAATAACCTTCAACAGTTACAGCGACCACGTTAGCAGGAGATGGGCGAGGGCTTAGACAGTTCGAAAATGGCGCAGTTCTTGCCTCTTGAACTGCGGTGCTTAGTTTTCCTGGTCAGGTCTGGGCCGGCGACGCATGGGGGAGGGCGATCGCCGACGAGGAGAGGGTGCGCGCAGCGTCACGAAGTCGGGGTCGTTAGGAGGGGCATAGCGAGGTGACGAGACCGGCCCGTATTTCGCGAAGGGTTGGCTGCCGGTTTGCAACGATCGGACATAGTCGCCGAACGCCTGAGGTCGACGGCGGCAGTAGCGAGCAACGTGTCCGGGAGTGAAGCAGGCGTAGCAAATCGGTCCGTTATCGGGCGTCCTCCAGGGATTGGCAACTGGTGCTGCCGCCCAAGGTGCAGTATAAGCAGCCGGGTGCGCGGGCTGTGAGCGCGAGGTGTAGGGTGATTGCGGAAGCCTACGCACAGCGTTTTCATATGTGAACGGCGCTGCTACAGGCTGCATCGCTTGCGAGCAGGCGACAGGAGGAGCCACAGGCTTCGCTGCATACGTTAGGGGCGCGGCCACAGGCTGCACGGCTGGCGGATAGGCGACAGGAGGGCCTACCGGCTGCGCGGCACGCTGGCAGTGGGCAAGGCTGAATAGAGGCGGCTCGTGGTGCGCAACAGGAACAGCTTGGGCAACCTCTTCCGAAATAGCAGTGCGAAGCGGGGCAGGTAGACGAATGGTGGTCTCGTGAGTGAAGGGCACTAGGGAAAGTTGGCGGGCGACTTCCTCACGAACGAAGGCTTGAACTTGCTGAAGCAGCGGTGAATTGTCCGGCAGGGTGTCGAAACTGGACAGTGACTCACCACCATGCTGAGGCTGCCGAGTCAGAGTGCGTTGCTTCTATAACTCGTCGTAGCTCTGACACAAGCTGACGACTTCGGGAACTGTGCTCGGATTTCTTGCCAAGAGCATTTGAAATGCGCCGTCGTCGATGCCCTTCAGGATGTTTTTGACCTTGTCAGATTCGGGCATGGTGTCATTCACACGTCGACAAAGGTCGACGACGTCCTCAATATAGCTGGTAAAGGTCTCGCCAGTCTGCTGAGAGCGGATGCGCAAGCGCTGTTCTGCCCTCTGCTTGCGGACAGCCGGCCGACCGAACACTTCAGCACATGACGTCTTGAAGATGCTCCATGTAGGGATGTTGTGTTTGTGGTTATTAAACCACAATTCGGCGACGCCAGTGAGATAAAATATCACGTGGCCCAGCTTGTCGGCTTCATCCCACTTATTGTTGGCGCTCACCAGTTCGTAGTGCTCGAGCCAGTCTTCGACGTCGGTCCCATCTGCACCGCTGAAGACCTTCGGCTCCCGTAGCGTAGGATGGCCAGGGCAGTTGAACTGGAGCGAAGGCGTCGATGTAGTGGCGTTGGCAGTCATGACAGGTGGTAGCGTGCGGCTTCGCAGCTCCAGGGTGTAGCAACGGGGATTAACAGCACCTCCACCAAATGTGAGGAGGTTTATTAGCCGTTAAAGGCAGCGACGAGACAGCGTGAAGAACCGTCCAGCGATCGGCACAGCAACGAACCGAAGCACGAGCCGAGAGAGCCGGGCGTTGGCGATGCTGCTTGCTGCAGGCACATCTTCTTCTTCACAACAGAGGAAGTCTCAGCGTAGCGTGTCAGGTGGGCAACGGCGGTCACTATCCATCGTTTGCCAGCAGATGTGACGGGGAGAGGCCCGTAAAGGTCACCACCTACAACCTCGAAAGGCATTGAAGGGCACAGAAGTGGCTGTAGAGGTCCAGCAGGTGCAGACGTGGGGAGTTTACGACGCTGGCATGGGTAGCAGGATCTGACATACCGAGCTACACTAGAAGAAAGGCCAGGTCAGTAATAATGACATCGAATGTGGTCAAGAGTTATTTTAAAACCAAGATGACCAGCATTCAAGTCGTCGTGGAAGGCTTCGAGCACCTGAAGTTGAAGAGAGCGTGGCAGTACAGGAACCCAGCGCTGACCGTCAGGGTGGTAGATGTGGCGGTAGAGAACCCCATGGTCCAGCTTAAAGTGCAGGAGTTGACGACGGAGTCGCGCGTGTGGTGGAATGGAAACTCCCGAAAAGTGGTCCATCACGCGTCTGCAGTATGAATCGGACTACTGGGGGAAGATAAACGTTGGCTCGTCGTCCGAAAAGGGTTGTCTTATTGATGCGAGCGTATGAACTTTGGTAGATGTGGCGGTTGAGTTCTCACCAACGCTCATATGGGTAGTTTGAAGCGGGCAACGAGATAAAGCATCGGCGTCTTGATGTTTTCTGCCTGACTTGTAAGTTATGCCAAAGTCGTACTCCTGCAAGCGTAGTATCCACCGACCCAAGCGTCCGGACAAGTTCTTCAGTGTAGAAAGCCAGCATAAGGCATGGTGGTCCGTAACGATTGTGAAGTAACGGCCGTGGAGATAGAAACGGAACTTCTGGACCAACCAAACCACAGCCAAACACTCTTGCTCAGTTATAGTGTAGTTCTTTTCAGCAGGAGTGAGTACGCGACTGGCATATGCAACAACTTTCTCTAGGGAAGACTTGTCGCGTTGTAGAAGAACGGCTCCTATACCAAGGCCGCTAGCATCGGTATGAAGGATAGTCGGTGCGGCTTTGTCAAAACGGCACAGCAGAGGTTCAGACGTGAGTGCCCACTTCAACAGCTCGAATGCCGTTTGACATTCTCGAGACCACAGAAAGGAGACGTTCGAAGCAAGTAGTTGGTGTAATGGAGCAGCAATAGAAGCGAAGTTCTGGATAAACCAGCGAAAATAGGAGGCGAGGCCATGGAAACTGCGAAGCTCCTTTGGTTTTTCGGGACGCGGAAAGTGAAGGACTGCAGAAAGCTTGTCAGGTTCGGGCCGGATGCCATCTTTGCTAACGGCATGTCCTAAGACCTTGATAGATTTGCTAGTGAAAAAGCATTTCTTAGTGTTTCTTTGAAGCCCGGCGCCGGCAAGGCACTTCAGAACTTGATCCAGTCGTTCTAGGTGCTCAGGAAACGTTGACGAAAAGATAATAATGTCGTCCAGGTATCAAAGGCAACTTTTTCATTTCAGGCCGCACAGCACGGTATCTATCATGTGCTCAAAAGTCGCGGGTGCGTTGCAGAGCCCGAAAGGCATCACGTTGAATTCATATAGCCCGTCGGGGGTTGCAAACGCCGTTTTCTCCTTATCGTCTTCATGCATGGGGATCTGCCAGTACCCAGAACGCAAGTCGATGCTTGAAAAAAATTCCGCGCCTTCTAGGGAATCAAGGGCGTCGTCAATGCGTGGCATAGGGTACACGTCCTTGCGTGTGATCTTATTGAGCGCCCGGTAGTCCACGCAAAAACGCACAGAGCCATCCTTTTTGCGGACCAAAACAATAGAAGAAGACCAAGGACTAGAGGAGGGACGGACGGTTTCCCGTTTAAGCATGTCCGCAACGTTTTCTTCTATAATTTTTCTTTCAGCTAAAGACAGGTGGTAGGGTCGGCGGTGTACGATAGATGTCCCAACAGTTTGAATTCGATGTGCTGTAGTATTATTAGTGTGGCCCAGCTTAGACGAGCAAAAATCGAAATAATTTGCATGTTTCTGTAACAATGCGAGCAGCTGCTGCCTCTGTGAATATGTCAATTCGCTGCTGATAGCGGCGGTAAAGGCGGAGGAAGAAACATGCTCACCGAGAAAAGGTTCTTTGGATGCGATGGCCTGAAGTGACGTGACAAATACAGGCTCGAAGTCGGCAACACGGGCCACAGTAGTGCCCTGTGGCAGTAAGATCTTCTCCGGTGTAGAGTTGACAGCGGTGACAAGTGTAGAGCCATTGCAAAAACGAACGACACCGGACGGAAGAACTATGCCTTTACGAACGCAAAGTGGTGACGGTGAGACCAATACATCACCGTGATAGATGTAATTGGACGTAATGCTGACAATTTGCTCTTGTAGTGGAGGCAGTTCGATGTCTTTCGCAGCGACCAGACGAAGTGGCTTGTGGTTTTCGTCGTCAAGCATGTAGTCGGTGGCAGCGAGGTGAACGACGGGTTGTCCACAACAAATCGCTGCGGAAGCAGATGATAGAAAATCCCACCCTAAAATTAGTTGGTGAGAGCAGCGGGACAGGACAGCAAACTGGACATGATGGCGGATGCCGTCGATGAAAACACGCACAGAACAAAACGCGGAAGGGTGAATGACATTCCCTTGGGCAGCAACTAACTTGAGGCCATCGTAAGGCGTCATTACTTTCCTTAAATGTTCACACAAATCAGCACGTATCACAGACAATGTCGCACCTGTGTCTACCGAAGCATCGACTAGCACTCCTTCCACTTCCACAGAAAGCGTGTTACATGGGCCCGATGGAGGAATTTCAGTTCTAATTCCGAATGCAGTTTTTCCTCCAGAAACTGCATCACTTAGTTTCCCGAATGAATATCAGATGAGAATGAGGCGGGCCGAAGTAGAGAAGTGGAACGGCGGAAGGGCGAAGGTGAGCGGCGTCTCGTGTTTCGGCTGTTTCGTGGTGCAGTCGATGCCGGAGTAGAGGGAGACCGGTGCGGGGGAGACGAATAACGCCGACCTTGATAAGACGCCCCAGTGTACGAATCCCGTTCGCGCACGTAGTTCCGACGCTCATCTTGCTGGCGCTTTCGGCAGAAACGAGATATGTGGCCGCGATAGCCACAGTAGTAGCATACAGGGCCAGACGAGCGCCACTGTGGGGAATAGAAGGCATTCGGGGCAGCTGGAGATAGCGTGGTCAGGTGGGCCGGAGGGTCAGGGAGCACGGAATTGTAGTTTACCGGGGGAGCGGCTGCAACTGATGCGTAGGATGGACGCAGCAATGTCGCGTGGGCGTCGTTTGGAGGCACGGCAGCAACTTCAGTGTACGTGGGTATGGGGCGTGAAGCAGGTGGCTGTACGAGCACAACGCCGGTCAGCGATGTAAGTTCCTCCCTGACGATGTCACACAAGGGCACTCCCGAAGACTGTGTAGGACGCGGTGTAGGAGGTGGGAAGCGCATAGACCGCAATTCTTCACGTATAATGTCCCGGATGAGGTCACGCAGGTGGCCATGAGACGTAGAGTGGTGGTCGTCAATGTCCGGTTGGAGGCGAACAGAGTCCAGCGTATCAAGGCGCTGGCATGTTGTCACGACATCAGCGATGGTAGCTGGGTTTTGCACAGCAAGTGCAATAAAGGCAACAGGCCCAATGCCTTTCAATATGTGGCGCACTTTGTCGGATTCCGGCATGGATTGATTGACACGCCGGCACAGTGCGAGGACCTCCTCGATGTATGAAGTGTACGATTCACCGGGATGTTGTCGGCGAGTATCAAGTGTCCTCTTCGCGACAACGGATAGAATGTCCGGGGTCCCAAAAACGTGTCGCAGCTGCTGCTGGAAGGTAGCCCAGTCGGCTAGGTGAATGACGTGGTTAAAATACCATGTCTTTGCGACTCCAGTCAGATAAAAAGGGACGTAACGCAGTTTGGTGGCCTCGTCCCACCGATTAGCGACACTTACGTGGTATTAGTCGTCGAGCCAGTCTTTTACGTCTTCTTCCCGAAGACCAGTGAAGAGCGGGGGTTCCCGCTGATGTCCGTGTATGTAAATAGGAAGGGCAGTTTGCGTCGGTGCGTGGTTGATGACATCAGCTCCGGTAGGCTTGGTCTGGGACATGCTGCCTGACAGTGGGCGCAATCGGCGGCCTGAACGAAGCTGCAGAGGGTAGAGCGGGCTGCGACCGAAAATTCACCTCCACCACATATGAAGTCTTGGTAGTCTTGGTTGCGACAGCGTTTAATTGAGGAAAGACCTCCAGAAACGAACGGGCAGAGCCAGTACACAGACGATGACGATGATGATAACCCAGAGTGGCAATGAGGACAAAGAGACAAGCGGATGATGGTTATCTTGATTATGCAGAGATGAGGACGATGTAATTAACAAATGCACACAATATATATATATATATATATATATATATATATATATATATTGTTACCACATGTGTAATTTAGGTATGTGCACCTGTGTAGTGGGCAACATGGTGGTGGCAGAAAAAGTGGACGTTCGGTTAGTGGCAAGAACTTGCTGCTGCGCGTTCACTGCTGTATACCGTCGAGTCGACTGTTACGTCGGCTCTGAATAAACCCCTCTCGTAGACGTAACAGAGTGGTGGAGGTGCTGGGTACGGTGCGTCGACGTACCACGGAGCCACAGCTGTTCGGAGTTCGCCGGAGCCGTCGTCTTGCCGGTCTGCCAACAACAACAGTCGTCATGGCCCAGAGCGAAGGTCAGAAATCCACCGCCACGACTTCGCACAGGTCTACGCTGGCTACACCTAGGCATCACTATATGGAACCCCGCCCGTTCGCGGGAATGGCAGGAGAAGATGTGGACACGTGGCTAACGCACTACAAAAGGGTGAGCCGGTGCAACCACTGGAACTCTTTGGATCAGCTGGAAAACGTCGCGCTGTTTTTCACGGACACTGCCCTGATGTGGTATGAAAACCACGAAGAGTCCTTGACAACATGAGCTCTTTTTGCTCAATAACTGAAGAAGTGTTTTGGTGACTCCGACTCAAAAAAGAAAAGCGCGGAGCGGACTCTTGCTGGAAGAGCCCAGACTCCTGGAGAAACCTGCACTGCTCATGTAGAGGACGTTATTAAGCTTTGCAAGATTATAAACCCGCAGATGTCTGAAAAAGACAGGGTCGGAGACCTCTCGAAAGGCATAGCGGAAGACGTCTACAATTTTCTGATAGGCAGGGATGACCTCACCTCTGCCTCCGACGTCTAACATCACTGTCGCACGTTTGAAAAATTGAAGACTCGTCGCATCGCCCCGAAATTTGGTAGGCTGGCAAATGTGTCAACGGTCGCCAGCGTCGACGATATCCCTCCCACCGACCTTGCCGCTACTATTCGGACAATTGTGCGTGAAGAGCTGCAACGACAAGGTGGTAGCGTTGACGAAACCATTCCGCATCCACCTACCAATCTACCCTACTACACGGCCGCGCCATTAGCTCCTTCGCCACCATCGGTATGTGTGGCAGACATCAGCGAAACTGGAAATCCGCGGCCATTCATTCGCGACCGACCAGTGATATGGCCAACGACTTCGTCACAGCCCCACCACACAGAGGTGGGCAGCCCCCGCTCAGCAAGCTCGTCACCGACCCTTCACAGCTGAGCGGTCTCAGCATTGGTTCGGCGAGCGTCCTCAACCAGTCTGCTACAACTGTGGCTTCGAAGGACACATTGCCAGGTATTGCAACTACCGGCAGCCGCCAAGGTACGACCAATCACCGAGATTCAACCGTTGTGGCGTTACCCGAGCACCGAAATTCCCGGGAAGCGCGTCTTACGAGATCCCAGGACCACTACAAAACCAATCTTCGGCCTCTGACCGCAGTGTGACACCACCCCCTGCCCCTCGCGCCAACCGATCACCGTCTCCTCGGCGCCGCCACTCCTCGCCTCCTACGGAAAACTAGCCGGCGCGGCTGTTGGAGGTGAGGTCGCCGGACAGTCTTCGATTTCAACAGTTATACCTCCGTTAGCTTCCATGTTTAGAAATAAGGTTCGAGTGCTTATCGATGGTGTACCAACAATGGTGTTGGTGGACACAGGTGCAACCGTGTCAGTAATGAGTTTAGTTTTCACCCGTCTTTTTGGACGAAAGGTTATGTTTCGTTGGGACCGTCCTGATACGTTTCGTGGAGTGAGCAGAGAGGTGTTACAACCTGTTGGTGTCTGCACTCTGACTGTTAGTTTGGCGTGCCAGAACTTTGTCGCAGAGTTTGCTGTTCTCCCTCATACTATGCATGACGTCATTCTGGGACTTGATTTCTTGAAGCTATGTGGTGCTACTGTCAATTGCCGCACAGGACAAATTACAGTAGATTACGATATCCCAGTTGCGTTTATGGAAAACTCGCCCTCTCAAGAAAGTGCTCTTTACGTGTCTGTGGACGCAACTGTGCCACCGTTGTCTGCAAAATGTGTCCCTGTTGTCTGTTCACCTGCAAGCGAGAAAACATTTGACGCAACTGTGGAGCCTGTGCACCTCAGTTGCATATAGAAGACAGTCGTAATACCCTATTGCACGCTATCGGGTGTGCAGGGGCATACTGGTTTATGGGTGATTAACTGCTCTGATGAACCTACAGTGCTGCCGGAGGGTCTGAAACTCGCAGAGATTCGTGAACACCTAGTATTCTAGCTTGCCACCTTTGCAGAAAGCAATGATTCCCCGGATAAGACCCGTTGCGATAATCTGCACGCCAGGGCACCACCATTATGGCTATGATTGATAAGTCACTCACAACCAAGGAACGTAATCAACTGGCGAGTATTCTGCGCAAACATGCCGGTATTTTTGATTTCGCTCAGCATGATTCACCGTCATTCCCTGCTTCTAGTATAAAGCACCGAATCGACACGACATCTCACAGACCTCTCCGACAGAAACCATATCGTGTATCACCTTCAGAACGCGCTTTGATCAATGAACAGGTTTGCGAGATGCTCAAGCAAAATGTAATTCAAGAATCATGTAGTCCGTGGGCCGCTCCAGTCATTCTAGTGAAGAATAAGGATGGGACATGGCGATTTTGTGTTGACTACCGCCGTCTCAACGCCATCACTAAAAAAGACGTGTATCCACTCCTGCGAATTGATGATGCTATCGTCTGTCTATCATCGGGCTCTACGTTTAGTCTGTGGATCTGAGGTCAGGCTACTGGCAGATTCCAATGCACGAGGAAGACAAAAATAAAACGACAATTGTTGCAACAGATGAACTATTGAATTCAATCTGATGCCGTTCGGGCTCTGCAACACGCCCGATACTTTTGAGTGCTTTATGGACAACATTCTGCGTGGATTGAAGTGGAAAGTGTGTATGTGTTATTTGGACGACGTTGTAATTTATGGGCGCACCTTTTGTGAGCACAACAAACGCCTTGGCCTCGTACTGGACTGCCTAAGCAAATCACGCTTGGTGCTCGATTCAAAGAAATGACGTTTTGGAGAGCGCCAAACACTCGTCCTTAGACACTCAGTAAACAAAGAAGGCATACGACCGGATCCCGCCAAGACGGCCGCAGTGGAGGCATTTAAGCAAATAAACTCGGTGAAAGAACTGCGCAGCCTTTTGGGGCTTCCTTCATACTTTCGCCGATTCATTCCTGGCTTTGCGAATATTGCATACCCGCTCACGTGTCTGCTTCAGAAAGGTGTGCAGTTTGACTGGACCCCGAAATGCGAGTCTGCTTTTTCGGAGTCAAAGTTTCTTTTGACGTCTCATCCGATTCTTCGACACTTCAATCCTCTGGCGCCCACTGAGATTCACACAGACGCCAGCGGTATTGGTGTAGATGCTGTCCTGGTTCAACGCTTGGATAATCGAGAACACGTCGTAGCGTATGCAAGTCGCTCGCTCAGCAAGTCCGAGCGTTACTACACTTTTAAAGAGCAAGAATGCCTTGCAGTAGTCTTCGCAGTGCAGCGCTTCCGTTTCTACCTGTTCGGACGCCCCTTCACCGTCGTGACAGACCATCATTCTCTCTGCTGGTTGGTCAATCTGCGTGACCCATCTGGCCAGCTGGCGCGCTGGGCACTTCGTCTACAAGAATATGACTTCACGGTTTCCTATAAAAGCGGCCGACGTCACGCTGACGCAGATTGTCTTTCGCGACTACCGCTTCCAACGACGGAATGTGACGCGGACACCTTCGATACCTACATTGCATCACTCGACCAACCATTTCCCGATAACAAGACGTTTAAGGATGAGCAACAAAAAGACAGCACCATACAACAGCTTCTTGCTACCAAACCAAGATCATCGCCTACGCGCTTCTGCATCCGTGACGGGCTAATTTCCAAAAAGAACTACACCAACATCGGCTCACGATATCGTCTGGTGGTTTCGAAGAGTCTTCGCGTTAATGTCTTGCAGGCTATGCATGATGACCCAACATCCGGTAATCTAGGCACAGCGAAAACTGTTTGCCGTCTTCAAGAAAGATTCTACTGGCCCAAAATGTGCCAGACGATGGAACAATACGTGTCTAGCTGTAACGAGTGCCAACGTCATAAGCGCCCAACAAGTGCTCCTTTAGGGCAGTTACATCCGGTGCCGCCCCCTACAACTCCATTCGAGCAAGTTGGCATTGACCTCCTTGGACCCTTTCCCCGGCCTTCCGATGGAAATCGTTGGATAGTCGTTTGCACCGACCATTTAACATGGTACTGCGAGACAGCTGCCATACCATCGGCAACTGCAGCCGATGTTTCTTTCTTCATGCTACGTTTTGTAATTCTTCGACATGGACCTACTAAAACTGTAATCAGTGACCGTGGCCGACAATTCACAGCAGACGTCATGGAAGAGATGCTTCGTGTCTATGCTTCAAGGTTTCGGCACTCTACGCCATATCATCCCCAAACGAACGGTCTAACTGAACGAACGAATAGAACTCTCTAGAACACGCTGTCTATGTATGTTGCATCAGAACACAAGGACTGGGACAGTATTCTACCCTTTATCACATATGCATTCAACACCGCTCAGCATGAAACTACTGGCTACAGTCTTTTCTTTCTTCTATATGCTCGACCACCTCGTCATATCCTGAATACCATCTTCCCGTGTTTGGACCACCATGATCCCTGCATATCCGAGATCATCTGTCGGGCCGAAGAAGCTAGAAGCCTTGCTTATTTGCGCACTCTTGCTTCGCAAGACCACTCGAAGGCACATTTTGACCACCGACGCCGACATGTGACGTACAATCGCGGCGACCTAGTGTTGCTGTGGACCCCAACAAGAAAACGCGGTTTGAGCGAGAAACTGCTAGCGCACTATGCGAGACCTTGTCTTGTTGTAGACCGTATCAATGATTTAGTTTACCGCATAGCGCGTCTCCATTCAAACGGCCGACGGTCTACAAAAACTGAACTTGTCCATGTTGCACGTTTGAAGCGCTTTATTCCTCGAGAGACCGTTTGACTCGCCCAGTGGGCTTCGTCTGCGCGGAGGGAAATGTTACCACATGTGTAATTTAGGTATGTGCACCTGTGTAGCGGGGAACATGGTGGTGGCAGAAGAAGAGGACGTTCGGTTGGTGGCAAGAATTCGCTGCTGCACGTTCACTGCTGTATACCGTCGAGTCGACCGTTACGTCGGCTCTGAATAAACCGCTCTCGCAGACGTAATATATATATATATATATATATATATATATATATATACATACATACATATATACATACACACATACATATATATATTGCGAGCGCGACAAGCGAATGACTCTTTATTCTCTTTGTAATCATCATCACCTGTACATCTTCTTCATCTAAGAATATCATCTCCACCGTGACTGAGCTCGAGCCTGGCCGAATAAACCGGTGCCTCACAAGTGGTGGACTGTGCTTTTCGTTCCCTCAAGTCCTCTCGCCCGTTCTCGCTGGAGCTCAACTCGGGTCATCGCATACAACCCCCTGCCATGGCGGCCCAAGAAAACCCTGGCCCATCCAACGTCGCCGTCTTACTGCAGTCACCGCCACCCGCTCCGCCCAACAACACTCGCCTGCGTGATCCACCTGTGTTTTCCGGTCTACGAGGCGATGATGTCGAAGACTGGATAAAAAACTACGACCTCGTCAGCGATTTGAACAGGTGGGAGAATCCACCGAAGTTGCGCAGCGTCCCATTTTACTTGTCCGATGTTGCGAAAACTTGGTTCTGGAACCACCACCCGGATCTTCCCGACTGGGACACTTTCGAACAGCAAATTCGTCAGATATTTGGTGCCCCTGCAGTTCGCACTGAGGCAGCAAAGAAGAAACTCTCTCAACGCACGCAGCTGCCGGGTGAATCTTACACCTCTTATATTGAGGATGTCCTTGCACTGTGCAAGCGCGTTAACACCGGCATGTCTCAAACGACCAAATACGCCACATTATTAAAGGCATTAACACCGTCGCCTTTAACGCCCTCGCCACGCAAAATCCTGCCACCACCCAGGACGTGATAACCATCTGTCAGCGACTTGACGAGCTTCAGTCTCTTCGCCTTTGCTACGATGCCACCGACGTTCGTTTGCCTGCACCCCTTGACTTGCGTGCGCTTATTCGCGACATCGTTCGTGAAGAGCTGCACGGGCGCCGCTCTTCCTGTGCTGCGGAAGTTACTTTACCTCCTGAAAAAGATAGCTTGCGAGACCTGATTAAACAAGAGATCGCCTCCGCATCGCGTGCGACGTGTTCCAACAGTCCCTGCATGCGCCAGACGCGCACGTACGCCGAAGTTGCCGCGCTCTCTGCCGCACCCACCGTTTCTGTGCCTAACCAGCAGACCATACACCTGTGGCTTCGTTATCACCGCCAGTGCGTGCACCACCTTACTACGCAACTCAGCGCCCACCTCGACCAATCTGTTACTACTGCGGCTATCGAGGACATATCGCTCAGTTCTGTCGAAGGCGCCAACAAGACGAGCAACGTGGCTACACTCCCGAAGAACATCGAAGCTTCCGTCCGACCATGAACTACTTACGGCCACCCTCCCGATCGTCCTATTACCATTCACCGTCACCTACTTACCATACGGACATGCCTGGGAATTCGTACGTCTCGCCGCAGGTCGCCTTCGCCACGTCGCCGTTCAGTGTTGCCTCTACGGCCCGCCTCCCATTCCACGAACGCCCACACGGAAAACTCCCCAATGCAGTTTTAGGAGGGGAAACTGCATCCGTTGGACAGCTAACAATTCCTCCAGAGCGGCCATCGAATTTGATAGTAGTGTTTGTAGAAGGCGTACGTGTTGAGGCTCTTGTAGACACTGGTGCTGCCGTTTCGAATATTCGTGCTGATTTTTGTTCCGGCCTTCGAAAAGTCAGCACACCTTATGGCGGCCCACCTCTACGTGCGGCGACCAACGCTCTCATTCGTCCACTTGCACAGTGTACCGTTCGTGTCTGCATAGAAGGCATTCGTCATCACATTGTTTTCGCGGTATTTCGTGAGTGCACCCACGCTCTCATTCTTGGGTGGGATTTCTTGTCTTCTGCGTCCGCTTTCATATCATGTCATCAGCGCCTCCTGCATCTCAATGCCACTGACTCTTCTCCGCTTGAACAAGATGGACGCATCCGCCTTGTCACCAAGTCATATTATGTACTTCGGCCATACATCGAAGAAATTATAAGTATTAATTGCACCGACATTGTGGATGGCGACGCACTAATTCTCCCTTACGGTCATACCCCACGTAGGGGCATTGTGATCACACCGGGGCTTATTCGCTTCTTCGATGGGTGTACGTACCTAACCGCCATGAATCAAACGCCCGAGTGTGTACTGCTCCCTTGTGGCTCAACAGTATCTTGCGCGGTCGACAGTGAGCCTGTTGCGATTGTTACTCTTCCGAACAACAACCACAACGATGCTCCGAAGTCGCAATCATTGCCATTTCATGCCTCTGCCACACCTGTGTCGGCGACAATAAGCAATGACCTAACACCTGATCAAACTGAAGATTTGCTCGCCCTGTTAAATAGACACCGTTCTCTATTTGACGTGAACTCGCCCGCCCTCAGCATGACTACCACCGCTACTCACAGCATCCACACTGACGGCTTCGTATTGTACATCGGCGTCCATATCGCGTGTCTCAGGCAGAACGCAAGATCATCGAGGAAAACATCTCAGACATGCTACGACGCAACATCATACGTCCTTCCTCGAGTCCCTGGTCATCCTTAGTTGTTATCGTTCAAAAGAAAGATGGTACAGTGCGTTTTTGCGTCGATTACCGTACGCTAAACAAAATAACGCGCAAGGATGTTTATCCCCTCTCTCGGATCGACGATGCACTGGATTCATTACAGGGCGCAGAGTATTTTTCCAGCCTCGACCTTAGGTCAGGCTACTGGCAGATACCAATGTCGGAGTCTGATAAAGAGAAGACCGCCTTTTCAACGCCATATGGGTTGTACGAGTTCAATGTGATGCTTTTTGGACTCTGTAATGCGCCCGCCACCTTCGAACGCATGATAGACGGCGTATTGCGTGGTTTAAAATGGAAAACATGTCTGTGCTATCTCGATGACATAGTAGTGTTTTCATCCACGTTCTCGCAGCATCTACAACGTCTTGACGAAGTCCTCACATGCCTTGCAAAAGCCGGTCTACAGCTTAACACCAAGAAATGTACCTTTGCTAGCAAGACAATCAAGGTTCTCGGCCACCTTGTCAGCAAAGAAGGAATTCGGCCTCACCCCGAGAAGCTTGCCGCTGTCCTTGATTTTCCTTGTCCACTACGTCAGAAGGACCTGCGCAGCTTTCTTGGGTTATCTTCTTACTTCCGGCGCTTCATACGTGGTATCGCGGAACTTGCGTCTCCGCTCCATCAATTACTCGCAAAAAACGTCCCCTTCATTTGGTCCGAAGACTGTGAAAGCGCTTTCACGGCATTGAAGCAAGCCCTCACGTCGGATGTGGTACTGTGCCGCTTCGATTCCACCGCACCCACCATCCTTCACACCGACGCAAGTAGTCATGGTCTTGGTGCGGTACTCTTGCAGCGTGACAAAAACTCACGCGAACGCGTCGTTGCTTACGCAAGTCGTGCTCTTACCGCTCCAGAAAAGAACTACACTATCACCGAGCAGGAGTGCCTTGCTGTTGTTTGGGCAGTGCAAAGATTCCGACCGTATCTTCACGGCCGTCATTTTACCGTCGTGACCGACCATAACGTCCTATGCTGGCTTTCATCACTGAAAAACTTATTTGGTCGCCTTGGTCGCTGGGCGCTTCGCTTGCAGGATTATGATTTCGATGTCGCCTACAGATTTGGGAAGAAGCATCAAGATGCTGATGCTCTATCGCGCTGTCCTTTGCCCAGCGGAAGCAATTCACCATCGATACTCCAAAACAACAGCACCTCTCCAATCGCAGCGCTAAGTTCATCACCTGCCACCCTATCCGTTCTTGTTTCACAACAACGTGTCGACTCATATTGCCGCACCATTGTTGACCGCTTGACCAGCTCTACTACTCCTCCAAATGCCCGACTCCGTCGACAACTTAAACAATTTGAGCTTGTCGGTGATGCTTTATGTCGCTACATTTACCACATTGATGGCAACAAGTGGGTACCCGTCATCCCACGTTCTCTGCAACGTGAAGTTCTGGAAGCCTTTCATGATTATCCAACCGCTGCTCATCTAGGCTACCACAAGACTTACGACAAAATACGAAGTCGTTGTTTTTGGCCTGGCCTCTCTTCAGCCGTCGCTAAGTACGTCGCCTCCTGTGTCCATTGCCAACGGCGAAAACGACTGACAACTGCTCCGGCTGGCTTAATGCAACCTGTTCCTTGTCCTGCCTCACCTTTTGAAGTCGTTGGAATCGACTTGTATGGCCTTCTTCCTATATCATCCAATGGGAATCGCTGGATTGTCACGGCAGTCGACCACCTCACCCTCTACGCATAAACAGCTTCTATACCATCAGGGACTGCCACTGAGATCGCCGATTTCTTTCTTCGCGACATCTTTTTGCGTCATGGAGCTCCACGCATTCTCCTCAGTTATCGTGGCAAAGTCTTCCTATCTTCCATTGTCGAGCAAGTTTTGCGTGCCTCGAACGCTGTTCACAAGACCACTTCTAGCTACCACCCGCAGACCAACGGAGTGACTGAACGGTTTCATCGGACCCTATCGGACATGGTCGCCATGTACATTCACCCCAACCACACGAACTGGGATGCAATTCTACCCTTCGTGACATTCGCCTATAATACGGCTGCTCAACGCACTACCGGCTTCTCTGCAGTTTTTCTCGTCCATGGTCGCTCGCCGAGTTTCGCTCTGGATGTCTCTTTTCTTTCGGCCCCTGCACCCTCGACGGCTCCTTTCTCTGAAGAATTCCTATCTCGTCTCGCACACTGCCGTCACCAGGCCCGTGTTAACACCGGCCTCTCTCAAGACACTCGAAAATCTCGCTACGACTCGTCTCGCCATGTTGTGAGTTTTTCCCCTGGTGACGAAGTTCTTCTATGGACTCCACTACGCGTCCCCGGCCTATGCGACAAATGCATCAGTCGCTTCATTGGGCCATACATAGTGGTCGAACAGACATCTCCTGTCAATTACCGCGTTTCTCCTCTTAGCGCTAGTCCTGATCATCGTTGCCGAGGAACAGAGATAGTGCACGTATCTCGTTTAAAGCCTTATGCGCGACGCATTTCATAATACTGTCAAGCGACCAGGCGGTCGCTTTCACCGCGCGGGGGAATTAGTGTGAGCGCGACAAGCGAATGACTCTTTATTCTCTTTGTAATGATCATCACCTGTACATCTTCTTCATCTAACAATATCATATCATCACCACCGTGACTGAGCTCGAGCCTGGCCGAATAAACCAGTGCCTCACAATATATATATATATATATATATATATATATATATATATATATATATATATATATATATATATATATATATATATATATATATATATATTGTAGTGGGTAATTCGCAACGCAATGACCAGTGGGACCATCTCTTAGTGCGAAGCGCGAGCGTGTGCACGAGCTGTAGACGCTGGATGCTCGAGTATTTGTGTCCTTACCAGCTGTCTGCCTACTACCTGGCGTCGCTATTGAACTTCCTTGCAAAGTGGTGGAAGTGTGCTGGGTACGCAAATCTGAAACTTCGAAGCCGGAATCTGCCCACTGCATCAGCAATGCCTGATCAGACGACCGTGCAAGACACCATCCAGCAAAGCACGGCCCAATCTCAACTGGTCATCGTGCCTACCACCCTGCGCCAACGGGATCCCCCCTTCTTCAGCGGCACCGAGGACCAAGATGTGGAAGACTGGTTTCATCTGTTTGAAAAGGTGAGCGCCGCCAACAAATGGGACGACCCGTCAATATTGGAGTATGTCCCACTTTATCTTATAGACGTCGCCAGCCTGTGGTTCACAAACCATCGTGCTGAATTTACCACTTGGGCCGCTTTCAAGACCACCCTTGCAGAAGTGTTTGATTGCCCCGCAGTGCGCTAGCTGCGTGCTAAACAGCGCCTACGCGGACGTACACAAATGAAGGCTGAAAACTTCACAAGCTATATTGAAGATGTTATTGATTTATGCCGGTGCTTCAACCCTGAGATGACCGAACAAGAAAAGATCAGGCATATCTTGAAATGCATAGACGATGATTCCTTTCAAGTGTTGCTGGCGAAGGGCCCAAATTCGAACTTGTGACCTTGTGCCAGAGCTTGGAAGAGATTCCAAAACAACGTGGATCAGTTCGGAGGTCAGCTACAGCAGACGACTCTCTCGCTGCCTTGGCCGTCGGTGGTGACAGCGCCCTGCTGGAGCCGATAAAAAATATGCACGTGAAGTGGTCGCACGACAACTTTCGTGTCTCTGGTATCTGCCGACCACCGAAGCACCAACGAACCACCTAACGGCGACCATCAGACAGGCTATTCAGGAGCAGGTCTCCGAGGCGTTGCCATTACCTACGTCTGCCTCTCCCCCTACACCTGTTGCCGCGCCACTGACTTATGCGGCCGTCGCGGCAATGCCTATTCCTCGTCTGCCATTGTATACGCCACAACCTGTGCGACCGTCCACCGCGCCAATTTCAGCTACACAGCAGCAAGCCGGAAATTCTGGCGCGCTGCTGACAACCGGCCCATATGTTACTTTTGCGGAATTCCAGGCCTTGTTGCACGTCCATGTCGTGGGCGCTTCGGAGTTAACGCACCAAGATACCCTGACTACTCGTTTTGGCTTCCATACCACGTACTTTACGTGCCACCTGAAATTCGCGAATGCGACGCGCAAGCCGCCTCCGGCACCCGAACCTCCACTTTTTGACGTTCTACTTCCCGCTAGCCTTCCCCTTCAACAAGTAGTCGTTCTGTATAGCCTATGTGTCGACGACCCACCTCGATTGAGACGGAAAACCAACTCATCGATACCGGTGCTGCGATATCTGTGATAAGTCAAGGACTCGGCCGCTCTCAACGCAAAGTGGCGATGCTCTTTTCGCGTCATTTCTCTTAGCACTTCGAGCGCCCAACAAATTGAGCCCGTCGCGGCATGTACAGCTAATGTGGTTATTGGAGAGGTGTTGTACACCATTGAATTTCAGGTGTTGGCTTCATGTTCCCACGATGTCATCCTAGGATGGGATTTCTTATCACGTCATCACGCCGTCATGGACTACACTCAGGCCGAATTGGAGCTGTCACCGTTTCGTGATGCGCCTTCTGTTGATGCGGCCGTATCTAGTGTGGCGAACCTTGTCGTGGCGACGGACCTCCGCTTGTCGTGGCGATAGACCTTCCTCCCTTCAGCGCGCAGTTTGTCCCTGCCTACTGTGCTTCACTTTCTGCGCTGTCGTCCTGTTCACGCCATCTGACAGCTTCGGTAGCCGCCACCACTCATCGCTACCATTCGCCGTTCTTGCGCTTTGTCAAGACACTACCATTTAATATTTATTTCCAATCCTAACTCGTGCTCCCTCAGTTTGCGCCGCAACGAGACGCTCGGCCATATTCAGCCTATCGATGAAGGTACTATCGTGCCGAATGTGGAGCTGAACGCGTTGGCTCATCACCTGGCCTCGGACAGCGTGTCTTCCGATGCATTTCATCGTTCTATTGGCGGCTATCTCGCCCCGGCTCAACGAGAGCAGCTTGTTACCCTGTCGCACGAATTCAGGCGTTTGTTTGACTTTCCCCAAGCGCTGCTAGGAAGAACGAACACCGTTTTGCACACAATTCACAGAGGGAAGAGTACTCCTTTGCGCCAGCACCCATATCGTGTGTCGCCGGTGGAGCGTCGCGTAATTGTAGAACAAGTAGACGAGATGCTACAGCGTGGAGTCATCAAGAGTTTTGTAGTCCTTGGTCTTCCCCAGTTGTACTCGTAGAAAAAAAGGATGGTTTGATCCGGTTCTGCGTAGACTACAGGCGCCCACACAACATTACGAAGAAATATTGTTACGGGAAGGAGACTGACTCAGAGGGGTAGTCACCGATGTATTTACAGCCGGTTAGGCGAACAGCGCCAGCCACACAGATTAGCTCGTGCCAGTCTATCTGCTTTCTCTTCTTCAGCTCCATGCACTGGCACGTAGCATGACCCCCGGCGGCGGAGGCACCGACCCGGTGCTTTAAAGGTCATTATCTGACGCATTATTGTAGGGCTTGATCCGCGAGACGTGTACAATATCACTGGGCCGCATAGTAGACGATGATGGACAGATGGGGCTGATCTCGTAGGTGACAGGTGTTACTTGACGCAATATACGGTAGGGTCCCGTGTAATGAGACAGAAGTTTTAGATGCGGAAGCATCTTATACTCGCGCCTTGTAGTGCGCCGTCCGCGCCGTCCGCGCCGTCCGCACCGCTTCTCGAACATTCGACAGCTGACGCGCGCGCATGCGCCGTCGCGCCGTCGCCCACTCTTCCACCATCTGTGCATCCCTTCCTCCTCTACACACCGCGCGCGCTTCACTCCTCCACCATCTGTGCACCCTTCCTCCTCTACACACCGCGTTCGACATCTACAATTCTCCTGATTCTCCAGTGGACGCGCATGTGGCGTCGCGCTTCGAGAACATTCAACAGCTGACAGTGCATGCGCCGTCGAGCTGTATATATACTCAAGGTCGGCGCTCGCTCGCTCAGTTGCCGCTCGTCGGTTGGTTTGTACGGCGCGTCGACGTCCAAGGTCGCGGTGAAATGAATTCCAACGAATCCACAAACACAATGATCGACGTCCCTTCGACCAGCGCCGCCCTTTCGCATACGTGTGTACGTGTTCACTCATTTAACACCCCCTCCTACAACCACGTTAACCAATTTAGCCATCGACCCAAGTAAGTCGCAATTTAACACCCCATTTCACAACCACGTTAACCAATTTAGCCATCGACCCAAGTAAGTCGCACTTTAACACCCCGTTAACCAATTATATGCTCCGCATCCTCCTCAGTGTTCCCCCGAGGGAAGCTGCGGGCAATTTTTTTTCGGATAGGCCCAGCCGACGATGAGGGGACCAGAGTAAAACGAGGGTGCCGGGAGCGAAATGTACGTCTCTATGTTCGGCATCGTACCGACGGCATTAATTGGTTTGCGACGCCATCAGCCGAGCGCGAGCGAGCTGACGGGCATGATCGGCTCGCGCAATCGCGTCGCGGGCGTACTCGCTGGTGGACGAGGGGTCAGCTGAGATGACTGTGTCCAGTGGTAAAGTCGGCTCTCTTCCGTGCAATAAGTAGAACGGTGAAAAGCCCGCTGTGTCGTGGCGGGATGAATTATACGCGAAAGTTGCGTAGGGTAAGGCAAGGTCCCAGTCTCGGTGGTAGGGTGACACATACATAGCGAGCATATTTGTTAAAGTGCGGTTAAATCGTTCTGTGAGGCCGTTTGTTTGAGGGTGGTAACTGGTTGTCAGTGTGTGTTGCGCGGAACAAGAACGCAGAATGTCGGCGATGACTTGGGATATAAATGTACGGCCACGGTCTGTGAAAAGCTGTCTCGGAGCACCGTGAAGCAATATAACGTCCCGTAACAAGAAGTCAGCGACGTCGGTTGCACAGCTGGTCGGTAAAGCTCGCGTAATAGCGTAGCGTGTAGCGTAGTCTGTAATAACGGCTATCCATTTGTTTCCCAATGTGGATGTGGGAAAAGGACCAAGCAGGTCTAACCCAACGCGGCAAAATGGTTCCGCGGGTATGTCAATTGGTTGAAGATGGCCAGTGGGTAGCAGCGACGGTGTCTTACGACGTTGGCATAGGTCACACGTGGCAACGTATTGGCGTACCGAAAGAGCAAGGCCTGGCCAGAAAAAACGGCGCCGGACGCGCTCGTACGTGCGGGATGCACCAAGGTGTCCAGCCGTGGGAGCGTGGTGTAGTTCGGTGAGAACACAGTGGCGCAAACGCTTAGGCACAACAATGAGAAGGTCGGACCCGTCTAGTCGGAAATTGCAACGGTATAGCACACCCTTTTGAATGACAAAGTAGCGGACGGACGCATTATTTGTGGAGGATCCCATACGGCTGATGATGTCAAGCAGCTCTGGATCACGCTTCTGTTCTTCGCCAATATAAGGAAGTCGGACACTGACAAGATAGAGTTCTCCGTGGGCTCGTCAGTGTCCTCAGGATCGTCGATAGGGTACCGGGAGAGGCAATCAGCATCACGGTGTAGGTGGCCAGATTTGTAGACCACCGAATAGGAAAACTCTTCCAGGCACAAAGCCCAGCGACCAAGGCGGCCTGATGGATCTTTCAGAGAGTTGAGCCAGCAGAGTGCGTGGTGGTCGGTAACCACCGAGAATGGGCGTCCGTATAGATAAGGTTGAAATTTCGCTACCGCCCATACAAGAGCCAAGCACTCCCGCTCTGTTATCGAATAGTTACGTTCAGGGGCGGATAGGAGGCGGCTGGTATATGGAATAACGCGATCATGGTAATGTTGTTTCTGAGCCAGCACTGCACCAATGCCATGCCCACTTGCATCTGTATAGATTTTCGTAGGGGCAGCAGGGTTGAAGTGTGCCAGAATCGGAGGGGTAGTGAGAAGAGCGACGAGAGTCGAGAACGCAGAAGCCTCTTCGGAGCCCCATTAAAACGCGACTTCTTTCTTGAGGAGCTGCGTAAGCGGCCTCGCTTGCGCAAAAGTTTTCACGAAGCGTCGCAAGTAGGAGCATAGTCCGATAAAGCTACGTACATCCTTCGCAGATCGTGGTACAGGAAAGTTTTTGACGGCGCTGATTTTTGCCGGGTCTGGTTGTACACCGTTGGCGTCTACTAAATGGCCAAGCACTGTGATTTGATGGCGTCCAAAGTGACATTGGGACGAGTTGAGCTGCAGGCCAGCGCAACGGAAGATTCCCAGGATGGCTGAGAGGCACTCTATGTGAGTTTCAATTGTTGGTGAAAAGACGATGACGTCGTCCAAGTAGCACAAACATGTGGCCCATTTGAATCCTCTGAGAAGGGAGTCCATCATTCGTTCGAAGGTGGCTGGAGCGTTACAAAGGCCAAGGGCATGATCTTGACCTGATATAGGCCATCAGGGGTGATGAATGCCGTCTTTTCATGGTCCATTTCATCTACCTCTATCTGCCAGTAGCCAAAACGAAGGTCTATGGAGGAAAAATAGTGGGACCCATAGAGGCAATCAAGCACATCATCTATTCGTGGCGGGGGGTAGACGTCTTTTTTGGTAATTTTGTTGAGGTGTCGATAATCAACACAGAAACGCCATGCACCGTCTTTCTTGCGGACTAGCACTACAGGAGAAGCCCAAGGACTGCAGGATGGCTCAATGATGTCCCTGGGGAGTATTTTGTCGACCTCACTTTGGGTGATGTGACGCTCGGCCGCCGACACCCGATATGAACGCCTATGAATAGGATGCTCATTACCAGTGTTTATGCGGTGGCTCATAACGGTAGCTTTCCCCAACGGACGGCCGCTGATGTCAAAAACGTCGATGTAGGGCAGCAGAACCCGGTGGAGCTCATCAGTCTGCTGCGGCGTTAAGTTGGAAGCGATCATCGAAGTAATAGCGCTGTCGGAGCAAGTGGCAGATTGATGTTGAGCATGGGGGTCAGAAGTGGCGGCCATTGCGAAAACATCTACCGTATTGTCTTCTAAGGTGCAGAGCAACGCCAAAGAGATCCCTTGCGGCAAAACTTGAGGGGCCAAGCTAAAGTTGACAACTGGGAGGCACGTAGAATTTCCTGCGACGGACAGAATGGTGTGCGGTAATGTAATGCCACGGCTTATGAGAATATCGGTGATAGGGGTCAGAACCTAGTCACCATCGGGAACTAGTGGTATTGAGACGAGCTCTATGTAGGTCAGTGTCTGTGGAGGGAGGCGCGCGTGTCCCGTTGTGCAGAGGCGACTCGGCCGTTGTGTAAGAGGTTCTGTTGCGGGCAAGTGTAGACGGGGCGTACTGGTCGAACAGTCTATGAGGGCAGAATGCGCGGACAGGAAGTGGAGGCCTAAGATTACGTCGTGGGGGCATTTATTAAGGACGGTGAAGAGAACAACTGTGTGTCGATCTGCAATGCTCACACGAGCGGAGCACATTCCAACGATAGATGATATTCCACCATCCGCAACACGGACGAACTGAGTGGTCGCAGGTGTGAGAACCTTCTTAAGCTTGCGGCGAAAATCAGTCGTCATCACGGAAAGTTGGGCGCCGGTGTCGACAAGAGCAGTGACATGTACACCGTCTACTTGTACGTCTATGAGGTTTCGTTTTGTCGGTATCGCCAAAAGAGGATTTTCGGTCAGTCCGAGCGACGCAGCGCCACCTCCAGGGGCTGCAACGCTTAGTTTTCCGTCGGGGAACCTCGAGGGAAGGCGGGGGAAGATGGTCGGCGGGGCTGTGGAGAACGAGACTGGCGACGTTGGGGGGATGGAGAGCGGGAGTAGCGGTGTTAAGAAGCATGTTCCTGGGCAAAATGGTCGCGGCTGGTCTCATGGCGATAGGCAGGACGTGCATAGAAGGGATGAGAGGACGGTTGTGCAGGAGGACCCCAGCGACTTCTGCAATGGCGAGAAATGTGCCCGATTCTGTGACACGAGAAGCATATCGGCTTGTCGTCGTGTGTTCGCCATGCGGACGGATTACGGAACGTTGAGGTAGAGCTGGTCGGGAAGGGACGTATTTCGTCAGCTTGGCGGCATAGTGAAAGCACAGCCTGAATATAACCGATGTAGGGCTCCGTGGAAGATTGTGCGCGAGTCCACAACTCATTTTTCGCAGCTTCACGACGAGCAGAGATGTTGCCAAAAAGCTCACGGATCTTTGCCTTGAAGTTGCCCCAACTTATTATGTCATGCTCGTGGTTGTCAAACCAAACACGAGGGGTTCCGTTGAGATAAAAGATGACGTTTGCGAGCATAAGAGTGGGATCCCACCTGTAAGTGGCGCTGACGCGTTCGTAGAAGCGTAGCCACTGGTCGACGTCGGAACCCTCGCTGCCCGAGAACACGCCGGGATCTTTGAGCGCGGGAAGCGTCAAGAAAGTTGTCGCGGGCGCTGGGTTGACAGGTCGGGCAGAAGGGGAAGCGACCGGAGAGGATGTAGCCGAGTCTTGGGTTGTCATGTTGTAAGCCGCGAGGGAGCGTCCGCTTCGGAGTTCCGTGGCGAGGACGGGGATCGCACAATTCCACCAAATATGTTACGGGAAGGAGACTGACTCAGAGGGGTAGTCACCGATGTATTTACAGCCGGTTAGGCGAACAGCGCCAGCCACACAAATTAGCTCGTGCCAGTCTATCTGCTTTCTCTTCTTCAGCTCCATGCACTGGCACTAGCAATATGTTTACCGTCTTCTCCGCATAGACGACACTCTCGATTGTCTCCAAGGTGCAAAATTCTTTTCCTCGCTTGACTTCACTCCTTCGCTCAGGTTATTGGCAGGTCCCAATGGCTGAGTCTGATCGTCCGAAAACGGTGTTCGTCACAGCGGATGTCCTCCATGAATGTACCGTAATGTTATTCGGACTCTGCAATGCGCCTGCCACATTCGAGCGAATGATGAACAGCCTTTTACACGGTCTCAAATGAAACATATGCTTGTGCTATCTTGACGACGTTGTGGTCTTTTTACCCAATTTCACTTCGCAACTCACTCGTCTGTTTAAGATTCTACAGTACCTCACAAACGCCAGGCTTCAGCTTAATCTGAAGAAATGTCACTTCGGGGCTAAACACTTCACCATACCTGGTCATGTCGTCTCGAAAGCCAGCATCCTTCCCGACCCTTACAAGTTTCGCGCTGTTGCCGAATTTCCTAAGCCTATACGGTTAAGAAACTATAGAGCTTTGTGGGCCTCTGCTTCTATTTTCGTCAATTGGTCCGGAACTTTGCTTCCATCATCGCTCCGCTCACCAAACTCCTTTCTGGACCTGCAGATCTTTCGAATTGGATAGCAGGCTGTGAGGAATCCTTTTCAATGCTGCGCCAACTCCTTATCTCACCACCTGTATTGTGCCATCACGACCCTACTGCGTCGACCGAAGTACACACGGATGCAAGTGGCGTCGGCCTTGGTGCAGTACTCGCGCAACGCAAACCAGGTTTTACAGAGTACGTGGTCGCCTATGTCAGCAGCGCCCTCACTAAGGCAGAAGCCAACTATTCTGTTATGAAAAAAAGAGTGCCTCGTGATTGTGTGCGCCTTAAACAAGTTTCACCTTTATTTGTACGGCCAAACTTTTGATGTGTAATTGACCATCATGCACTCTGTAGGTTGGCTTCACTGAAAGATTCTTCTGGTCACCTCGGACGTTGTGCACTACGCCTCCAGGAATTCGACATACGCGTCGTCTACTGATCGAGGAGAAAGCACTCTGTCGGAGATGCGCTTTCACGATCACCCATGAAATCTGATGATACGGAAACATCAGCCCTTGACCTTCCCCTCCCTGCCGTCAGCGTCACAGACATGCCATCCGAACAGCGGAAGGACCCTTCGATCGTCTCGCTCTTGAATATGCTTTCTGACACATCAACTTCCAGTTACCCACGTGCTCTTCGCCGCCAAGCAACGCATTTCGCCATACGGTATGGCCTGCTATACCATCGCAACTATCAAGTGGCGGGACGTAAACGGCTGCTAGTCATACCCAGCCAATAAAACACATGTCCATTTAAGAATGAGTTCGAAAAGCCAGTGAAGCTTCTGCTCGGCGTGTGGCTGAAATAAAATGTATCTCGAAATTTTGTCATTGACCAAAAGAAAAGATGCTGGCACACGAGAAGTCCCAAGCACGAATAATGTTTAATGAAAAATTTCCTTTGTCTCAAAGCCTCGTGTAACCTGCCATAGTCTGAAGAAACGATAAGCGACGTGGGGCTCAACGCTGTTATACTAGAAGCCCTATTTGTTAATCGAGATTATTAAAAAAAACCATAACGAGCTGACCATGGAGCTGATCTCAAAACTACAGGTCACCCCAACGTCCTTCACATCAAACGCCGCCACTTTGTCATCAGCGTTGCCAGGTATTTGTTCATTTTGTTTGAGTGGTCAGAACCACTCATAGTTGTAAAAGGCCGAACTTTTTTCTTCTTTCATTTGCCGGCCTTCCTGTTCTGGAAGCATGGACGAATCGAAGCTGTTCGATCTTTCAAGGTTATTGAGATGCGCCGGGTTGCCGTGACCTGCAAGAAAGAGTAATTGCGATTGTTTAGACCATCTTGGTCGAACAGGGGACAAAGCAGTAACTTGCCACTCTACGGGATTCTTTATTTCGGAAAAAAAGTCTTCGAAGGATAATAATGTTGCACTAAATAAAACAACTAAACTAAGCTGAACTGACAACTTATATTATACGAATCATATTCTCATTCAAGCCAGAGTCATACGTTTATTACTAGACAGAAAAACGAAGGTCAGAACTCCATTGTCTAATATTCTGCGGAGCGTAAGCATCTGAACGCCTCTCTGACAGCACAAGTTTTAAAGCTGACTCTTTGAGTGTTTTCCCCCCATTGGTTCTTAAACGTTTTCCAAACTGGTGTTTACTTAATGGTTTCGACAGATAAAATCAAAGTCACATTTGCTGATGAATAATGATGTAGGCTCCAGAAGGTGCCATTGTGACAGAAGGTGCCATTGTGTGTGAAGGTGCTATAGTAGTGGGTCAGTGAGAGAACATGAAGGCCCCGAGACTGCTATCTTTTTGCACGTAGTATGGTAGACGAAGTGTAGTATCGAAACAAGGATGGTGTTTTTGGAATTCTGGCCGGGAAAGTTGGGCTGTGCAACTGAAATTACCTACCAAAATGTGCTCACACATCTACGAATGCAAATTAGTCGGCCGCACAAATATACGTCGTAAAAAAGGTTCTCACCCCCACTGTCCGCCGCGGAGGCTTCTACGTCGGCAAGAGACGACACCAAGACAAGGTAGAAAACTGCGGTAAAGGTTAGCATGTCTCCAACAAAGTTTGGGAGACTAAAATTCGGGCTCGTACAAAGACAGTGTGTGTAAAAGATGCCAGTGCTGAGAAAAAGCATGCCAGATTTCCAGCTCGGAGAGATTTTAAAGCGCCCCGCTTCAACTTTTTTTTTTATTCATTTATTTTGCGCACGCCAGGAAACGCATCAGGTGACATCAGAAGACGGATGTGTAGTTATAAACATGACTCTGGAACCATATTCCTAGCAAGCACTGAAATTTTTGTGTCGACATTATATTCGTTGAAACTGGCTTTAACGAAACTCATATCACGGCAGGAAGTGCATCATGTACATTAATTTACGACTGCAGGTGGTCGGTTTAATGGGCTCACGCGCTCTAAAATGCGGAGAGCAAAAAATTGCAAATATCAAATAATTGAAGCTCTGATTAAGGTTAGAGAACTGCTGCGTGCAGCCTGAGAAGCCCGCTGATGTTATTTTTGATTAGTTGATATGAACTACTCATGTGTTTTCCGTGATTTGAGTTCGCAGTTGATGCCGAATATTTTCGACAAATGCTATTACTTGGCAGTTGATTACTCATTCATGGAATATTCTGCATTCTAGGACTTTCAGTCCAGCCTGAGATTAGCTGGTACAGACCGCTTACACTGAAATATAGCAATGTCTTTCCACCTATACTGAATTAAAATCAAATAAGAATTATTCGTTTATTGTCACAAAGAAGCGTTTATCAAAGCTTTTTGGCTGGATTTGCTCCGCTGATAATGAAATTGCGGAAGAAGTACTGTATGCGCTTGCACAGATGTTGGGACGAGGCTTTCTGAGTAGCCGATTTTGTGCAGCCCATAAAAGTCACAGTTCGCTGTAATTTTGCATTTGTTTCAATACACTGGTATCTCAGTAAAGACATAAAAATCATTCAGAGTGAAACTCGCTTACAGTTGCACAAAAGGAACAAGCCCGACAAGTGGACGCAAGTGTGAAAGTTCCAGAGGACCATAGAAACCGCTGCCACCGGCTTAAAATACTATACGCTTCGAGGAATTTCACTCGGCTATACCGCTATAGTAAAATTGCTATGTATTATCCTAGCTCAAGATGAAACCACCCACCCGCTAACAAATTACTAAGCTCCAGTCGAGACCTGGGGCATTAACCTCGGTCGCCCTTTTTGGAATTAAAAAACGTGCGTTTCAGGTTCCAAGATCTGTGGGAAGGATAGCGTTCAGGCGCCTGAAATAGGGCGGAAAAGACAATTTACGCCTCAGAAGTCGTAATTGTAGGCCGAAATTTTTTTACTCAAGTGCGATTAACTTAAGAAACAAATACGTGCCTCATCAACGACAGGAAAACAATAAAAATGCTCTTCGTTATGATAGCAAAATGTCGTCAACAGTCATGTGTTCATTACTGCTGAAGGAAGGCGCAAGGAAGTGAATAAGCATTAGCTAAAAATCAATACTTGAATTATTACAGATAAGCTTCTAGCTGCATAGTCGCATCTAGCCAGAAGTTTATAGATTACAACGCGAAACTTGCGGCGCGGCTCGTGCATACTTCGACCTCTTTATCGGGGCATGTGCCGAAGCGACACACACCATTAAAAAACTGGATCGTATTTGCATGTTACATTGCAAAGTGTCGTCGAAAGACGATAGTATTGCATCTGGAGAGAGTGAACAAAATGTTAATTTGATGTGCTGCGCAAGAAAATAGTTGAAACGTATTCCGGAGGCGCTGCGTTAGAGTTCCTCGAGCACGTAGCGGAGTTGAACGAGCGCATTAAGTCATGTCTCACGTTAATACCCCTGAAACTTCGTGAAGTAGCGACGTACCTGATTATTCACACGTCCCCTCTATTTTCTTCCTCCTCCCACCTGTTCGAGTCCGGCGCCGCGTCGGTATTCGCCAGATGCCGTCACGTGGGATCGCTCGCAGTGTTCGTTTGTTTACAAATGCTCGTGACAGCCATCTTTGTCTAGAGGCACGGACTCCTTGGGGCGCAGAGCGTATTTTTTGACAGATATGAAGTTGTCGTTCCGTGCACGCTGTGATGTGAAATACTTTTCACCCAAGAATAACGTGGCAGTTCGTTGCCGTGAGTCGTTGTTGTGCCTTCTGCTACAAGTCGCAGTTAATTGTACAGGGCATCTCGTTCTCTCACTCAGGTTTCATTAAGGCTTCTGTGGGGCTGTTTTTTTGTCCACAATACATGCTTTCGTGTTCTGCTGGTCGTTATGCGCCGACTGGTTTGAGTTCGCGGTACTGGTTTCAAGTGTACGCGGAAAGACGCTCGATATTGTGATTGGGAAACATCAGACAGTTTGCACTGCTGTTTTGAATAAACAATACTGGAGTGCAGCAACTCAAATTAAGATTGGTACTCTCCGTTGGATTTTGTTGCGTGCTCGTATATATCAGAGCAAACTCTTTGCTCTCTGTGGCTCTTTTACGTTGACCGATCAGCCGGGGGACTCGCGATGCAAGGGCGTGGAGCAACGCAGAGCGTGCATGCCTTCGAGTCATTGGGTGCGTTCATGGTTTAGGAATCTCACACATACGTGTCATTTCGCGTGATAGTTTATTTGCTATTGCTTGTGATGGTTCATATACGCGAGTGGAGCTCTCTCGAAGTATTTAGGTATGGTGGCTCGCTAGTTCAATCATACACTAGCTCATTCTTTGGGCGATATAGTTCGTATGTGAGATACGTCCACAAGGCGCACTTCTCAGATATGGTTGGTGCGTCTAACCACTTCACAAAACAACCACAACTGTTTGAATGTATCGAATGTGTGCCTTTGACACATTATTGAGGCTTTGAATGCCTCACCAAACGCTAAGATTGGCCGTCGGCAACATCGCCGTCCCACGTCGACAGCGTAAAGTCGAGTTGTTGCTTTCATTGGATGACAGTCACTGTGAATGTTCTCTGCACATATTATGTACTATATACACGTTGAAGCTTGCACCACCAGTCGCACTGTCCCTTCGTGCGCTATCGGGCCAGCTAACAGAAAAGTTAGCCATAGGAGCCGCACATGAATGTTTGAGCGATGTTGTTTGCAGTGTAAAGCTTATTCGGAGACGCGCTAAACAATGGGCCAAGAAAAAACGGGTGTTCTAAGCAATGATCACATTTTTACGTTTAAGAACATGAACGTTTAAGAACGGGTGATGCGCACAAAGTTAACATCCGGTCACTGCGATGCCGAGTGACTCTATCAAGGCCTGATTACAAGTACGCATTGCGTGTGGTACTAAATAAAGCTGATATGGGCTAACTCTACACTCGTTAAAATGATTTTAGGATGAGTTGGACGACTGGCACGAATGGTCACAGCGCGCTACCTGCCGAGCAAGCGCTTTCTGGCGAAAGGGCGTTTGCTACGCAGGAGCAATACAGGTGGCGACACGTTCGAAATGCAAGTGCGAAGGAGAGGAGACCGTGGAGAAACGCGAGCGGAGAAGGAGTGTGTCGCTATTTTACGAAGTTCTTGGGGCTTTATCACGCGTGAGACATTAGCGCTATCTGGCAGTTATCTTTAAAAACGAAGCGCGCGGCGTGCGCGCACGTCTCGGTGGCGATGAGGTATAGAACGCAAGGCCACGGGTAGGGGCCACCACCGTGTCGTCTCAGCAAAGTGTTGTAACACTTGCCTTTTCGTGCAAGCGTTGCATCGTTAGCGCAGCATGATAAGCGCTACGGTATTTATAATTACCTATGTATGCCTTTTCTAGTAAAAAGACACACATACAAAGTATTAACGTGTTGTTATGGTGCCTCAGAAAAGCGCAGTAATTGCGTTTTAATTGACAATCGCACAAGTATGAACGTTAAATCTTGAGCAATAATGGTGAGCGCTGCGGATGGGGTCGGCCGTTCAGAGTATCGTTAAGGGCGGACAAACAGACCAAAACTTTGCGTCAAAGGTCTTCAAGAAAGACTATCGTCTTACGAAAGCACCTACCCCACATTGAAAGTAAGTGTGCATAGTTCTGCTGGTTGAGGACGCCACCAATATTCAAGGTGCAGGCACCGGCTAAGAAAGGGGGCTCCGTCAGGGCAAGACTCCCGGTCCCGCCTCTCTTAGCCTCAGAAAGGGAACGTAATAATGTTTCGTCCCTCTCCCTTCGTAATGTCTGCCATGCATACTGCTTTTCGAACTTGACATTTGTCCTGACTCCTTGTCTTTTGTTCTTGCTTCTAGGTGGGGTTAACCATGCATGTTACAGAATTTTCTCGAGTGATACAATCGCTACCAACAGTGAGACAAGATGTGTGTGGGGTACCACTGAAAGTTACACGTTGGTGATCTACATGATGACAAGCGTGCATACCAGCAATATAGTCGGAACCTGTGGTGCGATAGTCATGTTGTCGCCTTTTAATTATACAGACGAGCAGTCCCATCCATTCCGTGGATTTACAGCAGAAGAGGAATAGAAGTGGCCTATATAAAGAAATGGTTTATCGGCATCCCCGACCTATAAAATACCATGGACAATCCCGCTCGAACCTATATGACATAATTGCATAGAGTCATTGTTTTGCAGGCACGTCCGTTTATGATTATCAAGGTCTACCGGTTGGAACGCAATGACTGGAAACTCAAGAAACTATTTTTACATGCATACCAAGTAAGTGGCTCTCTCTTTAAACAACGAAGCTGTTCTAGCTCGGCGTAAAAGTTCTGTCGTCACCCCGATACCTCGCCTCGTGTTGCCTAGCAACCAGCAGCGCCGCAGATGAACGACACCTGCCATAACCTCGCCAAGCCATGCACGCACAAATATGACAGCAGCTGTTGCTAATGCACCTGGAATGACGAAGACATCGCGCGTGCCTGGCGTCACATAGTTAAGCGACCAGATACCACACCACCTTGTCGAGCCACGCAGGTGCAGTAGCTAAGCCATGCAAACCGACGGAGACATGGCACACTACCTCCTTTCTGGAGTGCTGCAGTGAATAGCCCTGGCTCGAAGCGGCTGTGCCGCATCTCGGGAATACTGCGACGGGTGGTCGGCGCTGAAATCGCCTTATACTGTTCAGAGCGTCAACTGTCGACGGGCGAGCTTCGCAGCATACAAAACCGAGTAGTTGCATGTTTTTAGCACGTAAGATGCCATTACTGGCTTTAAGGTGCCCTTATACCACACTAAGTTCGAAGGCGAGGCAGTAGTTTTATTTTTCTCTCACCTTCAATACCCTTTCAACAAGCTCTATCGCCTCCTCGCCACTTATAAAACAGAAAAAAACGTTAGCACTAAAACGAAGAGCCAATCAGGATATGGCGTTTTTTGACTAAACGCTGCTGTCTAGCCAGCGGGGTCACAAATGCATGAAACAAGATAACAGTTTCCCGTGCCTCATGCGAGATCAGGCGTGTGACTCCATAGAAAAACTGGGTAGGAAACAATTGACCGCTGATATCTCTCGCATATCGACCATTCATAACCTTTTTAGTCTTGACGTCATGGAACCGACATCTGGCTCCATGAATTGTGCCGCAAAGACGAGAGAGAATAACGCGCTCGTCCTTCTTACTTTCAGAGGTTGTTTAGGGGCCGTTTCTCTATCAACGCCTGCTACGTTTGCAACACCTGCTATGTTTCAACGGCTGCTATGTGCCATGGTGCACGAGTGAATATGCGAGCGGGCCAAAATTGCTCTAAAGCATTTCCTGTTAGAGGAATCCTTCCAAACCGACCCAAGAAGACGACAATCGGAATTCGCACAGGTCCACCGAATTGCTCTCTGATAGCTGGGCAGTTTGCAAAGAACGCTTTTAGCCGAGCCAGATCATAAGTGACTTCGGGCGCACCACGAAGAATTGAGTGTGAAGCCCACGAAGGAAACTTACGATCGTTGAGTCTCCAGTCCTTACGACAACGAGAACACTGATACTTATATGAACTGGAAACATATGATATATTGCAGATATATGATACTTATATGCGCTGGTAAAAGTGGTGCATAAGTAACCGGACTACAAATAACTGAGAACATTGAATCTCGACTCAGTGTTATTGTGCCTGTTTTGCGCAGTTTCTTTAATACCGATAGGCTATCTCATTTCAACCGCGAGCTTCCGCGGTTACTGCATGCGCGTTCATCAGTTATGCGACCTCTGAGAACTTAATATACCCCTGTGAAGCTGAGACAGGGAGCCAAGTTGACGGCACGTGCTTACCTCTGAGGAACAAAGTGCATGCAGAAACATCCAGAAAGGGTTCTTGCCGCAATTGTTCGCATGTTTAGCTTCAACTTTCACAAGGGAAAATACCAAGAAGAGGGGCCGAAGAGTACGATGAAAACAGAGAGGGATGATTTATTAGATGGCATAAAGAGAGTGGCCTAAGCCAGTGCGCTCTTAATCTGCTAGAGCGCACTATAGGTGCAGCCGAGAATGCAACGTGGAGAGTTGAGAATCTAATACTACGAGTGTGATTCCCGTAGTTATGTGCACATGATATAGCATGCAGACGCGCTCTAGCTCCAGGAAAAGGGGAGACGAAAAATAAGATAGTGATGAAGAGTGATGATGTATAGAGAAACAAGCTGTGAGTATATTCAATAACCACGCAACACTGTGAAGATCAGCATGGCTCTACCGAAGTTGAGAAGCAGTTGAATTTGGGCGGATGCTCGCGATGAGGCCGGGTCTGCAAAAATTGCCTACGCTGAACAAAAGAAGCTAGCGGCCCTGATAGGGGAGATGTGAACCCTCCATTGTAAGTCGTCCCATCTTAAAGCACGTACCACTTACCATCTTAAGAGTACAGTTCTTGGTCGCCCGTTCTTACGTTAGCGGCGTCACCACCATTGGGGTAACTGGCAGACATGAATAAAACGAGAGCAGATATCCAAGATCGAACCAGATTTGAACAAGAGCCCTACGCACGACGCTCGAGCATTCTACTACAGGGCCACGACGGTACTTGAAACTCAATCGCTAGAAGATCCTATAGGGGTCGTCACCGGAATAGAACTGCTGAACCTACATAATATATAGAGCGTGGCCAGTGGTGTAACCAGTAGATTGCACACCCGGCCCGTGACCCCCCTCTCCTCCACCCTGAAATATTTTCCGCCATGGCATACAGAGCGAAAACTAACCATTTCAAGGGGGTGCCCTCTGCGGAATAAAAAAAAGTGCACCCCTGACCCCCCCGTTCCTCCCCCCCCCCTAAGTCTGGATAAGTGTTGAGCGTGGCGGAAGACTAAAATAACGACCAGTAATCATTCAATGCTAATTTCTCAACGAACTTGTGCTTGTGGTTTGGTACTGCCCACCCATCGCAAAGTGCTCAGCCATAATTCTACAGCATCATGAACCACAAGCAGCATTAAAGAAGTGCAAATCACATGTGGCACATGTGAAGCGGGTACCTCACTTATTCAATGAAAGACGAATATTGGCGTCATATGTGTTGTCCTGCTTAACACAAAAAATATGATTTATGGTATAGTCATTACTTTGCGGAAAGCCAAAACTTCAGATCAAGATGACCTTGCTCAAAGACGTAGTGCACTCAGCGTTCGCAATACAGAGTGTCGTAATAGTCGGCGTTTTTTAATGTGGGTCCAATAGCCAAGCTTGATAATGTAACAATTCAAGAGTAATTCCTAAAGTTATGCGCACTTGATATGCAAAAAGTGTTGGGGTCCCTAAAGCAGTATATAAAAAAAACAGGCACCAAAATAAATTTCACACTGCACATGCAAGTTTTGTATTATAACCACATAGACTGCAATTTATTTCTCACAAAGTTATTTTTTGTAGCAGAAAATTAAAAAAACTATCATTTTGGCATATCAAGTGTTCTTAAAAAATTGCTGCTTATTACTTTATTTCTTTTTCTTAATATAGATACAACCGGATATCGGTATGGGCATATTTGGCACAGCGTGCATTTCATTGACGAAATGTGCAATAAGCTACCATCTATCTCCTGCTGCACATTAGAAATATAAGCAAAACACAGCCTGTGAAATCATGCATTTCAGCTCCGTTGTGCAGGATTTACGTTGTATAGTGTTGGGTTTGAGGTGTTTCATCTAAGTCCTAGTGCGCAAGCAACAGTACATGGCAATTTTCATTACACTGTTGGTGCGGGTACATGAAAATGTATGTAGTCTCACCTATATGCCAGTCAATATTTTCATGTTTTGATTTACTCGGCAACTTATATTGTAAACCACATTCAGTTGTCGCTGACTCGGATAGGAAAGTGTAGCAAGGCAACATTATAGGGACAGGTAAACGGGTAAGCGGCGCAGTCATACATACATACATACATACATACATACATACATACATACATACATACATACATACATACATACATACATACATACATACACTATAATGAATTCAATGGACTTTATTTTCAAGATATCGCAAAAATGACCAGGCATAAAAACTGCATGGACCATCTAGAGGGGAACCTGGACACCTCATACACTGGGCAGTTCCACTGTGGTCGAACAGAAGTGCGTCGTATACATGATGCGTGAACTAACAAAACAGTAAAAGACAGTTAACAACCACAGTCAGCATTAATGAGCAAGGTTATTGTGGAAAGATTTGAAAAACAAAGGCAGTCAGATTGGCAGTCAGTTCCACAGGCAAATATGTCAGCAATAAGATACACTTAGTAAATTGTACAATCATTCCTTAACACCGAAAACGTTCGTGGTTCTTCATTCGACACAACGCTCCAAGAAGACCGCAATGAGTGAGATCTTGTTCTTCAACCATGACAGCAACGCTGCGGAACCATTTGCAAGTTATACCAAATTTGGCGCAAGTATTGATAATATACGGTCACACTGAATCTGAAAAAAAAAACATTGCATGTCTTTTTCTTCGAATATTTCTTGATAAAAGTTTAGCTAATTATTTTTCAAAGAACTTTATTCTTCTTCATGTAATTGGTAGTTAAAATCAGCCTATGCTAACTTTTTCATATTAGTTTTAACTGCACAAGTTGGATAACACGCCAGGCTGCATCAGAAGGTGGCTGTGTAGTTGTCGAGGAAACGTAGGAGCCACATGTCTAGCAACGACTACATTATTTATCTCCTCCATATGCCTCAAAACTGGCATTGCGGAGACTCATGTCGAGGCAGGAAGTGAATCGTATTAATTTATACCCAACTGCAGGTGGCCTCTTTTGTAGCTCTGATGCTCCGATATGCGGGGACCAAAGGATTCCAAAGATTGCATTATAAAAACGCCGACTATTGTTATATAGAACAGCTGCGTGGGGCCTAGTTAGGACGCAGATTTTGTGTATTTTAGTTGCCATAAACGACCTACCTGTTATTCGTGATAATCGTTTAGCAGTTGATGCAGAATAGCCAACAGCGTTCCCAGAAGTGCCAACTACTCGGCAGTCGATGATTGGTATGTTGACTATTGTGCAAACTTGGGCTTTTAATCAAGCCTGACACGAGCTGTGCACTATGCTTACGCACGGCAAGCGTTTCCGCTTGAAAGGAATTGGAATGAGTTTCGTAGTAATTCTCGAATAGCAGAATTGTGTCACCGATGCTTTCATAATTTGAATAAACTATAGTAAATATAGACGGGGCCATTCTCGTAACAATGACATATTTCAGATGCTAATAATGAAACTGTTGAAATGCTAGACATTTACCCCACGAACCACATTCATCAAGAGTTTAAAAGCTCAATAATGCAGTGTTCGTTAGATCGAAATGTTTTGGATCGGCCGTGTGTTCGGGTTCTGGCGAGTGCATAAAATGTTTTATGGCACCAACCTACCTTTCCTTATTTCTGTCACAATTGGCCGCAGTGTCCTTGATTAGGATATTCATATTGCGCTAAGCGGGAAGAGCGAAAGCGCACTTTGCTGAGAACCAAAATGGCTGCAATAATACAAAAAGGCAGGCTTGTTCGTATGACTGCATATTCAAACGTTTGCGCACACAACACGAAGGTCCATATGAGAAGTCCAGCAGAACCAGCTCAGACTATCAAATGACTTTTCAATATGAAAACAATATATACTCGTTACAGCATGTCATTATGAATGTGCATGAGCAGAGTGGCATGCATCGTGTATTGCTTTGCATAAAATTGATGAAACCTTTAACAGAGACGCACCATCACATCTTGTTTTGCAAGTCTATTCCGTTGTCATTCAGACATGCAGATGAATGACAGGCACACATGTCTTCAAGTCTAGAGATATGTCACGCCTCTACAATTTCTCTTGGTGATTGGGGTGAAGATACAAAACACCAATTTGATTAAACGAAGGGCTACACGAACTTGATGAACAACGCGCACAGTGTATTGCTAGATGCGTCTTCAATCTTCCCTTTGAATTGGCCAAGTGCCCTTTTAATCTTAAAGTTAGGCTGTATTGCTGAATGACAAAGAAATGTGCGCAAAAGTTTCAGTAGGAGACGACCGCGGGCCTCTAGAAAGGATTTTTCGCCATCGATGTTCTTGCCCCAAGCGCTTCATTATGTAGCGACCATGCCTTCAGCCGTTCGGGCACACTTGTTTTGTTTTCTATTATTTTGGGCGCCCGAAAACACTGTAGGCTCTATTCACGATTGCAATAACAGTGCACATGACTGGAACAAGTATAGCAGTTTCGCTTTCACCGCGTGTGTTCAGACCCGCTTAATCACCATCCACGATAGTGCATTAGCGAGCCAGGATTATTGAGTAGCTGAGCAGTTTCGTTACGATTGGGAACTTAGGCCACCGCTTGCATTCAGAACTGCGTAGACGCTATGATCATACTTTTCGCCACCATAGCTTTGTCTCCAGCAGATGTAATGATGAGTAGTTTTGTTTTGAGTGTGGGCAATGCATGCGCAATTTCAAAACTCAAACATGGTGGCAACTGTTTAAGATCAAGAACTTCAGCAGTGGTCCACATGCTGGCATCAAACACGCTTGCTACGTATTGCGATGAACGACCGATGAGTTGCCGACCATTTTTCACTAGCGCTTAGGCTGGCGGTACGTATTAAAGGATGGGTTCAGGGTGTGTCTTTCGTGTTGAAATCACAGCCTCAGCACTCCGTGCAAATAGTTAAGCATTTGTAGGAAGTGGTAAGGTTGTTCGCGGATCACAGGCGTTTACAGACGTCGAAGCCGAAGCCCAAGGGCCACTGGAGAAACTCTCACCGAAAACGGGCGTTGGCCCCAGCGAATATGCTCCCGCAGTCATCACGTTGAAGCCATTATGCCCGCAAAGCCACTTGTTCGGCGCGGCCTTGTTGCAAGCATTCCACATCACGAGCTAATTAGGCGGCGTGGTCTGCAGGATCCACCCGACACCATAGCTTGCATTCCTGCCGGCGATTCAGCGCGGCTTGGAACGCTGCTGGATCATCAGTACGCAGTTGCTACCGGCACGTCCTCTCGGACCTATTTTCGTGCTCGGACTGCACCACTGACGAATACGTGCTCTTTCCCGTTTCGACTGTTGGCGCTCTGCTATAGAGTTGTCCGCAGCTTACCCATGTGGAAACTTTCATTAGAAACTGATACTTGCGTGCTCGCCGCCACAGCTGCGATGGTATGAACGACGTCATTCACAGCGCAGCCAATGGCGCGCGTGCTTGGCTACGACGCTGAAAACGACGTAACTGACAGCACATGCAATAGAGAACGCTAGTGACACTAATGCGGAAGGATTTTTAGGGGCGAAGCCATTTAAACAACTTAATAAACAATTTAATAAGCAATTGTAAAGAATCTCTTTAAGCCGTTGGTCGTGCGTCTGCGGTGTATGTAGTAGTAGTCGCCGTCATAGTAGGAGTAGGTAGCCACCTCCACGGCCCGAAATAGAGGAGTGGTACACGCAAACTCTTTTGAATAGAGGAGGAAACCCGCGAACAGTAACTATAAATAAAAAGATACTTGTTTTTGATGAAATAACTACAGAGATGAGTGTCGGTGACTTTAACTCCAATAAAATTTGCCTCGAATCGGATGCTTACTAAAAAAAACTACTAACAGAAGGACGCACTTTGAGCACTATCTGACCAGAAAAGGTCGCTGGGCGTAATTTCCTTGGTTTCAGCAAAGGTTGCGTGGGTTGGGCCGCAGTGCAATGAATTAGCGGTGGTCAAAGGTGACAACTAGACACGAAGCGCAGGCCTTAAGAGAGTGCGCGTGTGCCACTCTTCTAATTCGGCCGTGCCATCTCTCGTTTAGTCTTTGGAATCCCCGATGGATGGTGGTACGTCTATATGAAGGATGTATGATGAAAAGCTGCGAGAGAGCGGTACTTGGAGTGTTCACTAGATGGATGGACGGACAGAGATTGACAGACGGACGGACGAAAACACGGACGGATAGGTGGACGCACAGACGACACACAGACGAATGCACAGACGAACGGATGCACGGGGACTGTTACAACCGCCATCATTATTGAAGTTTTTTGGCCGGGACGAAAATATTTCGACGCATTCCAAGCAAGGGTGTGCCGTCAAGACGGGTTGATTTCCTTTCGGCAAAACCTGAACGAGGGGTTCAGGACTGGTTCGCGCAAAGAAAAGGCACGAGCCAAGAGAGGCCATTGCGAGCTCGACTCAAGAAAGGCCATTGTGTTTGCTGCGAGCAAGACTTTCGAGGCAGACAAGGAGGCAGCTGGGCCATTTTCAAGCTCACCGAGAATCTGGAAATCTTGGAACCAGCATGGTATTTGCAGTTCAGGCTGAAAGCTAAAGCCAAACTGGTTGTGGCTGCATCTTGCGAGGAGAAGCGGAGCCCCGGATATGCGCAGCTAAGCCGCAGCTTCTAGAAAACAACGAGGAATGGAATGTGGGGTTGAAGAAAAGGATAATGCACTATCTGCTGCAGCCCTTGCCGGAGCTCGGCGACGAGAAATTAGTTGACTACTCCTCCTTCCCCCCTTTCTCCATAGGATCGGCTGAATGGGGTGGCATAATTTGACGATATGCTGGCCCACCGCTACATTGGCCTACCCAAACAGTCAGGCAAGTTTGACACGTGTACTGGCAGCCGGTTTTTCGAACCTCACCCAGCTTCCACAAGAATCTTGGAAACCAGATCATCGGACGTGCGCGAAACTTGGTGACGTGTGCGAAAACGTCGGTGCAGTGCGTTTGTGACCATGTTTGGGCATCGTGTAGACTGTGCCCTCTCCACATGCATTGTGTGGTGTCTTTCCCCGCCTTCGTGGGTGGAGCACCTAGACCATGGAGCACCGTATTGGCTGAAGCCGCGGACAATGCGCCCAGGGTTGGCAATGCGGTGCTGTATAAGCCAAAGACTTTCGTGTATTACAAGTTCTACAGTTCAACAGTTCTCATGTACAGTTCTTGACTTCTCGTTCTCCTTCTCAGTTACTAACCATGTAAATAAATTGTTGTCGTTTTTACGAGCACCTCATCTGACTTGTTCGACGATGGGTCCTAGGACGGGGGCCCGCTACCGAAGTGAGACCCGCGGGACCCGGAGTCGCAACAGAACGCAGGAACGGACGCACGGAAGCAAAAACGAACGAATGAACGGAAGCGCGGACAGACTGAGGGACGCTTTGTCCCACTCATCATCTTGCACTCCGTAGATATGCTGTGAATTTTTGTTTCTACCAGCTTTCGCTGTAAAAAACAAGACGTTACTTAACCGTGGGGATTAACCCGCTAACAGGCACTAGACCCGCACAATTCTGCCTCCCTGGTTGACCAATTGTACAGAGTGCTGCGTTGGTAATCTTGTGCAGTGGTCCCTCAGCCGATATTTAGTCTTCGCAAGCATACATGAGCGATCCCAGATTTCGTGCTGTGATATAAGTGAGCCCATCAGTCAGTATTAGCGCATCAAAAACTAGCGCTTAGCACACAGAAAGGGACATGCAGCAAAAAAGGCCACTTCGCTTACTGCAGGGGTCGCGTTAGTTTAGCTATGTTTATATGCATGCACTGGGTGGTGACCGAGTGGTTACGGCGCCCGGCTATAGAAACAAAGTTCAATCTCAGCCGTGGTGATCGTATATCAGTGGAAGCGAAGTACTAAGTTCCCACGAACTGCGATTTGAGGGGGTATGATAAAATTCCAGGTAGTCTAAGGTATTCGGAACACTCCACTACGGCGTCTCTCATAGGTTGAGTCGCTCAGGACGGTAAGCCCGACCAGCCACAAACCTACCGTAGATAGCTGCTATCCTTACTTTGTATCGCTACGACCGCTGAGCGACCGCGATATGACTTTTCAATGTGTACTTATCGCATTCACTGCTTGGCCGTTTTCGTGAAATTCCGAGTTTTTCCACAGTGTGGCGAGAACACAACTGTAGAGACGAGACGTAATTGGGCCAGCAGCGGCCATTAGTCGAACTACTCTGCGCTATCTTCAACGTGCCCTGAAAACTTTGACCGAATTGTGTGGATACTTTTACAACTACATACTGACCAATCTACCGGAAAGAAGTGGGTCTTCACACTAAAATGCCAACGGAGTGTTTTTCTTGGCCTTTCTGGCATGAAGAAGCACTTTTTAATGCTGTGGAAAGGTTCTTTAGTATATTTATTGATATAGTTGCTAGGAAAACACCCTAAGAAAAGTATCAATCGCGACGAGAATCTAAGTGTACTGCAAGAGTTCGCAGTTTAAACTGCGACTTTCGAAAATCGCGAAACTATAGCGTAATTATAAGAGTTCCTCGAGTTTACAGATCGGGGCAGTAGGTGCTTTCGTTGTGCATGGTGCAGTTGTAAGCCGCGTGGAACTCGCGCATGTTGGCCAATGGCAGCATGCATTGAAACCGCCGAGAAAGTGCGCCTCTTCGCGCCCCCTTTTCCTTGAGGGTCGCTGAACACACCAGGAGGCAGAAGCGGGCGAAGAAGACGCGCTGCTGCGCCCGCCATTGCTCATCGATTACGTGGGAGTCCCGCTTCCAGCGAAGGGTTCGACGCTCAACCACCCTCCGCATCGCGTCGAAGGCCATACGCGCACCGCGGCTCCATACGAACAAGGATCGCCCGAGCACGCTCCACTCCAAGGTTGCAGCGCTGCTGTTTCTGCTCTCTCCACCGCTGGCACTCGCGTCGGTCTTGTTGGCAAGACGCTGCCAGCACTGCATTGTACTGTGGGCAGAAGCAAGTTATCCCAGTTGTTTAAAGTGTGTACGCTAAAATAGCGCGCAGAATAAAGGCAACGTAATAGGCGGAAAAATCTCGTTTGCGTTGATGTGTTCGAATATTGTAAAGAAAATGCTCCTCAATCACGGCTATGATGAGCCCTGAATGTTCCCGCAGCTCTGTTGAGCCGTTGAGTGCATTTCACGGCGCTGTTACTGGCCTAACCCCAAAAGAACAGTAAACTCGCATAAAGAAAGCTGTAGAAAGCGATTACAGGGAGCATCAGACATTGAATGACAATCATAGAAAAGAGAGTGAGAGGAGAAAAGCGGAAGAAAAACGCAGCGACCAGAAAACACCGTGCCCTGGCAAGGCGGTCTGGTGGCTAAAGCACTCGGCTGCTAACCCGCAGGTCGCCGGATAGAATCCCGGCTGCGGTGGCAGTATTTTCAATGGAGGCGAATATGCTTGAGGTCCATGTGCTTAGTTTTAAGGTCACGTTAAAGGGATCCTGCAACACCTTCTTAAATGGCCATCGAATAGATTCACTAAAAGTGCTAATTCTCTCACGAATTCACGCCCGCCAACATTTTTAGGACTCGTCCAGTACAAGTGGAGTTACAAAGATTTGCCGCAAGCTCTCTTTTCTCCCGTCCTGAAGAAAGCGCTGGAAGCTAAGCAGGAAGAAATGGCAACGGCAAAAAAAAAAAAAAAACCTCACGCGTGCCTCGTGACGTTGACCACTTTTTTTTTCTTCGAATACGCGGCTTTTTCACTGCGATCGCGCGCGCATGCGTGGAAAAGTCACGGCCTCCCACGGCGATCTTTGTAACAACCCAGAGCGCCCTGCTCAAATCAGCCAATGGCTGATAGAACGGCTGTGACGAGTGCTTTTCGAGCGTCTTGAGTCATTTACCGAGAGCAGAGAAAGCAATTTTAGCTGATTTGGAGAATTTATTGTGAATTCGAGGCAGCGTGCTGCGCTATAACCTCTGGCTCCCGTGTTCTCGGGAGACTGTACTAACGATCGGCAGGGTTTCTTGATCTTGCCCAAAAAATGTTGCAGGGCTTTTTTAAGGAACTCCAGGTGGTCGAACTTTCCGGAGCCCTCCTTTACGGCGTCTCTCATAATCATTTCGCGGTTTCGGGACGTTAAACCTGAACAATGAATAAGTATTATTAGAAAACACCGTGTTGCGTGAAAGGAGGTCGCTCCACGGTGGCAAAGAGGTGGCATAAGCTTAGTGCATTGACGTCCATGCACAGTTTGCGTCATCGGTAGTGAGTGTAGTTATCGAATACGACAAATCCACAATTACAAAAAAAAAAACACGTTGCATGTGGGACATCCTTATGCGACGATCGCTGTGAAACTCACCTATGCACGAATAGATTGTGCTACACAACACAATGTACGTGACAGCTATGCTACTCATAGCGCAATTTGATTCTTAATGTGAAATAGTTTTAGCGAGTTTGTGATAAACTGGCTAGGATTTATAGTATACTGAAGTCCTACTAGTATGGCGCACGTATCTTGTCATTTTAATGTATGTATTCTCATTGCGAACGTCGTATGCTGCCCATGAGAGTCTCTGGAGGGACCAAGGCAAGCTTTATAGTGCAGCCTCAGAGTACATCTGCAAGTTTCTGGTGAAATAAACTTTTGATTGACTCATTGAGTGGAGGACTGGATGAGAAATAGGCGACGCGACTGAAGAAGTTACGAAATTTTCTTGTCGGTCGCTCTGATAAACAATCCACCCGAGCAAGTCCTCCTGCATTGTGGCGCCAGAATTAACCTTTTAAACGCCGCACTATGAAGCAGTAGGAAAAAAACTAAAATTTATGTTGATAATTTGCATTGGCCTTCTAAATTAACTATGATAAAAAATACAGCCATATTCACAATGACTAAGCATATGTTTTCCCATGTTCCATTTTTGGAACATTGGCATTCCCCATATACAAAACACACATTTTCTCTGGAGCAATTTTATTGACTTTTCAGTCGGGTTTCCTTATTTAGGATAACTGAAGAATAATATATAGCATCATACGATGTCTCTGAAAAGTATAAATATTTATAACAACATTTTACGAAAATTTCTTCTTTCATACTACTGGCTGTACTACAGTGAGCAAATCACAAACCGTGGTAAGCGGCAAAGCATTTCTTGTGCAGCCGCTTTTTGCACTGCTGGCACTGATTCGTTGTATTCTTCTTGCATTCCGCGCATCTTCCCTGAGTCGTTGAGATGATGTAGTGGCCATCAGTTTTTCTGTCCTCATGTCTCGGATGAACGCGGGGCCCAGGTCTTACAGTGAGTTTCTGCTTGAGCTGTAGCAAGGACATGGTGACATCCCGCCGAAAGGCGATGTGCGTCATGGCGGCATCACTACCCTTGTGAAGCTCGCAGTGGAGGAGCCATGCTGCGACGACAGCCATGTTCAAACCATTGCTGAAAAGGTTCCACCACCATTTCTTGCTCCTCAGTCTCGGTCGATAGCTTCCGAGGAGGCAGTCCATCACATATACTCCGCCCATGCCCTCATTGTATTTTTTGATCAAATATGGTTGAGGGATGTCCACCGTTTTATTTGAGCGTCGTGAGAAGCGTTTCGCACTTCCAACAGGCTCGTGGCTTAGGTGGTTAGAAGAAACTGTGACGACTGCATTGTCATTCCACCTGCATGCGTAGACTGCCCCGTCACACTTGTAGTGGAAAGATCCTCTTTCTTCCTTTTCGATGTTTTTCAAGCTCTTCAGTGGACAACCACCAGTTCTTGTATCTCGCACAGTCCCTGTTGCTTGAATCCCCTGGTCAGCCAGTTTCGTCAAGAGGCCGTGCGAAGTGAAGAAGTTGTCAAAGTAGACTTCGTGCTGTTCAGGCGCTTCCAGGACCGATACCATATTGCTAACAACCCTGATCCCGAGAGGTGTCTTTTCTTCCTTCTCTTTCCTCCCATAATATAATTCCATCGCATAGGGGTACCCATTCGAAGAGCACATCATCCATATTTTGTACCCAAATCGAATGGGTTTACCACGAATGAACATTTTGCACGAGTGGTGGCCATAATAGGGCACCATTGACTCGTCGATGCTGAGGCTTTCATTGAACACTCCAAACTGGCGGAAACATTTGGAGATTTCGTCGTCAAACGGCTGAATTTTGCCCATTTTGTCACCTGCTTTCAACTGAGTGTTGTCAACAACATAAAAGAACCTTTTCAGCTGCCGGAACCTATTTTGGGCCATCACTGTCGCGACTATAGGCACACAAAGATCTTCTGCAGTGCTCCAATACGAGTCCTCAGACGGAACGGAGTGGTACCCGCTGGAAAGTAAGAGGCCGAAAAACTGACCTATGTCCGCTCCTGTGACGTCCACCTCCTCCCCCTTTTGGAGTGCGTATCTTGCAGTTAGTTGAGCCAGTGAACCAAGATACTCCGGAAAAATAAATTTGCTGAACAGCATAAATGGGCTCATGTTTGCAAGCTCAGGAAATGCCTCTAGCAACAACGGAGGACTCTCGCAGGGAAGTGTTTTGTCAAACGTGGCATGGTCACCCCATACTGGTGTATGGGAGCTCTTTGGAGTATCTGTTTTCCGAGCGTTCATTGAAGCTTTGCATCCTTTTCCAGCAGTGAAATGCCGCCCCGCTGGTTTCTTTCGTCGTGGCTCAGGACTCGAACATGCAGAAGGCGAATCAACGTCTTCATCACTGCACTGCATAACTTCAACGTGCCCACAAACATCATCGGGAACAACTTCAGAAAAGTCGTTTTCGTTCACGTGCTCCTCGTCAGTAATATTGCCATCTTCAACAGGCGGCAATTGGCATACAGATGCACCTTCGCGTTCGTCATCGGGAAGGCTGAACAAAAGGTCAATTGCTGCCTCCAAAGTGAGGAAGCGTTGTGCCTTGACCTACAACGAAAGTTATTGCGGTGTAAAGCACAGTACTACAAAAATAAAACCAGCCGCAAGGCAGTTTTCTACTTACACTCACAGGGATTGATGTGGCTAGGCACTGTAGTTCAATGCTGCTCTTTCCACGTGTCTGGCAAACTCAAAATGACGCCCAGGAACGCTTATGTTCGTTTCTTTCAAGCGCCGCCCAGAGGGCGCCATCGACAAGCCAAAAAAGAAAAAAAAAACGAGGCGAAACGCTCGCGCGCGCCTACGCTGCGTTTGACACTGTGAAACGCCAATGTTCCAAAAAAGGAACATCCGCACAAGACTCTCAAGCTGAAAACTAGAATTTCTTTGTTATTTTTTTATTGTTTTGCCGCGTATACCCGAACTATTTGCCGATATTTTAGTTCTGCTTTGCTCCCTGCAACACTATTTTTTCCTGCGGAATAATGCAACAAGCATCTGGTTGTCAAGGAGCGCAAAATATGCCTGTTTTTGCAAATTTGTCTAATGATTCTCCGTAGGTTCATACTAAAAATTAAAACTGCTACGTTTTTCACAAGCATTAATGAGTATGCAAAAACAAAAAAAATATTATGTGATATATTGGAGAGGAAATCAAAAATTAGGTTTCGTATGTTCCAATTTTGGAACATTGGCAAGTAAAAGGTTAAGATGTTTATGGCATTCTCGTCGTAGCCATCGATGTCACCCAGTGGTCTTTGCTATTGGCACCGAAATATGGCAAAACGAAATACTTAAACGGCTGCGTTGAATGTCGTATTGCAGAGTGGCCTATCGTAAGTTCATTTTTTATGATTCAATTTACCTTAAGTGGTGCCTTGCGAAATATTTGACACTATCTTCCGCGACCGGACAAAGTTCTGTGAGAATACGTACTTCTTTAGCGCAGAAAGCGCGCCAAAGGCACAGATATACACAACACACACAGGCGCTGACTAACCACTGACTAACCATATCACTAAAAATACTTGTCTGAGGCGTAGGGATTGTGATAAGGTGCACGCACGACAGTCTAGAATCTTGGCTCCGGTTGGTTAGTCTTCTATTTGTTGAGCAGTAACGACGCACTGGTGGTCGCAATACGAAAAACCTTTATTTCGTGTAGCAGTGTACTTTAGAAATAAAACTGCGTGCCCGTCAAGAACACGTCATCGCTGGTATAATCTTATCAGACCGCGTGACGGATACCGAACAGTCAGCATGTGTATGTTGTGTATCTGCGTTCCTGTTGCAATGTTTGAACTAAAAAAGTTTTGTAGTACGGAATACCACCTAGCCGGAACCAATCCCTGTACTGATTGATTGATCTGGGGAGTTTAACGTACCAAAACCCCTATAAAGTATGAGAGACGCCGTAGTGGAGGGCTCCGGAAATTTCGACCCCCTGGGGTTCTTTAACGTGCACCCTAACTGAGCACATGAGACTACAGCATTATCACTTCCATCGGAAATGCAGCCACCACAACCGGGATTTGATCCCGCGACCTGCGGGTCAACACCCGAGTACCTTAGCCACTAGACCACCGCGGCGGGGCAACTCCTTTTACTGTGAGGCTATCCAGTCCATCAAAAGTCATTAGCCACAAACAAAAATGAAAGCACTGAGGAGGATGATGATGATCAAAACTTTATTACTCCCAAAAGAGGGGACCGGCCGAGAAGTCGGTTGCGCTGCTTAGTGGAGGTCAGAGGGGATCATTTGGTACACCGCGGCCTCCAATGCGCGTGAGATTACCCGGCGCTGCTGTGCCGAGTCAGTGATATGCAGAAGGGACTCCCACGTATCTTCTGTGTGAGAAGCGTCAGCGTGCTGTGGGCACGTCTATGCCATGTGTATGAGGGTGGCCGATTGTGAGCAGTATTTACAGTTTGGTGTCACGAGGTGTGGGTATACCTTGCTCTAAAGCCAGGGGTTGGGAAATACACCTGTCTGAAGCTTGCGCCACAGGACGGCATCACATCGAGGGAGGTTTTTGTGAGCTGTAGGACAGCGGAGACGGCCTAGTTTGTAGTGCTGTAGAATGTCTGTGTAAGTGACCAAAGGAGTTAGTTTTCGCAGGCGTGGGAGGGCGAAGAATGAGAAGCGTAAGGCGCAAGCAACTCCACCCGGCCGTTGAGATCTCGGGTGAGAGTGTGTGCCTGCGCATTTCCACTAAGGGATTGATCAGCTGGGGCCCAGATAAGAGAAATAGAGCTGAGCATAAAGCTTACTTGTAGAAAGATCTCCGAGAAGCTTCAGTCCACCATTGACGTGAGGGTTCTTCCGTTGCTTCACCAGTGATAGAGGTACTGCCTGGTGCCACCACCTGCATATAGGGAAATGATCCGAGAATCAACATTGGATAACCCAATAGTAAAATAAAAATAATATATACTTACTAGATCATTATAAAAATAAAATAATATTATAGGCACACAAGGAAGCCCTGCTTTTAAACGATGTGGGAATATATAACCATTGTAACTATGCTGTCAAATGTACACATATACACCAAATGAAGATCCACAACAAGTTAGCTTGCCCCAAAATAAATGACCGTACAATCTGTGAATAAAGAAAGCAAGCCCTTCAAATTTTGTTGCGAGTCTTTACTTTTTTACTTGAGCGGCGATTATCGGCTGCACTCGCATGCTTTTACTTGCATAAATATATGACACGCCGCGCACTGTTATAGTCCTTGTACATAAGGCACCTCATGGTGACACCAACGGTCTTGGCGACGAGATAAGAGTGTCTGCAGTGTCTATAAATTTAACTCAAAACTAGTGAGAAGGACAGATAACCGTTGGTCATTTGGAAGAATAAAATGGCCGTCAAAATATACTGCATTTTTTTTCACAACCATGTGCGGCCAGCTTAGGTATCACCATGAAATTAGATAAGAACTATCTCTTACTACGGGTACCTTTTGTAATTGAGAAAACTTTGTGTGGCCTCAAGCAATAAATATCTAAATAATGAGCTTTCAATCACTAGTGATTTCGAAGTAAGTTGAGATGCGGCAAGGTATTTCCGTCTGCATATAGATTTCATGTGTGAAAATGACAGAAGTTTGACTGTCATAAAATTGAGGTTGAAAATTATTATTTTCTACAACCTGTGGGACTGTCGAGTGAAGGTTGTAGTACGCATGTCTTCATGTGGAAGAGGCATGTGCAACAATAATACTTAGACCGCAGGTCGCGGGATGGAATCCCGGCTGCGGCGGTTGCGTTTTCGATGGAGGGGAAATTGTCCCAGGCCTGTGTACTCAGATTTGGGTGAACGCTAAAGAATCCCAGGTGGTTGATATTTTCGGAGCCCTCCACTACGGCGTCTCTCATAATCATTTGGTAGTAGCATGGTAAACCTCATATATCAATCAGCGGTAATACTTTGGGCAGTCGTTCTTCGTTGTTCTTGATTTGTGAATGGCATTTGCGCGAAAAACGAGAACACGAAGGACAGAAATAATGAGACAGACGCAGTTGTACCGTGTTTCTGATTTGTTGCTATATGCTCCAGAACTACGCAAAAGGCTTCAAAGCACGATGATGAGCATTACGCTGGCAACAAAAACAGCGATTATTGGTAATGGCTGTATACGTACAGCGTTGAGCAGTGGCTAAACACAGGTTTCTGTGTATTAATAACAAACTTTTTATCAGAATTTTCACAATTACATGATTATATGTTGTCAAAAGCAAGAAGTGCATGTAGTAATGAAGATAAACGTTAGTTAAGATGAGATCAACATTATTTGCGATTGTAATTGACTTTTGCGCTCCTCGAAGTACACTCCGAAGGAGAAGAGATCGGTAGTTACGTTCTTGAAGAGTCATCATGGAACTTCTCTCAACACATACCTATAGAAAAAGCAAAAAAAAAAAAGACTAATGACAGAGCACTGACGGGCTGTCGAAGAAACTGTTTTGATTTGATTGATTGATATGTGGCGTTTAACATCCCAAAACCACCATATGATTATGAGAGACACCGTAGTGGAGGGCTCCGAACATCTCGACCACCTGGTGTTCTTTAACAGGCACCCAAATCTGAGCACACGGGCCTACAACCTTCCCGCCTCTATCGGAAATGCAGTCGCCGCAGCCGGGATTCGATCCCGCCACCTGTGGGTCAGCAGCTGAGTACCTTAGCAGCTAGACCACCGCGATGGGGCGTAGAAACTGTTTTTGTTACTTACTTTTATCCACTCGCGGGCATTGGTCGTTCAAGCTCGATTCACTCCAACCATTGTAGCGCTAACCGTAAGTTTCAAACAACAAGCTCACAAGAACTTTATGGAGAGTGGAATTGGTTTTCAAAAATGCATATCTGAAGTTCTACAGTGCAACTCGTATACAACGGACCTGGAAAACAGCTGGAATAAACTACACTTGTGGTTGCGCAAGGTGTTACTATAGTCCGATACAATTATATAAATCCAAGTCCCTTTCTACTGAATGGCGGAAGCTTGCAAGCGTGTACCCATGGGTGTTTCCCGACTGATGTCATAAACCAGATGGCTGCATAGTGAACCCTCCATCGGAGAACATTGCCGTGTGTATGAGCGCGACTACTAACTATTCATTTGAGGATCCGATTGGCGGCCACGCTTCAGTCGTTCCGCGGAACGTTTGCGGTTTTTGCAAATTTAAGGCTCCGCCGAACTTGACTTTATAATCGTCACGCTATGACTTTGTATTCTTTATGATATAGTTCGTGAAGATTGTATTAAACAGGGTGCACTCCCGAGGGTGCTAACCTCCTTTTTGTCTGTGCAATTTCTAACCTCAGACAGCTCCTTGGCAATTAGGCTTCCGAGTGTGCCGTAGTTGAAACTTTCGGGAACGTCTTGCTCGTAAAACACCGGCGCAAAGGTGTACGCGGTGGGCACTGCCAGGCTTCGCGTGAGAACGGAAAACTCGAGGATGCCTTTCAGCTGGTCATCGTTGAGGTGTTCCAGAGTGGCACGCTGTTCGCTCTCATGCGCCAACGACTGAGACATGCCAAGGAGCCGCAGATAGTCGGAACCAAAGGAACCCCCAAGTCTGAAATCTGAAGGCACACACAAAATACAGTAAAAATATGACAGAATGACACGTGCTCAACTGCGCCTTGCTATCTAGTTAATGACATTTAGTGAAGTGGCTTTAGGTCACGTATGAAAGCATGCTGGTGAGCATTGTACCTGCTGTGCGAATGCTCACCGTTGGAGAACCTGATAATGTCGACACCCTTAATAGGCAGGAACGCAGGGAAGGCATCAATCGTCACCGCATTCATTTGTCCGCGGGCCCGAAGGCGGGTGGCATTATCCATGGACGTAGAGTACGGAGACTCGTTGCTCAATGACAGGAACTGTTCGTACATGTCACTGCACAGTTAGGCGGAAGGGTAAAATAATTTCCCTATATACACTCAATGCTCGAAGGCCTTTGCACAAGATAGCACAATATTTGTGAGATTTCTCACTCTACTATGTCAGTTCATTCATTGAATAATGGTTGTTCACATGATAATCATAGGTCCTCGAAGTCCTTAAATGGGCCCTGCAACACTTTTTGAGCATGGTCAGAAAACGCTGCCAATCGGTAGTAGAGGCTCCCGACAACACGCGAGACAAATATTATAGCGCAGCACGCGGCCTGGAATTCACAATAAATTATTGGAATCAGCTAAAAATAGATTTTTCTTCTCTCGACAAATTACGAAATATGCTAATAAATTATGCGTAGCAAGCCCATGTATCAGCCATTGGCTGATTTGAACATGACGTGTTCGCTTGTTGCAGAGATCACCGCGGGAGGCCGCTACTTGCCCACGCGTGCGCGCGCAATCGCACTGAAAAAGCCGCGCTTAGAAGAAAAAGTAAGAAAAAAAATGGCCTATCCCAAGTACAGCGGAAATCGATGATATGCGAAGCACGAATGAAGAACGTTGACACGTCTCTTCGAAATCAGCACAACGTTACGAGACGGAGGTAAGTTATGCCGTACATGACTTCTAGGTCATGTATCATGTTTGGACGTTTTATTTACCTTCGTCATTTATTAACGTCACCTGATTCCAACTTTGGTATAAATGAAGCTAATGAAACGGCCGGGAGCGAGCTATGAGCGTAGCATGTATCATGTTTTACATGACATCCATATCATAATTATCATGTTTGCATTCCTCGTCCATTCACGTCACGTAATACCAAATTTGGTATATGTGGAATGATATAGTGAAACGGCGGCGAAAACGCTATGAGCGTAGCATGTAGTCATGTTTTAAATGAAAGGCATATTATGATTAACAGGTTTGGATGTGTCATTTACCTTCGTCGTCTATTCACTTCCTGTGATACCAAATGTGGTACATGTGGAGCTAGCTAAACAGCGGCGAGCGTGTCATGAAGGGTCTAATATACTCCGACGCAACGTTGACGCGCATCCCAGCTGCGGCGGCTGCATTTCGAATGGACGCGGAAATGTTGTAGGCCCGTATACTCAGATTTGGGTGCACGTTAAAGAACCACAGGTGGTCGAAATTTCCGGAGCCCTCCACTACGGCACCTCTCATAATCATATGGTGATTTTGGGACGTTAAACCGCACATTATCCATCCATCCATCCATCCATCCATCCATCCATCCATCCATCCATCCATCCATCCATCCGTCCGTCCGTCCGTCCGTCCGTCCGTCCGTCCGTCCATCCGTCCGTCCGTCCGTCCGTCCATCCGTCCATCCATCCATCCGTCCATCCATCCATCCGTCTATCTATCTATCTATCTATCTATCTATCTATCTATCTATCTATCTATCTATCTATCTATCTATCTATCTATCTATCTATCTATCTATCTATCTATCTATCTATCTATCTATCTATCTATCTATCTATCTAACGTTGACGCGTACCCAGGCTATAGGCTATAGAGTGCGCTAGCGAAACGCTAGCACTCTATAGTTTGACGCCAGGCGCGAACGGCGCGGCCCGGTGGAAACTGGCGCGAAATGCGACATGCTGCATTTCGCGCCGACAACGTTACTTAGACAGCACCGCGTCTGCCTCTCTTCGTGACGGAGGGACGCCGTGTGCGCTCAAACGTGCGTGCGTTAAAACAATGCAGCGCGCACCTGCGAGTATATGGCAGGCAGATCTACAATGAATTTCAGTGGGTAGATTCACTGATCTCTACAAGGCGGATATCGGCGCCTGGCGTGGCATTGCTGGCGTGACACGATGAAACGAACGCCGGCGCGCACGCGCACCGGATCGCGTCGAAGTGTATTGGCGCCTTGAGAGTGGCGTGTATTAATGTTTTCACATGACATGCATCTCATGATTATGATGTTTGCAGCAGTCACATACTTGGTCGTCCATTCACGTCCCGTAATACCGAATTTGGTACATGTGGAGCTAGCAAAACGGCCGCGAGCGCATCAAGAGCGTAGCATGTAGTCTTGTTGTTACATGACACGCATCTCATGATTATCATGTTCGAACCAGTGACATGCTTTCGTCATCCATTCATGTCCCGTAATACCAAATTTGGTATATGGTATGCTAGTGAAACAGCCACAAGTACACCATGATTGTGGCAAGTAGTCATGTTATTACATGACCCGCATTTCATGATTTTGATGTTAGGGTCTGTCGCTTGTGTTCGCCATGCAGTCATGTCATACCTTACCGGTTTCGCAACATGTCATACGAACAAAACCACCGCAAGAGCCATAAGAATGATTTCTTACGTAATCCACATTCGTAGCGAAGCGCATGAGAAAGACTCTTTGGGTAGAGCATCGCGTTCGATGTAGCGATTGTTCTGGATCGGCAGAATGCCAACGGGATTGCAATTGCATACGTCGTAGTGAAGAAAATAGGAACGATGACGAAAGTGACACTTAAATTGCTGTCATTTCCTATCCTAGGTATCAAGAAGGCCTGTCGGGCAAGTCATCAGATGAAAAAAAAAATTGCACGAGTTCCAACTAGCGATGACAAGGCTGATATCGCTGAAATTACGTTTGACGTTTTTGCTGCGAACACAATCACGAAGGGACAGGTCCTGCACATAAGCGGAAGCTGTAAACGTTCCTATCTAGGCCTTAGAAGACCTTCTCTCTTTATTGTTGGTGACCCAGCCGTGGCTTGCCGAAACAATGGTATTGAACAAGTCAATACGCGGAAACAGTTGTGATATATGTTTTCACATTATTGTATAAGCTTTGGGTACACAGTGTATAAAGGGAACGCCTCACCCGACAGCGACAGTGTCGTGAGCATAGCCAGATGCGTCAGCGAATACATAGGCCCATGATGGAGAGAGGACCCGCCGCGTCGCTTCTATGCAGGAGAATACCACACCGGAGTCCAGTGTGCCTTTCTTGAACGTGTGCTTACGGTAGTCATATTGCAGCACCTGTGAAATTGCGTGAAGTGTGAAGCTTGGTGAACCGGCCAAAGCTTTAACCCAGGTGCACCAAGTGCTTGTTAAGCACTTGGTGTAAGCTACAGGAGAGTTGTTTAAATGCTTGCGCGTGTTGCTCAATGAAACGGTCAGTTGGTGCCTTTCGACGATTACCAGTAACGAACCTCCTCAGAATATTTGAAAGCGTAACTTATCACACTTATTGAACAGTCACGATAGTGTACTGAAGAGGACTAGGATGGATATGCTTGGTTTGAAGTGCGAGAGAGTCGTTGTCCTGGCCATCTTTGCTCTGTGAATATATTGCAAACGAACTGCGCCTAAGCTACACGGAGCCTTATGAAGCCCGGCTGTTTTCACCAAGCCATCAAGGACGTCTGTGGTTACTGAAGTAAAACAGCACTCAAGTTTTACTTCTTGTATGAAAGGTGATGCGTGTACAGTTCTCACTCATAACTGCCTGTAAAAAAAATGATGATCAAAAAAGGGCCACAACACATACAAACTCACCCACCAGCCGTTGCCTCACTTGACATTATACGTCACAATACATATTCTTTCGCTATACTTAAATGGGAATATTGCTCGGGCCCCATGTATCCATATTTTTAAAAGTTGAAGCTCTATCGTGTTCAGCGTGTGGCACTTGAACTTCAGTGAAGATATCACTGTTGCTTTGATTGATTTGTGGGATTTAACGTCCCAAAACCACCATTTGATTATGAGAGACGCCGTAGTGGAGGGCTCCGGAAATTTTGACCACCTGGGGTTCTTTAACGTGCACCCAAATCTGAGTACACGGGCCTACAACATTTCCGCCTCCATCGAAAATGCAGCCGCCGCAGCCGGGAATTGGACCCGCGACCTGCCGGTCAGCCGCCGAGTACCTTAGCCACTAGACCACCGCGGCGGGGCATCACTGTTGCTTTATTACTTTCACACCGCGTTGAGTGCAGCGTCAAGAGAAAATGCGAATGCAATTCCAGCGTTCACGTGTATCGGTCTGCATAAGGCTGTCATATGCAGTAGTTGAGTAATGATCTTCAATCTATACGTCTTACGTTCTTCAGCATGCTTTGTAATGTTCTCTTATAATACGTGTTTATTTGTACGTTGTTAGTTCTATAGAAAACAAAACCTTTTCCCCAACTCGCCATTCGCTTTCTGCAAGATGTGCGAAACTATTTTTACCTCAGATGATGCCAGCAGGTACAAGTAGAAGAGCGTGACTTCATCTGCGTGTTGTTCTAGGATTGTGAATGCGTTCTTGATCTGCCTAAATCCCGTGACCACCAGGTGCTTCTGCAAGCCAGCTGCGTCTGGTTCTGTTTTCCACAGGTAGCGGGCAAAGCCATTCCACCACTGCTTTCCATTGAGGTGCCAGCTAAACACGTCCAGGTCGTCTAACGACACCCATCGGTTGTCGAGGGCCTCCCTGCAGCACAACTGGCGCTGAACAACTTCGTCAATGCGCACTGCGTCGTCCACAATCGTCGTCAAGCGCTTGATGTCCAGGCTTTCAACAACTTGCTTGAGGTATGTCACTGCGTCTGCCTGAAAAGCACAATACGAAATGTCGTCGTCATCACCATCATCATCATCATCAACAACAACAACAACATCATCATCATGATGATAATCATTATCATCATCAGCTTGACTACGCTCAGAGGAGATAGAAGGCCTCTCTCATGGTCGGCCAATCGATGCTGTCCTGTACTTTCTTCTGCAACGCTGTATCTTCAAACGTCTTACTTAACCTGCCCACCAAAATTTTTGTTTCGCTCTCACGTGTTTGCCTTCCCTTGGAATCTAGTCAGTTACCCTTAATGACCAGTGGTTAACATACCTACGCGCTACCTGCCCGGGCTATACCCATTTCTTCTTTATTTCAACTATGATACACCTAACCCCGTTTGTTCCTTGACCCAGTCTGCTCTCTTCCTGTTCCTTATGGTTCGGCCCATCTTTTTACGTTCCATCGCTCATTGTGTCATCCTATATTTAAGTTGAATCTTCTTTGTAAGCTTCTGAGTTTCTTCTCCTTAGGTAAATACCGGTAACATACAGCTGTTATATACCCTCCTCCTGAGGAGTAGTGGTAGATAGTATGATAAGTAAAATGCAAAATTATTTTCGCATTTTCTTACTAGTCCTATGCAAAAAAAAATCTTTATTGAAATTGTAACAAACACGGTACGAATCTTCGTTTTAAACCTTCGTTGTGCAATGCATGTTAAGGGGCCCCGTTTTTACCGAAACCACTGATAAGAATGTTTGTGGCCTTTTGTTATAACAATTTATTGATAAGTTTGTAGATTGAATATTTTATTCAAGTTTCATTGAAGACAATTTTAAAATATAGTGAGATGCCTTTGAAGAGGCCCGCAACAGACGACAAAAGCGCCATATATATATATATATATATATATATATTCGCATGAAAAGAGTCTGAGCATCTAAGTGTGTTCACTAAGTACTTCCAAAATCCGGGTTGAAATGATGCTGATAACATGGTTTTTACTCCAAAGTATTAGTAATTTACGTACGTTACACCGTTTGTTACAGCACATTACAACACCCTGAGCTTTTTGTTTTTTTTGTCTATATATCATTCCCCATCTACCGTCCAATGGCATGATTAGCTAGTTATGTGTACTCACAGTCAAGCCACGATCCCTTCCTTCGAATTTATCGGCTATCGAGCTGCCCGCGTACAGGTGCACGTAGCTGGATGCTGTGTCGTTGTACTCCAAACGTGCCCCCCACAGCATCTCGAGCCCCCACTGTAACGACGTGTTGAGTGCGACCTCCATGCCGGCGCGCATGTCGCGTTCCACAAGCAGCACAGACAACTCCGAAGGCACGTCCACAGGCGCGGTCTGGGCAGCACGGAGAGCCACGTAACAGGATGCATACAGAGGCTGGAGCACGTGCCGACCGAACACGTTCGGCTTCAACTTCGGCCCACCTAGGAGAGTCCTGTGGATGGTGGTGAATCAGCACTGTTTGCAAAGATAGTAGACGACGTACCGAGTTCGTAATGTCAAATGTCTTACTGATTGGGTGCTACAATGGCACAAGCGTACCTTTAACAGTGCGAAGGTAACATTTCGCTCGAAGCGAACAAGCGCTGGCAATCACTTCAACTATCAGTAGCCCCTCTGTCATCCTGCTACAGTGAGTTACAGCACCATGCTGAACACCTTGACAATGAGGGAATGGAACTTAGGCGGCCATTTGTAACGCGAGAGATCATATTCAAAAGAACTCTTGTTACGAGGAACGCATACGCATTCGCAGTTTAAATACGAAAAATTGATGAGACTGTACATGCGTCACTCGGTGTTGTCATGCGCAAGCCGCAACAAATAATTTCTGAAGGAACACAAACAGGGGATTGATTTTACTTGCATCGGTAGAGCAGCCTTACAATAAACCCAAAACAACCCTATAGCCGCGGGAAAAGGCATGGTAAAGATGAAAATAAAAGGAACCAGAAGCGTACCTAAGGAGGCCACGTTCAATTACATGGGCCAATTGGACACACACATATTGACGTTACACATATTGACATCGTCTGCGTGCGCCTACCCTGTATTTATTTGCAACTGCAAGACACACGCGAATCGCGAAAGCCCAGCTCCCAAATAAAACGCGGTAATAGAGAGAGAAGAAAGAAGCGTGTTTCGACTCTCAAACTATTCGCACACAATTAGTCAATGGTGAAAACGAACTACCTTGTGCTTTGAGGTTTCATTATATATGTATCATTGCCAGTATTATGAAACATTTATTGTAAGAAGGTGAGCGAAATGGGAAGAGTTTGAAGTCGATGACCTCACAGTGGCCTTCGGGTGTTTTGCTTTCACGCGCAATTCAAACACGTAACGTTGATCTTCATTTAATCTGCTAATAATGAGTCTAAAATCTGGAAATAAACACCAGCACCATCACGAACTGCCATCTCTACGTTTAATAAACTTAGTCCTTTAATACAAAGTATACCTTACCGCTGGCAAGTTATCTTTTGGTTTAGTGTTCTTTCTTCACAATTGCAATACATTTAGTCTTAACATCCTTTATACTTTCCTTGGAAACATTGACAATTATTTTGACTTTTGGTTAATATTTTGTCTAACAAAAAATGAGCCCTTAAATTTCTACTTAGACGGTTCATGCGTTACACGATGGCAGGAGGGTGGCCACTGCCCACTAGTCATCTGAGAATGTCGGGGGAAGAGGGCAAAGGCATACATTGAATCAATGAAGGGGCAGGCGCTGCGATAGACTTTCACCCTCCTAGTCCATAAACGCGATATGCGCACATGGGCTCAGATTGTGGCACAAAAAAAAACACACGCACAAATAGTTAGTAGTTCCGGAATGAGCAATATGAATCGGTAGGAAGAATAAGAAGTACAGCTGTACTTGAACTTCACTGGAAGCATTCCAACTAAACGTGAGTGTGGCATAATAGCACAACGAAGCACGCAAAGGAAATTTGGATACACCAATAATAGACGATGCCCTGGCAGATTCGCGGCATCCTAACATATTCTCGGGCAAGAAAAGTTCGGTGGTCTGCAACCCCGAAACGAAGCTGACAGGCAACTTCTGGCAATTTTTTCGACTCGTGAAGTAATAATTAATGTCATCTAGACCCCAGAAATTCATTATTACAGAGTATTCGAATAGGGGCACCAAAGCCCTCAGCGTGTGCTTGCTCTGGGCTAACCCAGCAGATAAGAGCTTTCCAATAGGTTCTGCGGTACTTTAGCAAATCCCTCTATTTAAGGTCACTCTAGTCGTTGCTTAGAGCGGCTTTTTTCTGCGTCTTTACGAGCAGGTTTTGAGGATGCCACTAAATTTGAGAAGTAGCACCCTTAAAGCAAAACCCAAATCTAGTTTGTGTACTACTTCATTGGTCCCGACGTTATTTTTTGGAGGCCCGGAAACGATTGGGCCCACTATTCAAAAAGCCGCTAATAACTCAAAGCAGCACACACGAACAGTGATTCGCTCAACATCACTAGTGTACCGGCTGCAGACATGTCCATAGTGTTCCAACAGCGCACGCTGAGCCACCACCGTTGAGATACATTTACTTGAGGCCTAGAGTTTCAAGAGCAAAGCTCCTCTCCGGATAACCGACCCTCCATCAACGAGCGGGGAACACCAATGTCATTGATGGTGATGAAGAACATCAATGGCGACACCGACGACGCCTGTATTGTCGTAAGTACCAACATACGTACAGCTCTGCCCGAAACGAATCACTCGCCTGTTGATCGTTTCGTATAGCTTGAACACGGCATTGTCGACAAACGTACGGTTGTACACGAGTAAGTCCGGACTTCGGTCCCACTGGTCGCAGGCGTAGGCGTACATGTTGTCACACGGTTCCACCGATGGGGTCAGTAGCGTGTGCAGCTCATCCATGGCGGCCACGCAGGCGTCGCTGTCGTAGCCGTGACAGAAGGACTGCCAGCGGTCGTCGTCTGTCGTCCACGCGCGTAGGAAGTAGGCCATGGTGAGCGCTGCCGGCAACAGCGCCAGCAGCATGCACAGCACGCACAGGCCATAGCCGAAACAAAAGCGCGACCGCTTCTTTCGTGCGCAGCTTGTCGGGGATTGTTTGCCATGTTCTTGGGTGCCTGTGTGTGTAGAAGAATCGGGATGAACCGCCGTTTCACACTGACATTAGAGAACACTCCGGTGTATACACCATGGCTTAATTCATACACCATGCGACCACATAAAGGATAACTTTTGGCTTAACCCGCGCACCTTCAGGGAGGTGGTGACTCGACATGGCATCCCGCTCTTCTTTTCAGCTCCCAGTAAGTTGGCTTAGTTGTGCCCGCGCATCACACGTGATGAGCTGATGGACTGCCACAAGTAGCATGTAATGTTTGATAAGCGCTAAGCACAAGGTCTGTTCCCTAAGCTGCTCCCAGTCTTACTTCGGACAAACCGTAAGTTGCATTGACGAGTTACGACAGTGAGGGGGGATAGCATAGGTGAGAAAGACGAATTTGAATCGCAGCGCCTGCAGTTGTCTTTTAAAACTTTAGCAAGTGCTGATGCTAGGCAAACGCAGCACAAAAACTGCTAGGGAGTTTCGAAAGCCTCCTACACTAAAAATAAAGGATCCGATTGTGTGAGTGACAGATCTATAACTTTGCAATCCTCAAAAATGCACTTTCTCAATAGCTGATATCTTGAGGATGCCACTGCACGTCATAAGTTGGCTTGTCGCGCACGCGCAGAAACTGCCTTTTTCTGTATTTGCGTTTCCCAGAGTGTCACTAAATAGTTAGTCGTCAGTGGCTCACTTTCTTTTTCTTCCACCCTTCTTCTTCAGTTTTACTTGGCGATACAGTTAAGTGTGCCCAACCAAGGTAAGCATTAACTCGTTTACAAATATGATTTTCTTTGTGCACTTGTTTATACTGTGGGTGATTACAGACGATGAACAATTATGACCGACCCTTTTGAAATCTACAGGAGGCAATAAACGGCCTATTCGGTCGTGTACAACACATTGTGCGAAGCGCAGTTATCTTACTCTTTCCCAGGGCAAGTGTCAATATAACTTATGTTAACGCAATTTTTTGCTTGCCATGATGCCTTTTTGTGACATAGTTTCAAGCATAAGCATGAGTGTGTGATAGAATACGGGAGTGCACGTGGGGGAACTCGGTTCGAATCGCATACTGTCATGTGTACTTGTGCTTTAAGTTTTTTCTTTCTCATTTGGTGCGACAGTGGTTACGGACACTAGAGGTGGTGACGGCGGACAGCGAGGACACTTAAATAGGCTGTTTTTTGTGATCTCATAACAGGTCTCTCTGCGAACTCTTGTATCCGAGTGAGAATCAAACTCGGGCATTCGGCGTAGCAAGCAGATGTTCCACTGTGGTGCTTTGCTAATAATTAAGACTGCTTCGTAAAAATATGACTATAACAACGTGATGCAGCGGTATAGATTTATTTTAACGCATGTATTATTACGTAACGGAACGTTGGAATCGCACCAGAGATCAGAACATGTGAATGGCCCAATGAGTGGGTTGTCTAAAGATGCCCACTCATTGAAAAGTGTGCAGCTGCTAGACTGGCGTGCCTCCTTACGGAAGTGTTGTAATTACATCACGAATTTTCGAAATAAAGAATTATAGCTAGCTGTAGCTTCGCAACTATACTTGCAGTAATCTTTCTATAGGGTAGTTTGAAACGGCCGAAGGTACGCGCACGAAGGTCCTTTACTTTGCACCACGGTTGAAGACGATGCGCATGAGGCCCAGTAACGCTCCAACGTTGTGCTCTTGAACGCGAAGCTGAAGCATCCCCCAAGTTTTAGGGGCACCAGTTAGAGCACTGCCCGAGTCAAACCGGAAAAGGCATTGTTCGCTGGGGCCCGGGCCGGGCTCCTGAGCTTTGGCTCAGACGAGTCAGGCCCCTATTAGGCCCGGGTCTCATGCACAGCGGTATAAAGACATCTGTGCGCTGTCTGGTTTCGTTGTTCAAACTTTCCTTCTCAATTGAGATGCTGACACTTTCTGAAATGAAGCCTAATGAAGCAATAGAATATGCCTGATGCACGTGAACAAGCCTTCCACACAGGCGCTGGGCCTGTTGAACGTTGTCTTCTTGTTTACTTTCTTTCTTCCCCACCATAGTCGCCGCTTTTCCCTTATTGTCACACATGTCATTCTTATCCATTGTCGCTGCCGCGAGCTGCAAGCCTATACAACCACAATCGCGAGCCACAGACAGCCAGAATTCACTCCCTTGTTCACGCCGATGCCTTAGGCCATTCATTGGCAGCTAGGGAGACCACTCTCGCCCTTTCGGTCCTTGAGGGGGATCGCGCTCCGGACACCCGACACGCCCTGTTAGATGGAGAGCGCCAAAGAGGCCGCCAGCTGGTTGACATTGGCGTTCTAAGACTTGTTTTGGAAACCCTTAGTCCGGTCTTGCTTTAAACATTATACTTTCAAACATCGAAGCCTGTTATACGATTGTTGCAAAGGCAGACTAAACCTAGGTTAACGTAACGATGGTTACGTGTAACTGCGTTTCACTTATGTTTTACTTTTTTTAGGCTAGCATCGTAAACTGCGGTAAACGCAACTGTGGTTACGTGTAACCGTGGTACGCTTACATTACTTGGTATGCGAAACCACTGCTATTCCGCTAACAGCGGTTGTAAGAGACCGAGCTTGTCAGCCTCAACTTGGCAGTTAGCCAAGGAAATGGTGACGTCCATGGAAGATGAGAAGACACCGGTGAGTGTTAGATAGGGGACCTCAGCCTCCTTTACCGAGGGAGTTTTCGAGCTGTGTAACAACGGCGAACTGGGGTTGGGGCTAACCGCTGTTCAGGGTGGTTAACCGTGGTTGGTCGGTACCATAGTTAACTTGCCTGTGTAACAAGGATATTACACGAAGACGAAGAGATAGGCATTTTCTGGTAAAAGCGTGGACGGTGGTTCGCTTGCTAGTGGTTGTGGTCCACTTGGACAGATATATGGCACTGTGGTGGCGGGGACTCACGGAAGAAGGGTGCGGCAGAAAGCTTTGTTTTGAGCGTGAAACATTAGTGTTCTTTGGGGATAGTGGCCTGCAGAGGAGTTGGCATTACAGTTTTAATTTCTGTAACAATGCCCAGACCATGTCCAGCCAGCAGCTCTATGATGGGCAGAAAAAATAAAAAAACATTTGTACAAATCAAGCTGGTACGCAATGTATGGTTCAGGCTGAAGAGTCATCTTGGATACATGTAGTATACATAATTTTACAATTTATACTGGCAAATTAACTGTCATGGCAAATAATAAAAATAATTGGTTGCGTTCACTGAAGGATAGATAGCTTGGGTCATTGCGACACCTGACAGAGCAGACAGCAACGACACGCTTGTTGCCACGTGGTATTTGAGAAACACAATGTTAACTCAAGGGCCACGGATGTCCACTTACGCGTGCCACAACCAGGCACGTAAGTCAAGGCAAGAGCGGCGGATTGGAACTTCGCGCTTCTTGCGAGTACGGCCGTTGGGATTCAGGTCGCCTTGAATTCTTGCACGTACGGGTTTGCAGCTAGGTATTAAACCGAGCGTTCACGCTTGATACTCAGCTTCTACTTGCCTTTTCGGCCCGTCTTTTGAAACCGTACGGTACGAGGTGAGTGCTGGTCGGCTTCGGGCGAGCTCTCGTCTAGTCTGTCAACCGTGACGCCGGAAGGGGACACGGTGACTCGGAGTCTGTGAGCGTCGTCAGCGGTGAGTGGCATGCTCTCCGATTCGGACACCTGTGGTTGCAAACAGAAGAATACTCTGCATCGAGGTTATACAAGACTCCCTCGCATACAGTACGCGCTTCTCCTTTAGCCATTCCTTCGGGTGTATCCCATGCCACTCCAACCTGATACCCAATCGCCATTTAGAGAACCTTAAGTTTCCCGAACACTGGTCCGGCTGAATTTATTCCAATTGAGTGCAAGAAGCTTTAATGACCCTTCCGATTAAAGAAGCTTTGAATTACCATGGTAACAAAATTGCATGCTGCTCCTACCCTTTCCCTCTATTTCTTGAAAAAGTGGGAAAACTACGGTTTATCTTTTGAAGTTTGTGCATGGCGCAGTGACCTGGACTGGCCAGCGAAACCTATACAGCGCCCACGGCAATTAATAAATTACATTTCACAAGAAATATGCGAGTAAAATATTTATTCTACTGATTTGAGTTGCGTTTATTAGATGTATTTGCGATTCTGCCCACCCGTTCTTGTTCTGCCGATGTAAAAAAAGTAATTGAGAAGCCATTGCACTCGGTGAAGGTAGAAGAATAGCGAAGCTGTTTAGGGCGCGGCACAGAGGTGACGCAGCGGTGGCCGATTTGCTATCAAAAACCATAGCTGTGAACTGAGCCATCACTTGTGAAACTATAGCGTGCGTAGTTTACCGCAACTTATCGTCGAAGACACCGCACCGCGATCGAGGCGACGAGTAAGCTTTACGGCAGTTAACCACGTGAGAAAGTCAACTTACAAAAAACGAGCTTAAGCTTTTTTCTCTAAAGTTGTCTTTGCTACTATATACAAGAATTTTTGGCAAGAAATTCCAACAGCGAAAATATACGCCGTCCTATATCAAAATTTTAGGACCTTAACATTTTTTTTTGTTATCCCATTTTCATTTTCCATAAGGAGCCCACTCGCACCGTCGACTTTCCCGCTGCTCTTCCCTTTGTCTATCGTCGAACACACGGTTCTCTTCGAAACTTCCGTGCTTGAGAGACAGGTTTAAGAGACGAGTATATCAATATTTTGTGAGCATGAGTGTATAGCCTCATTGTCGAGACGCTTAACTTCGAAGTGTATGGGCCCATGATCAAACAAACAAAAAAAAACGGTAACAAAATTTGTCCCACTCTGCTTCATTCCGTTCATGCGCAAGTTCATACAGGGCTCCAGCTGTTCCACTTGGAGCGAGTGGCAGAGGACATACACACAAGAAACCAACTCAATAGGTCATTAATTATTTTGCCTAAGATGACTAGAATTCTGAATACGTCTTCGTCTTTTTTCTTAGTATACGTGCTACTCTACTACCCCCCCCCCCCCTCCCCCCGAAAGCTTTCTCCTCTGGGATCAGACCACCGGTGACCAAGCGACAATGTCACGTCATGGCGCTATCGTGGAACGCCACGACGACGCCAGACACTGAAGAACCTCGCAGGCGATATGTATGTGAACCCGTCACCGGTACGTTAGAAAAGATCATGCCAGCCTCGTGGGAATGCCACCGGCAGCACGGAGGATTGTTAGTGAAAAGCGTGCCGTATAGCAATTTACCGAAGTATGGTCAACGTTGGAGCCCACTGCTCCAATGATCTGGATGGAACTCCGCTTTGATGATTGCTAGGAAGCATTCACGTAACTTTACAATTTCAAGGGACGCAAAGAAAGCTTTATGGGGCTCACAACCTCAAGTCCAACAAAAAGTGCACATGAGCAGTTTGACAGTGATCGCGCACATTCATGCAGTTTCGCATAACATTAAAAGGATAGCAACGACAGTTAATTCGGGTGGTGTTTTCCGAATCGAAGAAGCTGTATGTATTTTGAGGTATGCAACATGGTTAGGCAAGGAGATGCAGCACATGCATCACACGCAAGACTAACCACTGTACGCGAGGTGAGATATACGAGTTGCATTAACCTGTGACAAAATGTATATTGGCAAAGTAGAAGATCTACCAATGAACAATTCTAAAAAGATCACAATATTATGCGTAAGAAAGAAGGAACGCTGAAACCTTGCCACCTACTGGGACATAGGCGCCTTTGAGCCCCCACTTTCAGAATTGCCGCATAGTTGGGAATAGTTCAAACACACTTAACCAGGAAATTTTCGAGGCAGTCGCGTTTGACAGCTGCGGTGAGCATCAATAGCATTGCGTGATTAGCAGTCACGAAGAAATATTCAACCTATCTATTAGGTAGGTTTAAAATCTGGTTGAGTTATCATGGGGTTTTATTTTATAGTTTACCATTGGGCTTTCTCTTTCGCCTCCATTAGGTTTTTGTTTTCTTCTTCTGTGCCGCGATTATATATGCACGGTTCTAGGGAATATAAAGTGCTTATGGGTCACTCCTCTGCATGTCCTTTCTACGTTCGCCTTCGACTCGGTGTTGCACTGTAGGCTACCACTCCTATACGCTCCAGTGCAACTACACACGAGCTTTCTATTGCTTATAATCAGCGAACAAATGGTTTGTCCGCCTTCATTTACCTCTGACATAGATATGCTTTATATGCATGTATTTTCTGACCATCGTGACGGGGGTATGTGGCCGTTTGTCACATTTCCCGGTAGTTGCACTGGACATCATACCATTGGGTTTTCTCTAGTTTACTTTTTTAAGCCTCGACCGTACGCTACCATTTAAAACACTTCTGGCGGCCAGACCAAATTACACGTCGGTCTACGCGGAGGAAACGATAACAAAGGCCTAATAAACGTGCCAAGTTGCTCGACGACGACTAGCATACTCGCAAGAAAATGAGGCGCATAGATGACCTTTGACATCGTGAAATCAACTACGTGTCTGGTAGTCTGGTTTTCTTTGGCACCCTTCGCGCGGAGTCAGCCTTTTTGAGAAATTAACTTCACGCTCTTCCAGCCATTACCGTATCTTACATCGAGTTACCGACGTCACCTACAAAATCACCCCTGGTGACCCTAACCCAGTGCAGTTACATAATTCAAGCTAAATAACTGACTGCCCAATTAACACATTTGACGTGCTCCAGCCACAGGAAAATATTGTAACGGGCTTAAGATGATGGCTAAGAGTGCATGAAAGAAAACATTTGGAGAGACCACGAGCCGGGCGCCATCATCTCAGCCGATGAATTTGAGCATAGTGCAAATATGTTTTCTCTGTGACAATATTACACGCTTTGTATAGTTGAAGCAGTACTGTAGATGAGTGGAACGACACACAGCCACACAAATGAGGTGAGAAGCAGAAAGAGACACCCAGTAACCTCTGCGATGCCCTACTTGCCGTGGTCCATCGTTCGGTTTCGCTTTCGTCCACATAGCCTTGTTTACCAGAACCAAATGAAGGCGTTTCAGCCCGTGGTTTTTCTTTCTTTGATGTCCCCCTTATTTGGTGCGATGAGCGCCCGGGATAAGCAACTGAGCACTTCGTAGAACCTTGACTGACGTTGTCTGGAATAAATGCAGAAGTACGGATGCTTTGTTATACGGACGCTGGATGGAGTGCTTTTGCGAACACCTGCTGGTGCTTTCATCAGAGACCGCTTCAACTAAATAATAAAAACGCATAAGTAATAAATGCCTTTCAGTATATAGAGTGCGCACGAAAGACAAGAAACAATGACAAAAGACGAAGACAGGAGCTAAGATCTAAGAGACTAGCTTCCAAAGTGTCAGACTCATACTTACGTGGTTGATGGCGAGTCTGCGCAACAGCATTTTTTACAGTTTACATAAGAAACAATGAAGAGTGTAATGTAGAAGTAGGTTAAAAAAGTACAATATTAAGAAATGATTCGCACTGCCATTTCACCAAGTCATCCGTGAATTGTGATTGAGATAACGTTTTTTTTTTCTTTTTGCCACACCAGCCGATGATGCAACCACGCCGTGGGTCCAAATTAGCGATTAAAAGTCAGAGCCTCCTTTAGTCGATAGCGACTTCTTTTTGAGGTGTGGCAGGGCCAGGTTAACAGTGCGGAGGGCCCGGTTAAAAAAAAATGAGGGTACCTTTGCCCCCACCCTCTTTCCTGCCCACTTTTTCATCTGGTCATGCTTGAGACTTGACGCTTTTTAGATTTAGCTGCAAAGAACATACGCCATATTTATATTAAGCCTCTCTGGGGTGTTTAATACCACTTAGGCATTTTCTTTCTTGCAGTTCTTTGTGCAAAAGAAAATTCTTTTACCGAAGAATGCGCCATAAGAGCTGCGCTGCCATCTGGATTATTGAGCGCGGAAGCGGTGTTATGTCGGCTCAGAGAAGCATGATGTTCACCTGAGACGCCCGTGGTTGCTATGCAGGTCATTGGGAATTCAGAGGTCATGGTCGATTGAAGACCTCCACCACAACGCTCAAGCAATAGCGGTCAGGGTCTGCTGGTGACCAGATAGTGGATATATGTTGTAGATATTTATTGCGCACAACCTTCATCAAGTGATGGTCTTTTAAGTCTCCCTACATAAACACGAAACAGGAGTTAAGACAGAATGGTAATGAAACAAGCGAAGAATCAAACCTTTACTCCTTCGGAGTCTCTGCATAATCAGGAAGTTCCGTACCACACAAATATTTCATGGTGCGTTGTTTACATTGAAATGAAAACATACTACAGATTACATATCCTTCACCTTAGCGGTTATTTGCCGTCAGCGCATTAAACGATATTTCAGACACGAACCACTCTCTAGGGGCCGTCGTATTGAGTTTTCAACCTTAGCTGCTGAAATTCTCATCAGGTTACTCTACGGATGTGTCCATGCGCTCGATCAGCTCATTCTTCCCTCTACATGACGCATAGTCTTGGGCGAGTAAAAGGCTTTTACGACAGACTTCAAAACTGCGAGCCGACTTCAAGATTATGCACGTTATGTAACGAACAATCTCTTAGGAACATGTATATTGGTTATTGAAATAGAAAATCTGTTTCTATAGAAGGGAAATACAGCAGGAAGGTTAAACGTTTTCGAAGAAAACAACGAAGCCGGCCACTTTTTCTGGCCCTTGGGGCGGCCCCATGAAACGGGAGGGCCTGGTTCATTTGAACCTTTAGGACCCTGGATAATCCACCCCGGTGTGCGTTCGCTATTTACTGAAATTTAATAGCGCGCACACGGAACGCCGTGATGGGGGGCTCCGGAAATTTCAACCATTTCGTGTTATTTAACGTACGGCTAAATGTAAGTACATAAACTTCTAGCATTTCGCCTCCATCAAAATGAGCCCACCGAAGTCGGGATTCACTCACGCGACGTCTTTATCACCCGTGGAAAGCACAAGTGCTAGACCACCATGGCAGGAAGGCTCACCTTTGCTTGATTCCTCAGTTGTTGCAGTACTTTGACCCGCTGATGCCTCTCGACGAGTTCTCTTAGCGGCGGCTTTAGTGGTAGAGTGTCTTCTCTGCCTCACTGAATAGACACGGTACTGGTCTAGGTTTGGCCGTTCGTTCTTTATGCTTTCCTCTCTAGCGCTGCTTCCTCGAGTCCTCATTTTTGACACGGTATATGGGCAGGTCGTGCAGCTAAGAGGGAAAAGATCGGGCGCAGGTTCTTCTTCTTCCTCTGCGCCATGGCGGTAAACGTGATAATGATGATACTAAAATGCTATATAAATGCCATAGAAATGCAATGCAAGCGATTACACAATAACAAATATATCGGAAAAAATAAAGATATTTTCAGAATAAGACAACGCTGGACAACGCTCCCTTGATGCGTCAGTCATGCTTATCACATTATATAGTTTATTTATTTATTTATTTCAATACCCTCAAGGTCCGAGGGCATAACAGAGGGGAGTGGGTTACATTTTAAACACAACATAATGAAAAAGCGGAAAGTTGGTGGTTACATGGATCAGTGAAAGAAACCAACAAGAAATAGTGCACATTATAAGAACAAAAACAGGTATTAAAGAACTACAAAGCTTAACAGATCTAGTACTAAAAAAAAACCTAAGACCTACAAATTATGGTGACAGGTTAGTGATAGCAGTCTTAAACATAGAGTTATTAGTAATCTCGTCTACAGATCGGGGAAGGTGATTCCAACTTGCTGACGTATGGGGGATGAATTAATTGTAAAAACGATTGTAAAAATGTGGGAATGCCAACCTTATGACGATGGTCGATGCGAGCGGATACATAAGAAGGAGGGGTTATCAATTTATTCTTAAGGACTGAATTGTCGGAATTGTCGTAATATATCTTGCGAAACAGGCAGAGGCGAGATATTTCCCTACGTTGTGAGAGCAGAGGTAATGATAAAGTTGTTTTCATGGAAGTGACGCTGGAGGTGCGATGGTAGTTAGAAATAATGAAACGAGCAGCCCGACTCGGGATGGATTCAAGCTGATGAATGAGTGTTTCTTGGCCGGGGTCCCACACAGATGCAGCATATTCCATTTTGGAACGGACTAATGATTTATACAGATGTAAGCTTACTGGAAAGGAAGAAAGATGAAAATTACGGCTATAAAGGCCAGCGTGCGATTAGCGTTATTGATTACATGTGTTACATGCATCTTCCAGGAAAGGTCAGAAGTGATGAGTACGCCTTGATATTTGTAACATGACACAGGTTCTAGGTTAGTATTATTAAGATGATAAGAGGGCAATGTTGTATCGCGACGTGAAACGTGCATGTGCTTGCAATCGTTTGTGTTTAACTCCATGTTCCACGTCTTAGTCCAGTCACGAACACGGTTTATATCTGATTGAAGAAGATCAACGTCAGAGTCACTGTTGATAACACGGTATATAACACAGTCATCAGCGAACAGGTTTATTCATGAACATAGATTATCAGGTAAGTCGTTTATGTAGATGAGGAAAAGCAAAAAGTCCCAGCACAGAGCCTTGAAGCACGCCCAATTCAACTGCAGAAGTGATGGATGAAGTGTTATTCACAGTGACAAATTGGAAACGATCAGTGAGAAAAGAGTGAAGCCATTGAAGAACGTTCGGATCAACGTTAAGTTTGCTGAGTTTTAAAAGAAGCAGTTGATGAGAAACCTTGTCGAACGCTTTTGAGAAGTCTAGGAATATGCAGTCGACAATGAAACCCCTGTCAAGAATGGAATTTAGGTCATGTGTGAATGTCAAAAGTTGTGTTTCACATGAAAATGACTCGCGAAATCCATGCTGTTGATCTGTAAAAAAGAAGTTTGACTGTACAAAAGATGCGAGATGAGAGCAAATAACATGTTCTATAACTTTACATGAAATGCATGCGAGTGAGATTGGTCGATAATTATATGGAGAATGCCTATCTCCAGACTTGTGCAAGGGAATCACCTTCCTTACCTTCGAGTCTTCCGGAATGCAACCGGTATGAAGCGATTGCTGAAATATATTAGTGAGAATAGTGGCACTGTACACTTTAGTACTAATTAAAAACTTTGAGTTTATGCCATCGACACCACATGATGAAGAAAAGTTTAGATTTTTAATGATTTTTCTATACCGGCAGCATCAAAGACAATGGGGTCCATTGTTAGGAAATCTGAACTAGCATATGTGGGAGTAACGGCACACACATTTTGTGAAAAAGCAGAAACAAATACAGAGTTTGGAACATTTGCGGATTCATCAAGTTTGATTATGCGATTGTTTGCATCTTTAAGGGTGATTGAGGAATTGTCTCTTTTGTTCACTACATTCCAAAATTACTTAGGGTTGGTAATTAAATAGATGGTAATGTAGTATTGAAAAATGAATCCTTGGCGTTTTTTAGGGCTTGTTTGTATTCCGTAGCTACGGCCTGATAATCACTCCAACGTTCTTGAGTGCCAGTTACCTTTGCAGAGCTGAAAATGCGTTTTTTCTTATTGCGTAGTTGTTTAAGCGATTGACCATGGTGATTGCAGGTTGGATCTGATGACTATGCGTGGCACATATTTTTCTATAAGTGATAGAACCTTTTCTTTGAATAAAATCTAGTTAGTATTAACGGAGCGATCATAAAAGTTGCGCATGTAATCACTTGAAAAAGCTGAAAGATCATGATTAATAGCATCAAAATATGCACGTTTATAGTCTAGGATATATTTTTGTGGTTCCTACTGTGAGGTACTGTGCAGGTGAAAGAAAAATGAAGCAGCAAGTGGTCGCTTAGCCCCTGTAAGTAGGATATGGGAAGGAAAAGATCAGGCGCAGTGGTGAGCACTAAATCTAAGATGTTAGATGTGGTAGACGTAATTCTTGTTGCCTGTGTCATTAGCTGGGACAAGTTAAAATTGTTGCAGAAATTCAAAAACGCGTCTCCCGCTCCGGAGAAAGGATTGCAAGTGGAATGCACGTTTGACCAAACTATATTCGGGAAATTGAAGTCGCCTAGTAAAAGGAGCGGACTATTCGTATACCGTACTGTTAGCATGGGAATGACATCATGAAGCTCGTCAACAAAAGTGGATGAACAGGATGGTGGTCGATAACAAGCGCCGAATATCAACTTCTTGGAACACGTTTGTATTTCAACCAAAACAAGTTCCAAAGCACTACTAAAATGAATTGAAAAAGATGAAATCGTGTCTGAAACCGCGATAAGCACACCGCCGCCACACCGAACACCTCTGTCACAACAGTAAATGTTGTAGTGTTTTTTGCAATCAAATAGTTCACTGTTATCAACCTGCGCAGCAACCAGGTTTCAGTAAGGCAGATTATGTCGGCGTTAGAAGCATCAATAACAGAGCAACAGAGCAGTGATCATTGCAAGAGAGAGAGGGAGAAAGAGAGAACGGAGAAAGTGAAAACAGGATAACACAAAAAGTATGAAAAGTGGCTGTGCAATAATAACAACAACAATAATAATAATAATAATAATAATAATAATAATAATAATAATAATAATAATAATAATAATAATATGGTCTTAAATATTGAAGTAAGGTGCTATGGAAACGCTTTATAGGCAAATCAAGAGTAAAAAAGAGAATCCTATTGAGTTACAACATTAAAACCTACTAAAATGAAGATGCAGTAGGACTAAGTGGGAAACAGAGGGGAATATGCTGTGGTCATGTAATAAAGGCTAAAGCATAGGAAAATACTCAAATAAAATTTTACAGAAAGTCTTGTGCCATGCTGTTCCATTTAGTTTCGTTCACAGTTCCGGTTTCTGTCTCGATGTGAAGTGGCGCCTCGGGCGGCAGTGTTATGCACCATTGATTAATTGATATGTGGGGTTTAACGTCCCGAAATCAGCGTATGATTATGAGAGACGCCGTAGTGGAGGGCTCCAGAAATTTCGACCACCTGGGGTTCTTTAACATGCACCCAAATCTGAGCACACGGGCCTACAACATTTCCGCCTCCATCGGAAATGCAGCTGCCGCAGCCAGTGTTATGCACCATATGCATATATGTGTAAATAAATCAGTTGGTGATGTGCTGTGATATAGGTGTGGTAGCATATATGGTGGTAAGTTGTATAATATAGGTGTTCTGTGGTGCTGTTACGCGAGACGGACGTGTTTCTTTCTCTCGGCCCTCCGCGCTCACGTCGCAGGTGGCTGCCGCCGGCGGCGTCGGCGTGCCTTCGTCGTCGTCGTGGCCAGCCGACCCCGACACAACAGAAACACACTTTGATACTGGAGTGTCATGAAAATATGAAATTCTTGAATGCGAAGCATTTCTTAGCGAACTTCGGCGACTTTGAGCGTATCTATCTATCTATCTATCTATCTATCTATCTATCTATCTATCTATCTATCTATCTATCTATCTATCTATCTATCTATCTATCTATCTATCTATCTATCTATCTATCTATCTATCTATCTATCTATCTATCTATCTATCTATCTATCTATCTATCTATCTATCTATCTATCTGTCTGTCTGTCTGTCTGTCTGTCTGTCTGTCTGTCTGTCTGTCTGTCTGTCGAGCCGCTTACGTTTGGGTGCTCTCGGGGTCACCCGCTTAACTTGGCGTGAACCAAAATTAGCATGGGAGGGTAAGATGGTATGACGAATATGACGTGTTGCTCAAGACCTCAATAATGTCACAATCCCGTCACGTACGTCGTCAAACACATCCCACCAGACAGTGGCACCTACCTACGGGCGGGTATGAGCCGCTGGTATGTGGGTATGTGCCACAGGTGATTGGCACTCAGTTCTCTACCAGGAACGACGAAAACACGCATGGACAATTTGAACGTGCGAGCGTTAAGAAATAACAGAAATCGGTAGCGTCAAATCAACGAATGCAAAGAATAAATGTCAGGGTCCTAGCTAGAATCGAACCGAAGCATTTTGCGTGGCAATGACGCATTTTACCACGGAGCTAAGCCAGGTCTCGGAACTACTTTTCAAATAAACGTTAATCTTCGTGAAACGTCAATAGTGGTTGCAATGCTGCCTACCCAATTTTATAAACAATACACATGTGCTCCTTTCATACATTCGTCACGTCGGGTTAACGTCAATTGTGGTTAGTTGCCATGCAATGAAGTTAATTTTATAGCAGTGTTCAGGGCCAGCATCCTCGTGAGCATCAGCGCTTCATATCAACTTCTGGTGTTGCTAATACGTAGGTTTCAGTTGACAACGTTGCACAAGTGCAAATAACTGGTTATATAAACATCTTCAACTCTTCAACATATGTCTGTGCGGGCAACGTTTGCACATATATTTAGCGTCATTTCAAGACGTGTCGAACAATAAAAGAATTGCAACACGGTCACCTTTCCTCCGCATGCTTCGCATAACATCGATTTTCAGGTACGTGGGATCTGCCGAATTTTTCTTTAGTACGGAGTATGGCAAACGCAAAGGGTAGCATTGGGGGGGGGGGGGATGGCAGATGTCTCCTCCCATATCTGTTATGTGTGGGCAGCTTCGGAAGGAGATTCAATGCCAACTAACATCAGCAGCAAAACCATGAGCCAAGAGCCAGGCAACCAAGGAGACGTGGTCCAGCACGTGCTTAGCATCCTGGTACGCCAGCGGCCGAAAGCGGCGCCCCCAAGGGTTTGATGCGAGTAGGTTGCGGCTTCGGGGCGTCTGAGCACGCTAGAGTCCTGCTTTATTTCTCCTACCTCTTCCAACTTTATGCCGGATCAACAATAAAGTTGTTTCACTCGCTGACTCAAGTCAGGATTCTCGATACATCTGGATGCCAATATCCATATGTATCGTCCATGTTTCAAATATTTTGTATATGTATCCAATATCCAAAATATTCGAAATTTGGACGTTGATCCTAAAGTATCGAGTTTTTGTTACTTGGTTATGTCTCAAAGCTAGGTGGCCGCATAAGGGTGGCCTACAACAAAAGAAAAAAAGAAACAATCCCTAATACCAGTCAAGTGCGCGTAGATTACCTGAAGAAGGCATTATTAATCATGAAAGGCGAGAAGATTATGCGAGCACTACTTTGCAATGTCACAAATAGTCAAAAAGTCATACAAAAGTATGTTATGTGGAGTGCCATTTGAGGGCCATTGGTTGGTACGCAGTGTGCCTGAGACCCCTGGTGTACAATCTTGAAATGGTTAGGATGGACCCGTGCAACGGGAAACAAGAAAATATGAAAAACGATGCAAGAAAAAAAGTTGTTGTGCTTGTACCCACCATCATCAAAATGATGGGGAGATGGGCAAGTTGGGTGAGGTTTACTTAAAAAAAAAGTACACTTCAAGCACACCGAAGATGCATACAATAAAAAGGAACAAGACAACGCGTACATTACCAGCTGGTTCCTTAATATTATGGAGAATATTATAAAGCTGATGCATGAAAATCAGCAGATGTGTGTCTGAGCAGCATGCAACAAAAAAAAAAGCAGTCGTACAAGGATTACCGGACTTTGGTACCTCATGTATCATTTATTGTGAAAGATGTGACCGAAAGGCGGAATATCATTAATATGTTTTTACAATTGCTCGTTGTGCCTAAGAATGCGCTCTCTTTACTTGCAGCGCACTGGCGACCTGACAAACAGCATCATACTTAAGAGTGTTCAAGTGCGACGCACCTAAGCGGCTAGGCTAGTAGTTGTCCGCTGTCATCGTGGTGTGTCATGTAATCACGGTCCATGATAAAAATAGGCATGCACCGCATTGAATAAATTCTACTACTAGATGCCAGTCTACTGAAATGAAGGCAGCGGTTAGCCCAATAAACAAATAGCCGACGACGTTAGAAAAGCAAACCCAGCCTTCCTTACATGCTGTAAGGAACTGGGTGTTGTTACGTTTGGCCCGGCAATTCGTCAGGGCAAACGCCATTGTGCGTAAGCCGGCCTGCTAGGGATACTTTCAACCCCATCAGCGTCCAGTCTGCAAGGCACTGTCCTGTAGATGTTCCAGGTAGCAGTCGGGTCTCAACGAATGCTTCGCGAGACAAGCCTTTTGTTGAACGTGTTCGAACAGTGTGGGACGGTGCCACTGTGGCTGGTCTCATCAAGTCGACCTCTCGACTCGGCTATTGTCGACGCCGACACGAAATCGTCACAAAAGCACCGTCAGTCCTGAAGCGTGGGAAGAGGTCGATGAAGCTGTTCTCAAGGATCGAGTGTTTGTACTGCCATGTTCGAGAGAGTTATGGAAGCCTGTAACTGAAAGCAGCCATGGACCACTGCTGACGTTCGGGTCAGCGGCCATCTCTCTTGAGGAGCTCAACCTTCGCTCTCCGGACTCTACTTCCTCGCCCTGCGGTGCCTTCAAGGCGGGGGCCGTGTGCGTCATTATGTGGTGCACTTGTGCTACCATTGTACCTTTTTGCCCAGCCGAGTGGACCAATACCTGCACCCTTTCTGGTGGGTGGACCATTGAGACTTCGTCACCTGATTTGTGGCGAGAGTGCTCACCGCCTTCTTCGGACCTCCGTGTAAGGAGACGGCGGGCTATACAAGCCGAATCATTTTGTAAATAAGAGCTGAATCATGAACTGAAACTCTTTGTACATTGCTGATCCTCTCAGATTCTTTGTACAGTTGCACCTTTCAACTATCATGTAGATAAACATTCGTTCTACCTCTACGATCGCGTCTCTTCACTGGCGAAGATCAGTTATGCGCATGATGGCGGGGTGCCATCGACCGTGAAGAAACCCGCCGGACATGCCATAAAACTTCCGACCTTTTACAGCGTGTAGGGGAGAAGAAGAACAACGCCAACAATAAGAACAACACCCAATAATTTTTCTGTACTCTACAGTCGACCATTTACGTTTATTTTTAGGGGGCGAAGGTCCTTACGCTGTGCACCTTCGCCCCTAAAATATTCACCGGAGGGCGGTGAATATTCACCGGAGGGCGGTGATTAGATATCATGGACGCGCGTCGTTTAGTTTGATATGAGTTTGATAGAATGGCAGTAAGACAGACATACAGATAGGCGGACGAACGGTCAGACAGACAGACAGACAGACAGACAGACAGACAGACAGACAGACAGACGGACAGACAGACAGACAGACAGACAGACAGACAGACAGACAGACAGACCTCATTTCTTCACTTCACTTTATTACCTTAAAGACCCCGGTGAGGGGTTATTACATAAGGGGTGGGTTAACAAATGGAGGTTACAGAGAGTGATCTTCTGACAAACAATATGTATTTGTGTTTTGCGCAAACGTTGATGAAAACGTGATGGCTGCAATGCCATGGGGAAGGCTATTCCAGCCAACTGCTGTGCGAAGAAAAAATGAGGCAGCAAAAGTAGTAGTGCGAGCGCGTGCGCGTGCGATTGACTAAGGATGGGTTGTGCGGTGAGATATGTGCGTTGGTGGGATGATGTAAGGTGCTTGATTGAGGGAACTGTGAAAGAACTCTTGGAACAAACAGAGGCTGGCGATGCGGCGACGCACAGAAAGATTAGCAATATCAATGTCACGTTTTAGGGATGATATGCTTATGTCGTATGAATATGAAGAGTGAATGAACCTAGTGGCACGATTTTGTACAGATTCTATTTCGTTTATTAGGTATATCTGGTGCGGGCTCCAGATGGGCACTGCATATTCTAGTTTAGGTCTGATGAGCGATTTGTAAGCCAGAAGTTTTATGTCTAGTGGTGCGTGACGCAAATGACGCTTTAGGAAACCGAGGGATCTGTTCGCGGATGATATGATGTTGTTGATGTGTGTGTTCCGGAAAAGCTGAGATGTTAAGGTGACGCCTAGGTATTATTATGACTGAACTTGTTCGATAGCGGAATTAGAGATTAGGTATGAGAAGGATAAAGGATTACGCTGGCGTTGAAATGAGACGAGTTTGCATTTAGTAGGGTTAAGCTTCATTAACCAAAGATCACACCACTGTTGCACGAGATCCAGATCCTGTTGGAGTGTAGTTTGATCAGATATGTTAGTAACTGTGCGATAGATGACACAGTCGTCGGCAAATAAACGAATATGAGAAGATACATGATCAGGGAGATCATTAATATATATTAGGAACAAGAGGGGTGCGAGTACAGATCCTTGGGGGACGCCGGATGTTACTGGGAGGAACCTAGAACAGGTATTTTTGATGGAGACGAACTGAGAGCGGTTAGTAAGAAATTGTGTGATCCATGCAAGAATGTTGGGGTGAAGGTTCAGCTGGGAAAGTTTCAACAGTAGGCGTTTGTGCGGTACCTTATCAAAGGCTTTTGCGAAGTTGAGAAAGATTGCATCGGTCTGAAAGTGACGGTCGAGAGAAGAGTGTATGTCATGAATAAATATAGCAAGTTGGGTTTCACAGGATAATGATTTACGAAATACGTGCTGGGAAGAATGAAAAAAGTTGTTGGCGTCAAGATAGTTCATGATGTGTGAATATATGACATGTTCCATGATTTTGCAGGGGACGCTTGTTAGAGAGATGGGTCGATAATTTAGGGGGGACTGTCTTTTACCTGATTTGTGGACTGGAATGACCTTTCCCTCCTTCCAGTCGTCTGGTAATATTCCTGTGTCGAGTGACAATGAGAACATCATAGAAAAGTACACTGCAATAATTTCTTAGTATTTTTTAACAATTTAAAGTTAATATTGTCTACGCCAGCTGATGATGAAAGTTTTAATTTGTCAATGAGTGATGAGTGAGACAGAATGAGTGAGACAGAAATGGAAGGGCAATGGACGGACGGATGAATGGACAACTGAGCTGAGAGCCCTCAAAGGTTCGCCCCATTCATAATCACTTGTTTCGTGTATATGCTGTGCATGTTTTTCTTCTTTGGTCACAATTCTACACTTTATACCAATATTACCCGCAGGTTTCATGGCCAATCTCCCGAAGTGGGCAAGAACCAAACGAAAAGCGCCAAGCAAGGAAGCAGACAAGGAAACAACAACAACAACAACAACAACAACAACAACAACAACAACAACAACAACAACAACAACAACAACAACAACAACAACAACAACAACAACAACAACAACAACAACAACAACAACAACAACAACAACAACAACAACAACAACAACAACAGGGTAAAATCGATTCCGGTTCAGTTTCCCGACGACTATAGTAGAGGCGATACACCATTTGCTTTATTCTCGGTTCCAGGCTTGGCAGCGTCAGTCACTCATCAAAGAAATCTCTCTCTAAACACGGCATGCTTTGCCCTTCTCACATTTCACGTTGGCGGAGCTGAAACACCCATTCGATAGCACTCCTCTGTGACACGTGGCGTAGCCGTGATAGCAAAACTCTAACAATTCGTTTAGCAGATGAAGCCCATATACATTAAGCGGCCACTGGGGTTCACGCCCGCACCTTTTCTATAGGCCTGTTAAGTCATGCAAACCAAGCCTTCTGCCAACAATTATTTTGCTTTGATTTTCGGATGCTCATCACGTGTGTATTATTCGGAAAAACTTGAACGCTTAGCTGACGTTGTACTGTTAGCCACCATTAAATTAGAGTACCGTTGCCTTTATAGGTGCTGGCATTGGCAACATTTTTTTTCGGCTGCAGAGCTGAGTTGCCAGTTACGCTTAAAATAAGCGGATTGGGGCTTCTTTTTTTGCGGAGTCGCTGGTACAATTTCACATTCACTTGTCGCGTTTTTCTGAGCTCATTTGCGACTTTTCAGCAGATATAGTTACATATTATATGGTTTACTAATAATCAAGTTCACCAATTCGCGTTTTTGGTTTACTGTTGACGTGTTCGTCGACCACTTTGAGTATAGTGAGTGTACAGGTTGACTCAGGATTCTCTTTTAAAGGGGCTAAGGTTCATCGGAGCACACCGCCCCTGTCCTATTCAGTCAAAGTATGGGACATATTTTGTGCCTCCCCCCTGGACTTCTTGACCCCCCTGATCCCCATTGCTCATGCGGACGTCGATGTTTCAGTGTTAAAGTCACATATGCGTTAGGGGTATTCACAGGAAACTTTAATCATGCGCTGGCAAACGTGTCTTCAACCGAATTGAGACTGCCCTGGGGACAATATTAAAAACTAGCTATGTGCTTTCGTTCAGAGTATCACATATTGTGGCTGTACAAAAAAAAACACGATGTTTTTAAACTATCTGTAGAATGGGGACATTTTAAATCATAATAAAAATAATTTCAAGCACGAGAAAATCCTTCGTGTCTCCGCTTTTTTTGAGGCTTGTTTAGTGTTGAGCATTCACTTATTTGCTTGCTAGCATCTGACAACTTTGCTACCGAGGTATTATAGGGCACCTAATGCTGAAGTACACAGTGGTCGTTGGTTTTCCTTCTTATACTAATGCACTGCCGGCTGAATCGAAACCACGATTTTGAGCTCATCGGGGTGTGTTGCCTCAGCACTGCAGCGAAAGCTAGATCGTCCGGCTAATTACACCAGCCATGCCTAAGATGCACAAGGTAACGGAGAGCAGTAGAGAAAAGAAAGAACCTAGGCCTAAAGAGTTGTATAGTGAACTCAACGGCTGGGCGCACTATAGGATGGCCGGAACTCTTGCAGATACGTCAGAGAATAGACGCTAGCTGCGGTGGCGTGGATTAGGCATAAAATGTTTATTAAAGCCTCACTATAAAATTGTTTGGGTGAGAGACAACAGGTTCTTTGCAATGTCGCTGCATCATCGGAATGTTGCAAGCCTATAGGTGTTTCAGTGATTTATTTTGTCGAATGCAGCCCGTGGTAAACCATCGCAAGAAAAAAATAAGCTTGTCAAAAACAGCAATGAAATACGCGCGCACAGGCTGAAAATTTGAAAGAAAAGAAGGACGAAAAACAGCGGGGCTTGGAGAAAAGCATGTGCGTAATTCAGGCAGAACGTGAGAACAATGTCACACTGACACTCCAGTAAGCTACGCGATCTGCGCTATACAGATCGATTGATGAGAATTTTATAGCGGGAGTACCAGAGTAGAACGTTTTGTTTCGGTTCCCACGCACAGTGTCTCCCAAAAGTTGAAATGGGAGAGACTGCTTGGGGTTCCGATACAGAAGTTGTGCTGGAAGAAATTGGGAGAAAAAGCCAAGCCAGCAAGGCCACAGTATACATTGTGCGTTCCGTGTATACAGTGATGTCGAAACGGTCACTCCCTGGCATTCGGTTCAATTACGCGAAACTCAGATGCGGGAGCGGCAACATCTATCTTGTCTCCCCCGGCATTGCGTTTGCGGTCGTTGACGTCGTCAGAAAGAAAAAAAAACTGCTGCAGCTACCAGCAAACATTTCACGTAATTGTGTTAGAAGGCGTACACACAACAGACGAAAGCTCAATCACATGCGGGCAACAAGAGACGACGTAGTAAGAGCCTAATAGTTGCAATACCTCTACACGAAGAATTAATGAAACAGTGTGAAGCCTCATATTATTAACAGGTATGACACTAGACAGGACCGCTAATTTTTGAAGCTTTATGATATGTACTTAGAAGTGGGGCGGTTTGAGCTAGTTCATATGTGACATAGCGATTGTTATAGCGCGAGGTTAAAACGACGGCAAAGGAACAAGAAGAAGACGAGCACTCGTCGTCTTCTTGTCTCTTTGTCATCGTTCTGATCTCTAGCTGTAACATTCGTTATAATATGGTTCCGACAAACTGGATTCGACGCACCGAGGCTGATTTGCGGAGAGAAGTGCATTAATCATAGATGGAAACGCAGGATAGGACGCAACTATAGAAAATTAAGAGTTTTTTTAGGAGAGTATTTTCTTGACTCTTCATGGCAGCCTAGGCTACACAAAAATGAGAAACTATACACCGCTCTGATAGCCCCGGGTAACTGCTGTTCATGATCAGCCTAAGGTGTAGCGTTGCTCAGCTGAGTGGTATTGACGGCCATGGCAGTTGCTGAAATGCGGAGGCGACATACGAATAAAAGCCATGGGCCTAGATTCATTCGCAAGTTTAAGAACCTCTAATGGGCCAAATTGTTCTAGAGCCCCGGCACCACGTGACGCCTTATAATCATGTCGGGGGTTTTAGTTCTCGAGCATACCTCGATGCCACAACACGTACTAAAACGTATGTCCTCATCGCGATGTGATCTGTTATTGTATTGCGTATACGTGCTATGTAAACAGTCTTTGAGGCCTTGTCGCAGCGAGCCACTCATTTTGCTGCGTCTTTAAAACGTGTTGCATCCGAGTTAGTGAATAAAATATCTTCCAATTCCTCTATTCAGTTGTGAAGTTTGGTGACAGTTCTTGTTCTAATTCTTAGAGGTGACAGTTTTATGGTTTGTTCATGTTAGTGATCCAGTTTGTCCGATATTTGTTCTCAGCACCTACTCTAAGCCTTCAGGGAACTTAAAGGCACGCTAAAAGCAACTATTAGGTCGACGTTAATTGTTGAAATAGTGGTCCAGAAATCATTTAGCGTTGCTTTTGTGCCAAGAAAGGGCTCATTTTGAAATAAAATTAAGTTTTAGTGGCCTGCATCGGGTTAGCGCACTTCAAACTATCCGCCTCAAGAATCGGACCAACTCACGTCACTGTAGCCGTACAGAACATTGCCCGGCTTTACTGCACGGTCACCGACATTAGTATACTAAACGAAAGCAGCAGGAGCCACGTCAGCAACAACGGCCATTGATCAATTTCCTGCCATTGGCTCTGAAATAACAGACGTGTTTTGGTTCATATGCGCCCCGCTATTTGGCACGGAATATTGAGTTTAACCATGCGAAATTTGAATTGTTGAACCACTCGTGCGATACCCCATAGTAATATCCGGTGGTTCGTCTTCCCATGAATCAAACACAAACAAACAAGCAGCATTTTGTTGCGTCTCTTGATGCATTGAAAGTTCTTTATTTAGTGCAACTAGATCGATTACTAGTGATTGATTGTAGGCGGTTCGTCTGACGTCATCGGTATCATTTAGAGAATGTCCTACTGTGGCACATGTATTCTTGTGCATTTAACTTATTTTCTTGGTAAGTAGGGCACTGCTGTTGATAATATTGTCATTTTAGAGATTGTCATACATTGAGCTTTGACTTTGACGTAAATTGTTGTTTGACTTAAGTGTATCTATAAAAAGGTGTAATATTTCGGCTAGCAGCAACCTCTTGAACTTACTCATCTAACGGTTACAGAACACATGGGCACTTAAATATCACATCCGATATTAGAGAAATTTATAGAAACACTGACCATAATGCCTCGACTAAAGCTATGATTTTAGACATGCAGCAGCCTAAGGCGGAGAATTTATCCATCACTCCCGTGGCATCCACACTTTCAGCACGTTGCGTGTTCCCTCCTTTTCTCTCTCGTCTCCTACGCTGCCCATCTCACTCCTCTAGGCTCTTGAGGCAACCAGTCTGGAGCTGTACAGACGCTGCTCCTGTGTCACCGCTGGAGGCCGTGGTCAGTGTCAGTTAAGAAGTACCAGAAGTGCCACGCTAGGCGGTTGGTCGGGGAGAAGCAGTAATTGCGGCGGCACGAGACGTTTCGCAGAGGACCGTTAGATTTCGACGTCGGCACTTGTTGCACGTGAGAGTCTGCGAAATTCGACAGAATTCAGCGAAGTGATTGCGTGTTCCGCCCCCGAAGCAGCAGTGAGCGTTGCGCAACCGGGATCATTCTGTTCGACGGAAATGTCGGCCGTACATTCCACCAGGCCGTGAGTTCTGCTGTTACACAGCACACAGTAGCGAGTGCGCTGCTCTGGCGATTCCGTCACCGCTAGCGCAGCTACCGATGGAATGTGCTGTACAGATCTCGTCAATGAGTGCATGTCGTCAAGTACGCTGGTTGAGGAGCGGAGATGTGACGACGGTGCTTGTTGCTTTTCTTTCTCAAGCACCTCGACCTGGATTTTCAGAAATTACAAGATGACGGTCACCTTACGCGGTCTTGCGCGCGGTAACACGCGCTCAGCTGATGCGTCCCCACACTGGGTGCTCTCTTCTTTCTTCTTCTGTCGGTACAATATAGCTAAGTCTTCTGGCAAGCACCTTATCGGGACGCACTTGGGCACTACAGAGTACTTCTCGGGTTGTACACCCCATACTTGGAGTGCCCTGACGCAGAAACGCACAGTGTCGTGCAGCATCCGAAGATTCTGCTCTTGCTTGGAACTCCATATGGGTAGCAGGGCAAGAAGTTGGTCGATGTGTTCGTTCAACAGTAGTTCGTGTCGACCGAAGCACTCTTGCCATGTCTTGACGGCAACGTAGTAGTTGTGGTCAGCCAGCCTGATACCTTCGATTGCTCGCTTGGCTGCTCCCGTCAGGTATGTCAATATTTGAATCTCTCGATCGGTGGCATCTCGTGGTTGTTGCGGATGGTTGCGCTGTAGTGATACCAGAATCCTTGCACTGACGTAGATCGCCGGCATACGTCGGGACTTTAAGCGTGGGAAGTGCGACAGACCGGAAACGTGGCGTACTAACTTGTTCCTGCGCAGCAGGCGCAAATCCGACGTTGCTCTAGGTAGCGGTTACCCGGTCGCCGTGCTGTCCTCTCGTTGATGGGTCACTGAGACAAAACGACTGTTCTCGTTCCGACAGGAACAACTGCACGCCAGCGATCGCTTACAGAATCTTGTCGTAGTAGTCAGTTGCACCCTCAACTTTTTCGATACCATCGACGGTCTTCAGTGAAGTCAAGAATGTCCGTATCTAGCAGGCGGAGCTGAGGTTTTTCGTCTTCAAAACGGCGACTTGTCTGCTCATCTCGTGTGCCTCAGTAGTAGGATCCTGCAGTAGTCCTGTCAGTAGCGTGATAATTCGTGAGACACTGGACCTGACAGTCCCAAGAACCTTCTGAAGGCGCTCGGCTGACGACATAGTAGTCCCGGAACGACCACTCTCGGGTTTCGGCACCAAATAATAACGAGGACCCGTGGACGTAGGTCAGGAACACGACGTTTACTCGATCAGGGCTAGCGCCACCTTACCTACTCCCTTCTTCACTTTCTTCCCCTCTGTCCCACCTCCGCCAAAGCCCATGCCCCACTTCTTTAATTTCGGCAACGCCGTTGTTCAAGCCTGACGTTTCCGCATCGATGGACTTGTGTAGCTGTGCCAGCACACCAGACGCCCCCCAATGCTCAGATTGGCGTTGCGCCGACTCCACAGTCCACCACATCCCCACCGACCTGCTGAGCACGTTAGCGGTCAAACCGACCCACATTTGGTATATATATATATATATATATATATATATATATATATATATATATATATATATATATATATATATATATATATATATATATATATATATGAATACCTTTGTCAGCCGAGTTCGCTCGCAGCACGCAGTGCGCTTCCAAAAGCCCCTTAAAGCCATCATGGTATCTACCTGGAACTACCACAGCGTACATTCACCCAGTTCATCGCCGGTTTCCCTTCTCCTAGTGCCGCCCACAGGAAGAATTGTTAAGAACCTGCACCTTTTCATGAAGACGGCCTGACCTTTCCACAGGCCATTTGACCTGGCGGCACAAACCCTCCTTTACATACACACTCACGGCTTTCTTTCTGGGATAAATTCTGCTTGAAAGGGGGAAGGGTGGAGTAGTCTGTAGCGTCATTGTCATTGCCATATATCATTGTCATTTTACTAGCCACCACGCAACGCCTCACGGAAAGCTCCCGTTGAAGTCGTAGTTCGAGCCAAAAAAAAATAATAAGACGAGGTCATGTTTTTGGTGAAGTGGACGCCGGCAGCCGCCGTCGCTCCGTTTAGGCAGTTCGAATAAAAGGGGCCGAGATCAACACTGCCCCGTCGGCCGCCTTCACGTCTCTCATTTTGCTCGCTACACCAGAATTAGCACTTTATATAGCCGGGTATTGGTAGCTTTCTGACGAAATAACCAACAGCCCTTACGATGAAGGTGTTTTTTCTTCACCTTTAATAAAATACCAAAGCACATACCAGAATCAAGATCCCCCTTTTGCTGGCCACACTTAGCAGGCCTCCAGTGCAGCTATTCGATTTACGCGTGCCTTGTAGTACGGATGCATTTTTCGTGAATTCATGAATAACATGAAGTAAAGCGTCCCTTGCCCCTTCTTTGTTGTTTTGTTTCTTATAAGAAAGAGTGTAAAATCAGCGGAACACACTCCATCGTTACCATCGAAAGCAAAAAAAAAAAGAGAAGAAAAGTGGCTGCTGGTGAGCTTGCGCGTTAAATAAAGTATTCAGAATGCAAGCCTATTGTCATAATGCACGTACAAAAACGCCTCTGTGCCACTTTCGAGGAACTGCCACGCCTCTTTCGTGTTTCGATGCACAATGACTTTAGATAGCTGCCTGGTGATGCCTGCTTGTTTGCTACTAGTGAAAAATACGGTAGGCTAGACATGGTCATACAGTGTACCTGCTTGAGCCCGTTTGCCGCTGCAACTGACACCATATATTGGGAAGCAGTGGCTATATACACTCGTTTCGCGTATATTTTGAAGCAATAAAGAACATTTACAAACGTGGTCTGTCGTGGTTACAGCCGGGTGGTAAACCCACGGTGACGCATTGCATTAGCTCGTTGTCGAAAGTATTCCACTAATGGGCCAGTGTAAAACCAGCACTCGCATCCTTAAGTCGGCGACCTAACTCACGGGACGACACAGTCAGACTTCAGACCCACGGAAAGCTGTTAGCTCAAGCCTGACTGAGTTCGGGTAATCATTTGGTGAGCGACTCCGAATGAGTATAGGTGAAGAAAATTTTCGTAAGTGCGAGTCCAAGTGCGTCCAGCCCAGGAAAATTTTGTTGAGTTAGAGTCGGACTGAGTGCAAAGCGCGAGATGTATTTCTTGTGCGAGTATGACTGAGATGCACTTCTGTTTGCTGACCTGTGGTCCTACTAGTCAACTTCAGCCTTACTGTGAGCATTAACTGGATTTCCGTTTATTCTACTGACGTCTATACTCACACGTATCTCAAAGTAGTATCATTAATGTACTATTTTAGTATTTACTAATGAGATGCGTGAATTACGTAAGATATTCACTGACCTCCACCCCGTCAACCCTTCCTGAAAAGTTCTTGATAAATATATTTGATGTCGCCATCTCTTTCAACAAAAGTCTCTTTACTGGTTTTCAACCACTCACAGCTCGCTTCTGAAAGTATTATATCAGAACGTGCCAAAAAGAGCACCAAATATGGCGGTAAGTCAGTCAATAAACTTCATTCAAGTATCAAATAAATACAGAGTCGTAGTTGCGAGCCGCGCACACGTTGGGCACGGCCCATTACGTCACAAACTGGTGTTAAAAAGCATTAACACCGTGGTCAACAAGCTCATTCTAGACTAACGGTTTCGTGAGTTGACTCACTCGGACTCACTCAGACTGAGATCGGGCCGTTAGTCTGAGAGGCTAATATTGTGACGGGTGTAGAAATACCGCTTCGGCAGAGCCACTGAAATAGCGCCGATGTGAAGAAGACGACATCGTTGTTGTTGTGGGGCTGAGTCTGGGTTGCCCCGTTGACTTGAAAACTACCCGGTTCTTGGCCGATCGCCCAGCGTTGGTGTGTGCCACTGTTCAAGGTTCTACCCTATATTCTGAAGTTGAATGTCATTCCGCGCGCCCTGTTCAGTGTGATCACGCTCTGGTACCGGCTGGCGAATCATGAATAAACACTTCACGTAACAATATTTTGGTTAGTTTCCGAGTGAGCCCCGTTCAAGAAAATTTTCGTGATGGTGATTCCGAGGGAGTCCCGTTGAGAAAAAAGAGAATCAGAGTTCAAATTAGCCCTCAGCGGCAAATGTATTACATGCGTGAGTCTCAGTGGATTAAGCGATTTTGGGCGTCATATGGCCGCATGTTTGTCATCATAAATTTCAGTGACAAAATGTTTTGAATTTTTTCGTTCCTGCGAGAATGCACCCGCATCCGTATTTCGTCCATGTTCAGAGAATTATGCATTTCAGAAGTCTTACGTCTTCCGGGGAAATGTCTTCAGTTATTATAAGGAATTATACTTATAAAAAGGTAGCTCGGCTCCTTTAGGGGGCTGCTCAATATGCACCGCTTATAATAATAACAGCTGTTCTTCAATGGAAATAAAAAAGCAGTCTTCGATGACACCATAATTTTGTCTACCCTTGTTAAACTTTGCTGAAGTTAAAAGGAGACGTCTAGAAATGATTTCTGAAAAAAGAAATGTTGCCATAACGATACGCTTTTTGTTTATTGCGCTTTCGTCCTTCTCCTGTTCTAAATTCCCTGAACCCCACATCGCTCCTTCTCACGCACATTTTTCTTTCGCGCCGCTTTCTACACTGTTATATACGCTATGCTCTGCTAGAATTCCTCCGTAGCCTCTTAATGTTAGTATGCTTGCCTTCGGATCAAAAGTACGTGGGTTTGAATACCACCTCGTGAAAACTATCACGTCTCTCAGTTTGCAGCAAGCCGGTCTGCGGTCTGGCTAGCCTCGCTGTTCTTCCCCGTTTTTCTCTTTCTCCGCATCTCTCACACTCACGTTCACTTCTCCTTCTAAACCCCCAGCTACACTGCCACAGTGGTGAGCAGTGTGCAGTGCCCAAATTCTGTGGCATGTACCTGTTCGTGATTATAGTATAGTGCCGCGGCAAGGTCGGCATTGCGGCCAGCATAAACAACTTCCTCGCTAAAAAAGAATTAGGGAGTGCGCTTTCGACATAACGGCTCCATCTGCGTCTCATCATTGTCATCTGTATTCGCGACTGAAGAAGTTCGAGCACGCGTAGGCGTGCGCAGGGTCAGGAGGAGGGGTGAGGGGAGGGCTGGCCAATGTTTTACATGGTGGCGCAAACTTGGACAACATAGACCCCAGAAAACAAATAGATAGGAGCAGAAAAGTCAGACGCTAAACCTCAACTATTTATTCGAAACAACAGCCCGTCGGAATACAACTCCCTGCGCATGAAACTCTCCCTACTATATTGCCACGTTCCATTTCCCAAGTTTTTGTTATCGTCCCAAAACACCACACGATTCTCAGCGCAAACCGCGCCTGCAGTTTTCGAGAAGGTTCCGGACTGTAGTAGATCATTTCTATAAGATCACGCCCACTGTGCGAACGGTACAGATTGTTCTGGAACCTACGCCCTAGCGCTCGTGTCTTTCGTGTCCTTCTTGTCCTTCTTGTCTCTGTGTCGTCGTTTTGTTCTCGCGCTATAACTATCGTCATGCCATACCAACTAGCCCAAGCTGCCACACTTCTAAGAGAGTACGAGAGCAAAGAAAGCCTTGTTAAGGAAGAGAAAGCTCAAATCTACGTATCCTGGTTCCCAGCCCACATGGGACAGTTACCGGGACTCGACCACTGCAATCCCAACGAAGAGGTCAACCGCCTGGTGCGTGAGCTCACACTCCGCGCCGCGGGCAACGACCCCTGGATGAGTGAGCGGTACGAGAATCTCTGCAGCCAGAACAAAGCACTCACATACCACGAGATCACTTCACATTACCGGGGACAAAGACGTGCCTTCCCAGCACCGCACCCAAAACTTAACAAAGCACAAGCTCTAACTCTCAGAAGATTGCAAACACGTACGTACATAACACCATCCACCTTACACAGAGTGGACCCCGACACACCACCCACATCTCCCTTTGCAACTATCCCTATTGCAATTTCGAACACATGCTCTGGCTGTGCCCTACCGATAGCGCAGCACAACTGAATACCCAAGAGGTGTGGCAAGAAGCCTTCAAGAGCAATCAATACAAGCTGCAACTACAGGCGGTCCAGAGGGCCCGGGACATCGCTAGAAGCCTTCGGGCACCAGCGCCATCCTGGGCAGAGCCTCCCGGTTGAATTAAGAGTCGGAATGGCCCTTTCTCAGCCTCCTCAGGATATGTTTAAATAAAGTCAATCTCTCTCTCTCTCTCTCTCTCTCTCTCTCGAATATCTATCCGGCACGCCGAACCTTCTGATATCTCGATCCCTCCGACGTCAAGCTTTCCGTTTTGCCATCCGCGATCAACTTCTTCATCGACGCAACTACAGTCCCGATGGCCGCTGGTGGCTACTGATCATTCCACGCACTTCACGATCGCAAGTATGTGCCTCTCTTCACGACGATCCACAATGTGGCCACGCCGGGGTGTTAAAAACATATGAACGCCTTCGCCATCGTTATTACTGGCGCGGCATGTACAATTTTGTACGCAAATTCGTGCAGTGCTGTCCTGACTGCCAGCGACGCAAATCAACACCGCTACGTGTGAGTGGCGAATTACAACTACTTCCATGCCCTGCCAAGCCATTTGATCGCGTTGGCATGTACCTCTACGGCCCCCTTCCATTGACACCAGATGGCAATCGGTGGATTATAGTGGCGGTCTACCATCTGCCACGTCATTCATCGGAAAACGACAGCAAACCACTCGCAGACTAACGGGCTAACGGAACGGTTTAACCACACGCTGGGTAATATGCTCTCAATGTACGTGGCATCCGATCATAGCAACTGGGACCGTGTTCTCCCATACGTCACATTCGCATATAATACTGCAATACAAACAACCACAGGATTTTCACCTTTCTTTCTTCTTTACGGACGCGACCCTTCCCATACAATCGATACTGTAGTTCCCTACCGTCCTGATGATTCCGAGTGTCCACCTATCTTCGATGCTGCTCGACAAGCCGAAGAGTGCCGCCAGCTCGCCCGTGCGTTCACCTCGGAAAAGCAACAACGCCAGAAACAAAACCGTAGCACCTCTTTTCCGAATCCCAGCTATGCCCCAGGGTCTCTTGTGTGGCTTGCCATCCCATACCAAACTCCGGGACTCTCATCGAAACTTGTCCCCCGGTACGAGGAGCCTGACACCGTTTTAGAGAAAACCTCTCCGGTTAATTACCTAATAGAGCCAGTTTCCCGCTCGGATGACATGCGCCGGCGTGCACGTGACATCGTCCATGTTTCCCGCCTGAAACCGTACCATGAGCTTCTGCCTGAAACTTCTTAGGTCGCCAGGATGGCTCCTTTTTCAGCGGGGGCGATTGTGAAGATGTGCCTGCAGCAAGCAGCATCGCCAACGCCAGGCTCTCTCGGCTCGTGCTTCGGTTCGTTGCTGTGCCGATCGCTGGACGGTTCTTCTCGCTGTCTCGTCGCTGTTTTTGACGGCTAATAAATCTCTTGAGTTCTGGTTTCATTTGTGGTCACCCGCCGAGACACTGTTCTCGTACCATTCCCGTCATGGCATCATAAACGTAATGGAGGTTTGTTGGAACATATTTTGATTTGCTGCATTATCCCTGCTGGCATGCCGTGTGTTCGTACCTCCAAGACATGTCAGCAATGTTTTGGTCGCATGCGGTACTATATAGCGTTATAATTTGCGAAGAAGAACCATTTAAAAGACATTAATGTATTTTATTGCCTTGAAGGGTGAATGGCTGCTGCGCCGAAGTAGACGCCTGCTGATGTTGGAAGCATCATATTGCAGACAGAGAGCTTTTTCTTGCTTAGCGTCACATTTACAGGGTCTTTTAAAATGACGGATTTGTGTATTTTTTAGCCACCAGTGCTGCAGCACGCCTGGGAACATCCCTGCAACAAAGAAATGATTGGCTATTTCCGTTTCAACCATAAGCACATGATACTCAGGGGAACAGCGCAAAAAAAAAACGGGACGGAGAAAGAATGAACACACTTTCTCATTCTTTCTCTGTCCTGTTTTTTTTGCGCTCTTCCCCTAAGTATCATGTACCAACTAGCCCTTTAAGAAACTCTTCTGCATGAGCACATCTTTGCTGGTAATGCAAACACTATAGGCATATTGTAAATTAAAAAGTTCGTTGTACCTTGTTAAAATGTTACGTTTTGTAGAGAAATGAAGTCAGAATTTTGGATGAAATTGGCAAAGTAAAATTTTTCGATCAAGAACATATGAAATGAACATGAGTCTATCTTGTGAAATCTGCTTCACATCACGTAAATATTCGATTGCAATCCAGTAAGACATGTATTCGAATTCCGCCTGGGTGGGATTTAGGCCGACCATAGTTCACTATAGGCTTGACCTTATACTGACGTGACGCTCGCTCCTAGTTTATTTTTTCTTGTTCTAAGATCTCTCGTGAAAAAAAAAACTCCATGGTTGAAAGCGCTATCAAACTGTGCCCCAGAAGACTTAATGGCAACTGCGCATGGTTGTATCACATCCTCTGTGAAGGGAGAGAGTGCCCACAAATGTTTCTCAACGACTTTCACAACACTCCTTTGGTGTCGTACAGTGTCTTTCGTGTCCCTTCTGAACCGGAATTGAGTTGAGACCATGAAACGGTTTCGAAAGTGAAAAAAGAGAAAAAAAAACTCGTTACAACCAGTCGTTCTCTTCTTCCTCAAAGCAGCAGGTCTTGCGGCTTTAAAAAATAAACACCACTTGTCGAAATTTCGACTCGAGCGACAGCCACCCTCAGGAGTTTTTCACTCCGAGATTTAATCTTCTCCCGAACTTCTGGTTTGTCTGGACTTACTACATGGTTGTCACGCTTACGGGTTTGATAAACATTTTTTGTGTGTGCCATGGAATCCCACTTTTATGGAGGCTGATGGCTTCCTGCTGAAGCAATAAGCGCATCCGTGGATCTAGCCAACAACATTTCTCGAATATTTGGTGCCTTGCCCGTTCTGATGGGTCTTGGATGGTATACATGATCCCGATATGGCGACAAGGTGACGCGTTTCAGGTCACTGCGCCTGGGTAATACCGGTATGTTTACGTTAATGTTGTCGGTATATTGCGCGCCACCAGTGCACCAACGTTTGACTTCTTTTCTCTGCAGATTAAAAAGAAAATGGCGGACCGCCCCACCAGGTAACGTCTACTTTTAGCTGTTTTGCGAAAGCAAAATTTTCGTTTATGCGATTTCATTACCCATAAGAAAGCGGATGACATGCTTTCTACGAGTGTTGACAAAATTAAAGCAATGGTATGCATTGCCGGTAGCCTTAGTCAGCACGCAAGTTCTTCACGTTGCATGGTCAAGTCTGCGTATTGATATTGACGCAAGGTAGGCTGGCAACTATAGTAGCCAGCCTCTGAAGAGGACAATGAATTAGTTCTGTGTGCGCGTGCTCTGGTGTTCGGTTTTCTGGCCCTTGGGTTGCGAAAGTAAACGCCCTATTTTGTACCTGCGTGCCTGTTTCTTTGTGACATTTTCTGGTGGAAGTGCTAGGTACGGTAGATGATACGGTCCCCTGAGAGCACCCCTGACGCAAGTCCATCGAGTATCTCAGCCGAGCTTACCCCTGTGCACGTACGTTCCAGCCGTCGTATCCAGGGACTCGAGCCACAGCACGGTTTGCTGCCTGAACGTCAAAGGACTATGACTCAAACACCGCCTAACGTCACCGCGCCAGCACCAGCGCACCTGGTTATCAACCAGCCCAAGACGCTGAAGACATTTCACGGAGCTGCTTTTGAAGATGCCGACGACTGGCTCGAGCATTTCAACCGGGTCGCCGTCATCAACGATTGGACCCCAGAGCGTAAGCTACGCTATGTGTACTGCTTCCTGGAGGACTCCGCGAAAACGTGGTTTGAGAACCATGAAGCAGCGCTTACGTCATGGGATGAGTTTCAACGGCAGTTCCTCAAGGCATTTGCCCGAGAGGACAGGAAAGAGACGGCGGAGCGTGCTATAGAGGCAAGGATTCAAGGCCCTAACGAAAGGGTGACGACCTACGTAGAGGACATGGATCGGCTTTTCAAGCGTGCGGAGCCCTCTATGTCCGAATCCAAGAAAGTTCGCCACCTAATGCGTAGTGTTAAAGAAGATATTTTTGCCAGCCTGATTCGAAACCCGCCTGCGACACTTGCGGAGTTCCATGAGGAAGCCACTGCCATGGAGAGGGCCCTTCAACAGCGTGCCAGGCAGTATAACCGTGGTGTAAACCCAAGTGAGGTCACTTCTGTCACTCTCGGCAATGACATCAGCGCGTTGCGAGAGCTTATCAGAGCTCTCATTAAGGAAGAGCTACAAAAGATGCAGGTGACTGCTTCACCTGCAGAGCAGCTCTCCATTGCGGAGATGGTACGCGCCGAGCTACGGCAAGCCGTTCACGCTCCCCAACCATCCGAGGCGCCACAACAGAGGCACTGCGTCGAGATGAGCTACGCGGAAGCAGTGCGACGTCCTCCATCGTGCAGTTTAACCAGCGTATTTTACCCCAATGAGCGACACGCTCAGCAAATGGAGGTTGGCTTCCGCCCTCGCAGCTCACCGTTGATCGCAGAAGCAAGACCGAGAAAGAGTGACATCTGGCGTACACCCGACCACAGGCCCCTTTGTTTCCACTGCGGGGAAGCCGGACACGTCTACCGAACATGTCCATACCGTCGTGTGGGTCTTCGTGGATTTTCGCCTAATGCCCCTCGTCCACGACCTGGCGAGTGACCACAGGAAATAGAGAGTTTCATCTCGAATCGTCGCAGTATCGAACATCGGTCACAAGAGCCTCGCTTGTCGTCACCTGCTCGCTACAGGTCACCAAGTCCAGCCTATTCACGCGGCGCTCCAAGACGCCGTTCACCCAGTCCTGCAAGTCGAGAAAACTGAGTTCAGCGACCTCCGGAGGTGAGGCCGCTGACGCTGACTCTACGGAAGATCCTCCACTACGACGACAGCGACAGCAGCAAAAAGATGTACAGACGCAGTCAAACGTGATGCGAAGAGTGGTGACATCAAACATTGCGGTAACTTTGGACGACGAAGAAGTAATGGCGCTAATTGACACTGGAGCAGACACTTCCGTTATGAGCATGGGTCTTGCCTGCAGGCTGAAGAAGGTTTCTACCCAGTGGGCTGGGTCGCAGATACGTACGGCAGGAGGCCATCTTCTTACTCCAGTGGGGCGGTGCACAGCGCGAGTCAGTATTCACGGATTTACGTATCTCGGAGATTTTGTAATACTGCCGAGTTGCTCGAGGGACCTAATTCTCGGACTGGACTTTCTGCGTGATAATGGAGCCGTGATTGATTTGCAACAGTCGAAAGTGACGTTTTCTACGGCACACGCTTAAGCGCGCAACCCTCACGGCAGTTACGTCAATGCTTTGAGAATTGTTGACGATGACGTCACGTTACCGCCGAAGAGTAGCGTGTTCACCTTGGTAGCCTGCGACGTTTTTGACGAATTTAACGACTATGAAGGTATTGCTGAGGCAAATATCCCACTGCTGCTCAAACGAAACGTATGCATAGCCCGATGCCTTGTTCGGTTAGAGAATAAACGCTCTCGAGTTCTGCTGACCAACTTCAGCAATGAGTTTCAGCACGTTCCTAGAGGGACTACTGTCGCTTTCCTCAGTGAAATCGCCGACTTTTTCGATATCGGCACATTGGATACGACTTCACCGCATGCAAAAGCTTGTGCTGACCTGGGAAGCCGCATTCACGTTAATCCAGACTTGCCAGATTCACGAAAAGAGCGGCTGCTAAACCTTGTGAGGGAATTCTCGGACTGCTTCTCCACAGCATCGAAAGTTCAGCGTACCACCGTTACAAAACACCGCATTGTTACCGAGGAGTCAGTGCGGCCTCTTCGCCAACATCCATACCGTGTGTCCCCGAAGGAAAGAGAGGTGATTAAGCGTCAAGTTCAAGAAATGCTGAATGATGACGTCATCCAACCCTCGACAAGTCCGTGGGCGTCACCTGTTGTCTTAGTAAAGAAAAAAGACAACACACTACGCTTCTGCGTCGACTATCGACGGCTTAACAAAGTCACGAAACGCGACGTTTACCCCCTGCCACGGATTGATGACGCCTTAGACCGTCTACGCCACGCCCAGTTCTTCACATCACTAGATCTCAAGTCAGGGTACTGGCAAATTGAAGTTGACGAGGGCGACCGTGAGAAAACTGCGTTCGTGACGCCTGACGGGCTCTACGAATTTAAAGTGCTGCCTTTCGGTCTCTGTTCCGCTCCCGCCACGTTTCAACGCATGATGGATACTGTACTAGCTGGACTAAAGTGGCAGACATGTCTTGTATACTTGGATGATGTCGTTGTGTTTTCAACCACATTTGACGAGCATCTTTCAAGGCTAAAAAGTGTCCTCACTGCAATAAGGAGAGAGAACCTTACCATCAAGCCCGAAAAGTGCTACTTCGGCTATCAGGAACTCAAGTTTCTCGGCCACGTGGTTAGCCCGGGGGGTGTTCGACCAGATCCGGAAAAGTTGGCTGCCGTTGCCGATTTCCCTCGTCCTGGAGACAAAAAGGCTGTTCAGCGATTTCTCGGACTCTGTGCGTACTACCGCCGTTTTGTCGAAGGATTTTCGAAAATTGCGGAACCTCTTACAAGACTGACATGGCCAGATGTACCTTTTGTATGGACGGAAGAACAACAACAAGCCTTCGTAGAGCTGCGCAATCGACTGCAGACAGCTCCAGTGCTGGCACATTTTGACGAGTCTGCCGACACCGAGATCCACACAGACGCCAGCAACGTGGGAATCGGAGCTATTCTAGTTCAATGGCAGAACGGCGCAGAGCGTGTGATCGCTTACGCGAGCTGCAGTCTCACAAAAGCAGAGGATAATTACTCTACCACCGAAAAAGAGTGCCTAGCAGTCGTTTGGACCATTAGCAAGTTTCGACCCTACCTATACGGCCGACCATTTCGAGCGGTCAGTGACCACCATTCGCTCTGTTGGCTTGCCAATCTACGGGATCCATCAGGCCGCCTCGCCCGCTGGAGCCTCCGCCTTCAAGAGTACGACATAACGGTGGTCTACCGATCAGGACATAAGCATACAGATGCTGACTGCCTGTCTCGTGCTCCTATTTCCCCGACGTCATCTGACACTGAACACGATTTACCGTTTCTTGGCATCGTCGATGTGGTGCGGATGGCTGAGCTTCAACGTGAGGACACTGAGCTACTTCCTATCATCCAGCATCTTCAAGGAGAAGACGTTATCGTCCCACGCCGACTCTCGCGTGATTTGACTACGTATTGCCTGCGGAACAATATTCTCTACAAGAGAAATCTTGAGAGCAGCCAGGAAACTTTCCTCCTCGCTGTTCCAATGGCACTACGTGAGGAAGTTTTGCAGGCGTGCCACGACGATCCTTCGGCCGGTCACTTAGGCTTTGCTAGGACATTAGCGCGCATCCGACAGAAGTACTACTGGCCACAGCTGTATTCGTCCGTTCAACGCTATGTCCGCACCTGCCGTGACTGTCAGAGGCGTAAAGTCCCACCCGCAAAGCCCGCCGGTTTCCTCCACCCTTTAGATCCACCTTGAGCACCATTTCAGCAAGTAGGAATGGATCTTCTTGGTCCCTTCCCTACGTCATTCTCAGAAAATAAGTGGATAATTGTCGCGACCGACTATCTGACTCGCTATGCAGACACCAAAGCTGTGCCTAAGGGAACTGCAGTTGAAGTCGCCAGATTCTTTGTCCACGACATTGTTTTGCGCCATGGTGCACCTGCTGTTGTCATAACCGATCGCGGAGCAGCATTTACGGTAGAGTTATTGCAACAAGTCACCAAGCTGACGCACACCAACCACCGGAAAACAACAGCTTATCATCCCCAAACAAACGGCTTGACGGAGAGGTTAAACAAAACATTGGCCGACATGCTATCTATGTATGTTGATGTAGAGCACAAAACGTGGGATGAAATTTTGCCGTACGTCACGTTTGCTTATAACACCGCTGTGCAAGAGACCACAGACCTAACACCATTCGAGCTTGTTTATGGCCGTCTCGTCACAACACCGTTAGACGCTATGCTCCCCGTAGACCAGGACAACAGCGGAAATGACAGCGTTGACGACTTCGTTGAGAAAGCCGAGGGAGCCCGCCAGCTTGCGCGGAACCGCATTCGCGCGCAGCAAGATATCGACGCTCGCCGTTACAACCAAGGCCGAAGGAGCGTCCACTATCAACCAGGTGACTATGTATGGGTGTGGACACCAGTTCGACATCGTGGGCTTTCGGAGAAGCTATTGCGGCGCTACTTTGGCCCTTACGAAGTTGTGCGCTGCCTCAGTGACGTGAATTACGAGGTAGTTCCCCAAAGCTCCGACACCAGTTTAAACCGAAGACGTCCACGTCCAGAAGTAGTCCATGTAGTACGGATGAAACCGTACCACGCCCGCGAGTTATGAACACTTCGAACTTTTTCCTTATTATCTGCAACAGCGTAGGCTTTTTTCCCCCATTGACGTGATCATTTTTTTTTCTTTCAAGGCCACCTCTAGCATCTCAGTCAATCGACCGGGACGGTCTCTTTTGAAAGGGAGGAATTGACGCAAGGTAGGCTGGCAACTATAGTAGCCAGCCTCTGAAGAGGACAATGAAGTAGTTCTGTGTGCGCGTGCTCTGGTGTTCGGTTTTCTGGCCCTTGGGTTGCGAAAGTAAACGCCCTATTTTGTACCTGCGTGCCTGTTTCTTTGTGACAATATTAGTAAAACAGCGCTTAGTCAAACTAGAACTTCATTAAGTCTCTATTTCTGCATTCACTGCTCAATTTAATGTGTAATAGAAGTACAGACTCTTCGTTTTTTTCTGTGTTTATCAGAAATTTAACACAGATAACATGTCTAATCAATATATTGTTTAATGTATTGGATAAAGTGGAAAATGTTTCCTAATTCCAGCGGAGTTGATATCTTAGTTTGCTGATGAAATACGACTGTTCATACCCCACGTAGTCAAACCACCTTCGGAGTGGCACCACCTTCGCTTGACGTACTACGGCCTGGTGCTCACGAGTGGCTGCACGAAAGTTATCGCCAGTGATGCCAACCTAAGACAACATTTTAACCCTAGAGAAAACTCTCTAGATTGTAGAAAATTTCTAGATCGTCGTTTCGGATGTTATTATTCTGGCAAATAGCCTTTTGTGAAAGTATAAACATTGCGCGCTCTGTGGCACAATTCTTTTGGACCTTGTTATCTCACTCCGTGATTTTGTTCAAAATAAACAGCATCATATTAACAACCACTTGACGTCTTTTTATACATGCTTTGTGGAGTTGCATATAAAAGGCTTCAAGGGGGTGCCACTTACTGCACAGACAAATATGTCTGTGTAATTTACTTTGCGCACTTAGGGAGCGCATAGATGTGGTAGCGTCAATCACAAGTCTGTGTGTAGCACCTTTCTTGTACGTGTAGCTTTTACACATCTGCAATCATTGTTCCATGGCGTACAGTACACTGTAAGCAAAAACTATCCGAGTTTGGGGTTTTTGCGGCTCATGACCTCTGAAAACTCTCTCGCGTTTAAAATTACTACCTCGTGTAGGAGTAAAAGATGGTACATGACATATTTTTACCACCACCTCTCAGGCAAGTAGTAAAAGGATGTCAAAATCCAGTTTTACCACGTAGGGAGTTTTCTATCACGTTATTTTTAACCTGCGTTTCAGAGTTTATTACCACGTGACTGCAAGGTGCAGCTGCTTCGGTGGCTTTTGCCCCATACCCCCATCATGACGCTCTCAGTGAATCCTAAAGGTACGCGAGGACCACAGATCTTTTGTTTTTTTGGCATCGACGTGCCTCAGGACTGACTTCGAGTCAGCACACTTTCACTGGAACTGGGGGCAGCATAAGCACAACAATCGAGAACAGCATTCTGTGAATGAAAAAGACAAAAAAGACAGGGGGATCTCAAAAGAAGAAAAAAAAGAAAGAAAACCTGCCGTGGAAAGTTGTCCTGCATATTTTCGCAAATTGTTGGCTTTTGCTCGGCGGTGGTGCCTTGGAGACAGACGGTGCAAGAAGCTCGGTATCTGTGTGTCTGGTTGGGCTGGTGGATCTCACGTGTTTGCTACATCGTCAAACGACAGTGCGCTTCCGAGCGCCTCCGAACCTGCATGTCGCGGATATCTCGCTTCCGAGCCTAATCGCGAATATCTGCCAGTGGTAAGAAAATTATTCTGGTGTCATCGTCCATGCTTGCCTACTGGAGAAGCAATAAGCGAAATGCTTCACTCTGTCGTCGGCACCGAGCCGCGGCCGCCAGTGACCAGTGGGAGTGTGTCGCCGGGGCAGGTGAAAGAAGCATCGCATATATTTTGTTCCACAGTAGGCAATGTCTGCGTGAGTAATGTGCTGCCCGAATCGCCCACCTCATGCACCAACTGTTCTCAAACATGTAGCGTGAAGCCGATACGAGGCAGACGGAACCAGCAAGCGACTGCCAGTGAGCACGAAGAAAACCCGGACGGTGGTCTTTCGTTGGAAGTATGCATACACCGCCCCGTCCCCGTAAGATAGCAGTCACGTGTTCATTTGTGTCTGAAATGACGACGAAATTCGCACAGGATATGTGTTCTGTGATCGCCAGCTGTGTTTCATCGGATAGCCGTGCTCCTCGAAAAGGCCTAGTACGCCGTCGATAAGAAGCTTGTGTGCAGGCGTGCACCGCTCCTCTACGCCCGTTGTGATGAATACGTGCTGCTACTGTGTTTGTGCACCGTCGCTCAATGAAAATCATTGAGCCATCATGGTTTGTGCGTACCTATGTATATTTTATGGACTTGTGGATCAGCAGTGCTAACACGCGTGGGACCATGAGCCCGGTGTGCCAAGTAATTATTGGATACTCAAAAAGGTGAGATTGGGTAGATTTATAATAAAAGGTCGGTGTGACATTTAGTTCCCTGCAGCCCACCTTAAGTTTACGCTTGCAGCCTCAAACGTTTTTGTTAATCAATGCAAAAAAAGAGCTCTCTTACCAGTCCTACAGAGCCGGTCAAAAAGTCGTGCCTATATATACCGGATTGTCAAAGTGTAGTTGAGCAACACGTGCAGTCTGTTCGAGTGGTGTATTATTCTGCATTTGTTGTGTGCGCGTGTTTGTCTGTATGTAAATCTATGTGTCACCAATTCTACCGTTTAATAAATTCATTCAATTCTGCTATTTAATAAATTAGTCGACTCTGGGCGATTGCAACCGTCAATTTTTATTTTTTACCACCAGAAATAACTCCCAGAAATCACTTCAAAAACCTTGTGAAGGCAGTAAAAATTTACTCTCTCTATACTCGCTCAAAACCTCACTGGGGTAAATAATTGCTACTCTCCCTACGTTCAAAAACTCAGTTAACACGAGAGTAAATTTTTACCTCAATAGTAGGTGGTGAAAAAAACCCAGGAGAGGTAGTGCGCTAGAGGACAAATTGTTTACCCAGTTTTTGAGGTTATTTCAGGTCATTTTAGTTTAGTGTGTATATATACATGGACCCTTGTTTAATGGTTGAAATGTACGTCTTCCATGTGTGCTCGTTGCGTTCAGCTTCCGGCTTGGCCAAATCTTTGGTCACTTTCCTCGCTGTTATGAAAGTGGCATAACTGCAAACACCCGAACAGCCTTCTCGTCTCTTTTCATCACGCAGTATTCATGATAGCAGATTCTTGCGAGCTCACCCAATTTTTCATCCTACACTAGCGCTGTCTCTAAACTTCCTGGTTCAGTAGTTATTTAACAGGCATTGCACGGCGAATGCATGCAGTGAGCAGGGATTCGACTCGTTTTCATGAACTAGAAGAACTAAATTTTCTGTTTTCCGGAGCAGCCATAACTCACACATGACGACCAAGTTTCTGTTCCGCCAGTAATAAGCATATAATTACTGTCATTTTCACTCAACTCAGAAGGAAACCAGATGTTTCTTAAATGAAAACGGCAAATATCCAAGGTCTTCATTTCATAGCCTTCTAGTTGAATATACATGACTACTCGGTAACGCCTGTTATCAAACCGCCTGATATAACATTTCCATGGCCTAACAAAAGTCCCCAAATTCAGCAAAAGTATGCCGATTCTCCGAAACAGGTTGAAAACATTTATATCTAGGGATAAATTCCTAAGGTCGGCATCCCTCGTTTTCGGAGTGACCAATGGCAACTTGCGGCGAGTTGGAAGAGTACGATAAACGTGACAAGTGTGTGGGAAACTCACTTATACATGCTTTTTGTATTCAAAACCACTTAAAAATAACAAAACTAAAATCATTAACCGCAGTTGCCTGCGCTCCTGTGAGACGAGAATGTTGCACATGACAGGCAATTTGCGAGCAGGGCTATCGGCATCACAATCACTTGTCAGCGTTGCTCCATCATAACTTTTTAGTAGATACCCAGTTTGAAAAACTTTGTTTACAAATGTCGATGAATCGCCCGCTTCACAGGGGTAACTGTCCGTTGCGCCATGAAACATTTGGTTTAGAATAATCGATTGTCAGCTTCTTTTAGGTGTTGCGTATTCCTATGTGAAGTTTTGCACATTGAACCTGAAAAACATATTTATTTTTTAGGACTATCAGTGAAATTGAAGAAAAGATTGCATATACATCCTGAAATTACATTTTGTCTCTTTTAGATGCGTCAGCGAGAGCACAGAACTCGCCCTTATCTTGGGTGAGCTATGTGTTCTGTTATCCGTTCTCTTCATTGGTTGACCACATTATTTGTGTATAGAAGGCGTTTTCGGGAAAAAAATACTTAACTCATGGCTAGGTGAAGATACTTTCAAATTGTATCGCGACATGATACAAGATATTCGGACAAAAAGTATTATACCTAAAGACAACAAATATCAGCACCATTATTGTATCCGGTAGGAAGCGTTCATATAGCGTCATGATATACTTCGGTATATTTGAATTTCCTTTTGTAGATGCCCATAATGCAGCATCAAATGCCTATGCCCAAATATGTCTGCTTGAAAAATTTTCATGGCTACGCACCTTGTTAACTTCAATGAAACGTTCGTTAATATCTCACAACTTCCGTCTTTTTTTTTCTGAAAGTATTATACAGTACATTCACGAAAAAGTTATCGGGATTGCTCTGACTGCCCAAAATAAATAGTTATACACAAAGGTTTTCCCTATTTTTACTTGTCAGCTCTATAATCGCTAAGACTGGTATGCTTTGAATTCTAATTACAAGAACTTCAAATGAAAGCCTGCGCTCAATAACTTGAACACTACTGCACTGTTTCACCTAGCCCTCAAAGTATTAGTGAAACCCGACTTTGTCTAACTCAGCTAAATCGAATTTTTCTTATATCAAGCGATTTTAAATATCGACAGAGTTTTGATGTATATGCATAGGTAACTTTGAATTTACAGTATTGTCGAACGAAAATGGCCTGAACGCTTTTTGTTATGTCGAGTTACTCGGCCTTTAGTAACTTAAACCTATAAAGTGTTTTGTCTTAAAAAAGAAAACAGGTAGTAAAAAGTAAAAACATAAATACAAAATGAGCCAGTGCCAAAGACCCCAAAAAGGTGTTTTTCTTAACGGAAAGAGACTTACCGCCATGAACCTGGGAAACTGTGCACTGTCCTCAGTATAAAGCGAGCAGACATTACCGCTCACCAATACGTGTTTTATACCGTACCGCTATTCCCCAAAAGGCCAGCCGTAGTTAACAAACTCAAACGCAAAGAAAATCAGTGTGGTGTCACCACTTCGTACCGCATCTCAAAAAGTATGCTGTACGATAATAAAAAAAAAAAACAGAATCCATCGCATACTAAAGACTCCCGCCTACGACAAGAACGCACAACTGCGTGCGAAAATGTGGCATTGGTTAATCAAATAGAATTTCCTAACGTATAAGGCCTCTCCCGAAATAGCCTGCACCCCTAATACGAATTGTAGGAAAATAACCTTAAAAGACATTTTCGTTCGTTTCCGTGGACCCGGCTTCATTGCGTTATTGCGAAGGAATGCCGTGAAGCCAAGGTGAGCCCCGAAATTCGCCTCGACACGACAGAATTGTTTAAGTGTTATATCGAACTATTCTACACACCGAAGTAATTGTTCCTTTTAGTAAGTTCAATATATGCGGATTCGGCTGCGCACTTTTCGCAATAACAAATAATCCAACCGGTGAAGAGCAGGAAGAAAACTGATAGCGGCATTTTTTGTGATCCATTGCGTACAGGAAAGCACTAGACTTAATTTACTTTCCATATTATGCTTATCTGCTGAAATAAAGTGATTGATAGTGGCATATTCACTCACGCGCAAACACTTAATATGCTTTCATTGCGACACTATGGCGGCATAGGAATTTGCGGTAAAGATGTCGTGCACTTTGTCGCGCACGGAACATATGTGCTGCGGCTACGAGAGTGTGCGATGGCACCGACAGAATTGAAAAGTGTAACGGGGGCAGTGGGCATGGAGCTCGAATATAGAAAAGGAAGAAGACTTGCTGTGATCGCAGGCTTGCGTTCAGTTAGCCCTTGCGCTCAATAAAGCTTTCGTTCGCCGAGTCCACTCCTGCTGGTTCAACACCCCGTTTCAAGTGGTGGAAGTGCTGGGTACATCTGGTCCTCACCCTGGAGCTTCGTAGCCGCACACTCCAACCACCTTCTGCGATGACTGATCCGGGACCGTCTCAGGCCGCCACTCCAGCTCTCGCACCCATACCTGTCTTCTGCGCTGGCGCTCTCCGGCAGCGCGACCCCCCATATTTGGTGGCACAGAGGACCAAGATGTGGACAACTGGATTGCCGAGTATGAACTGGTGAGCGCGTACAATAAGCGGAACGCAGCCGATAAGCCCACAAATGTGAATTTTTACCTGACCGACGTGGCGAAACTATAATACAGAAATCATCGAAGTGATTTCAGTACGTGGTCGGAATTGGCAAAAACCCTCTCGGAAGTCTTTGGACGTCCTGCTGCAGCGCTTGCGTGGCAGAGTACAGAGAACAGATGAGACTTTCACGAGCTACATCGAAGATGTGCTCTTCCTCTGCCAGCTCATCAACCCGACTCTGGATGAGGCAGGCAAGATAAAAAACATAATGAAAGGAATCGACGATGATGCATTCCAAATGCTTGCTGCGAAGTGTCCCCAGACAGTCACCGAGGTGATTCAGCTCTGCCAAAGTTATGATGAGCTGCGTAGGCAACGTGCTTCCACACGTTGCGCTGCTCAAGACACCGCGGACCTTTCATCCCTCGACTATCACCATGACACTGCCGACCACTCTGCTTTAATGCCACTCATAAAGCAATTCATACGCGAGGAGGTCGCCAGGCAGCTATCTATAATCACCAGAACTACCGAGCCGATGGCACCCTTATCGCCTTCGCTTCGTCAGGTCATTGAATCGCAAGTTGCCGAAGCATTGCCGCCAGCTCCGGCTCCACCATCTGTTACCGCACCACTAACATATGCAGCCGCTGTTGCTCGGCCACGCGCTCCATCGTCTCCGGCTATCTACGAAGCAACTCGCCACGTTTATTCGTCGACGCCACCTGCCCACCCGTTGACTGTCCCGTCTCCGGCTGTATACGAAACAACTTGGAACGTTTATATGAAGCCGCCGCCTGCACGACCGTTTCCGGTACCTTATTTGGCGACAAGTGCCCCTACCGTCAGCCAATGGCGCACTCCGGATAATCGGCCAATATGTTTTTCATGTGGCATCCCAGGCCACATAGCTCGTCACTGCCGCCGTCGCAGCTTCCCTTCTCACGACATTGCAGGGGCCTCACACTACATGCCCATTCAGCCGCGATATCCCGTTCCTGCCGATCCACCTCCAGACGTACGTACCGGTAGCCGCCCATCCGGCTCAAGCCGTTCGCCTTTTCCTCGTCGCAGATCCATTTCTCCAATGTTACGTCGCAACAGCCCACCGCGTGGGGAAAACTGACGGGCGCAGTTCCGGAGGCAAGAACTGCGTTGGCAGCGAAAATTTCAAGACCTAACTGCTGTCCCCCGAACGAAATCGAACTCTATATTGATGGCATAAAGGTGCACGGACTTGTTGACACTGGAGCTGCCGTATCTGTAATTAGCGAGAAACTGTGCCGAAACTTGAAGAAAGTGACCACGCCACTTACCGACCTATCTTTGCAGACAGCTACGTCCCATCATATTCAGCCTTCAGCTGTGTGCACTGCACGAGTCGTCATTCAAGGTGCGATGTACGTCGTCTCATTTGTAGTTTTATTCCGTTCTTCGCATGACGTTATCCTTGGATGGGACTTTCTTTCGTCAAATTCTGCTTTGGTCGACTGTGCTCGTTCCGAACTCGCATTATCTGTGCCGTGCTATGACCCCGACGATGGCGCTTCGTGTAGAGTGTTTGCTGCTTCTGACGTTGGCATTGCGCCTTTCTCAGCTGTTGTTGTCTCGGTGTCGTGTGCCTCCCCCCCCGAAATCGCCTGTGTTGTTTATGCCATCGGTCCCATCTGCGTGCCGTCGAAATATCATGCTTCCGTTTGCCGTCGTCATTTTTCGCAATGGTCACGCTGCCATTTATGTGTGCAATCCCTCGGACAGCCCGTCATCCTTACTACGTGGAGAATGCCTGGGAAACTACGAACCTTGCGAGTGCATTCTTCCGGCTACTATACCCGATTCAACGGTTTCACTCCCAATTTGTGCTGTCACTCCTACCAACGCGCCTAATGATGCTCTGGACGTATTCTCGGATGCCATCGACTCTGAGCTCGCACCAACTCAGCGCGAAGAGATTATAAATCTTCTTCTCCGCTTTCGTTCTTCATTCGATCGTGACCAGTCAGGCTTAAGCCGAACCTTTGCGGTCGTTCACCGTATTGACACCGGTCAACAAGCCCCACTAAGGCAGCGTCCGTACCGTGTGTCATCTGCTGAACGCCGTGTCATCGACGAACAAGTGGACGACATGTTGAAACGTGGCATCATCGAGCCCTCCAACAGTCCCTGGGCTTCACCGGTTGTTCTCGTCAAGAAAAAAGACGGATCCATCCGGTTCTGCGTTGACTACCGCCGACTCAAGATAACGCGCAAAGACGTATACCCTCTGCCGCGCATCGATGATGCTTTGGACTGCCTACAAGGAGCAGAGTTCTTTTCTTCGTTAGATTTACGCTCCGGCTACTGGCAGGTGCCCATGGCAGAGGGTGACCGCCCGAAGACAGCCTTTGTAACACCGGATGGACTATATGAATTCACCGTTATGCCCTTTGGCCTCTGCAATGCGCCTGCCACTTTCGAAAGAATGATGGATACCGTCTTGCGAGGTATGAAATGGAAAACGTGCCTCTGTTATTTGGACGACATTGTGGTATTTTCAAGCGATTTTGCGACCCACCTCAGCCGCCTCGAGCAAGTTCTTACGTGCCTTTCAACGGCGAGACTTCAACTTAACTTGAAGAAATGCCACTTCGGCGCTCGCAAGCTTGTGATTCTCGGCCATGTGGTTTCTAAGGACGGCATTCTCCCGGACCCTACGAAACTTAATGCAGTCGCGGCGTTCCCAAAGCCAACCACCGTCAAGGAGCTTCGAAGCTTCATCGGCCTATGTTCTTACTTCCCGCGCTACGTCCGCAATTTCGCCTCCATTATCGCCCCCTTGACCAATCTTCTTGCCGGAAGGTCTGATTTGTCAGCGTGGTCGCAGGCGTGTGATGATGCATTTCAGGAACTCCGACGGCTTCTCACCACGCCTCCCATAATCCGACATTTCGATCCATCTGCTCCAACGGAGCTTCATACAGACGCTAGTGGTGTCGGGCTAGGAGCCATACTGGCCCAACGCAAGGATGGCTTTGACGAGTACGTCGTTGCCTATGCCAGCCGCACCCTCAGTAAAGCCGAGAAGAATTACAGTGTAACTGAAAAGGAGTGCCTTGCCATTATTTGGGCAATTGGAAAATTTCGGCCTTATTTATATGGACGTCCGTTTGATATTGTGACAGACCACCATGCGCTTTGCTGGTTATCTTCACTAAAAGATCCGAATGGTCGGCTCGCTCGTTGGGCATTGCGGTTACAGGAGTTTGATATCCGTGTTGTCTACCGTTCTGGCCGTAAGCATTCCGACGCCGATGCCCTGTCACGTTCGCCATTGGCTTCAGAACCTGTCGGCTCGCCTATCTCCACCAGTGCTGCCTTGGCCATCAGTATTTCGGACATGCCTTCCGAGCAACGCAAAGATGCTTGGATTTCTTCTCTTTTGGACTTGCTCTCAAACCGGACGCCCACTCCAGTCTCCAGGACGCTTCGCCGTCAAGCAGGACACTTCGCTATTCGGGATAACCTGCTTTACCACCGAAACTACAGTTCGATGGGTCGTAAGTGGTTGCTCGTCATTCCCCGACATCTGCGCTCTGACATCTGTGCCACGCTCCACGATGATCCACAATCTGGCCACGCTGGTGTGTTAAAAACATACACTCGCTTGCAGCTGTGGTACTACTGGCGCGGTATGCACCGTTTCGTTCGCCGTTACGTAAGGTCTTGCCTTACGTGCCAGCGACGCAAAATGCCCACTCAGCATGCCACAGGTCCCTTGCAGCCGTTGCCATGTCCAGCACGAGCTTTCGATCGTGTCGGAATCGACCTTTACGGTCCGCTTCCCTATACTTCGAGTAGCAACCGCTGGGTCATTGTCGCTATCGACCACCTAACGCGGTACGCTGAAACAGCTGCGTTACTTTCTGCTACCGCAAAAGACGTTGCGTGTTTTATACTGCAAAACCTGGTTTTAAGGCATGGAGCACCTCGAGAATTACTAAGCGACCGCGGCCGCGTTTTTCTCTCCGATGCTATCAAAGCGTTGTTGAGCGAGTGTCGCATCATACACCGCACTACCACAGCCTATCATCCGCAAACTAATGGGATGACAGAGCGTTTTAATCGTACACTTGGGGATATGCTGGCCAAGTACGCTTCATCCGACCAGTCAAATTGGGATAGCATACTGCCTTTTGTGACATATGCTTACAACACTGCAACGCAAAGTACCACTGGATTTTCGCCTTTCTTTCTTCTTTATGGACGCGAGCCATCATCAACAATGGATACTATTCTTCCTTATCGACCGGACCCTTCAGAGATGACTACCGTTTCTCGAGCAGCAGCACACGCTGAAGAATGTCGGAAGCTTGCTCGTGCGTTCACGTCACATGACCAGACGCGCCAAAAACATCGCCACGACGCATCAGCCACGCCTATGAGCTTTGCACCGAACTCACTGGTGTGGTTATGGATTCCTTCTACTCCTCCAGGACTCTCCCACAAGCTTTCGTCCAGGTACCATGGACCTTATCGAGTTATACACCAAACATCCCCTGTCAACTACCTGGTCGAGCCGCTGGATGCATCTCCGGACAAGCGCCGTCGGGGACAAGAAATTGTACACATTTCTCGGCTCAAGCCATACCATGACCCTTCTGTGTACACCTGTCCTTAGGTCGCCAGGATGGCTCCCTCATCGCCCGGGGGTGATTGTAACGAGGGCAGTGGGCATGGAGCTCGAATATAGAAAAGGAAGAAGACTTGCTGTGATCGCAGGCTTGCGTTCAGTTAGCCCTTGCGCTCAATAAAGCTTTCGTTCACCGAGTCAACTCCTGCTGGTTCAACACCCCGTTTCAAAAGAAAAAAAATTAACAAAACAAAAGGTTGGCTTTGCGCAGCCAATGGCGCACTTCTTTTGGTTGAGTCATCGTGAGATAACTGCGACCAGTCGGTGCTTTGGTGTTTTGGCCGAGGAGGTATTTTCTGTTTAATATAAGAATAACGGAAATATTCAAATCAGTGGGGACCCTATGGTCGTCTCGGTATTGACGCAAAGCGAACTTTTTTTTCGAAGATATGCGAAATATGTGAAGCCAGTATGTTATAAGCAGTACAGCTTCTCCTCGGTCTTACGGCGAATGATCTCACGTAACGTTTGTTCATATCTTCCGATGGTGAAAACATATGTTTCGGTCATGTATATCGCTTTAGCCAACCTGAAATCTCTGCCAGAATGAAGACGACACTAAATATATTTGAGGACATTTTTGTGCGTGTTTTATTAGTCCACCCGAAAGCGGTGCCGCAAATGAAATCACCAAATGAGGTGAACAAACATTGTTACACTGATTAATCGATGATGATTGTGCTGTGAGACCAAAGACAGCACTTGTCTGAACACTTATTCAACCTCCTATACAATATCGCTGTTGTTTGGGAAAAAGAGGACAAATAATAAATGTAAATCACTGATGCACTGATTGAACGCATGAATGAAAGAGAAGTTTTTTCGTGACATTCTTAAAGGCAGTGTAGAAGTCATGGATCAACTAGAAGCGCGTGCGATATCTACAGTGGATGCATAGTCGTGAGTAGTATGAGCTAGATCTCTCTGGTTGCCTTTTAATGGTCAAAGCAGCTCACCGATAATGGCAAGCACAGGAGCGTTCATGGCGAAAAGCCCAACCAGGGAGGGCAGTCTTTCCGGTAGCTCATTACGGCACATTCGTAATAGTCCACTACTAATAATCATTGTTCACGTCTCTTGGCATTCATATCGGTACCTGTAATGCCAGTAAAATGAATAAAAATACGAAGGTGTTCCATATTGTATTGCTCACGGTAGTACATCACTGTAGGAAGAGATATGTGTAAGTGTAAGAAGAGCTGACGGAAGGGTTCCAACCCTTCTGTGAAGTCGGAGAAAGCTGATAGATCATATAAAGGACTGGCACACGAGAACCTAAGCGTATTTTGTAAACAATGACGTCGTGCTTCTGAATCGCAGAGTTATGATTTGCTGACAATCTTTTTCTGCAGCGATTAGGTATGCTCTCAGGTATCTTACGTTTGGTAGCTGAGCTTGCTGAGCATCTTCCCAAACCGAATAGCGGAAGGTACGTGGGAGCATCAAGCCCTAGAGGAAAGAGGCAACGCTGTGGCGTTTGTGCTCCTCCTTCAGTCATTCGCAGCGCATGGAATACCCGTCGTCATCCTGTACCAACTCGTCGTCACACCGAGAAATCTGTGCTGATTCCCTCGTCGGTATTTAGGACCCGACTGGACCTCTGGCGTATAAAAGACTTTTGCATATCCGACTCCTAAATTCGTTACAGCCTCCCTCGGTAAATCGTGTAAACAAGTGAAGACTAAAGAAGTGATTATGCCACAAGAAGCTGATATGTCTTATTTCTTCATTGAAAGGACCCGCGCGGGTGACACCCGAATCCGCATTCCAGGGACAGAAGGGCAGACTCTGGCGTGGTGCAGAAAATTGCGTCGCACCAAGTTACGAAGTGTCTATGCATAACAAAAACGTGCAAAATAAAAAAAAAATGTTCTAATGAGATTCACACATGTGCCAGAAACGTTAGGCATTTTTACAAGTATGTTGACTTCATTAAAATTGAAAAAAATAAAACCCACAGTTCAGCCGCCACGAAAACAGTATGAACCTTTCTTATAGACACCCTTGGGGCAACTATACTAAGTGCACTTGCATGTCACCCACTAAATCATGAATACTTTTTGAGAAGTAAGGAAGCGTCCACTAAGCTTTATTCGATCTTCGGAAAAGCGCGTTACCCGCTACATACCTGTAAGACACGTTGTGCACTTTGTTGATGTTGCGGCTGATGACGATCAGGAAATTTGGTCGAGTCTTTTGTAATGTGTTGGAAGCACTCAACGACCAACTCGTTACGCTTTTCACAATGTGTGACGCCTGGTTTTGATTTCACTACCTTGAAACGCTCAATTACACAGCTAACGGGATTTTTTCCACAACATAAAGCCTGCGTAGAGTCTGTTTGAAATGCCTTCCCAAGCTCCCGTGTCACTTTGGTCGGTCTGAAGCCATTTCAGAGGCAGTTATGTTACGTCAAGAGGGGAGAATGCTTCAGTCGTTTTTCTTGTTAGTTTTACAGTGAAAGCTGTTGAGCGATTATAATAAGGGCCCTTTTGGCGCCGCAGTTGTCCGCCAATGCCGGTGTCTGTAACCACTGTTGCACAAAAAAAAAACTACATAAGAAGTAAAATCGTCAGAATACGCAGCATGGTTTGGTTTGGTTTGCTTTATTCAAGGAAAAATTGAACAAGATTGTCTTGGGGGACACGACTAAAGGCTAAGTAAATGCCTGACTTGGTCGTGCCACCCTGGCAGCAAAGCAGAAACATACCGCAAGTACAGTACGCAGAAAATTACAACATCACGTGTTATCTTACACGGGCACCAAAGTCAAACAGGAACTGCCAAAAGTGTGAATAAAAGAATAGAAATGTAAACAGTCTTTATTCGAGCGGTGGCAAATACAAACAAATGCACGTTTTCTATCAAATAAATTAACAAGGGACATCTTAACTAGGAAAGCGAGTTGCTCTACATGACAAATTAGAGTATAATAAACAACAGGCAAAGGGACAATAACGAACAAGGTGCAACGAATACAGAAACATCATTAACTACAAATTTCAAAAAATCAAGAAAAGCATCGCTTTCATCCACTAGAAACTCTTTCCTTATTTTTTTAAATGATCTAGCTGAAATTCCGTCTTCAAGTAAATGTAATATAGTTGGGTGTTTGTTTGGAATGTTTGGAATTTGTGACGCGAAAGCTGTCATAGCGAAAGCTGAAAAGGTGTTTCAGATAAATTTGTAGACAGCATTGGAGCAACGAAAACAATGACATATGACCCAATACGCCCTAAGCCATGCACTAACTTTCATGAAGTGGGGAACAAACAATGTGATTATTCGTTATTACGGCAGATAGTCGAGGTACCTGGAACGCTTATGTGATACATTGTGTGTCCTCTGTTGGCGCTGTGGCTGAAAAATGAAAAGCTATGGCTGCGCCTTCTATGGTGGTTACAAATGTTGAACTACCCTCTTCTTGCGCAATTAGCTTTGTGTGACAACTATTTGTTATTTTAATATTCTACAACGCCATTATTAGATTTATAACAAGGTCCTTTGCTCGACGTGGCCCCTTGTATTTGCTGCTTTTAGAAATCAGTCTTTCTTGGGAGTCATAAACGTAGAAATTTATGCCTGTCTGTTGGTTGACTTGTCTGTGTCCCCCCCGAAACAGCTAAAATTCAACCACATCCCCAGCGCCCACCAATATCGATCGTGTCTCGGCGTTCATATTGGTGCGTATTGTCGATTAAAAAGAAAAACAGCGCACACTTAAGACACAAGCCCCACATGTCAATATCTGTAAACGTATTTCTTTCAACTATAAAGGGCCTACGTAAGTATTCGACGCTGCGCTGACAATGCAACACTATGCACGAAAGGTAGGTGTTAGTTGCGCTTTGCTTAGACAATAAGGTGGCACCTATACCGTCGCCTTGAATTCTACAAGTGATGGCCTCCGAGATAACGCGCACCCGCCGCGCGTTCGCTATGTCAAAGGCCATCCTATCGTTTTTCAAGATTACTATTAGGTGGCGATCATGTTTCACGCAGCGTCTCCAGAATCCCGATTCTAGCCCTGGCAACCGTGGAGTGCGGACGCTCGTCTCTCGGCTCCTTCGACTACGGCGCGTTCCGCCGTGCCCGCTCCCCAGCTGTGAATCTACGACGTTGCCGCGTTCCTCGTCGCAAGCAGCCAACGACTTCGCTGCTGTGCGTTTGCTTTTTGCCGCTGCCCACGTCTCTGCAGCTCTGAAGCGGTTCCCAGGCAGCCGCCCCTGTTGGGGCCATAGCTGTCCAGGCGTGTTTTTCCTACCATGAGCCAGGAACGCCCATCCACCAGCTCGTCCAAGGTACGTTTTCTCAACCTGAGCGCCAAGGGCGTTCGGCCCCCGCTCTGTTTCGATGGAGCATTTGACTGCCTCCACGACAGTTTCCAACGAACATGAAACGCCGTGGTCGACGGCGAACGCCGACGCGCGTCCCTCGGTAGCAGCGCAGACACCCGAGGCGAATACTGCGAGGCCGGCAACTGATCCTGCGGTCTCCAATTCTTTCTCCCAACAACCTGAAGTCGACACTACACCCGGAGAAAGGATGGAAGAGGACACTACTCTTTGCGACAACACGGACAACGACGCGAGAGGTTGTTGGAAGACGGTCCAACACAGGCGACGCGCCCGCCATATGCACGCCGAGGCGCAACCCCCCGAAGATACATCGGGCATTCCTTATGCCCCTCAGCAAACCACGCGCAAGCGGAGCCAGAATCAGAATCCGCCTCCGCTTCCTTTACACGATGAAAAGATAATTCTGCGACCCCACGGCGGACTTTGCCTCGATAGTTGGACGCTTTATGGAGCTTTATGGAACGCTTTATGGAGCGCGGCAGGCTTGAGCACCGAAGATCGTCAGAACATCATATTCCGCCTGCGGCCCCAGCAGAACTTGGCAGTCATAAGCACACCCAAGTAACATGTTGCCGACGCATTATACAAGGTGCAGGAACTGAGGCTTGGACAGCGAGTGTATCCTATCACAACGTATTTTGCTGCCCCAGACAACTCATGCAAGGGCATTGTTCCCGGTCTTGTACCCGGCACGCCGTCGTCCACGCTAGTGGACGAGCTTTTGACACCTGGAACCCAGATTCTTCAAGCACGTATGATGGGGCAGATAAACGTTGCGTTAGTCACCTTTGAAGGATTGAAAGTGCCTCGCTATGTGCGATTCTACGGCGCCGAACTCCGCTGCTACCCTCATCGCCCTCGCCACATTGGTTTGCAAGATATGTCACCGGCTCGGTCATCGGGCTGACCACTGTCCCACGCCCAACGTGCTTATTTGTGCAACATGCGGGACTGACAACCCAGCCCCGTCGCATCCGTGCACCCCTCACTGCAGGTCCTGCGACGGAAGCCATCCTACATCCGACCCAAACTGCCCACAGCGCGCCCGCCAGACACCGAACAAGGCGTGGGTGCGCAAAGCTCTGAAGAAAGAACAGCGTGAACTGCAGCCCCCCAGCACATCTACTGCTTCCAAAGATATGGCAACGACTGGACATTCACAAGTCTCGACTCAGGGGACCCTGCGAGCGCGTTCGAAGTCTCGCTCGAGATCCCGTCGCAAATCCCAGACCCGTTCCAAGTCTCGGTCCAGATCCCGCGGAGCATCAATGCGGCCGCCCGAGAAACGCCCTCCTGACCAAACTGCACCACCCTCACAACAACCCTACAAGAAGGCCCTGCTTACCAACGCCTCTGCCAAGGTGGCCCAGGCCCCCACGGAGACGCAGAGAATCTCGGCGCAAAAAACATCCACACAGGCACCTCGGGAGGTAAGTAGAGCGGCGGATCTCCCACAGCTCGTTATAGCCCATACTTCACTTCCTACTCCGTCCCCTCTCACTACCTCATCCTCTGCTCCCGATCCCCTGGTAGAAATCGCCCGTTTAAGCCGTGACATGGAGGCACGCTGTGAGCACTTGCAAAAACAAATAGACGCGCTGGTGGCAGACATGGGTACAAGTATGCAGGCGGCCCTCGACCGAATCGAACGGCAGATGGAAGAACTTGGTATAGGAATTACGGAGCAAGTGAAATTATGTATAGAACGTACTCTCGCGCGAGATAATAACATACGAACTCCTGAACCTAGCAGTTACAGCGCCAGCCTGCCACCCGACCACATCTCTCGGCCGCAACATTCAAACGTGGGTAACTCTAACGGGGGTAACCGACGCGCGCATCCCTATGCACGCCCCTCTGCTTCCTCTCGTGATGATGATGGCGCCGCGTGACCCACCACAGCTAGTGGTGTGGCAGTGGAATTGTAGGGGATTCCGTCAAAAACGAGGTTCTTTGCAACAGTACGTTGCCACATTCACAAACCCTCCGGATGTAATCCTCTTACAGGAACCCAATTGCACCCCTTCATTATCCGGTTACAGCCCGCTCTCGGGTGTCTCACCTCTTGTGGGAGCCCTAGTCTCGAAACGCGTTACATGTCGCATGCATACGACGAGTAGCGACATTCCTCATCAAATATTGGAAGTTAATACGCAAGGAAAACGCGGCGACAGTTTGTTTATCCTCAATGTATACAGTTCCCCTCGTTCGCGTACACACTGTTTTTACCGTCTGTTAAAAGAATTTGGCAGCCTTGGACGGGTTTGTGTGGTATGTGGTGACTTCAACGCTCCACATGTCGCATGGGGTTACGTTAAATCGGGAGCCAAGGGAACCCGCTTATGGAATTGCATCTGTAACATGCGATACACACTGCTCACCGACCCAGAGCACGCCACTCGTATAGGCAATAGTGTTTCTCGCGACACCTGTCGTGACCTTACCTACGTCCGCAATACTGGCGCAGTCGTAGCGCACGGGCCTTTAGAAGAGCACCTTGGCAGTGACCACTATATTGTCGCAACCATCCTGTCGTTACGAAGTGCTCGCAGGCCAGAGCGAAATGTGTGCATTACAGATTGGACAAAATTCAGGGAACGCCGCCAAGACCCGCCTGAGGGCCAGGGCTACGAACGATGGCTTGAGTCTTTCGCTGACAATCTTGAGGCCACCACGCGTACAGTGCGTACCACAACTGAGACACCAGACATAGATCCGCATTTACTTCATCTTTGGAACGCCCGGAGAGGGTTGACGCGGCGATGGAAGTGACAACGCCTCAACAGAAAACTTCGGAAACGTATAGAAGAAATTACACGGGAATCCGAGGAGTACGCAGCGTCCCTCACCAGTAATAACTGGCGACAATTTTGCAACTGCCTCTCAGGCACGTTAAGCACAGCTAAAACGTGGTCGATTCTACGTTCGCTCACAGACCCCAACACATCAAAGAGAAAAACATTTCAGCAGCTGCACATCTTAATGCACGAGTACCGGGATGATCCTGACTTGCTCCTCACGGAACTAGAACATCAATTCAATCCCATAGGCCCGCCACCACAATACCCTGATTACCCGTATGTGAGTGAGGAGAATGAATTGCTGGATGCTGACATAACCCCGGACGAGGTGCGGGTGGTCCTATAAGACCTACGACGAAACACGGCTCCAAGAGCGGACCAAATCCGATTTTCCACCCTTCGTAACTTGAGTGACGCGGATATCAACCACATTACCCATATCTTTAATGAATACTGGTGCGAAGGCACACTTCCTCAAGCGTGGCAACATGCTGACATTACACTTATCCCCAAACCGGGTAAACCTATAAAAGTTGAAAATCTACGGCCCATCTCTCTAACATCATGCAATTGTAAGCTAATGGAGCACGTACTCTTGCGGCACCTGCAACCTTTCCTGGAAGAACACTCTTTCTTTGCTAACACACAATTCGGATATCGAGCTCATCTGTCTGCCCAAGATGTCCTTTTACAATTACGGGAGGAAGTCTTAGGACCACCGTCGCGCGCCCAAACGAGAGCACTTGTCGCCTTAGATATCAAAGGGGCGTTCGATAATGTTGCACATGAACTTATCCTTCGCAATGTTGCAGAGTCGCATTGTGGGGTTCGTATGTAAAACTATATCTGCGCATTTCTTCGAGATCGCACAGCTACCATCGGAATCGGGCCGCATAGATCAGGTACAATCCGCCTTGTAGGGCGTGGGACACCACAGGGCTCTGTTCTTTCCCCCACCCTATTCAATATCGCCCTTGCAGGGCTCCCCCGGCTTCTCGATCAGATCCCCGATGTCGCTCATGCTATTTATGCGGACGACATCACTATCTGGTGTACACGCGGTTGCGACGGTGCTATCCAAGAGCGACTGCGGCAAGCAGTCGACACTGTCTCTGAGTATGCGAGAAAAGGGGGCTTAAATTGTGCTCCGCAAAAGTCGGAGCTCATAATCATTCGTTTCCGCAGCCCCTCACCTATGCCGCCCATCACTGTACACGTGGATGGTATACCCATACCACAGGTCAGCCGTGCTCGCATCCTAGGCCTACACGTCCAGGCGGATGGCAGGTCTAACTATACTGTTTCTCTTCTATCCCGACAAACTGAGCAAATTCTGGCCATGATCAGGCGGTCTCTAAGAGGCGCTCGGGTCTTCGAGAAGAGGACCTGCTGCGCTTGGTGGAGGCATGCATCATCAGCCGTCTTACATACCATCTTCCCTTTCAGCGGTGGACCCAAGTGCAACAACTTCGCGTTGATGCCCTCATTCGTAAAGCGATGAAGCTAGCCCGTGGCCTACCGCACTATACTTCCACATATCGTCTCCTTAACTTAGGAACGCATGACACACTAGGAGAACTACTAGAAGCGCATTGGGTCAGTCACCGCCAGCGCCTCTTGCTCACACGTACTGGCCGCTATCTCCTTGCACGGTTAGGGCACTCTGTCCCACCACTTGAACCTGAAGCCCGCCCAACGACCTTATCACCCGCCCTACGTAAGGTACTGAATATTCATCCCTTGCCGCGTAATATGCACCCAGTGCATGACAAAGAACGGCATAAAGCTCGTGTGCGATACCTTAACCACATGCTCGAAAACATCCCAGAATCCCAGGCTCTATACACAGACACGCCGCGCACTCAAGAGGGCTATACGTCCGTAGTGTTGGATGGCACTGAATCCCTGAAGGACTCTGCTGCAATGCGCGGTACTAATATCACGTACGGAGAAATTCTCGGCGTTGCTCTCGCCATTCGACACGCCGTTCGTGTCCCAGGGGAAGTGTATATACTGACGGACTCGCAACAGGCATGCCGGGCGTTCCTATCAGGACATGGCATTCCGAGAGCGGCACAACAAATTCTCGAACAGATCCCGAAAATGATTCAGCCACACCTTCCCGCATCCACTTAATGTGGACCCCTGGTCATGCCTCGCTGCCGGGCAATGAACGCGCACATGCAGTAGCCCGCGTTATTTTCCTCCGGTCGGCCCGGCGTGGTGAAATGACCAGTTCAGGGTGGGGGGATCCCTTGCTGCGTTACGGAGAGATTCTACGTCATTAGAGAAGCGTTCGCTGCCCTCACCGTGCGCCACCACCATCCTTCTCGAGAGAGGAAGCAGTGGCACAACGCCAGTTGAAAACCGACACTTTTCCTAATCTTGTCTCCCTGAACAAATTCTGGCCACACTGTTATGCCGACAATTGTCCGGGCTGCGGCGGGTCACCCTCCATCTTCTACGTCACTATCGAGTGCACGGCAAACCTTTTCCCTCCATTACCACCCCTCCTCCGCCCACTGCGCAAAAAAAGACCTGTGGGACGACGCCCCCCGCGACGGACCTCCCGAGGTTCTGCGAGCCATCATACAACGGGCTCGACACGTCGCCGGAGCCGTCCTAGGGACCCCGGACTAGGGGTCCCTCCCATGCTTTTTGTTCTACCTACATAATAAAGATGTTTGTCTCTCCAGAATCCCATTCACAGATTTTCATGCTCAGAACATCAAATGAAAGTTTTATTCACTCAGTCTAGATGCAAGCCTATCGGCTTTCGACGGCATTTGCAGTGAAACATGCCGCTGCAAGCGCTCCCTTCTGAGTTGGAGTCGTCGGTCTACCTTGGTTCAGTGAGGGGTGGAGGTGCGACGCCTAATAAAGCTTCGATACGACTGATTACGTGACACGTGCGTCTGAATGACTTCTAACTGAGATGCAATCAACGTGCTTTGCCACTCCAATATTATGCGTCTGTCAAGTTTGTTCCATCTTGCTCGTTCTTGGCAACTCGAAGCCATGACCGCAACGCCTTTAAGCACCCTTGCGTCACCTCTGCTAAAGTCCCTCTACTAGGCGACGCCAGCTCAGAGCAAAATAAGCTTCTGAGAGAGGCTAATGAATAAATATGAAGGAGAGTAGATTGCTTGATTGATATGCGGTGTTTAACGTCCCAAAACCACCGCATGATTATGAGAGACGTCGTAGTGGAGGGTTCCGGGAATTATGAACACCTGGGGTTCTTTAACATGCATCGGAATCTGAGCACACGGGCTTACAGCATTTTCGCCTTCATCGAAGATGAAGCCATTGCTGTCGGGATTCAATCCCGCGACCTGCGGCTCAGCAGCCAAGTACCTTAGCCACTATACCACCGCGGTGAGGCGAAAGATAGTAGATTGGCAGAGAAAGTGTTGTGTTATTTGCATAGTAAGGGCGTTGGCACATAGGGAAAAAAAGAACAAAGATGCATGCTCACCAATAAATATGATGCTTTCAATGCCGTTTGCGATTATATTCAGGCAACCAAGCGTATACCTTTGTGATCTTCAACCAAAACAAAAGTTATTTATATTACTCCCCAGGGCAGAGTGAAGTAAACGCAGCTGAGTGGTAATCATAACACCTCAAATCTCAAAATTTCTCAACTAGATTTTTTTTGTTTGCTCTTTATATGTTTTTTTACATTAGTCCTATTATAATACCAATTCATTACACACAGTTAAAATGATCACAGAAAAACTGCACTACACTTTCTTGGCCAATCCCCCTGAGTGGGTATGAGCCATCATCCCAGGGAAACAAAACAAAACAAATATACGGCTAGCAGTGTAAGTGATATGAACACAAAGAGCCGCTCAGTGTCATGTCTGAAAGCCGAAGAGGGTTTACTGGGTGGCAGGGATGGAAACAAGACCGGCTCTGAGTAATTAACGAAAAGGGCAAAATCTAGATAAGGAGGTAGACATTTTATATTAATTTAAGAGGAAGCAATTTACTGTTTGATGTGATTCAGGCTGCCTGAAAATGCGTAGCTATTAAAGCGATATTCAGTAAAGAAGAACACTGCACATGGTGTGATAAAGATAAGGAAACAACGCTGATTGAATGTTAAGATATCCAAGCAGGTGCACGTTTGGGTAGGAGCCTACACGAAGCCTTCGGTTTTTGAAACCTCATTGAAAGGCTTGAACACGTCCGCGGCAGAATAAGAAATAAGTAAGAGATGGCTAGTGGCAGAGAACGAGCGAGAGTAATCAAAAATAAATAGTGGGAAAGATAAAGACGTTTTTCCATTAGAGCAGTGAAGGAGTTTTATTTTTATCATCTAAATGTTTTGTGAAATGTGGTGGCACGCATGTCACCACTCCAGTAACAGAGGGCACGCTCGTATACATAGCATCCATCCACCCATAAATAGGCCGTATCATAGAGTTTCATAAAATTAACTGGAGGGGACTCTGGCGCTGCGATCGTACGGCGACCATGAGAATGATGGTAGTACACACATTTGCCTATTTTCGTACTTGCGGGAGGCGAATCGTACTTGCGGCTTCGTTTATTGCTGTGTTTCGGTTTTGTTTTGAAAGAAAAATTCAACCCTTTTAGCTGCGTGACCAGATTTGAAAGGTAAGTCTAAAAGAATAAGACGGTGAAGCGCAACCACTGAACATTTGCTAATATTTGTTTCGTAAGAAAACAGGTCCAATCCACACGAACACACACGGAGCCAAAAGTAGGCCACATGACGAAGATTAGACAAACTTGTGCACTGCCCATCATTCCCATGCTCGCTGAAGCACCGCGCGTTGCAGCTCCCATCGACACTAGCACCAGAGTTCCCTCTAGTGTATATTAGGAAACTCTGTGGGACACACACCAAACCCTTGAAAACGCGTGCCTCTTGAAAATTGTGTGCAGCTTCAAACGAACTATGGGCTCGAATAGCGGATGGGGTGGCTTCAACTCGCCTTTCCTCCGCTTTCGCCTAAGCTCAGGTCGCCTTTTTCCTCCCTCGTCAGAAATGCCTGCAGCATTTTTTCAACGATTCTAGGGCTTTTTTTTACATTGCAAGCAGACTCTTTACGACTTCACCCTTCTCATAAAACATTCGGGGCACTCACTTTAAAATGCGTTCAGCTGTTCTTCAAAGCATTGTTTGCCACTTGGCTCAATTTAAAAGCAGCATCAAGGACAGGCAATACGGCTGGTGTACGATAGTCCAACTCTACAGCAGCAAATATGGACAAGCTGGCACGTTCGGAGAGTGCAGAAGAAGACGAGGAGATTCCTGATAGCTTCTGCGCTGCTATTATCTCAAGGTTCTAAGCCATTTATGTAAGACAGAAAACGTTGTCACCGTTCAGAAAGTACGCGCCATGGCCTCTACGATTCATCATTTCAAGAGTGAAAACACTATTCCGATGCGTCGTCTATTTACCCGCGTGATACTCGCCAGTTTGTTCACCATGGTTGTTCTGTGGCTAATGATGGTTGATGCCAAGAAACAAGCTCCCATTCAACACAGCGGTGAGTGGCAGTGTAACTCTTTATCTTGTTTCAAGGCTCACCATGGTACGTTTTGCGGGATGTACAGATGATGCTGGCGAACGGGTTCTCAGTCAACAGGAAAACTTACGCACACAAACATAGCGCTAAGTCCTATCATTACAGTGGTATATAGGTTTCTGCTTCAGTTTCGAAAAAAGTTCTCTGGCCACCCAGCGGGTGCTCTTCCAATATATATAGCATTCTGTAAATAGTAAAGAGAGAATTCCCATCCGCGTCTCGGCTGTCACTTCTCGGCCGGAGCTTCGGACGCCGGGCCACTTGGTTCTCCGTGCGTCGCGACCGACGCTCGATACATCAATTACTTTTAGGGGCGAAGCTCCTTATAGCGGCACCCGTTCGTCCCTCGCAGCTGTTGTAGTAGTGTGTAACGAGTATAACATTTTGACTTCCAAGGTGGTGCCGGTGAGAGATTTCTTCTGTGCGTTGTTGAACAATAAAAAATAGTGCTCAATGTACATGCCAATAGCTGCTAAGGGGGAATGTGAGCGCGGACGATGCGATCCCCATTAGCAGCCATTGGCATGTACATTGAGTACTATCTGGCAAGAAAGGGTTGCTACGTTATACTCGCTGGGTGTAACCTCCTTAGTTTTAGAAAGGTGTAGCGAGCGTTGAGCCACAGTGCCATGAATACAGCGAACTAGCATATACCATAACTCGAGGTGGTTAAAGGTGGGAAGTAGACCCAAAGCTCAAGCCGTAAGAAATTGTGTGCGTGCCACCTCTCGTTCAGTCCTTGGAATGTACGCTGGATGGCGGTGCTTCTATATGGGGAATATATGATGAAAAGAGGTGAGATGGTGGTACTTGGAGTGTTGAATAGATGGACGAACGGATACACAGACAGATGCATGGATGGACGCATGAACGGACGCAGGGGCGAATGCATGGACGAACGCAGGGACGGACGCACGAACAGACGCTTGCACGGACGGGCGGATGGACGCATGGACGGTCACACAGACGGACGCATGGACGGACGGAAGCAAGAACGAATGGACGGACGAATGCTTCGCCCCACTCTCCATTATTCACTCCGTGGATATGCTGGCAATTTTTTCCCTCTTGTTTCACAGCTCGGGTCATGAAGCGCCTTCCATTTCATCACTTTCTTGCCTCGCGTAATTCAGGTCTGATGTAACAGACCCTGTGTATATCGTGCGCGCTGGGCGCGATGAGTTTTGATATAGCCTTTATTGATCAATGATGAATATCTCGAACCACGGGCACCATTTGTGATTTCAAGAAAAAATGCACATATCTTAAATTTTCATGCGCTACTACTTTCAATCCCTAGCTTCCCTCAGGTCAATAACTGAAATGGTAAATCACAGAATATATGTAATTAGTCGCAACAGGTCGTTTCGTTTGCGGCAAAGTACGGACGCCTCGACGAAGAACTGTAGTGCAGAAACAACCGCTTTACTTTCATAGTACTTTGGTAAAATGTCTGTAAAGCTCAACACCATCCTCAGCCTGTGTTAGCGAGCTGCTGGACGAAGACCTTTTACTAGCCCCGCCGCGGTGGTCTAGTGGCTAAGGTACTCGGCTGCTGACCCGCAGGTTGCGGTATCGAATCCCGGCTGTGGCGGCTGCATTTCCGATGGAAGCGGAAATGCTGTAGGCCCGGGTGCTCAGATTTGGGTGAACGTTAAAGAACCCCAGGTGGTCGAAATTTCTGGAGCCCTCCACTACAGTGTCTCTCATATTCATACGGTGGTTTTGGGACGTTAAACCCCGCGTATCACTCAAGACCTTTCCCAACGATGTCCCATGCTGAGTCCTGTGAGAGCTGATTCTTTTTCATCCCTTCGAACTTCTTTTTTTTATTTCGTCACGATATCTAGCTCTCTGCCTTCTTTGACTGTGTTTCCCATCAATTAGTGACCATTCTGTTGCTCGTACACTGGATGTGTGTGGTACGTATGACGTGGCCAGTTTAGGTCCATTGCTTTTACTTGCTGTCAAGTAGAAAATCGGCAACCCCTTTTGTTCTCTGACTCATTCCGCCATCCACTAATCTGTTAATGTTATTCCTACAAGTTTACGATGCAATGTGCTCAGCGTAATCCAACTTTTTGCTTTGTAACGCTTCACGTTTCAGCCCCATATGTAAAACTGGCAGTACGCAAGAGATGTATACATTTCTCAAGTAACAGTGATTTTCAGAAATTATTTGGTCCTAAAATGTACTCGTGTTTAAAAGCCCCAAATAGGCAAAAGGACGTACTTCAAGCGCGAAAGAAGCAAGCGCATAAATAGATTGACATGCAATGGAGACAGTGCTGGTGTTAAAACCTTTCGCAGAGTAAATTTGAACTTGCATAATAAAACCTTTTGCAGTGTACACTAGAACTTGCATTAGTAAGCGCTATAGCCTGTACTGGCTACAGTTTAACCAATCGTATCGAAGAGTATCAACCAGGTACGTCTGCATATACATCTGTTTCCCATAGTAGAGTACCTAGTAGTATAAATCGTTACCCGCTTTTTCTAAACACACAGTATCAGTCATTTTAGCAGATGTGATCAACATCATGTAACATTATAGTCAGTAACTCTACCTGCCATTAAAAGACACTCACTGATTTGTAATTCCTCACTGGCTCAAAACATAGAGGATTACTGAGGGTCATTGGTAATATGCAAAAGAAACATCCAAAAACATCAAATAAATCATCATTCCTGCGTAAGCCCTATGACCGCGTTCCTTTAAGTTCTCAGAAAAAAATTGGCAGATACCACGTACAGTGGGAATCGATGATATGCGAAGCACAAATGAGAAATGTTGATATACGCCACATTAAAGTCAGCACATCGCTACAAGGTGGAGGTAAATGATGCCGTACATGACTTCCGTGTCATGATTATCATGTTTGATGTGTCGTTTACCTTCGGCATCTATTCACGTCACCTGATACCATATTTAGTATATGTGGAGCTAGCGAAATGGTCGCGAGCACGCTATGAGCGTGGCGTGTTGTCATGTTCTTACATGACACGCGTGTCAGAATTATCATGTTTGCACCAGTCATATATTTCGTCATTCATTGACATCACGTAACACCAAGTTTGTTATATGTGGAGCTATAAAAACAGCTGCGAGTGCATAATGAAGGGCCCAATATACTCCGATGTAGCGTTGACGCGCGCGCACGCTGGACACAGCGACACTACGTTAGCAAAACGCGAGCACTCTATAGTCTGACACCAGGCGCGACCAGCGTCCATCGGCGCGGTTGCACGGCAACCAGCGCGAAATGCGACATGCTGCAGTTCGCGCCTATGCGTTACCCAGACAATGCTGCGTCTCCCTCTTTTCGTGGCGGAGAACGAAGGACATGCTGAAACGCGCATACGTCAAAGCAGTAAAGCACGGCGCGCGCCTCGAGTATATCGCAGGACCGGCGCCTGGCGTGGCAACACCGGTGTGACGCGACGAAATGAACGTCGGCGACCACGCGCACCGCTTGACGTCTAAACGTATTGGCGCCATGACTGTGTCATGTAGTCATGTTATCACATGACACACATCTCATGATTATCATGTTTGCACCATTCCCATACCTTCGTCATCCATTGGCATCACGTAATACCAAATTTGGCATGTGAAGCTAGCGAAACCGCCATGAGCGCATCATCAGTGTGGCATGTAGTCATGTTGTTACATGACACACATGTCGTGATTATCATGTTTGTATGTGCCATTGTCCTATGTCGTGCGTTCGCGTTGCGTAATACCGAGTTTGGTACATGTGAAGCTAGCGAAACGGCCGCGAGCGCATCATGAGCATAGCACGGATGTTGTTACATGACGCGCATCTCATATTTATTATCTGAGCACCAGTATCATACCTTCGTCTTCCATTCACGTCCCGTAATACCAAATTTGATATAAGTGAAGCTAGCTAAACGGCCGCCAGCGCATCATGAGCGTGGCATGTAGTCATGTTGTTACATGAAACGCATCTCATGATTATCTTGTTTGTACCAGTCACACACCTTCGTCGTCCATTCACGTACCATAATGCCACATTTTGTATATTTGACGCTAGGGAAACAGCCGTGAGCGCATCATGATCTCGGCATGTAGTCATGTTACATGACACGCATGTCATGATATTCATGTTAGGGTCTGTCGCTTGTGTTTGCCATGCAATCATGCCATACCATACCAGTTTTTCAATGTGCCATGTGAACGAAACCACCGCAAGAGCTGCAGGACCATGACATGTAAATCATGACATTCATGACATTCATGTCATGATTTTCATGTTATTACTAGTCAAGCATGTTCTTAATACAGTTATGTTATGCCATACCAAGTTTGGTATCGCTACCATTATCGAAACGGCTAGGAGAGCTGAAAGTCGTAGGCGGATAGATAGATAGATAAATAGACAGACAGATAGATAGATAGATAGATAGATAGATAGATAGATAGATAGATAGATAGATAGATAGATAGATAGATATACACGCTCAAAGTCACTGAAGTTCACTAAGCAATGCTTCGCATTTAAAATAGTTCTAGAATTTTTTTGTAAAATGTTGCGGAGTTGTCAGTCTGGTGGCATGATGAGCTGGACTAGTGCGATGACCGTTAAATAACTTTGGTCCCGCCATTACATGTTGTCTTGCGTGCGATGTGAAACGAGGAAGTGTGTGTGTGCGTGCGTGCGTGTCTGTGTGTGTTCGTGTGTGTAAAACACCTTAACACTGACATCGTCTGAATGATCGAAATTATGCGTTGTTTTTAAAGCATGCTTTATTGCACACAAAAATGTCTCATGGCTCTAAGTGTACGCACACAGAACAGTTGGGGTCCGTGAACGCGAAGAGTCACTGACGCTATGACGTCGGCGAGAAGCACTGCTGGTGACACTTGCAGACGCCGCGCGCTGGCAGCATACCTGCGTACTAGGCACACACAGAGACTGTGCGTCCTCTTTGTCTAAGATGGGAGAAAAAGAGCACTACACGTCATGTACATACCAATTGAAATAGTCAGAAGTAGAGCGATATAGGCCAAGTAAATCGCAAACTATGTAAAAAAAGTGCCGCCATATCCACGAAGTGAATGATGATGAGTGGGCGAAGCTCTGGAGGAAAACCTGGTAAACCATGAATCTTCCGTACATTTTGCCTACTCGATTTTATTACAATGCTCCCCCTAGCGTACGTCGCCGCACTAAATCGAACGATTGCCTTCCACCAATGACACGTGCCATATGTGACATCATTCCTATTTTATAACATCTCGCATCTTTCATCATAAACTACAAGTACCGCCGTCTAGTTTATAACATCTTGCATCTTTTCATCATCAGCTACAGGTCCCGCCATCTAGTGAGCACTGAAAGAACTAAACGAGAGGTGGCTACATGCAGGAGACGGTGCCGCCATCTAGTGAACACTGCAAGAACTAAACGAAAGGAGGCGACATACGGGAGACGGTACCGCCATCTAGTGGACACTGCAAGAACTAAACGAGAGGTGGCTACATACAGGGGACGCACAGCCCACGCCTTAAGGAGCTTCGCCCCTAAAAAAAAGGGGGGGGGAAAACCCTTAAGTTTCCCTTTGAAAGTTGTACGTGATAGCGATACTCTGTTCCTAGTGCGTACTTCAAACACTTAGTCTATTAAATCTTTTCGAACGTGCGATGCACACACTACGTGGCCTTAAGGAAGCAGCAGCGTCTGTGCTTTTTTCAGTGGGTGACTGGCTTTAACTGATGAAGTCATTCCGGTTATCCCATCTTCTGACGGCCGATTGCAATGCACAATTGTACCACGCATTTTTACGGCAATATTGCATGTTGTGAATTGTGAAGCGTGTATACAGGACATTGTGTTTGGTAAAGCACGAAATTACTTTCACTGCTTTTCCAAGCAGAGAAAGCTATTTTCACGGTATTCACAAGCAGGGGTATGGCTGCGTGGCAGGACACCGGCTTGCCCCGCAAACAATCCGGGTCCCAACACCACAGACCCAGAACTTTTTAATTTTTTATTTGCAGTCACGCATAGATGGCTGATTTTTCGGTCATGCAAAGACGATGACTTTTTGTTCAACCAACGACGCCAACGCCGGAATTTCTGAGAAACGAGCTCTTTCAAGCTGTCTGTTAAAAGAGGTTGCTACACGAAGGAACGGCACTTCAGGTCAACTCAGTACCGAAATAGGCAACGTAAGGGCACACTGTCTCACAAATAAGAGTTCGTTTTGCCGCCCCGGAAGTAGTGCGGGCTGCAAGTTTGGAACACCGACGCTTACTTGTTCGAAAAGTCCGCGTCGGTGGAGTAGTGGCTACGCTGCTCGGCTCTGATTTGAAGGTTGCGGGTTCGATCCCGGCAGTGGTGGTCGCATTTCGATGGAGGGAAAATGTAGAGACCTGCCTAGTGTGCGATGTCACTGCGCTTTAACGAACACCAGGTCACAGCTTCAGGGGCCCTCCATACGACGTCTGTCATTATATCGTAGTTTAGGGACGTGAAGCTCTAGATCAAATTGCAGCTTGTCTTACACCGCCTGCGTCACCGAAGCTAACTTATCTATAGAGAAACATACATAAAAAGAGCGGACACTCCCGTAGGGACCTCTGGTCTAGCTACTGCGCTGCTTTCAGCGCCACGAGTGGTTGGTCAGACCCGGTATTGTCTTCAGCATAAATAAAATAACTAAATTTTCTTCTTTCTGACGCTGGGACTGGAACCCGCACCCTCATGCTCCGAAAATGAGTGTCTTTTACACTAGGCCTCACACCCATGCTTCCGCGTAGAGAGTAAATGTACAGTACATCTTAACCACATGAATGTGCCTCTTCGTGCAAAGTAAATGCAGAAAGACAACACTTTCTAGTCATACTTTACTGTTTTTTGTTGCAATGCACTGAATGTCCTCAGTGGGACATGATGTGAAGCGGGTATAGAAAATTGCACAAATTGATAAACTTTCTTCTTTGCATAAAATCTATGCCAAACTTGGGTATTCATTGTCCTCCTGAGGATATATGTCTTAACAAAGGAGTAAAAGCGAGGATGGGTACGCCATCTAGTGTTTGGTCAGACTGTTTCTTGCTGGGCCACAAAAAGGCTCCAGTGGTCCCTCTTGTATAGTATATTTCTCTATGACTCTAAGGCCAAGCGAACGCTCAGCTGTACTGCATAGTTTGTACATTTTGCGGTGTGAAGCTCGTGCGAATTATTTTTTTAAAGTTTATGCCAAATGGCATAGTTCCGCAAAGTAACAAAGATAAGCCACAAAGAAGAAAGTTTTGAATTCAGAGGTAGATTATTGTTTTATACCGCCACTGTGGTTATTTGTATCGTAGTCACCAAGTCCCTCTTCCTTCTCTCCGCAGAACCGGCGGCCAGGGAAGCTCATGATATATGGTTCCTTGAAACATCTGGCCGGCGAAAGCTAACAGCCCGACAAGCCTGCAGCATCGAGTCAGCCAGCCGGCACAACGGCGACTTCACCGTGCACCTACTTCACACCGGACGACACCTTCGCTCTTGCGCTTACCGTCGCATACTCTCAAAGCTGCCGAATTTTTCATCGGCACGGCTAAGGCCACGCACCGAACTCGCAGGCACTCCATTGTCACGGCTGTATTCAAATCGCCGAGCACTACGTGAAAGCTCTTCTCTCGTAGAACATCTGAGCGACTTTCTTCGCTACGCGATTATCTGGAAGCGTGGTGGTGTTTACTTGGATTTAGACATAATTGTTCTGAAGTCGCTTAAGCCAATAGAAAACTCCGTTGCTTTCGAGGAAGATGAAGTGCATGTGACCAACAGCGTGCTTTTCTTCCGCAAGATGCATCCGGCTGTGAGAGCGCTCATGAAGGCGTGTGCACGCCAGTACGATCCACGGAGCTTTCAATCGTGCGGCCCATTGTTGCTGACTCAATTGCGCCATGCCCCGTTTTATGCTCGGCTCGTGGACTTTCTTAGCTCTTCAACATTCTTCAAGGTTTCTTTTGGCGAGTGGAAGATGTTCTTTGATCCAACGATGACCGAAAAGGTGCTCGAGAAGGTGAATGGCAGCTATGGTGTCCACCTTTGGAACAGGTTCAGCAAGGGCACGAAAGCTATCATCGGATCTGGCAGCCCGCTGGAACACCTAGCTCGGATCCACTGCCCATCAGTGTACAGACAAGCCTCAACTGCGGGATACCTATAAAAAGACTACGCAAGAGATTAACCATAAAAGGGGCTTGGGCCATGTTGCACTAGCAAACGCATTCGTTAGCTTTACTTACTTATCATCTAGAGTTCATTCTGTATCAGTTGGCCACATTTTAAACGTAATAATGATTAACTAGTTCCACTGAAATGTCTAGTCAGCGGCTATCCCCGTGGTGAGCATGCGTTCTATACGCAGTGCCACACCACTGCTTCAAACTCCTTTGAAAAATAAATGCTCTATAAAAATCTCTATAACCCTTGTAGTGTTCCGTGCCAAGTGCATGGAATTGTGCCAGGCGTCACAACTTAATAGTGAGTGTTTTTAGAACTCATACATTAGAAAGCACTTAGACAAAGCAATCGCCATCACCAGCAAAAGCATGAACTAATTGAGCAGCTGCGTATGTCGTTGCTTTTTCAGCCATGTAGTGTGCCCTTCTCTGGATAGTAGGTAAAAAGAATTCTGGCGTATTGGGCAGTTGGTAGCGGCACTCGCAGTGGGCATTCTAGGGCAGTTTCCCCCGGCGTATAGAGTGAACCACTGTTTTCAGGTCCTTCTTTACTCTAGTTCGAGAGAGACCAACGTTACAGGCACAGAGGTTCGTTTTGTTGCGGCATGACTGCGGCATCCGACCTGAATCGAAGCCGGGCTATAACATTTAAGAAGAGATTGTGCAGAGACTTGTTTCGTTAACGCTATCGCTTGTTTTTTGTGATGTTGCACGGGCTGGATGTGGGCGTGTTGGAGTAACAGAAAAGTAGGAAAGGGATCACGATGTACTCATTCCTTTTTTATGCATATAAAAGTGAAGTGCTTGGCCCTGTATGTTGTACGTGTCTTCTAAGCATCGTGCCAGATGCACTGCCCTTTCTTCAAGTACCTGAAAATCCATTGCTATTTAGTAATACAATGTTGATTATTTATATCAAGTCTGGGTTAAACATCTAGGTAATTGCCACATAAAAAAGAAACTCATTTGAGTATTTTTCAAACCGGTCGAACTGACCGCGCGATAAGTTGTCGTGGACCGTGAGATAGTGGGTTTGACGCCCGTTGACTGACCTTTTCGTCTTTCACATCCGATCTATGCAATGGTTTGGGAGCTATTCACGTGATACGTACACGTTAATAAAATCTTCAACTCCGGCGTAAAATCTTCCGCTTCAAAAGTTTCCGGTCCACAGTTAACAGTTTCGGTCAAGTTTGTCGGTGATATCGAGAAATATGGAAATAAGCACAAACGGGTCACCATCACCTTCAAATATTTTTGGGCCCGCCGAGACCGTTTTCCGAATTGAATAATTCTAGCTCCGTGCTCTTTTAATATGCCAACATAACATTTATAAAAGACCAAACGCATTCATTTAACGATTATATAATTGCAAAGCACCTACCATTTGCAAAGACATCGAAAAAAATAATCAAGGGCTCATTGTGTCACTCTCGTAGAATTGTGTGTGCGTGTGCGTGCAAGCGTGTGTAGGGAGCTTCACGAAAATGCGATTTCGAGTGCACCGTGAATGTTTTATCTTCTTATCCTGCGCATGGTGTAGCACGAGTGCTGAAACAGTGTCCTAATTTCTACGCAACGTGCGCACACTGTGACGAGAAGGAATGAACACAGCTCGACTCCGAACAAATAATTAACGATACACAGTAGGGCATGTACTCAGGCAGAGCGATAGACTGTCCTTATAGGTTTTATTTTAAGACGCGCAGACTGAGCACGTTAAAATTTGAAAAAGTGAAATTTATGACACAACCTGGCAGTCGCGCTTGTGTCCTACAGTTTACTATATGCTAAACAAACTCACCCTCACGAAAGTGCCCGCAGTTTCGTACAAGGCGGGAAAACGCTATACGAAATTACAGAAAAACACAGTTTACAACGCGATGTCAAAGTCGATGACAGACGCACAAACACAAGCATATGTTTTTCTTAATGAGTCTCTGCCAATCACGTTCCATCATTCGGGTTCCCGAGGTTGGCCGCCACGTTTCCTGCCGCTGCGTTTGGGCACGCTCGATGGCGTGGACGCGCTCGAAGGTGTTTGCATTTGCGCGCCCTTCTTCGACGCGCCGTCTCGTTTGGTGGCTTTGGACTTCTTCGGCGTCAGTGGCACACCCTTGCTCTCGTCGGCTTTTTCCTCGACCAGCGGCAGGCATCTCGGTTTGCTGGATTTGGGACTAACTGCAACTGCGGTGACGTCCGCCAGGTGGCCACCGCCTGTCACCGCCGATGCCTCGGCAGTGGTCGGGACGCTGCTACTGGTCGGCATGGCGTTCTCCGCGAATTCTTCGAGGGCGGTGCACGGCTGTTGCGCCGGCAGCTTCCACGGCACCATGGATTCCCGGGACCAGAGGCTCGTAGTGCAAACCTGTGCCAGTGCGGCGTTGTTTGCAGGGGGCCTAGAGCCGGAGCGCATGGTCGAGCTGGCTGCAGGCGTCGCTGGCGTCTCGGCATCCTGATGAAAGCACGAAAACGATGTCTGCTTATACACATCACTCTAGCCCTTATAGTGAACGAGTAAGCTAAAAACTAGACTTGGTCTCGTTCCACGATCCGAGCGTGTGCCTCGTGAGAAGGCACGCTCCACCCGATTCTGTTTGCTTCGTTTCGCTAACGTAACGCATTTTCGTATGTGTTCACATGTATGATCAAAATAGAATACGGAACATATGTTTGAAACAGTGCAGTATTGCCTGCTCACTAATAAGGCAAACTGCCGCTATGACGGTTAAAACTACGTCGAATGCTACAGGCAAATAACGCTTTGGACGTCTCAAAATGCTTCCGCTTGCGGGATAACGGGTTCGCGTCGTGCAGTGCCCCTTATTACTGTGCGCGTGTGATAAGACAAATGAACGGCATTTCTGCTTCGAAAGTTGTGAGCATGGCAGGTTTTCCTCCTGAGGAAGAATGGTTTTGCACAACGGTGCGCAATAGGACGGACAATTTTAACATCATTCAACGCAAGCTAAAGAAAGCTCTCCAGAGGACGTCTCGGTACGTTCGTCTAACTTCTAAACTGGAACACACACCAGACTAAGTCTGCATTGGGCAATCGTACATTTTGAGGACAACCTTATCCCTCACCATTGTGCAGAATGTCACTGCGTAACTAGAAACTATAACTTGATCACTAATGCACTGCAATATTGGGACCACAAAGGTCCTGTGCGATGCATCTCATATTACTTCGGACGCGGCCAAGTTGTTCCTTAACATTGTTTAACCTCGTGCTTGCACGGCTCCTCGGCTGCTGGCCCAGATCCTCGGTGTTGGCCGTGAAATCCATGCGGACGACATTGCCATTGGCCGACACGTAGTTCAAAAAGTGTCATCCATGACTAAAAGCAGTAATCAATACAATCGCCAAGTACGTCATAATAAGGCGACTTGAAATGCACTTTGCGGAAGTCGGAGCTCATAACCGTTTACTTCTTGCGCTCCCACCATTGTAGGAAGCACTACCGTTGAAACCCGGAGATAAGCCACGTCACCACGTCACAAATATCTTCTTTCGGCTCAAGTCAGGTTCCTGTCAGCAGAATTTTCCGCTTTAGAAACATTTATAAGTCGCATGCAGCCTGATGTAGGGAGCCTGATGAATAACAAATATTGTTTTACAAACGCAGTTTGTTACACTAATTGTTAGCTATTCTAGTACAAAGTTCATGGGAACTCTTCATGCAGAAACATGAAAAGTGACATTGAATTAAGATTTAATCATGATTTAATGCGATAATCTAAAAATTAACCCCTTCTTACTCCAAGTTCCCAGGACTGCAATGTGACTGTGGGACATGACCGAAGTCTATGCATGCACAGTGACGTTCTGGCTGAAAGTGGTTCATAGTTCACTGATAAGCAGTCATCAGTGAAGTGGTTATACCACAATTTTATTCTAAAGTTGCCCTTAGCACAACGACCTAATAGTCTGTTAAGTTTTGCAAGTGGCTTCTGTTTGGGTGTCACCTAGCTTTCGACGAAATTTTGTAAAATATCCCTGCTCATGTTGTTTCATTTATTAGAATTTGCTGGAGTTAGAGAAACGCTCAGTAGACGTCATACCTGCTAGACCGTTTTCCAGTGAATGACTCTTGCTGCTGAGAGGAAAATATTTACGAAGGCGCATGACTGTCTTCTAGATCTCCTTATGGAAGGAAAATTGCCAAATTACGTTGGCTCACGTGGTAGCGAATAAGGTTGGATATTTTTTAATACCGGAGCTATTCCAGGTCTGAGCCTCACTGCAGATCAATATATGTGGTTCGAAACTCTGGTTTCCAGATACAACCATAAATAGTGCGACTGCATCGGTCGACGATAGTTATAGCGCGAGAACAAAACGACGACACAGAGACAAGAAGGACACGAAAGTCCTTCTTGTCTCTGTGTCGTCGTTTTGTTCTCGCGCTATAACTATCGTCATGCCATACCAACTAGCCCAAGCTACCACACTTCTAGGTTGCATCGGCCGCGGACGAAGCAGTGTTTTCAAGTTGCTTTTACCGGAGAGGCAGTAGCCTATGCGAAGCCGCGAGGAGGAAAGGTGCGATGGAGACGCGGTGACCGGCTACGAGAGCGGAGGTGTATGCGTACCTTATTTCTGAAGCTGCGAAAGATTTCTCGCATGCTTCAGGAAAAGCGCGAGTTGTCACAAAAGCGCTTTGCTGTTTTGGCAAACTTGACAGCATGAGGTGGCTATAGTTTCTGAGCACACTACGTGTACATACATTACATTATACGTGATTCACGCCAGGTCTGCAAATTCATTGCATCTTACGGGTTTGAACTCCGGGTCGTCGGATCCGGCGCTGGTTGTTGGAACGGGCGTGCCAGCCGTGGCGGCGACTGCTGCGTCTTTGTGCGCCAGTGGCTCCGAGATTGAGCCGAGGCCACTACGCACCAAATATCGGCCTTGATCGTCCTCGCCGACCACGACGAAACAGCCCAAGAAGTCGGGGAGCACTCGGCGCGCGAACAGGTTTTTGGAAGCGTACGACACTCCCACGGTGCAGCTGAAGCTGGCGATCATGCACATTGTGCGGCACAGCGGCAGCCTCAGAAGCGCGGGTGCGTTGATAAGTGGCTCACCACAGAACGTACGCAACAGAAGACCGACAAGAAACCCTGCAGGAGCAAAAAGGCAACAAACAAAAAAGAAATGTTGTGAGACGTCTGAGGTAATCCTGCAGGAGCCTGCGGTGATCTTACTGGTTCCATGTAAAAGTAAATGGTGGGGTTTCTTAAGCCCAAACCGCTATAGTAATTAGGCATGCTATACCAAGGTCCTGTTCCATAATGTTGGTCCAGTAGTTCTTTTAACCCATAACAATACCATAAGTAGTCATAAGTCAGCAAAAAATAAATAAACTGAATGTCTGTACTCACGCGTTTGTGCACGTCACCGTTACTCCATTAAATAAAGCATGTATAAGACACCGTGCCATCCTGACGGTCGCTCTAAGGACAGGGAGGGGATCTCGTCCTTCCTTTGTTTTCAAGCTGGCCGTAAATTTACGTTATCCCGAACTATCACGACCATAGACTGTATCCAGTGGTGATGCTGTCATGCGATCAGTGTCAGCGATACGGTGATACCAACTTGTCTCAGTTGGCACTCGCTTGTTGACCCGGAAGACACATGTCAGACTGAGCCTGTGGCGGTCACATTCTTATGGAGGCGTAATAGTGAGAGCTCTTGTACAGTGCAATATCACTGCACAACAGGGAACCACAGATGGCGGAAATTAACCAGAGCACTCCACTATGGCGTGTCTCATAAGGCGAGCCACCTTAGGGTGTTAAGCTCCCCACATAACCAACCAAACCCTTGGCGTGTATACATAAGCAATAACGTTTCGACCCACTTTCGTAACAAAGATCAATACATTTCCAGTATAATGTGGTCGGCAGACGGGCAACATGTGAAGCGCCACTTTAGCGAAGTCTTGTGTTCCTGAAAGTGATCACTTGATGATACGGTCGAAGGTCCCAAATTTTAATATGCAGAAATCTAGACTTGCTGTCCAATCAGAAATAAAGACGACAGAAGACAAGATAGAGCGCAGACTGGTTAGAATTGCACTCTGTCTCCCTTCTGCTTTCTTTCTGCTGACGCAGCAAATCTATATTTGAGAAAAAACCAACTAGTCCAAAAAAAAAGTAATGAACATTATGCAGGCCAGAAAAACGAGCGTACCGGCAAGAACACCGTAGGTATTCGTGAGTTCCGCCAGGTAAAAGAGGCAGACGAGTTGCGGGAAGAGGAGGACGTAGACGATATCAGCGCTCAGGTTCCACACGGTGTAGATGGAGCGCACGTCTAGCGCCATGGCAGTGGTCGTGGCACCGAAAAGGCACACGCTCATGCGAACAGCCGCAGCCATCTCATCCGAACTAGCCTGCGGGAGAGTGTTTTTGATCGGTCGTCACCGAAATACTTGCGGGGTCCCTCGTGAAACCACCCAAGATGACTCGAAGACGGAAGTGATCTCAATTTTTTTAGTCATTGTGCAACTACGTTGCATGCAGTAAACTATTAAATGAGGGGGGGGGTGGAATTTAAAGCAGTTCGCGAAAAAGAAGTAAATTTCGCCCCCGAGTAGTTGTTGAAATCTCTATAGCAGGAAGAAGAGAACGAAGTGTGGACATGAGAGAAAGGCTGCGTATGGTGTCAACATGTGCACGTTCACCTGGCATGGACGTGTCTTTTTTTATCTCAGTCAAGAAACTTCATACTGTTCCCCACTACCGGTGAAGACACCTTGACTAAAGAGTAATCTTAGAAAAACTCACCGAGAACCATCTATCCTGTCGGTGTTAGATGTGTTCCGATCGATCACTCGTCTTCTGGACGAACCCAGGGCACTAGGAGTAGATGCTCATTGATGAGCTTGATTTCACCTAAAGCGAATGGTGCTATGCATCGCGGAGATTACCACCTGTCTTCTAGTACACCTACGCCACCAACTGTCCTGGACTAAGAGTGCCGACTGGCGTGGATTCACTCACGGTCGGCCTCATGACGTTGAAGTAGACGTTCCTGGTGAAGAGCGAGGCTGCGCTAAGCGCCGACGCCCCAGCCGAAGACATGACGGCGGACGCGATGGCGCCTAGACCTATGAACGACGCGTAGGCGGGCACCAGGTAGCGGAAGCTGTACGGCAGGACGTCGTGCATGTCCGTGTCCCGCAGCACGTGTCCCCCGGTGTAGCCGAAAGCCGTGAAGTCTGCGCCATCGAGGAAAGTTAGCCGACGCTGGACAAGAGTGGAAGACGCCTTTCCAAAGCGTTTCTTACATCCAGAGATATAATGACGAATATCTCAAAGTAAACAAATATTCGCTTAATGAATCAGAGGAAAAATAATTGTTTTATTGACCAAGGCAAGTCGTTCAATGAGAAAAAAAATTTGGCAATTTCTGCTTCCTGTACTATGCGTGGTTCAGAGCTTTTTGAAAACTAAGTTTGTTTTTGACAACTAAAATGCTGTTTGACAACTAAGTTTGTTATGGCTCGTTAGCGAAGGACTCTGGCGTCCTATGTCGAGGATACAAGCGGTACAAGAAGACAAAGATTGAGCAGGCCCATTGCGGAGATAGGAAAGAACCAGGTGGAGCGGAGAAAACATCGAAAGGGTGAAGAAAGAGAGTGACTTAGCGTACTTATATACCGAGTGATCAGAAGCAATAATTAGTGCATGCGAAGCAAACGAAAATTAAAGTGAACCTGAAGAATGCACAATTTGAGCCATTGCGCATTAAGGTTGTTTAAAGGCTATTAAATTGTACATTAAAGTACAATAAAGTCAAGTGAAACAGAGAATTAACGAATCGGTGACCAAGCATTGTGGAAGCAGTGTTAAAATATACGTGACCGAAAGCTAAGAAGTCCCCGGGTGATCGATCACACTGGGACTTTTTAGTCGGAGTCCCCTGAGAGCATACACTTTTTAGCATTAGATAAATTTTAAAACCAGGAACTTTTTGATCAAGAGTGAATAAGTAGATAGTCCGCACTATAGCACTACATAGCCCACACCAGCAGACTTGGTACCGTCAGCTATTGTACCGTCTGCTAAACATAATAGCCGACGCGTATTTAAGAACTCAGACAGATGTCTATTGCCATCCGCAAGTAGGCAGACGTGCAGGATGGCTCCTAGTATCCATGAATACACTCACAAGCTCAGGCACAAAGTGCATCAAGGATTAATGTGACAAATACTACACGCGTACAGCCATTCTTAACCAATGGTTTGATAGCAATAGAGAGCGTGGTATCAAGTGGTATCGAACGGTAACAACCAATGGGAAATCTTAGCAATCACTTGACCATCTGCGGTACACTTTAGCATTATATATATCACGCCGTGTACTTTACCACTCGTTACGGACGAACTCGTCCCTTCCTCTCCATATGAAGTTGAAAGACCGAGCCGAATAGAAAACCACTCAACAACAATTATGGCATTTTAATGTTAATTTATAATTGTGCTCAGGGAAACGAAGGCGAATCACAGAAAACAACAACGAATAGTAACAATGAATGAATAATAATTAACCACTCAACAACAAGTATGGCATGTTAATGTTAATAATTGTTCTGAAGGAAACGAAGGTGAATCATAGAAAACCACAATGAATAACACAACTTTTCACAACTTTGATCACTGTATAGTATGCATTGATTCACAGTCATCCTAACTATTGCATTGCTTCATGGGGCCAAACATGTCATTATCATCTTTCTTCTTTCCAACACGTACAAAGTCAAGCTATTCACATCATCACCTGCAGCTGCTGACGCTCTCATGTTACTGATTTGTATCGGGAACTAATAATAACAAATATTTACAACCTAAGCAGATTTATTGTCAACACATTCACTTCACAAGTATTTAACAACTCCAGCCTTCTAAAATTCTTCTCAGTTAAGACCTTTCTAATCCGAACATTACCCATATTTCCTCAAACAACAACTTTTTACTTGAGAAGGTACGAACCAACTATGGTAAGCGTTTATTTTAATAACACTCTAGAATTCTTTGCTAAATATTATTAAGCATGCATTTTCTGTTTTGTCATTCAAACATCAGCTTATAGAAGTAGTCTTTAACGAATAGCATCCTTTGTTAAATGTTCATCAAACACATCTATAATTACGTCGTTGTCATTAGTATCTGCTTTTATTATTGTACTGTTCATTCTCCCGATATTTTTGTGCTTTAAATTGCATAACTCTTGGAATCGTCATTGTTTAGATGTTCATACTCTTTACTATGAACATTATTCTGCATCCGTTTTAGTAGTATTTCCTTGTTTTATCATTATAATAAGGTCCCCCTACAGTGTTTACACTATGGGACCTTTTTCTGTAATAATATGTTTATATTTTGTATATGTTTTAAACACTGACTAAACTTCGAACTTCAAACTTACTGACAGGTACTAAGCTACCATTACACAAGTCGCTACTCCATGCATGCTTCTGTTGATTGCGCATCTCATAGCTCCTTCAGTTGCCTCGTGTAAACTTTTAGTGTGCTACAGGGATTCATAGAGAACAACAATGAATAACACAATCGTGAACTAACAATTGTTCGTTTATACAGAATAATTTGTAATTATAAAGAATAAACAGTTGTTGGTTCACGATTGTATTGTTCCATGTCGGTCTCTCTACACTGATTTTGTGTCCCAGTAGCACGCTATAAGTTAAGCCATGGTTCATTATTGTTAAACTAAACAACTGGCCCTATCCTTGATCATCTATTAGTTACCTCACAAGAGACGTTCATAGAGGGACATGCGCGCATGCATGAGAAAACATAACTATACGATTGAATTTCACCAAAAGTTGCACTGCGGCCAACTTGTATGAGTCTTCATGAGAAAAATATAAGACCAAGATCTTACTAGAGTTACCTACATCAGACAGCACAAAGAAAAGTGTCTTTTACACGCGGCTATAGGATAATTGATGGTTGGCTCATTATGTGGATAGGTTAGGTTGACACAACGTTGCCACAAAATGTCTCTGAACGAGTGCGTACTTGTAGTCTTGGCCACCGCACCGATGATCATGGAGGGGCAGGCTAAGAAGAGGCAGCCAAGGGCGGACAGAAAGCACAGCATTTGCGCCTCGAAATTGCTCCGGCACGCCAGCATGAACTTGAAGAACACCTTGGATTGGTGAACAAAGAAATGAAAGCATAGTTTCCCATTTGACGACTGGTTCATAAATGCATGGCGTAATGTTGACCGACCGCAAGAAAGTACAGCTTCGGGTTTAAATGATCTCACTGGAGTAAGCATTCATGACTATATTCTAAAAATCTGTTTAACTATCGCTGTGGATCAGAGAGTGATTGCTTTCCATTTTTGAGCATACCGACTGAGAAATGTGACATGCAGCTTGCATATGAGCATGTTCCTAAACAGTGCTGGAAGGCGTTGAGTTTACCTTCTAAGAAAGTTACAGCAAAACTACGGAACTATTTGTAGGTTTTTGTTAGAGTGACGCATTTTGTTTTTGATAACGTGTTTCTATAAGTGATACTTTGCACCCACGTCTCTTTAAGTAGCGTCTCAGTGACGCTATTTAGGCGTCCTAAAAACGTGCCTCTTAATACGCTTCTTACATACCTTCCTAAAGGTGCAGAGTTAGTCAAAAGTTTCCTGGTCACTGTGCTATGCATTCCTGCAGCAGTGGGGCTTGGTAACTTTTGGCGCACCCTACACATTCTACCTTATGAACATTCTGCTAAGGAACACTCTGTGGTATGATTGATGCACCTATGGCATACGGGTATATGTAGGTCGCACGGGACGTGAGTCTTTGTCTTACGGTTTTGTGTAGGCAATCAGCAAGCACATACTTGAAGGCGCCAACTTTGTTTGCGTCCGTGCGCGTGTGGCACATTGCTGTGGCCACCCGGCCCTGCAGGTGTGAAGGAACCCGATCATTTGGTCGAAATGGTGGAAAGCAGCTGAGGAAATGTTCTGCACTGCTAATATGTAGTTTTAGAGTAGAGCCTCCAAAGAAGTAGCGCCGAGTACACCGCGTATGCGCGAGACCAAAACCGCTTTTGGTATTTCATTGGTCATGTGGGATAACATAGATTTAATGTTTCCGCACTGAAGGTTCTACAACGACTGCCCCACAATTGGGGCACACACACAGTTTTCTTGCTTATTTCGGGCGAGAGTGTTCTTATCGCCTGCGCCCGTGTTTGGAGGCATCGCCGCGACGCGCAGGCGCAGAAGCGACGACTACCCGTTTCGCCACACCCCCTCACGCAGATAGGAGCCGTCAGGGTTGAAGACGTTTGGTGACCCGCACCAATGGAGGCGCCCGAGGTGGCAGGGACCGCTGGAGCAAAGTTTTGGGGGGCGTGACCCAAGTGGGGTGGTACACGGTTGTCGGACGAGAGTGCTTCATATTCATTGCGCTGCTGCTGTTTCCGGAGCTGCTGCTCTTGGTTCTGGATCACTTACTGCTGGGCCTGCAGTTGTTGTTGCAGTTGTTGTACTTGTTGTTGAAGGGCAGCAAGGGTTTCCTCGTCGGCCATGGCGGTGCGGTACGTTCGTTTTCCGGGTCACCAGATGTGGGATAACATAACTTTAATGTTTCCGCACTGAATGTTTTACAACGACTGCCCCACAATTGGGACACACACACAGTTTTCTTGCTTATTTCGGGCGAGAGTGTTCTTATCGCCGGCGCCCGTGTTTGGAGGCATCGCCGAGACGCGCAGCGCAGAAGCGACGCCGACCCGTTTCGCCACAGTGACGTCATTTTCGTTTCATACCGAGGTCCATCATGGCTGAACTGACGTATTCCAGTCACGGATATGATTATGTGAAACATATTTTACGATATGATAAAAAAATAGAAGTTTTGTAGCCGCGAATCCAACGTACGGCCTCACGCTCTGAAGCGCGTGGCACAAAGCAACTCATCCACAAAGCGCACGTCCTGCAAGTTGCGAACAGCGCGCTATTTATATGCACCGTTTATTCCTGAAAGTGCTCAGAGATCGGTGATTTCAGCGTACTCTTGTTATCACTGGCGAGATGGTGCGAAGGGTCCACCGGGCATGCTTCAAAAATCATCAACCCCGCGTGTCTTTGCGCGCGTGCCTTAAAAAGGCCATGTAACACTTTTTCAAGTCGTCATAGAATGGATTTGCTAAAGGCGCTTATCACCTCCTGACTTACCGCAATAGTTTTTTTAAAATCCGTCGAGTAGACGTGGAGGTACAAAAATTTGTCGCACGCTGCAATTACACTCTCTCTTTTCTCCTCACGACGACAGCTCTGGAAGCAGGGAGGAATGACACGGGGAAAGAAGATACGTCACGCGCACCTCGTGACTTTGACCACTTTAAATTTTTTTCTTTCTAACACAAGGCTCTTTTGTGCGGACGCGTGTAATGTTGCGGTTTCCAGCATCAGCCCCTGTAACGACCGAGTGCGCTCAAATCAGCCAATGACTAATACAATGACTGTGACGAGTAAGTTGTGAGCTTGTATCGTCATTTGTCGAGAGAAGAGAAAGCAATATTTAGCATTATTAATAATTTATTGTGAATTTTAGGGCGCGTGGTGCGCTATAACATTTCGCTCGTGTGTTTTCGGGAGCCTAAACTGGCGATGCACAGTTGTTTATGACTATGCTCAAAAAGTGTTGCAGGGCACTGGGTAGACCCTATACGCCCCAATAATTGTTGGTCATTTCCAGGTGCCGTTTTCTCAGTGTCTACAAAGAATATTCACATGATCCATACCAAAATGTTTTCCAAATTTTCTGCTATTTAACTGAAACAGATATTTTGTGCTCTTTTTACTGAAGTTCGTGCGCCCGCGCTTTTATCGTGATGTATGTCTTGGACTTTCACCACAATTGTGCGTTTAAGTTAGAGAGAGTGCCAAGGCCAGTTTGCTAGCGGCAGCGGCAGTGCTTGCAAAAATAGCACGCTGCTCACAAAGTAACAATTGTGGAAGAGTTTCGCACTCATCCTGTGTATATATGCGCGTTAGTTCAACACGTCCATCTGTGTTTGAGCAAAGCACTTTAAGTGTCGAGCTGTGACAGTTGATGGTTCGCGCTCATCCTGTGTATGTTCTTTTCGTGCGTCATTGCTGCTCGAAAACCTTCTGCAAATTTCGAGTGGCTTGCCGTTCTTCGCGTCACATTACAACTTGTTGCTATAGCATTCAGTCCTTCGTACTTGCATAGGAATGCACAATAAACGCTCCACTACCTCTGTGAAGACACGTTCCAATTTCGTACTTACTTATTCTTATGACAGATCGATCATGTTTTTTTTTGCACTTTAGCAGGAGACCCAGAATCAGCCCTGGAACCTTTGCGTCTAACAAACATGGCTGCAACCACTCATGTAATGGCGCTCGGTGTGCACTGAATTGGGCTCGAAATGTAGTATGTGAAGCTCGCAAGATATTGACTGCAGCAGCCACTTTCTCTCAACTAATGCGTGTAATGAAGAATGGTTCACTAGACGCCATTGGTCACGATTTTCTTTCGGAACGTACAGGAGCCGCAGGAAAATGCTTCAGCCAGGAAAGAACGCACCTTGTTTATACAAAAGGTGTCTTTGGGCAGGACGCCATCACAACACCCTTTTCAAAAAGTCTACGCTCTGCGTGCACTAATGCTAACACCCGCAAAGTTATTTGAGGTTTCAAACTTTGGAGGCCACTAATAAAAAACTCTCTCATATTAACCGCTTTTTGCTATTTTCTGTGCAACCTTGCCTGGACACTGCTCGCGTTTAGTGACCTGGGATTCCTCACGTTGCAAGGCATCGTTTGACACCAGACTCATCGCAGTGAGTGTACTTTTTTACTAGATATTGAACTCTAAACATATTGTGCCTGCTCGCTGGGACGCGCCAAGGAATTCAGAGGACGCGCTGCACGCGAACGCCGCTGTGGTACAAGAACGGGCCTGCGAAACGAGCTGGACGCCAGCGTCTCGTAGGTGCACGAGCACGCTGCTCGCGCAACACAGAGACGCAGCGTCTGAGGTAAAGAGCTTTCATGGAAACGCAGACGTCTAACCCACGTCAAAAAATTGCCCGCAGCTTCCCTCGGGGGAACACTGAGGAGGATGCGGAGCATATAATTGGTTAACGGGGTGTTAAAGTGCGACTTACTTGGGTCGATGGCTAAATTGGTTAACGTGGCTGTGAAATGGGGTGTTAAATTGCGACTTACTTGGGTCGATGGCTAAATTGGTTAACGTGGTTGTAGGAGGGGGTGTTAAATGAGTGAACACGTACACACGTATGCGAAAGGGCGGCGCTGGTCGAAGGGACGTCGATCATTGTGTTTGCGGATTCGTTGGAATTCATTTCACCGCGACCTTGGACGTCGACGCGCCGTACAAACCAACCGACGAGCGGCAACTGAGCGAGCGAGCGCCGACCTTGAGTATATATACAGCGCGACGGCGCATGCACTGTCAGCTGTTGAATGTTCTCGAAGCGCGACGCCACATGCGCGTCCACTGGAGAATCAGGAGAATTGTAGATGTCGAACGCGGTGTGTAGAGGAGGAAGGGTGCACAGATGGTGGAGGAGTGAAGCGCGCGCGGTGTGTAGAGGAGGAAGGGATGCACAGATGGTGGAAGAGTGGGCGACGGCGCGACGGCGCATGCGCGCGCGTCAGCTGTCGAATGTTGGAGAAGCGGTGCGGACGGCACGGACGGCGCACTACAAGGCGCGAGTATAAGATGCTTCCGCATCTAAAAACCCGAGTACGATGCAAGTGGACAACACGGAGGGTAACTCAAGAACGGCATCACAATGGACGTTAGATGAAAATAGTGGCAAAACGACAGGCAAAGCTTACATTGAGTGGCTTCAAGCTGGCCGTAAGGCAGGTCAGCCAAAGAGGAAAAGTCAGACGGAGAACGAGCTACGCAACCTGTGAAGCCAGACGCCGAATCTCAACCGCAACGTCAACGCAGCACTAGGATGCGGCCATTCCCTACTGATGACTTCAAAATTGTATTCCGCCCGCAACCAGGACTAGATCTTTCAAAACGAACACTCATCGAGGTTACACATGCCATCTGAAGATCCAGTGCCTTGGCCCAGCAGGATTTCTATGACCATGTGCGAGTGCAGGTGCAAAAAGTAGAGAATGTGATCATCGCAAGCACAGCAAGTACTGAATGAGCTTCCAAACTGCAAAGTATAAATGCTATACAGCTCGGTGGAGTAATATATCAAGTGGATCCGCACATTTGACCCCCCGATGATGTGTGCCGCGGAGTGATCTATGGCCTCGAACCAGGAACAAGCCCCACAGAGATTGTTGCAGGACTTCGCGTAGACCCAAGATACCACGTCCTTGGCGCGCGCTTGCTGGGATCTTCCACAGCTGAAGTTATCACTTTCGACGGGCAGCACGTTCCTTTTTACGTGACGTACCTCAGTGGAGACTACCGATGCAAGCCATACCGGAAGTCCATCCAATATTGCCGAACCTGTGGCGCCCTAGGTCACCGACAAGACATCTGCCCTCAGCCGAAAGCGACCTTCTGCTACAAATGCGGCCACGACAAGGACACAGAACCACATGATTGCCAACAGATGTGCAAGATCTGCGGAAAAGACCATGAGACTGCTGGAAAGGAATGCAAGAAGAAACTCCGCAGCAACCCCCCTCTTTATCAAGTAAGACGCCACCAGCTCGATAACGCCCGCGCCCGTGAGAATCACTGGAGTGCTTGCACCAATGATTTACCCGGGTCAGTTATCACACCAGAAATTTCACGGGCCCCCTCTTTTCCCCCAAAATTTGACCGAAGTCACTCTCGCTCTAAGAAAAAAGGTCGCTCTGGATCCCGCACGCCATCACGGTCTCGCTCCGTTAGGGGAATCAGTTACGCCGCCGCGGTGACCGGTAGTGACAGGCCCAGTTCTCTAAATACTACAAGTGCCTTGACCATCTCGCCTGCTCAGACTGTGACCATACGGGCTCTAGAAAATAAAGTCCAAGATCTACAACGGAGGATACAACAACGCCCACCAGACGAGTGTAGCACTATAGAACTTGACGACAGCATACTAAAACAGACGGAAGCCAGAATAATGAAGCGGGTAGAAGAAAGGCTGCAAGCACATGAAGCGAAAATGCTCGACCTCGTCGAACGACGCCTTGAAGCTTTCGAGAAAGCCCTCACTGCGAAACTCCTCGCATCCATAGACACAACCATAGAGAGTGGTTACTAAAATTATGGAAAAGGTAGACCCACTGACCCGTACTGTAAGCACGCTCGATGCCAAGCTTTATGGCTTCATGGCACAACAGCATAACTTCATAACATATGCATACAAAAATTTCGTTACCCATGAGCAGCTGGTAGAGCAATCAGGGACCCAGCGGAAAGAGCGAAAAACTTTAGGGGATGAAACTGCAGCGGAAATTCGATCTACAGCACCAAACGACCGGCACTAGGCGAGAATCAACTGCCAGAATGGCAGCTCCCACACATAGACAGTCTGAGCCACTCCCCACTCTTCGGATTTGGCACTGAAATTGCAGATCCTGCAGACCTCGTTCTGCAAACTTGCAAGAATATGTTAAAACAAACAATCCAGATATAATCGCGTTGCAGAAAACCCACACAGAAAAAAGCAAGCTCCCTGGCTACAGCACTCTCACATGCACACCCCGCACCGCAATTCTAGTGAAGAAGACTCTAACCGCACAGGCTCATGAAATTGAAGACATTGGCATCAAACACACCATCGTGGAGATAATCCCCACTCGGAAGAGTCAACAAAGCTTATACCTGGCCAACATTTACAGTCCTCCGCGGGAGCAGTTACACCAATACGACCACTTCGTCCACGAGCTCCGTCAAATGGTTAACGGCAACCGACTCGTCATGTTTGGGGACTTCAATGCTCCACACGTGGCCTGGGGCTATCACAGCACCACCAAGAAGGGGGTGCGTGTTCACGACGCTGCGCAGCAACACGGTCTGACGCTGTGGAATGACTTGCTCCATCCAACCCGAGTTGGCAACAGCGTCTCGAGGGATACTAATCCTGATCTCACGTTCACTAGAGACGTGCACAACGCAACGTGGACAAGGCTACCAGACACTCTAGGGAGTGACCATCACATAATTCAAATAGAGGTCGAACAGGCTCACCGCTCGCTCAAGACAGGAAAAGCTCGGCTCACGGACTGGACCGCCTACAGGAATGAGCTTGAGGATGATTCGACTATCGAAGACATTGAAGCCTGGTTAAACAGTATTGTAAGTGTTGCTGACGGACATACCAAAACGATACACTTGAACGAGGACAATCCGGCAGTCGATAATCATCTCCTTCACCTATGGGAAGCTCGAAGATCGCTTATTAAACGATGGCAACGGCAAAAGCTCAACCGCAAGCTGAAGCGCCGCATCGCCGTACTCACTAGACAGGCACAGGAGTACGCCGAAAACTTTGCGAGCCGGAACTGGCGGTCCTTCTGCGACAAACTTCAAGGGACATTGAGCACAAAGAAGACTTGGCGCATTCTTCGAGCCCTGATTGACGACACCCACACCAAAACTAACCAAAGAAATACAATTCAGAGCTCATACACTACTATGAGGGCACAGAGCACCAGTTACTCCAAGAACTTCAAGCAAAACTTTGTGGCTCGGTTAACCAGCAAGCTACCTCCATCAACAATTCGACGCCCAGGGAGTACCGAGGAGCACCGAACGAAGCAATAGACCAGCCTTTTACGCTGGCAGAGCTGCACGCGGCCCTTGCTAAGCTTACGCGCAACACAAGCCCGGGAAAAGACGGAGTGACCAATAAGCACCTACGACAGCTACCGCCCCGAACGTTGACGGCGCTCCTTCGGCACTATAACGACTGCTGGAGGAAGGGCGAGCTACCACAAGCCTGGAAGCACTCAGAGGTGACCATGGTACCCAAGCCAAACAAGCCAATCTCGATTGCAAATCTTCGTTCCATTTCCCTTACATCTTGCGCTGGGAAACTCTTTGAGCACATGGTAAACGAGCGGCTCACCACACATCTCGAAGACAATGGTCACTATCCGAACACCATGTTCGGCTTCCGCCAAATGCTCAGCACACAAGACGTCCTCTTGCCGATAAAGGAAGATATTCTTCTCCGCTTGAGCAAGCACAGTAAGTCATCTGTTCTAGCTTTGGACGTAAAGGGCGCATTTGACAATGTGAGCCACGAAGCCATCCTGCGTAGCCTGGAAGATGTCGGCTGCGGTGCTAAGACATACGCCTATATGCTGGCTTTCCTTACCAACCGCACTGCCACTGTAGGGATTGCCAATATCAGGAGCGAGCTTTTTAAACTCCCTAACAAAGGCACGCCGCAGGGCTCAGTGATATCACCAGTGCTTTTCAACTTGGCCCTCCTTAAGCTCCCACGTCTCTTGGACGCTGTCCCTGGGATACATCACGCGTTATACGCCGATGATATCACTATGTGGACAAGAGGTTCAAGCACGGGTGAACAGGAGGACCGACTTCAAGAGGCGATCAACATCACTGAAGGATATCTCAATACCTGCGGCCTCCAATGTGCTCCGGAAAAGTCGGAACTGTTAGTACTTGTGGCACGCACCCGGGGTAGACCACCAAGCTACGACACTCCTGACCCACACGTCTTTCTACAGAGGTCCAAATACCACAAGTTGACCCGCTTCGAGTCCTTAGACTACACATACATAAAGATGGGTCCGGCTCGGCTGCCCTACTCCGGCTGCAGAACACTGTGACACAGCTCACCCACCTAATCCGAAGGGTGGCTAATCGCCGCAGTTGCTTCAAAGAGCGCGACACCCTAAAAATGGTACAAGCTCTCCTTTACAGCTGCATAACGTACGGAACTCCCTACCTCAACCTGAAGACAGCGGAGAAACAAAAACTTAATCTTATGATACGAAAGACTACAAAGCTTGCCCTAGGACTGCCGCCAGCCACCTCCACTGACCGACTGTTTCGCATGGGAGTTCATAATACGTGGGAAGAACTCACCGAAGCACACATCATCAACCAGGTCGAGAGACTCAAGCTGTCACTCACGGGGCAAGCCGTGCTTCGACGCACAGGATACCAGACCACTCTAGAACCCAACGAAGAACGCAAAGGCAAAATACCGTCACAGCTGCGAGAAAGCCTTGAAATTCAGCAGATCCCTCGGAACATGCATCCTCAACATCACCAAGAAAGGCGGCTCGCCAGGGTTAACATGATCTGGAAAAAACATGGCAATGACCCGCAGGCGCGATACGTGGACGCAGCCAAATATCCGAGACGTAATGCCTTCGCGATTACCGTCGTAGATTACAAGGGCGCGGTACTGGAATCGGCGACTATCCTCGCCAAACGTGCGGAAACAGCTGAAGAGGCTGCTATAACACTCGCCACCCAGACGAGTGAGGATCCCATCGTGGTCTTTACCGACTCACAAACAGCGGCACGGAACTACCTGAAAGGCAGGGTCTCCATGGTGGCGATTAGGCTACTAAAGCGCATGGACAATCCTCCTGCCTACACATGCATCGTGTGGATTCCGGGTCATGAAGGTCTCGAGGGAAATGAAGCGGCACACACCGCAGCCCGCGAATGCGTCAACCGGGCATTCCCATACAAGATCCGAGGCACCGTCCACTCGACAACAGAATCAGAGACAAGAGAAGCCATACCACTAACGTACCATGCATTACTTTAACATTATCGGCTCGAACGTAGGTTATACCCCCCGCCACATCCAAAACTAACAAGAGACGAAGGGACTGACTATAGGCGTCTTCAAAGCAACACGTTCACACACGGCGTACTATTGCACCTCATGAGGCCAAAGTTGCACAGCTACATCTGCCCTCACTGCAACGTGGCAGACACACTGGCGCACCTCCTACTGCAGTGCAAAGTAAGCGTCCCAAGACTACGAGCAGCAGCACCAGATGCGGACCAAGACCTCCTCAGTGAAGCGTGGGAGGCTGCGATCTCCCAGCCGGACCTGGTCGAGCAGCGTCAACTCGTCGCTCGAGCTCGGCGGGCTGTCCAAGCCAGAGGGTTCCTGGAATAAGGGACCCTCCCACCTTCACTCACAAGCTTCTTTCAATAAATGTTTTCTCTCTCTCTCTCATATTAACCTGTTTATGTTTGCGTATGCACATCTTGAAGAATAGGAGCACTTCCATAGTTTAGAAACTAACGTGAAGAACGATAGGGGGCGAATAGGTTCAATGAGGATTTGCAAGATTGCAAGCATATAGTGACTACAATACCTTGATATGGGGTGTTCTTAAGTTCTTAGCCAATTGAATGCTAAAAAGGTGCAAGTTTGATTGTAACGAATTAAAAACACCCATTTTAGAGCTCATATGGGAGCAACACGTTCATTGTGTATTTACCTGCCAGGGTATGCCTCCCAGTGCAGTGGTGGCAAATTCATCGATGATCGAGTTCCCATATTCGATGCTCAATGTGCCGATCCAGTTGCCCTCGGGCCAAGGAATGGTGTCGATAGCCTTGTTTGTCACGCAATATGAAACGCACAGCCACTGCAAGAAGTTCAATTCCACAAGTGATGCAAATGTGAGGGCACAAAAAAGCCAAGCAAGATGAGAGAATCGCGTGTCAGACATTTTTTTGCTTGTTTTCTTTAGCGCATAAAAAGCGTAAGATACTAAGAGCTCAATTTTAACTAAGAGAATGTAATGAATTTATGCACATAATGCAAAAACTATGCAAGCCTCAACTTGCAAGCGCAAATACATATGTGATCAAGCGATCAACATACTGTTTCATTCAGCTTTCGTAATATTTTTGATTACGGCGGTGTGCTGATATGCAGGACCAGGCCTTATACGACAACAGAAATGACAAACACCTTGTCGTGATTTTATGCCTCTTGTCATGACATACGCTTTCCTATAGCCTGTTACAACACAACTCAGTCAGTATCTGGATTTTGTGCTAATACTACTGGAGTGCGAGTTCAGTTGAAATTTCATATTTTCAATATCACGGCAAAAAGCGCGCCTCAACCTGTCGTTTTAGAGCGCGCGCACCTTTCAGGCGCCCGTTGGGGCGTTGAGCGACGTTGACACGTATTCGTAACCGTCCGAGCGCAGCGGAGGATGAAAGACTGACCCCCGTACTATGGAACGACCCTTCACTCGACGCTTCACCTTGATTGATTGATTTGTAGGGTTTAACGTCCTAAAACCACCATTTGTATATGAGAGACGCCGTAATGGAGGGCTCCGGAAATTTCGACCACCTGGGGTTCTTTAACGTGCACCCAAATCTGAGCACACGGGCCTACGACATTTCCGCCTCCATCGGAAATGCTGCCGCCGCAGCCGCGATTTGAACCCGCGACCTGCGGGTCAGCAGCCGAGTACCTTAGCCACTTGACCACCACGGCGGGGCACGCTTCACCTTCACACGAGAAAGCCGACGAGAGCGTCGTCTCTAGGCACGGCAAGTCACTGCATATCGGCGATAATCTGCTGCGATTCTTGAGTAACGCAGCGTAATTTTCAGCCGAGCAGCGGCGCAGTGCTCAAAACTGTCAAGTGAAGGGTGAAAGTCGAGTCGTGGAGCGTTTCTGAATACGGGGGTTAAGCCCCCGAATGCAGGAGCTTCATGAAAGATGGCGTTAGCAAGGGAGAACGCAAGGAAGAGGGAATGACGGTGGCGAGATGACAGGTAGCGCGGCAGTGACCCGTGGCGCCAGAGTAGTGCGCCTCGTCCGGCGGTACCACATGACGTCAATAAGGTATGCGGGGAAGGTGTCTAGCGCTAACATATGGGTCGTTACACAGCAAACGTGCCAGCCATTCTGGCGACCATCTCAGATGTACTCGACAAAAAAAAATCGTGCTATTTTTTTTTGCAATGAACACAGGGAGTTGCTAGAATATTTCAGAGAGAAAAAAAATCTGTATTCACGGGGGTGCTTTCTGAACTTCCGAGAGTGTCGACTGGGTATAGATTCCAAAAAAATATAAATTTATAAGTAATTTTCTTTTTTTTCTATACTAAATTTGGTTTACATATTAAGAAAAGGTGCTTGTGTAGGGTGCTTGAAGGCGAGTTTGCTTATGGTGTAGTTACTTTAGGGGTCTAAAAATATTTTCTCCACAAAGTATGTTTTCAGCGAAGTAAGCATTCATTGCTCAAATATTCATACAAAATGCAGTATCGCCAGAGGCAAAAAAAAAACACGCAAACATAACGCATTTTGGTCAAACTCCTGGAGGCGTATGTGGCAGAAAAAATGCGCTAATATTACTCAGCTTCAAGCACCCTACATAAGCACATTTATCTTAATATATAGATCAAAAGGGGCATAAGGTGGAGCGGGACATTTAAAATAAATTATTTTCAGAAAAAAAACTCCCAGATGACATTTTGAAAAGTTCGGAAAGCACTCACGTGACCACAATTTTTTATATCTCCGAAATATTCTAGCGATTCGCTGTTTCCGACGCAAAAAAAAAATCACAATTTTTTTAGAATACATTTAAGGTAGTCGCCAAACTAGCTGGGAAGTTTGGCGTAGAAAGAACCATCTACGCAAATAAAGCGCTGCATGAGCGGAAGATTGTCCGCGGCGGCTGTCCTGAAACGCACACATGCGCTACCTTCCGCGGTTTGCCGGTTAGCGAGGCAGACGTGCTTACTCCATCTGTGGTGGTTGTGAAATACGCTGCCCGAAATTATCCTCCGGTCACGCCATTCGTGTGCCAACATACAGAATTGTGTACCAAATAGAGAAACCATATACCAAACGCAGAGGCCTCAGCCAATTCATTCTGACCTAAAGAGGTGCGCTCAGATTCGGCAGTATGCCCTAATTGTGACTATTTTTTTCCTGCTTAGCTTTCTGTCATAATATTTAGAAAATCACAGAAGTTTTGTTTTCTTTCCCCAACCCGCAGTTTTGATGCTAGAGCTTATGAAATTATATTGGCAGACTGTCTGCACAACCCAAGCTGACGCATTTTTTTCCGTTTAAGGACTTTAAGATGCTTCCGTATTATATTCTAGATATTTTGTAAAGCACAAAGTGTGAGGAACTGCAGTACAACAACGGTCACGGGATCGAATCACGGCCACGGTGGTTCCATTTCTATACAGGCAATATTCTAGAGGTCCCTGCGCTTACATTTTGGCGCTCGTCAAAGAGCAGCAAGGCGGTCGTACCCGTAGGAGCCCTCCACAACTGCGTTAGATATAGCGTAGTTTTTGGACGCCAAATTCCAACCATTCCTAAAACTACTATCATTTCAAAGAAAGATGTCAATTTTGATAGTAAAAAGGGAGCATAGTCTTAGTAGAAAAATGTGCTCCTGTGCAGGCAGGTGACCAAATGATACCCGGAGATAATCACAAAATCTGCAGAGATTCTGCTTCCCAGGACTGACATCTGCCAAATGTCCGCAGAAAAAACACTATCCTTTTTTTGCGAGATTTATTTTTTCAAGAATATTATTTTATTTAGTCTTCACATGGACTTCAAATGGTGGTCCCAGTATGAAAATTTACATCCAAGTTTCGCTTAAACCTAAAGCAATATATGCGACAGCAATATTATGTAATATTTTACGAAGTCTACCAACTAACACTGATGGTCGAACACGGTATCGTGTAACTCAACGAAACACTGGTTTAAAGAAATGCGCCTACTCAGAGACCAAAATGTTTACATGCTAATATTAATTGTTGGGGTTTAATGTCCCAAAACCGTCATATGATTATGAGAGATGCCGTTGTTGTTGAGAAAAAAAGACTAGCTGAAACTTCTACCCTGTTTTCTCAGCCGCAGTTGTGCACATACGACATATTTGTTCAAAATGTTCAGAGTTCTTTTTTAATTACAGAGCTCTCGTAAAACTTGCGTGCACGACAAATAAGACCACTCATACCAGCCCAACCACCATGACGGCAATATGCAGGATGTCCGTAGCGGCGACTGAGTAGATTCCCCCCAGGGCGGTGTACATGAAAGTGAGAATCGCCGAAAAGATGATGGACATCGACGCGTTCACCTCCACAATAACACGCACCGATGTACCTGCAGATCAAGTTATCGTAAAAGTATTAGTGGTGGCAGGAACGGAAAGCAGTTGACATGACATACGCCTAATTTATAACTGATGTTTACAGGATAGTTGCTTACGAGAGCATGGAACAGAGCAAGTGCAGCCCAGCCTATCACGATGTATTGTCAAGCAAGAGCAACGTAGTTGACTGTAAGGTTTTTCTGGTATAGTTAAATACGACCACTAGAGAAAGTCGCAGGTTTGGTCTCTGCCTATGGCGAATTGTCTTTCCAGTTGTCTTTCCATCCACATATACTTTCTTAAAGTCTATATCGTAATTACTACAATACGCTCAAAATCACCGTCATGTCCACAAAGTGAATGATGCCAGAGGAGCTCACTCGGAGATGATCGGGTAACCCGAAACTTCTCCGTCAACATCTCGTGTTATCATATATAGACATGACAACGTTGTTATATATACATACACAGTTCACTCATTAGCATTCAGACGCCCTATATATAAATTGAGATGAAGCATATACGTTATATATACATAAGGGGCGTTCTTTTGCAGAGTAGAAGGGCATCCTTCGAAGAGCTCGGGCACTCGTTACCCTTTAAATATGATTGGCTTATGATAAGTTAACTATATACAATGTATGTACGCAAGATATATTTAACAAGTACACCACCCGCAAGATGCTCCGCTTCTATGGTGCCGACGACTGAAACGAATGCATTGACGTGCACGTTTCCAGCGTTCTACGTCTCCGTGAGGCAGAGCAAGCGGGCTGTGGTCAGGAAGGGATTATGTTCGGTGTCACCGACATGTGCGTTGAAGGACCGCACGTTGAGAAGAGCAAGGGTGAACTTAGTCGAGCGGTCGACTTCTGCTCGCAGGGCACGATGGTACCGTTGCGTTAGGGTAGACGGCCTGTGCTGCTGGAGACGCCGAAACTCACTGAGCATGTCCTTGTGTTCGCTGGAGGTCATGTGGTAGAAGCGGCGGTCCCCGTTGGCGTTGGACGTTGGATACGTACAAGTTGACGACGTTGGTGCATCTACTGAGTGCCACGAACACGAGTGTCTTCTGGTGCACCTTGCTTTACTCGTATACTAACGAAGAGTACTTTCCCCCTTTAGACTCGCGTGTTCTTATGACACCAGCTTGCAGGAGAGGTAACTGCCTCCGTCTGCAGGAAATACTCGCCTTGGAGTCGAGTGTGAGCATGACAGTGCGAGGTTCGACTGGTATCCACGACTGTTCTACCTGGTAGCCGTTTTGCAGGGCTTCGCTGGCCCCAAGGTCCGGGTTTGCTTAAAGAAGAATCCTCTTTGCTTCGGCCTCCCCGACTGTCACTGCAGGGTCTGGGCGGCGAGCTGTAGCTGCTGCTGCGTAGTGATCTTGCTACGCTGCTGCTTTGGCTTCTAAGGTGTTCATGCAGCCGAGATACAAGATCATTTATGAAGGAACCGGAGAAGTTTACACGCCATCTCGGTGCAGAAGAAGGCCACTAGCGTAATAAATATAATTAACGACCCCTGGACCAAGGCTGCTGGATAAACACAACCTCCTTTTTTATCCAACGGCCGTGCCTTTACCTTCCTTGTTCTAATAACTATTACGATTGTTGAGAAATTACCTCCCTTTATTCACGGCTTGTGGTGGTCTTTCTGGCGACGCTAATTTTGTAGCACTAATAATGAGCGTCATAAAATTTAAACAGTCTAGTGATTACTGCTTCGGTTACATTCTGAACAAACATTAGGAAAAATTCAAAAGTGATATTTTTCAATCTTTTTTACTCTGCTACCAGAGTATATAAGGCGGTGTAGTGCAATGGCTTTGGGGCCAAAGAATACCTTTCCTTAACTTCCCGCTCATTGCCCGGATGCACCAGTATTACGGCTCCGATTTTTACCTCGTCGCTTGGAGGTCGCTGAGAAGCGAAGCTAAAAGCATTTCACGCTTAAAAGATAGCCAATGTTCATCTTTCAAAATAGCTATTGGCTATATATGTGGCAAGCCATGACTTACAAGAAAATGTAACAGGTGTTCTTTTTTTCCCTATTTGTTTAAATGGGAAGGCATGTTATCTTGAACACAAGCATTTGTTGATAGCCAGGATGGATTTCTATACTGTAGTCGGTCAATAAAGCAGTATACAGGGAGGACAGACAGCATTTTATCGAAGTTTTCTTCGCAGCACCTAATTCATTGGGTTCGGGGCTGTCGCCAGTAATTGTGTCCTAACTGTAGAGAAATAGGGGATGAAAGAGAGGTAGTTTAATTCAGTATTGACAGACGCCGGCTATAGCCTAATCCTTAAGAGCTATCGGCAACAGAAAAACGTTTAAAGCTGAGCGAATACGCATTTTCTTTTTTGCCGGATTCCCCCGTCTAAAGGTGCGAGGACATGAGGTTCCGTTGAAGCATTTCTGTCAGTGATTTTTTAAGGTAGATGCAAAGAGGCCATCCTGTTTCTGCAACCAAAGTTTTGAAGAATCATTAGCCAGCACCATACTGTGAAGATTTGACATAGTTTGATCGTGGTGGGCAAACGATATTTAATTAGGTTTCATGCGGATGTCACTCATTTGCGGTATCACAGCGACAGATTTATGGACATGTGGAGGCATAACAAGCTAAGGTATTGTAACATTCTTGTGCTTGTGTATGTGCACATCTCCTGCCATCAAATGACGGTAGATAAAGTATGTTATTCCTAGTTCTCTTATGTGGCCTTTTTACGAATATAGAATAAAAAGACGAAAGTGTGCCGGCTACAACAGAATAAAAAATATAATATCCCATTCCATCACCCAGAACGGGTGCCTTGTTAACAATCTTTCACAAATGATTGTGAACAAGGCTCCTATTCAGGCTGCTGAAACGTCTTACTACATTTTTTTATTCTGTTGTATTCGGCGCTTTTGTCTTTTTATACAACAATTCTTCCCAGCCAGACGGGAATCCGTCAAAGCCTTAATTTCATAGTCTTTTTGAGCCACCTAATGGTTAAGTTAGGTGGAGAATGACGCAGTTACGGAGTACCGAACGCATGAGTTTACTGAAAACGCGCATAGCTTTACAGCGATGCACTGCTTTAGGCTGTTTTTTAGGCGAAGCGATTGGCATCCGGTGCTAAACAAGTAGTGGCGTATACAAATACATCACAATGGTCACGACTGCACCACCCAATGATACTGACCAAGTGCTGCCAGGACAGCTGCCGACCAGGCGATCTCGGCGCAAATCGCCGGCAGCATGAGCAAGAAGCAAACCAGGTGGCCGTATCGGCGCTGGAACGGGTCCATCATGGTCAGCGCGTTCGTGGAGCGAATCTTGGATGCGAACAGGCTGCCACCTGGGAACACACATGCACACGAGGCGTAGAAACATTTTCCGGACAAAACGAGATTGAAAGCGATAAAGCCAGTATCGCCGCAAAGGCAAAAAATGAATGTCATAGCAACAAGTTGCAATGTGACAAGAATGGAAAACAGCTAGAAACTCGCATTGCGCTGCACGATCACAAAGTACGCTTGAAAAGAATACGCACAAGACAAGCGAGAACTAAAAAATGTCACAGCTCACTCTTGCAGGGCTCAGCTCAAACACAAAGAAGCTCGCACGATAAAAAAACACGTGTATACCCAGGACGAACGCTAGCTAAGCTATCACAGCTGTTAGTTATTTGTGTTTGAGTACCACGCTGGAGATGTCGACTATGCACCTACCTTCAAATGCCCGTACGTTGGCTCTTCTAGCTGGCGGGTGACTCCTTTAGCAAATTACCCGCTGCAGTGAGCAAAGTCACCTTCGCACCCCTCACCACGTCCGGTGACCACGCACTACTGGGCAAAGTGCAGATGATGCAGGTAGAAGGCATGTGCGCATGCCAACTCCGGGAGAAAATGACCAGGGCGACATCTTTTAAAATGCGCTCCTGGCGCCCTCTCACGTGTAATAAAGGAAATGTAGGAGCCTCTTCAAGCTCTGCGTAACGTCAAAGGTATATTGTATATATAAAGAGCTCACCCGTTGATAAGCTGGAAGTCGTATACTTCGTGGAATAGCCGTTTAACGCGATGTACATTGAAGCAAAGGTCGCAGTTTCGAATTCTCGGTCAGGCTTTGAGAAAGCTTTAACTTGCGGTACTAGAGAAACTTATTTCAAAAAAAGAAATTAAAAATGTGCGTGTCAATTTTACGCTCGCGCTCTCAGTGTGGCCAGCATTGCAACAATGGTATATTTAATGGGGGCAAGCCACTGAGAAATCTTTAAATTTGCGCATGTCACGAAAATAAGACCAGCAGTTTTGCAGGGAATAGGCGTAGTTAGAAAGACTATGCTGAAGCCATGTAGCCGATCAAGGGTTAACATCACTCAACATTGTGCGATGTTCTTTTAACAAAACTGCAACAATACCGCAACACTGCTAGCGCAACAGTGTTGAACGTTGTTGAATGTTGAGAAACATCAGGCAACATTGCCACAACAACGTTGCGTGACATTCAACAACATTTGGAACACTGCGTCAACAATTCGTGCTCGTAGGGTGGAACAGTGAATAGAAATCTGAATGCTTTTTTATTCGAAACAAAAGTGAAACAAAGGTTGTTTGGAGTCTGACTCAGTAAAAACAAAAAAAATCAACTTTTAATGAAATTCACACAATGCCGTCCACTTCTGCAAGTCCGGCAAAGTCATAAATTTGCAAAAACAACGAGCATCTATGAAATGAAGGATGACCTGGTTCAGTATTAAGTTGAACGAAATCGAAGTCAGGTTAGATCACCGCTTATTTTTTGCAACGTGAGTAGAACGTCGTACCATTAAAGAAAAAAAAAACATGAAGCCGAAATTGAGACCGAAATTCATAATCCGAATAGAAGCCTCTCACAATATGACTGCAACCTATAGGGCACAATGCTCATTGAAACATTTTTAAATAATTCTTCTGTCCTTTTCTTTATTGGTGCGAAATATGTGTTGCTTTACATGGTATTTAGAATTACTTTTCTTTGGTATTATGCCTTCTTTTTCATTCTGCTTTGTGTATTGTTTGTTTTGTTCTTATGGTTCAAACAGCTGCTGACACTTTATTTTACGAGTAATCATCTCTGAGGGTACCGTTGTAGTCTCGTACTTTGGAACCGTCGTCTGTATGCTTTACGCTCTGTGACACATATTAAATGCCGAAATAACACCACCGTGGTGGTCTAGTGACTAAGGTACTCGGCTGCTGACCCGCAGGTTGCAGGATTGAATCCCGGCTGCTGCGGCTGCATTTCTGATTGATTCATTGATATGTTGGATTTAACGTCCAAAAACCACCATATGATTGTGAGAGACGCCGTAGTGAAGGGCTCCGGAATTTCGACCACCGGGGTTCTTTGACCACCTTGGGCGAAAATGGTGTAGGCCCATGTGCTTAGATTTGGGTGCACGTTTAAGAACACCGGGTGGTCAAAATTTTCGAAACCTTCCACTACGGCGTCTCTCATAATAATATGGTGGTTTTCGGACTTTAGGCCCCACATATCAATCAATGCCAAAATAACAAAATTGGATCATGGGATTAAAAACTAATTTGCACCAACTGGAAGCTTCTGCGCTCTGATGTAACACGTACTGGTAGCCATCTGTCCCTTAGAGATAGATGTGTTTGAAGGCTGGACAGTTTAATACCTAGTACTAAGTCACAATGTACATAATCATAACACTGAAATTGAAGCAGAAACGTTTCAGACAGTGAATATATATTGTGGTTCGTATTCAAAGTTCTTAACAGCGATCTGCACTCGCGTAAGGCCCATATGTACGAAACTGAAGAATCCATTGAAATTTCAGTGCCATCGCATAAGTACGGTAATAATTTGTTTTCGAGGCTTTCACATGTGAAAACATGCTGAAATGCGTGAGAAATGTTACTTTGGTCTATACTTACTCGTACTCAAGTCTCAAGAGTAATGTATCAAACTCGGCGTAGAGTAAGTACAATATATGGTACGTATAACAAGGTTAACCTTACTCTCGCATTGGTCTTCAGAATGAGCTGAATTACGCGTGAATATTTGCGCGTATAGCTTGAAAGTTATGATGCATATACTTAACGCGGATAACAGATGTTTGTCAGCGCTCGTTCAATGCCAGGCCTAACTGTTTGTTTCACCCACTAAGCAGGGGTGCGAGGCCACATCAGACGCTGTCATGCCGTACTCACCGAGAACAAGGCTTAGAGCGTAGCCGAAAGGAGCTTGGCATCGGATAATGCCGTACTTGTAGACTGCTTCTGCCGCGCCGATCAGGAATCCACCGCCAACCCAGGTAGCTGGGTTTCGACAGCAAACAAAGAACACTTCAGAGCCCCAGAGTGTAGTGTAGTGCATGATCACAACCTAAAATACAATTACAGACTAAAGTTAAAACAAATTCAGAGAGGAATGGCGGTCAGGCCGTGCCTGGCCTCAGAATACAGTCTTTGACTGGGATGACAGTGGGGCCGCCAGCTGGAAAATACGGTTTACTGGGTGCCTGAAGTTGGCGGATTGTACTCGTTGCAGACGCAAGGGGTGTCGAACGCTAAGAGTGGCGGATGGAGGAGATGGCAGTGGCGTTTGTGTGATTAATAAATAAAAGATAAGCGTAAGTAAAATGCACCGATGGTAATCCTATAATGATGTCATCAGGTAATTTTTTTAGCATCGTTCGTGTAGCCGCTGGCGCCGCCGGTCAATTCACATGTCTGAAGGAGCATCCGAGCTTTTAGCCTTAGTAGCAATTCAATCTACATACTGTGGTTATCATCCTTGCGACGAACTCTGATGCAAAGCTTGCTCACATGAGACACGTTTATAACCAACAAGAATACTGCCTCAAGCTTTAGGTTAAAATTGATGGGTAACTGGGTAACTATTGAGAAGCAATGAGAACTCTAGCCATCTGTTTCACTACAGTAAGTTCATCACTTGTGGAGAAAAGGAAGGTTGGTGTTTCGTTGTTAAATTTGTCACCGAGACAAGCTTGCGCACGTGACGTCGAAAATTTCAAAATGTATAATTTGTATTTTCGCGATATCGGCTGAACGAAATTTTTCTGAAACGTATGCTAGGTCTACGGCGCCCACATATGTCAAATGATTTCATTTTTATAGATTAGAAGCTACGCAGGACCCATCAGAGGCTTTCAAAATTTATGAGAGCATGAGGTTTGGTGCGGGAATCTCTAAATGGCGTCACTCCCTGCATTTTTCTTTTGGCGTGTTTTTTCACTTATGGCGTATTCGGTTGGCCGCTCTGGTCCTCTGGCTCAGAGTCGCCAGATGCAGAGGCCGCTCGCAATCCGAGTGCGAGAGGCAGCGTACCAACCGAATACATCGGCGATGTCGGAGCAGCTAAAGCCCCTAGATGTTGGAAAGTAGCGACGCTCCTTTATCCACGCCGGCACTCTCTCGGCGCGCCTGCAACCTCCTCTTTTTTCACCCCCTCTTTCGCGGAGCCCGCGCATCCCAAGCGCTGAATGGCTGCGGCGGGCGATACCGCCCAGTCAGATGACCCTGACGTCACGAAAAGCGCGCGCAAGCAAACTTCGCGCGCTTTTCGTCAATCACGCACGCCATGAACCCTCCAGGCGCCACGCCAGCCCTGCCGCTCTGAACGTGTGTTTTTTTTTTTTTGCGTAGAATCGTGAGCTTCGTTTTTCGTGGCAATGCCTGGCTGTTGCGCGTATCAGTGCAGCAGCAGGTCAGAGAAAGGAGTAAGATTATTTTATATCCCCCGAGGAGATAGGAATAGGAATGCCGTGCGCAGAAAGCAGTGGATCCACAACATCGGGAGAAAGGACTTCGCCCTTCTAAACACGTCGTTCTTTGCGAGGTTAGTGTTACCGATTTCGTTAAATCTCTAGATAAAGTCGTACGAAGATTTTAATGCTCTTTGCATCGCTGGACTCTCCGTTCAGTTTAATAGCGAGCACATATAAATATGGATATAGCTGGGTCTGAATGAGTCGCTGAGCTTTTTTTGTAATTCTCTGTGCCCTGAGATAGTTTTCTTGTGTTTTAGCGCGTGCGTTAGTTTTCTTAATGTGTGTAATTTGTAAATTAACGTGTGTAATTCCTACGCATGTGTGTGTGTGTGTGTGTGCGTGCGGGTGTGCGTTTATGTGTGTGCATGTGTGCGCCTGCGTGTATGCGTGTGTGTATGTATGCGACTGCATATGCGCGCTTATGTGTGTGTGTATGTGTGCGCCTGTGTGTTCGCGCGTTTCTGTACGTCTGTATTCGCGCGTGTGTATGTGCTTGTGCGGACGTGTGTGCGTGCGTTTGTCTATGTATTCGCGCCGGTGCGTGTGTGTGTGTGTTCCGCGATTGATGAGGCAGCTAAGGCTTTCGTCTTAATAAGTCAATTAACAACCGCTCAATGATATCTTGGCAGCAGCCGTAAAGTAAATAGCCATACGCACGGAAGCAAAGTTACGTATCTGGTATATGTATGTATTATGCGTGTATGCTCATATAAAGAAAGAGCCACGTACCCGCTTTTCGTAATGGCTCTCTTCTGATAAACTTTACATCCTGAATTCTGTGAGTTAATTATAGCGTAACATAGTCTTAGAAGCTTCCATCTGAGCGGTGGGTATTGCTTTTTTTTTTTTAACAGACTGAGGTAAGTCCCAAAGTTAATGGAATGCAATATCTCGTCGTTTCATCGTGACGGAAGCCAGGCACGCACGGTGACTTCTATGCTTGCTTTTCGCCAACACAACATGAATTTTACAAAGCGACACTGCAGCACTTATCAAGTTCTCGTCTATACAATGTGCTGCCTACATTACATGCGCTTAATACACATCCGCGTTACAGACAGCCGAAGCGGCGACGGAGAGGTAAACCGCTAAGCCGCCAGCTGGTATGCTCATTTTTTCGAAACGCTTCCGCTCGTATTTATCGAATCGTCTTAAAAAATATGTCTGCCATAATGTTCTATGGGAAGCCTACTTTCGTCACGACTCTTTCTTAAGGGACATATTCTCGTATAATGCTTCAAGGAGCCGATTAAACAAGCGCGCGCATTGAATCTAATGCGGCTGCAGCGAGCCAGTGGAGGGTTCAGCGTGCCGTGCGCACCGCGCCGGCCGGGAGAGGGGAGAAATCCGAGGAGAATTGAGGAGGAAAACGCGCGCGCGGAGGAGAGTGTCACTACTTTCTAGATCTAGGGGGGATTCGCTCGCAGGATTTCAAGCTGGACGGTTGTGCCCTCGCGATCTCCGACTTCAGCGTAGCTCCCGCCGACTGGTTCGCCCTCCGCGGTCTCCTGACGCCGTGCAGCTCTCGCATTGTGGCACCCCGCCCTTGGACTGCTTCGACCGGATCCCCACTTTCCTATCTCCTTCTTTCTTCCTCTCGTTGGCTGTCTTCTTCTCCGTCTATTTTCCTTCTATTCTTTTTATCCCTCCTTCCCCCCAACCCTATAAGGCACTGCGCCGTGTCGCCTGAAGGCAGACATAAATTAGGTGCCTTTTTCCTCTTCATTCTAACCACTACCACCACCAGATCTAGGGGCTTTAGGAGCAGCACGCCTGTAGCGCCACCGTGTCGCGAGCGCGGGAAACCGCCAGGTAAACATTTCTGCGCTGCATCGACAAATGGCGCCGGTCAGTTGAGTGGCGATCTCCGACATGTCTGGACGCAGTCTGGATGCGGCCCTACCTTACCTGTTTATCGGAATAATTGCTGACAACGTTCCGGACGTATCCTTGGACTTTTGGAACAACAATAGGCTTGGCGAACAACTCGGCGAACTTGCTAGCATAAATCTGGCGATCGTCATCGTCGTCGTCCGAACTGCTAGCGTCAAGGCATTCGTCTGCGAGCTGCTGTAACAACAGCATTGACGTTTCCTCTGCCTTCATTAGCCGCCTCCCTTTTGACATGGTGTCCTTACGGCTTCGTACACGCGAACTCGCCACGCAAATACACGCCACGAACAACACCGGCGATGGCCCCTTCCAGAATGAGCGCTCGCGCGGTCACCTGCCGGCAACCAAGAGCTTGTGTCACGTGACCCATCCTCTCGGCCAGATCGCGCCACGCTCTCACTTCGAAGTCAGAGCGGTCGGGAGCGCTCTGAGTCAAAGTTTAACGCTCCGAAAAAACCCACCGAAGGCAGTCCGAGCGCTCCAATTTCACCAACCGTACGCGCGGTTGCTTTTCAGAGCGCTCGAAATACTCCACCCGAATACGCCATCAGTAAGCGTCGTGTCGCGCTAAGAGTGGTGTATTCGATATTGTGAAACTGTACTTTACTAATACGCAAAAAATTGTGTTGCTTTTCAGTTTCCCTTTCGCGGAGACTTCACTAGCGACAAAACGAATGCAGGGCGGGGTGCCACTGAGTTGTGGCAATACTGGTTTGACTGATACCTCAATACGGGTTACATTTATACTGAGTTGTGGCAATACTGGTTTGACTGATACCTCAATACGGGTTACATTTATACATCACGGTGTTTATTGTAAAGTTACAAAATATAATGCAAGGGTACTCCATAATTCAGTGGACAGGATTTATTGTTATAGTGTTGAGGATGCACTTCCATCTATGGAACAGCATCACCAACACTCGGCGTGCGGCTGCGGCGGCTGCATTTTCGATGGAGGCGAAAACGGTCTTGGCCCATGCTCCCAAATTTGGGTGCACGTTAAAGAATCCCCGGTGGTCAGAATTTCCGGAGTCCTCCAATGCGGCGTTTCTCATAATCATATGGTGCTTTTGAGACGTTAGACTCACTATATCAATCAATCAATCAATTGAGCAATTGAGCAGTCAATCAACGCTCGGCTTGCTCGGCACGTGCTTCTTATCCCTGCTGTCTCACTGGACTGTGCTCACGCTGCATCGTCACCACAATCGCCACTGACCAGGGTATCATCGTTAAGCCACCAATAAACATTTTCACACTAATACTTACCGGTCATGGAGGATACTCCCAGTAGCACGGGCATGAGCCGGTTGTAGACGAAGTATCGCAGCAGGAAGTACTCGCCATCGTTCGCTGGATGTGCGCCGTCCGCCTGAACGGGAAGCGAAAACATCCGGTGCACATCGATGTGCAGTCTGCGTCCCGCCCACACGCCAACGGCGAGAATGACGAAGAAGTACACGGAGATAAACAGCGCCTCCAGCTTGTCCAGCCCCATGACTTAACAGGAGACGAGACCGCCGCATACAACCGAGCCGGGAGGAATCGCTTCTTCTTCTTCTTAATCGTTCTTGTTCTTAATCGCACGCGGAAAACCCCCGTGGAGGATGATGATGATCCTAATGATAATCTCGTTGATTGCACTCATCTACAGTGAAGCAATGGGCCACGAAGTGGGTGGCGGGATGTTTGAAGGTGAAGGCGTACGAGGCTGCACTCGGATATGTACCACGGGAATTTTTTTTTCTCGGGCGGATGCACACAAGCCTTGACCAATGGACGACGTTATAGCCAGACTGCCTTCGGAAACAATCGCCGAAAGTGATGTCACTGATGTGTGTCCGGTGGTTGGACAGAGAAGTTTAAAACCATTTCCCCATCTAAGGGTGAGAGAAAAAATTCTCTTGATAACAAGGTGCAGAGGGCTCCTGCGAAAGCCTTCGTGATAGGGAGTAGCCAAAGCAATATGGACCTCAACCTCTCCACAGCAAAACAGTTTGAACAAAACAGAACAGAACAGCCTTCGACGAAATCGTCACTATGTATACGACATCTTCGTTTAGATATTCATCTTGTGGAGATAAATGCTCGCTTGTAAATAATGTAAAATACACATCTGTAGAGTTTTCTTAATCAGTATCTTCATGGTCGGTGTCTACATCCTGAGTCCTCGGTGCCGATAACGGCCAAGTCCTGACACCTAAACAAGCGATAGCAGCCGTGGGATCCAGTCAAACCCCTGTTTCAACAGTATGCTTGCCTCTTCTACAAGTAAGCATTTCAATATTTATAGAAACAGTCGGAAAAGCACTTCCTCTAGATATCGTTTTATAATGGTTTCACCTCGTTGTCGAGTGGTGAACAATTTATCGCATTGCGTCATGACTTGTTTTGTTATATATTTCTTATTCCAAAAAACTCTAACGCTCGCCTAACATCCTTACAGCAGGATACTGAAGAACTAATAGAGTTGTACAATTTCGTTTCTAAATTTTCATCGCAACAAGAAGAGGAGAAAGGGGCACCAAAAAAAAAAAAGACGTTTATTTTCCTTTTTCACTCCGTGCGAAATCCATGCAATCATTATCTTGGAAAGAATGTAGACATTTAAATATTCCGTGGAAAACCAAGTGGTGTAAATCTGGACTACTGGAAGTCATAGTAACTTGACTACGATGACGTATTACAGCAACTTGATGGCGATATCACCACAACGTAACTTCTGTTTCGAAGTGCAAATAATCCATCACCATTTCGAAACACAAGTTTTTTTATACTGGGCTCCACCACAGCTACGCTGACGTACATCCGTCACGGTAGTCACGTTAAAAAATTATAACAAGAGATTGCAAAGAAACAAAAAAACCTAGGAGGCAAGCTATCATCACGTGGAATCGGTTGATTTGATATGTGGGGTTTAATGTCTCAAAATCACCATGTGATTATGAGAGACGCCGTAAGGGAGGGCTCCGGAAATTTAGACCACCTGGGGTTCTTTAACGTGCACCCAAATCTGAGCACACGGGCCTACAGCATTTTCGCCTTCATCGAAAATGCAGCCGCCACCAATGGGATTTGATCACGCAACCTGCGGGTCAGCACCCGAGTATCTTAGCTACTAGACCACTGCGGCGCGGCACGCAGAATCGAACCAGCAGCATCTCGATTCTCAGCGCGCGGTGCTAACCACTACGCCACGGAGCATACGTTGTCTGGAATGCACACGGCAAGTCATTTACATAGAGCATACACAGTTTGGCAATCCTCAGAGCTTCGAAACTTTAGGTCGTTTTCGTTATCAGTGGCGAGAAGCCACGATGGTCACGCGTTGGGCGTGCTTCGAGGAGAAAGTTTTTTAAAGACGATCGTCTTTCTTGGTGACCTCCGACGCAAAAATTTTGATCTGTCTGTGTGTACATTTTCTGTTTGTCCACTCTAAACGGCACCGCATACTTGAAACGGTCGACCCCATCCGCAGCGCCCGCTAATGTTGCTCAAGGTTCAGCGTTCATACTTGTGCTATTGTCAATAAAAAGCAATTATCGCACATGTCTGGGGCACCATAACAACACGTATATATTCTGCATGTGCGTATTTTACTAAAAAATGCATACATAAGTAATTTGAAGGATTGTAGCGCTTATCACGCTGCGCTCATCATGCCACGCTTGCACGAAAAGGCGAGTGTTTCCAACACTTTGCTAAGACGAGACGGTGGTGGCACCTACCCGTCACCTTGCGTTCTAAACCTTATCACCTCTGAAACAGGTGCGCACACCCGTTTCAAATCCACGTGCATAGTTTTCCAAGAAAACTGCCAGATTGCGCTCATGTCTCAAGTGGGACGTGATTTGATTCGTTTGGATTGGATAAACTTTTATTTGGTCCTCCAAAACACAGATCACTGTGTTGCGGGCAGCTCCCACGTGGGGACTGAGATGCCAAGCTCCTCAGCCGCCTCGCGGGCTTGGTGGACAGCCCAGAGCTGATCTGCCAAGGACGAGCTGCGGATTGCCGCCTCCCATCCGGCAGAGGTGATGTGCGATAAATGAGCGAATTTGGTGCACTGCCAGAGCATGTGTTCTAATGAAGCTATTTCCCCACAATGTGGACAAAGATTACTTGGGTATAGGTCAGGGTACATGATGTGTAACATTTTCAAAGTAGGGTACATCCGCGTTTGCAAAAGCCTTAATGTAAGTGCTTGGGGCCGGGTTAGATTTTTGTGAGGTGGAGGGAAAATCCTTCTAGACTGGTAGAAATGTTTAATGAGCTCGTTATATGTTGTAAGAATTTCCCGGTTATCCCCTTCACCGGTAGAATGCATCCCCGGGGAGGCGCGGTTGGAGAGTTCTCACGCCGCCTCGTGTGCTGCTTCGTTGAGATTGGGAGGGGAATCGTTGATTTGTCCAAGGTGAGCTGGGAACCAACTCAGAAGATGATGTGTTATGTTCTTGCCTCGCAGTATTTTCAGCGTTTTTTCACAGACCGTCCCCTTGGCGAACGCCCGTAGTGCTGCCATGGAATCACTGTAGACGACTTCAATGTTATCCGTCTTGAGTGCTAAGGCGATGGCCACTTGTTCCGCAATGATTGGGTCTTTCGTCCTGACCGTCGCTGAGTTGACGACATGGCCAGCCCCCTCGACTACCACTGCCACAAACGCTTTCCCATTGGCGTAGGAAGCCGCGTCAACAAATACGACCCCTCGTTCCTCGTTTGAGACTTGACGAAGTATAGTCCTGGCCCTCGCTACTCTTCTTCCGACGTTGTGTTCTGGATGCATGTTTCTCGGTATAGGAGATACCGTGATAGTCTCCCTGATGTTGTCAGGGATATCATTGTAATTGCATCTGATTGCTATTGGGTGTTGGCCCAGCTGCTGCAGGATCATTCTGCCCGACCTTGTAGTAGATAACCTTGCAAACTGTGCTCTCTCTTGGGCTTCTGCTATTTCTTCGAGCGTGTTGTGTATGCCAAGCTCAAGCAGACGCTCGGTGCTGGTATGTATGGGTAGGCCCAGGACCTTCTTGATAACTTTCCTGAGGAGCACATCCAGTGTCTCGGACTCTGCTCTTGACCAGTTGTGCATTGCTGCCTCGTATGTGAAGTGACTTAGAACAAACGCATGCATCAACCTGATGAGGTTGTCTTCCTTGATCCCATTTCTTTTGTTGGCCACTCTGCGTATGAGGTGCACCGCACTGTCTGTTTTCCGAGTTAACTTGGCTATAGATTTGCTGTTGGCGCCGGTAGACTCTATCAGCATTCCCAGGACTTTGATGGAGTCGACCCTCTGGATGGCATCCCCTTGATTTGTACGGAGATGGATGTCTATCTGGTTTAACGGCTTCCATCCCCTGGGCTTCGGTCCCCGGCGTGCAGTCCGATAAAGCAAAAGTTCTGACTTACTCGAGGAGCACTTGAGCCCGGAAGGGCGAAGGTTGTCTTCTACGGTGTCAATCGCCTCTTGCAGAGCGCTCTCAATCTGCCCCTCGCTTCCACCTGTGCACCAGATGGTAATGTCATCTGCGTAGATGCTGTGCTTCAATCCTTCAATGCTCGATAATTTCTTTGACAGTCCAATCATGGCAATGTTGAACAGCATTGGTGAAATCACTGCCCATTGTGGCGTGCCCCTTGCTTCTAGTTCGATTTCTGCGGTCTCGATATCTGCAATCTTCATCACGGCTTTCCGATCTGTAAGAAAGGACCATACGTAGTCATAGAAGGCTTTCCCTAGGCCAAGCTTGGAAATTGCTTCGAGTATGAATGAGTGGTGGATGTTGTCAAACGCTTTTTCTAGATCTAGGCACAGAATGGCTCTCACGTCTCTGGTTTCATTGTCAATGACCTGGTGTTTGATAAGCTTCAATGCATCTTGTGTGGATAAACCTGCCCTGAATCCAACCATATTGTGTGTATATATGTTGTTATCTTCCAAGTACTTGTTTATCCTGTGCAGTATGGCATGTTCTGCGACCTTGCCGATACATGATGTCAAGGATATTGGCCTCATGTTGTCCAAGTTAGGGGGCTTTCCTGGCTTAGGAATAAGGATCGTGCTGGCCAGCTTCCACTGCTCTGGCACCCTGCCTTCTTTCCATGCTGAATTGATCATATCCCTCAGGGTTTCAATTGAATCGTCATCAAGGTTACGCAGGGCCTTGTTTGATATACCGTCCGGGCCAGGGGCCGACCTGCCGTTGAAATCATGCAAGGCTCTTCTGATCTCCTCGATGTTAAAGTCGCCCTCAAGACCTGGATTTGGTGTGCCCTGGTACTGTCTACTTGGTGGTGCCAATCCTCTTTTGATTGGGAGGTACTTATGCACGAGCTGCTGGACAACTTGCTGTTCTGTAGTGCGCCCTATCTCTTTATGCAAAATTCGAGCGATAACATGCTTTTGATTTGTTTTGGTGGTGTTTTCGTTGAGGAGATGCTTTAACATATTCCATGTCTTGCCATTGCGCATCTGACCATCGACGGAGTTGCAGATTTCGTCCCATTGCTGCCTCGATAGTGCGCGACAATGTTCCTCGACTGATCTGTTTACCTCAGCTATCTTCTTCCTCAGTCTTCGGTTCAGGCGCTGACCCTTCCAACGGTTCAGTAGTGCTTGCTTTGCCTCAAGAAGATGAGCGAGCCGGCTATCCATTCTTTCAACCGGAAAATCTGTGGTAATGGTGGAGGAGACGGATTTGATGTCATCTTTAGTCTGTTTGACCCACTGCTCCAAGCCTTGTCTGTGGTCATCTTGTTCCCTTTCCGTCCTCATCTTCCTGAACTTATCCCAGTCTGTGAAGTGAAATTCTCTCTGCTTTTTACGCTCCACGGAGAAGGTAGTGGCAAGAATGCAGTGGTCACTCCCTAGGTCTACAGCAAGGTTCCTCCACTGGGCCTTCTTGACGTTCCTTACAAATGTAAGGTCCGGGGTGGGATCCCTGCAGCAAGATGTACCAAGCCTTGTTGGTAGGCTGGGGTCTGTGATTAGGGTGAGATCAAGTTCACTGGCACTTTGCCAAAGTCGATTTCCTTTCCCAGTGTTGTACTTGTAACCCCATGTATGATGAGGGGCGTTGAAATCACCTGCTATGACGAGTGGACATTCCCCGGCGATATTAACAGCTTTCTTTAGAACCGTCTTGAACCCTTGCTTTTGTTCCTTTGGACTGCTGTATATATTCAGAATGAAAATGCTCTGACGGTTGCTGGTACCCGGCACGATCTCTACCAAGACGTGTTCCAACCGGCCTGCTTCTATCTTGAGGTCGTGGGCTACGTGCGTTAGTTTGTTGCATACGAAGGTGCAGACTCCCCTCCCTTCAGTATCCCCTATTACAGGCCGGAATCCAGGCAACGTTGCTTGCGGTGAAAGGGTCTCTTGTAATTATATAATATGAGGATTTTCTTCGCTGCTCCTGATATACTGCTGCAGGGTTGCCTTCTTTTTAAGGTAACCTCTACAGTTCCATTGCCAGATACGAAATGCTTCACGTAGCGCTGCCATCATGGTTATTACATGGGCGGCCAGAGCCTGATGCTGCACCTGTCGACAGGTTTGGTACCACTAGTATTGGTGGCCGAAGGGGTGAGCTTGGTGCATGAGGAGGCCTTGCTGTGTTGTGCAGATCTGCTTCGAGCTTTGTAATGCGCAAAGTCATATGCTCTTCCAGTGCCGCCACGCTTGATTGTAGCCTACCCATCTGCTCGCTAACATTGGCTACTACTTTGCTGAGCGTGTCAAACACCTCTTTCATATCTGACATGGTCGTTTGGTTGGCTTCCACGTGTTCTGGCATGACTGCCCTCTTTTTCGCGGTTCTCGAGTCCCCCACGTTTTCAGCCACAGGGACATCAACTGGCTGAGGCATTGGCTGTGAAGATTGCGCGCTGGTTAGCTTAGTGAGAAGAATTTTTATTTCCTTTAACTCAGCTGATAGCCTCTCATTCGATTTTGTTAGTCTCGCGTTTTCTTGCTCTAGCTGTGCAATTCTATCATGCTCTGGCAGCTTACCTGTCATCACCTCTGCCCCGCCGTTGCGCACTCGCTCAGCCCAATTGCCTTTCGAAGTAACTGCAGGCGTCCTCCCCGGGTGTGAAGCCGTGATCTCGAACTGAACGCCAGGCAGCTAGCCATTCGGGTGCCGCCCAGGCTGATCCCGACCCTGATGGTGACCTTGAGAACTCGAGCGCCCCCGTGATTGGGAGCGGGCCTTGGGTCTAGAACCTCTTCTGGAACGCGACCTCCCCCTGGAGTGGGGCCGCCTTTCCTGTTCTTGTGTAGTCGGGATGCTCTGGGTCCCGTAGGCTGGAATAAGCTGCTTTTCATTGATGTCTGGACTCGATGTGATTGATGCGTCCCGGGCTTCTGCGGCTGCTCGCGATCTTTCCCAACGTCTGCGTCTGACGACGTATGGCACTAAGAACCTATTCTTGCACTCCTTGTCTGCCGTGGGATGGTGACCGTCGCACAGCCTGCATCTTGGATTGCACTGGTGCAGGCTATCTGGGTTCTTGATCTCGCAGCCTCTGCAGATTGTTTCAGCTGGGTTCGGACAGACGCCAGACCGATGTCCCAGCTTTCCACAGACGTAACAAATGTCGATGTTCTTGCGGTAAAGGGAGCACTGCAAAAGTGAAGGTCCATATCTCCCGAATCTGGGCACCTTGTGTCCTTCGAACGCTATGATGATTGTCCCGGTGTCCTTGATTCTCTTCGCCTGCAGCGCGAGCGGGTTGTTCGCGTTCACAATCTTTCGGGTCAAAATGTCCTGAGTATCGCTTACAGCGATCCCGCGAATCACTCCTTTACAAGTGTCGTGGGGTGCCGCGGCGTACGCGCTAACCTCGAAAACTTTGCCTCCAATGTCAATTTGCTTGACCTTGAGGTATCTTGAAGCTCTGTCTTGGTCCGGAGTGCTTGCCACCATAATGTTTTGCTGCAAGTTGGAACAGATTATGTCCTGCATGGCCTCTTCCTCTTTGACGCCGGCCGCCAGTACTATCGCGTCTGCCACGGCTCCAGTGCCAATTCTCGAGATATTTAATCCTCCACGTGGTCGTAGCACAATTTTGCTGAAGTCCTTAGGTAGTGGCGGCATGCGCCCAGCTCGCACGATTGTATGCTTGGTGTCATACCTACTACGACTGGCTCGAGCGTCTCCCGCAACGCCGGCCTCGGTCGAACCCTTGGCAGCAGGAACGCTAACCGCGGCTTGCTTATTCCTTGAGCGTCTCGTTTCGGCTTCCTTCCAACCCATTTCTTCCGTGCAATCCTCTGGAGAGATGTCCTCTCCGTCTACTTGGTATTCCATTCTCAGTTGCAGATACTGGAACGCGCAGAGCGTTGAGTCGCGTTGGCGCCGGGCCGGCGCATCGGCGACAATCGCCTCCTTGGTTAGGCCTAAATCCCCCGGTGGCGTTGCCGTGTAAAAATGTCCCAAAAAACGGTTTAAAAGTCCACTCACCGGCACAAGGGTGGTATCTGCTGATTTCTTGAGAACTTAGGCACACGATGAGAGTAAAAACTCGGCGACAAATTCGTGAATACCACAGGAAAGCATTCTTGAAAGCAGGAGCCGATCTTCGCGCGTCCGCACTGGTCGGCACCTAGAGCGTCTCTCCCATTTGATTCGCTTGTTCGCCTCCGCTTCATACTTGAGGCACTCTAACGCAGCACCTCCAGAATACCATTCACCGATTTTCTTGCGCAGAACATCAAGTAAACGTTTTCTTCACTGTCTCCAGACGCGAGACTATCGTCTTTCGACAAAATTTGCAGTGTAACATGCAGAATCGGGCCAATTTTTTTTTAGATGCGGAAGCATCTTATACTCGCGCCTTGTAGTGCGCCGTCCGCGCCGTCCGCACCGCTTCTCGAACATTCGACAGCTGACGCGCGCGCATGCGCCGTCGCCCACTCTTCCACCATCTGTGCATCCCTTCCTCCTCTACACACCGCGCGCGCTTCACTCCTCCACCATCTGTGCACCCTTCCTCCTCTACACACCGCGTTCGACATCTACAATTCTCCTGATTCTCCAGTGGACGCGCATGTGGCGTCGCGCCTCGAGAACATTCAACAGCTGACAGTGCATGCGCCGTCGCGCTGTATATATACTCAAGGTCGGCGCTCGCTCGCTCAGTTGCCGCTCGTCGGTTGGTTTGTACGGCGCGTCGACGTCCAAGGTCGCGGTGAAATGAATTCCAACGAATCCACAAACACAATGATCGACGTCCCTTCGACCAGCGCCGCCCTTTCGCATACGTGTGTACGTGTTCACTCATTTAACACCCCCTCCTACAACCACGTTAACCAATTTAGCCATCGACCCAAGTAAGTCGCAATTTAACACCCCATTTCACAACCACGTTAACCAATTTAGCCATCGACCCAAGTAAGTCGCACTTTAACACCCCGTTACCAATTATATGCTCCGCATCCTCCTCAGTGTTCCCCCGAGGGAAGCTGCGGGCAATTTTTTTTTTCCTTCATGTCGTCCGCTCCTCGAAGCGCAGCCTCACGGAGCGTGGTCTCTCCTGCGCGTGTGCTAATCAGACCCGCGATTTCGGGAGAGGACTAAGGTCACTTCGCATGCTACCGTGACCGCGTTTGCGAAAGGAGCGCGCTGACACACGATGCAGGAAGAATTGTGACAGTTATTCGCGCTTGTCTACTTTTGCGCTCGTTTCGTGCGTCTTTCTTTCTGTTTGAAGAGTGTGCTTTAAGTGTAGAACTCTTGCAGTTGTTAGTCTGCGCTCGTCCTCTTTGTGCCAATTTCGTGCGTGCTTTCTGTTTGAGGTGTACGCTGCTATTACAGCTGCTTGCCGTTGTTAACGTGACTTCGCAATTCGTTGCTCTTTCTGAAACAATGCACAATAAACGCTCAACTACCTCTATAAAGACGCGTTTCAGTTTCGTGTTCTGCTGACTTTTATTCAGGTGGATCAGCCGCGTTTTTTTGATGTCGCCGTTATAGGTTACTAACAAAATCACTACTTATATCCCAATTAGCATCCTTTAAGGCTGAATTTTACAATTGACAATTTACCATCCTGTGGTGCTCCGACTGGGGGCATCAACCACAGAAACGCTTTTGATGCTGTTTGCGATTGCTTACATAAAACAAAATAAATGCGACTAAATTTCTACTTGTATAGGTAATGCTATGGAAGTGAGGAATGTAAGCAAGACAGGTTTTTATTCTTTTTCATTGAAATTTTTATCGGAGATAACCGTGCTGTCCGATCTGAATGGTAAAAAGTAACAATTTCTGAAATCTTTCGGTTTCTACGTACGTTTTGCTTTTTTGTTACCGACACTTAATACTTGGAATGCCTAAAACGTTCACATAAATTATCGGCCGATTCCCCCGAGTGGGTGTGAGCCATGGTAGAGGTCCCAATCATATTCATTATCATCATCATCATCATGAGCCACTTATTTATACAAAACGAAACAAAGAATGAGTGGAAAGCAATCCAGCCATTACCTGATCCGGAAAGAGCGATGACTCCGGCGAGTGCTCAATGAACTCCCCAAGAACCACTCAGTGCTGCTGAAGCCGCCAGAAGAGAAGACTCCTCAAGAATTGACCATTACTTTCTGTGACGTATCGAAGCCGAGGTGCTTCCGAGCCCCCAGCCAGTTCTTGAACTAGGCCCAAGAGCCAAATATCGATTTCAAGGTACCACCCAGTATAGCTCATACCCGCGCACAGGAACAGGTAGCCGTCGCTCCAATAAGGGCGCCGGCCCAAGCCTCCGGGAATCCAACTAAGGTTGCGAGGCGGGCTTGTTGGTATTCCATAGCATCCGATGTATAGCGCATCCATGATCGGACAGAGCAGAACACACACACACACACACACACACACACACACACACACACACACACACACACACACACACACACACACACACACACACACACACACACACACACACACACACACACACACACACACACACACACACACACACACACACATACACACACACATACACACATACACACACACACACACACACACGCACCCACGCACACAGGCACACACACACACACGCGCACACACGCACACACACACGCACACACGCACACACACACACGCACACACGCACACCCACACACACACACAGCGCTAACTTTCATGAACGTAGTTTATTCCGGGAATCAGCAGTTTACATATACCCTAACCCGGTGCGTCACAAAGCTCGTGCTCAAACCGGCAATCGTGCATAAATGCGAATTCTTGGACACTAGAATAGAATATTTGATTGTCACGTGATGATTTGCATAAATATAGCCGAATTTTTACTGGCTTCATTTTGACTACCCACTTCTGTTTGAGTAAGCCCCGCCACGGTGGTCTAGTGGTTAAGGTACTCGGCTGCTGACCCGCAGGTCGCGGGATCAAATCCCAGCTGTGGCAGCTGCATTTCCGATGGAGGCGGAAGTGTTGTAGGCCCGTGTATTCAGATTTGGTTGCACGTTAAAGAACCCCAGGTGGTCTGAATCTCCGGAGCCCTCCACTACGGCGTCTCTCATAATCATATGGTGGTTTTGGGACGTTAAACCCCACAAACCAATCAATCAATCAATTCTGTTTGAGTAAACATTACCGTGAAAGCCATCTGTTTTTGTGAGTCTGGTTGCACGGGTACGTCGAACTACTGAATTGCTGTACAAGTTTCAGCTCCCCGGCTTAGTATATCAGGCATCCCGTTTCTGAAATATTACTTTGTCACTTTTATCGTAATACCGCATGTAACGAATCCTAGTTGCTGCCTCACTGGCTCATGTAAAAATGCGTTGGTACACACCGCTCGTCATCGACGATACACACAAATAGTATTCGAAAGACTTTATACAAGGAAACAAACAAACACGCAAGTAAGCAAATGGAAAGCTCAATGCCGGTTGAAAGAAGACATAGCAACACGGGGGATGTCACGAATTAATTTTGGTTTCTTTAGTTCGAAGCAAGTGAAATAGGCCCTCCTGCTCAGTTCCAGAAGATGCATCTGTTCCTCGGGTTCATCGGTGAGTCAGCTGGGCAGTTGAACGCGCTCGCAAATTCCGGCAGGTTCATGAGAGGCACGTTGACACTGCACAAAAACGCGAGCTCAGTATCACAGAAGAACAGCATATGCGTTTGCGGTTCGACCCACCGACCCCTCAACCCCCAAAAATGCATATAAACCATGAATAAACCCGCCAGGAGGGCCTGTAATGCGCAGCACATTGACAGCGAAAGCTGAAAGAGTGGCCTTTCTCGAAAGTTTTTAAAACACTCTTGTGGCAGCCACTACAAGCAAACTTGCATGGTACCCATTACATAATAAATAGCTTTTGTGTTGTATGGAAGCGTCCCCTAGGCCATTTTTTGTCATTGTTCGGAAAAACGTGGTCCCCGCTACATTATTGATGCTGTGGCTGACGACGATGAAGAAAATAAACGGAGCCTTTTGCAACGAATCGAAGCATTCAAAGACTCGCTCGTCACGTAATTAATATTGTCGGACACCCTGCTTTTACCTTTAAGTTCTAAAACGCTTTATTATACATGTTCACTTACCAGAGGTGAAGCCTGAATAGCGTCAGTTAGCAACGATGTCAAGCAGCGGCGTAGCTCAGTGGTAGAACGCTTGGCTGCCGCGCAAGGGGCCCGGGTTAGAATTTCATTCTATTGTCGGTATTATTGTATTTATATAGCTATTGTTGTGTTATTTCGCGTGATAGTGGTTACACACACCTTTGGTGGTGGTGGCGGACAAATACGGCGCCAATAACGGCACTTGCGATCGGTTCCCACTTGACGTCCGCAACACGGAGATACCAAATTTTGGTGAGTCCGCCCGTTTTTGCGAATCTTATGACCGATTTTCGTCAGCCAGCGTGGCGAGACAGCTGAGCCTAACCGATCCGCTAGGCCTAGTGACGGCTTCGGCCGCCTCAGACCGCGGTGTGGCCCCGCCGCGAGCGAAATGACGGCGCCGGGCCCCTCATCTATGGATACCTCCTCACAACGGGACTTTCAACCGATTCTCAACTGGAGTTCGGGATGAATGGCCATCACCGTCGCCGGAACTTCAAAGACGAGACGCCGGACGGCATCGCCGGCTGGGTGGTGACCACCCAGCGCGGCAAGAAGACCTCGGACAGCGCAGAAACTCCGCTTCAAGTTTCTGCGCCAACACCCGGTAAGAGGGCAGCCCAGCCAACCCGGGAACAGATTATCAAAGAGTCAATGCGAACTTCGCGAAGGCGGCACGCATGCTTTTCGTGCCGAAAGGCGAGTACAAGGTCGTGGTCAGGCCCCGCGGGGGACTGCTTGTTGGTAAAGTAATGATGCCGGAACTCGTGCGAGCCGTAGCGAGCGCGGCAAACGTGAACAGCGAGGAAATCTAAAGGGACACGGTCTGCCCGAACCTGGCCCAGAACATTATCGTAATAAGCACGCTGGAACAGGCACGGGTCAACCAATATGCGAGCGTCTGAGCCCTGGGAATCGGCGGGCAGGCGTATGAGGTGTTCGCTTATGCGGCAGCACCGGAAAACACGATAAAGGGCGTTATCGAAGGCATCCCCCTCAGCAAGACGCCCGAAATGATCCGAGCAAACGTCGCCAACGACTACAACGACACGGCGCTCGAAGCGCACCGCATTGGAACCTCGCATGCAGTGATCGTGTTATTCAACGGTAATAAGGTCTTAGCTTACGTAAAGTATTGCGGTATTGCCGGATCTACCGGCAACAAAAGGAAGTGTGTAAAACGGGCGGCCAACTCGGGCACCGCAGGGACGTGCACCCGGCCAAACGTAAAGATATGCTTCGCGTGCGGGAAGATGAACCCCAGTGACGACCACGAGAAGGAAAGCAAGCCCCGCTGCAAACTATGCGGCGGATCGCACCCCACGGGTACGGGAAACTGTGCGAACAAGTTCAAGACGCAATTCTTGCTGCGCAAACGTGAGTGCGAACGCAAGACGGCGACCAAAAAGGCAGGAAAAACCGGCCAGAGCAAATTCAGATTCTCCAGAAAGGACGCCTCTTCCGCGCTCCCAAAGAGCGCACAGAGAGAGAGGAGTAACAGCCGCTGTGAGAGTGGGGGGAGAGCGTGCCGCCACGAGCGCTCAGCGAACCGCAATAGGCAGCGCAGCCTCTCAAGCGATCGCGCGTGGACGGACGTAGTAAGAGGCGGAGCCAAGAGCGAAAAGGACGCGAAAACGCGCCAACGCTCTAGCGCTCGAGCACGCCGGCGAGGAAACCGCAATACGACCCGCTGACAGCCAAGACGTTGCAGCTCGATAGCACTATCAAGCTGATGCAAGAATCCATGAGGCAGCAGCAAGAGACCATAAGAAAACAAGCCGAAATGATCGCGAGACTCACCTCGCAACAGCCCTGGTCGGGCATGCAGTGGAATGTAAGCGCTCCACCAACAGCGACGCTTGCCCTATCAGACGTGACAGCCATGCCACCGCCGCCACCACCGCCGCCGCAAGGGACGGACAAGACCCCCAGGCGAAAGAAAGCCCGTCGCAGCTCAGTGAACGAGTCGGACGAGGAAGAAGACCTAAACATGGACAACGACGCAGACGAAACCGCATCCGTCTCGTCGATCTCAACACAGCTCTCCAGGACCACAGAGGGCCAGGAAGGACTGAACTGCGGAGCCAGATTCAAGAAAATCTACAACCGACTAAACAGGCAAGACCGTCACATTAACGAGATATCGCAGAAGGTAGACAACGTGGCGTCGGCAATGACCAAGTTTGAAGCAACGGTAGAAGCCCTCATAACCACGGGCTTCGAAGAGATGAAACTCTTCATGGTTCAACTACTCAAAAGAAGAGCTGAGCTTCCTCGGCCTCGGTAATCGCAACACACCCGGACCCTCGCTTAACCATCATGTCAATGGGCTCTCGTTCCGAGCACAAAATCCAGAGCGCGCTGAGGAAGTCGCGATAGCGCTTGCTGCTGCGGACCCCAACTCGAAAGTTATCATCACGGACTCCAGGAAAGCATGTACTCATTACTTGGTAGGAGAGATATCCCCCCTAGCCAGCCAAATTCTAAAACGGGCTCTCGCTGATCCAGCCCCGAAACGCATGGTATGGGCTCCTGGCCATCAGGGCCTACGAGGTAATGAGGCCGCTGACGCGGCCGCCCGAGCGCTTACCCACCGGGCTCCTCACCTTGGCTCTTATGACTCGGAGGCCAATACACCGCTGCTGCGGTTCAAAGAAATTCTCACCTATTATCGTGACACTCACCGCCTTTACCCGGCTCCTGCAAAGGGGCTGAGTAAGGCGGAAGAGCGAACTCTAAGGCGCCTGCAGACAGGTACTCTACTCTGTCCTGCAATCCTAAAGCATTTCGATGCGAACACAGATGGGCGGTGCCCACACTGTGGGGAGACGTGTGATATCTTCCACATGGTATGGGCATGTCCGAAAAATCCCCACCTACCCCCTTCCCCTACCCCTTCCCGAGAGGCATGGGAGACTGCCCTCCTCGACAGCTCATCACTAGAGCCTCAACGGGCTCTGGTGAGACGGGCGCGAGTAGGGGCCTCGTCATGCGGTGTCCCGGACTAAGGACGCCGACCATGTAGCAGGGTCATGCTTTGGCCCCGTACCTCTCTCTTTTACAATAAATGTTTTTCATCATCATCATCGCTTAACCATGGACAGAGCAACTAATCAAGCCAAACTCAAAGTGTGGCACTGGAACGCCAACGGCCTCCGGTGTCGCAAGGCAATACTGCAACAGCACATACAACCCATGGACGCGCCTTCGGACGTGATTATGGTCCGAGAAACACACATGGCAAAGCTCCCTAAATTCCCGGGGTATCACGTTCACGCCTCGCCTCCCAGCGCACGCACCAGCAACGCCGGTGCGGCGCAGGGGGTCTGCACCTTCGTCCGCAAGGGTCTCACCCTCATCAAGCTCGACCACTTCCTCAGACACAGCCCTAGAGCTGTGCACAGTCGAGGTCGTGATCAGAAGGAAGACACAGGAATCCGTCTTCCTGGTAAACGCCTAGAGCAACCCGCAACATCGCGGCCAGCGCTTCAAGATGCTGTTTCACAAAGCCAGGCGGAAAGCCGTCGACGCACCGGTGCTCGTGGCGGGAGACTTCAGCTCGTCACACAAGGAACTGGGCTACCCTCGCACGACTGCTAAGGGACGAAGTCTGCTCGAAGAGGCTGAAGAGGCGGAGTTCGAGCTCCTCTCGGACCCGCAACAGCCCTCGATCACTAGGGACACCACCCCGGACCATGTCTTCGCACACCTCCCCGACGACAGACCGGTGAGCTGGCGCAACACGGGACATAACCTGGGCAGTCATCATTATATCATAGAAGTGGAAATCCCGCTGAAGATTCGGAGCAAACTGCCCCCGACTCGGAAACACAAGCTCACGGACTGGAACGCGTTCCGCCAGCAAGAGATCGCGCCTACCATCAAAGACCTCGAATGGACGCGAAGCCTGGTAGACACCGCAGAACGTGCGAGCACAGAAATAGAGACGGACGACACGACCTCACCCATGGACCCCAAGTTGGCACACCTGATCGAAGCGCGCCAATCCCTTCAACGCCGATGAAAACGAATGCGTCACAGCAGGACGCTGCGAAAGCGCATCGCCCACCTAGGCAGGGAAATCGAAAAGTACAGTCGACAGCCCTGCGCGCAGCAGTGGCACGCCATCTGCAACGAGGCGAACGGCCACACCAGCCACACGTGGAAACTGCTACGACACCTGCGCGACGAGACGCAGAGTAAATCGTACCAGCAACATCGGCTGGCACAGATCCTGTACGCAGCGATCAAGGAGCACGGAGAAGACGAGGTGGGCAGACACCTCAACGACCAATACCTCCCTACCAGTGCGCAGACCCAACACCCAGACTACGCGGGAGCGGGAAATCCCACACTCGACGCAGACATAGAAGAGTGGGAGGTCCGCCACGCAGTGCAGGCGCTCAACTGCAAGTCTGTGGTGGGACCGGTCCTGATACACAAGGCCCTGTGCAACCTCAACGACATGGCTATCACGGCCCTTACCGGATACTAAAACAAGTGCTGGCGTTCAGGCACCCTGCCAAAGCAGTGGCGCACGGCCCGCACGATACTGATCCCCGAGCCACAGGGCCACCTCCCCCCCGAGCGTGCGGAGCGAATACTTCTGTGTACGACTTTACAGTTGAAACGCATGTGTATATCTCTATCGAAAGAAATGTAAAAATTCTGATGTGTTAGAGATATATTGCGATGCTTAAAAAAAAAGAACTCCCAAGAGTTTCTCAGCCATTCACTGAAGAATGCTCGTGCCGTCCCCTCTCGAAGAGAGCGGCCAGGAGCCGTGTTTGCCTTTCAAGTGCCGCCAAGGGAAGTGGGGGAGACGCTTAATCCCCTAATAGGGGCTACTTCCACGTCTTGAAACCCCTTTTCCCTTTGTTATGGCCACTTTAAACGGGCACCGCAAACGACCTTCAGAGCGTCATTTGTCATCTTTTCTGTCGGCTCACGGAGAGAGTGAAAGCACCGGTTGTCGAAGGAAGAAGAAATGCCAGGCGGTGGTCAGACTTACCCCACCAGCCCAAGCAACATCAGCCGCCTTTTTACGGGGGGACTTACTGAGTGCTTGTGAATATTTGTTGAAATGTGACCCAAATTCCTGTAATTAAAGTTACTTTTGTTTGAATGTTCACGAGTGTTCGACCGTTAACTGGCTGGATAGCGGACGCTTTGACCCGTCAAATGCGAGCTGCGAGACCAGCATAGTAAAAAAGCGCTTCAACTGCCATCGGCCGCCAACTCAACGTCCGCCGGCAATGGGATACGTCGCCACGGCAAGACCCCCGGTTGAACCCAGACACACGCCCATTGCAAGGATTTCATCGCCAAGAAGTTGAGCAGCTGACAGCAGAAGGGCAGCAACAAGGTGGGCTCATTCCATCTTTCAACGCTCAACGCGCAGCTTAGCACCATTGTTTCACATACGTCCGCTCCGAGACAAAACGTGCAAGCAAGAATGGACCTGGACGAGCTGACGCATGAGTGTCCAAATGTCACACCACAAGATGAAGCTTCCGCATCAAACGTTCGGCCGCAAAGAAAAACAACCCTATCGACGAGGGCTAAAGAAATGTACCAAACGAGCCGCGAAGAGCACTGCCGCAAACTAGATTCTGTTTGGAAAAACGTGGAGAGCGCTCTTCAGGCACTGTCACGCGCTAAGGGAGAACAGTTTACCGGCGCCAAAACGCAGCTTCCTGCAAGTTACGAGTGCTACCAGCATGCTACCGCAAGATACTCATTCTTTCTCTAAAAGGCGAAGACGCCTGAGGCCAGGCACGAATTACAGCTTCAACAGGCAATCGATGAGGACCGTGAGGCGATCGTGAGCGAAAAGTTACGAGAAGCTACGCCACAAGAACGCGACAAGGCACATAAAACAGCATCGCAGTTCTCTCTATCGGTTCACTCAAGAGCTTCCTCGCGATCACGACGATTGGGCCTCTCCACAATTAGCCTGGCTGCTGTGCAGGCCCACGCGCATGCAGAGGCCGTCAAAGTAAGAGCTCAGTTTGGTCGTAAAGAGGCCGCAATGCGCTTAGAAAAGGCAAGAATTGAGGCCGAGCTTGAGGTACTACAACATGAAAAAGAGGCAGCTGCTGCAGACGCTCAGGCAAGTGCACTCGAGGCAGCTGTGGAACAGGATGGCGGGGAGTGTGTGCGCCCACACCCACCTTTAGACCGGACACTACGGGTTTCGAGCTACATCAGTGAGCAAGCCGCAATACGTGATGCCGAGTTTGCGTCTCTTCGGGCGCCTGTTATTCATCCGAGAAGCCAGAGCTTGAAGCATGCCAAAGTAACCAACCACCTCATGGACTTGCGTGACTATCATCAGCCGCCTGCGTACACGCCGGATCCTAACCTGTTCGAGACAACGCGAGAAGAAAACGAGCGTTCCCTGTCTATAGAAGATAGAGCCTTCCTCAATATCATGGATAGGGAATTATACAAAGACAGGTCAAACAACTGGGTTGCCCCTCTACCTTTCCGCTCACAAAGGAGACGGCTTCCGAATAACCGAGAACAGGCTCTCTCTCGCCTGTACTCGCTGCGACGCACGTTGCGAAAAAACCCTGAGACAAAAGAGCGCTTCGTGCACTTCATGAAAGGATATAAAAGAAGGCGACGTCGTGCTCATCAGGGACAAAGAAGCAAATCGCAACGATTGGCCCATCGGCGTCGTCACCCAAAGCCTGCCCAGTGCGGAGGGAATGGCGCGCAAGGTGGAGGTGAAGATTGCAAGGAATGGCGAAATGGGAAACTCTGCCGACCGATATCGGAAGTGGTGCCCTTGTTTTCGCCATCAACAAACTGTGGCGTCTAACAAGCAGACACCAGACAGGGAGTGTGCCGTCCCCTCTCGAAGAGAGCGGCCAGGAGCCGTGTTTGCCTTTCAAGTGCCGCCAAGGGAAGTGGGGGAGACGCTTAATCCCCTAATAGGGGCTACTTCCACGTCTTGAAACCCCCTTTTCCTTTGTTATGGCCACTTTAAACGGGCACCGCAAACGACCTTCAGAGCGTCATTTGTCATCTTTTCTGTCGGCTCACGGAGAGAGTGACAGCACCGGTTGTCGAAGGAAGAAGAAATGCCAGGCGGTGGTCAGACTCACCCCACCAGCCCGAGCAACAGCACCGCTTTTTTACGGGGGACTTACTGAGTGCTTGTGAATGTTTGTTGAAATGTGACCCCAATTCCTGTTAATTAAAGTTACTTTTGTTTAAATGTTCACGAGTGTTCGACCGTTAACTGGCTGGATAGCGGACGCTTTGACCCGTCAAATGCGAGCTGCGAGACCAGCATAATGCTCGAATGTGAAAGACATCTGCGACGTTGCATGCGAACTGTTCCAACCTTGGTGCTCGACCATCTTTGAGTTGCTTGACAAAAGATTCGGTATAATTTACGTAAAATTACAGTGTTCCCCCAAATACACCATTTTGCACAAAAAAAAATTTGCAGTACCGCGACGCTCATGTGAATTATTTCGGGAAGCTCGAAGCCATGGCTCGCGATACATATAAAAAATTCGTTCTTTCTAAATTTGCTCAAAACACATTTTTGCCTTTAAAACGATGCTGGCTTTTACTTAAGTTTTACGAACGTTTACGCTTTCTTGGTTTTTATGCGGCCTTGAATAGGAAGAATATAATCTCTATTGGGATTTTTTTTATTAAAAAGACAACTTTTAACGAAATCTCACAGTTTATATTAGCATATTTTCAAGATGTTTTACTGTAGACCGAAAATTGTTTCAGGCGTATATAGTGCAAAATGAAGTGTACAGGTGGGGACAAATAGTAAAAATGTTCATTTTTGTGTATGTTTCGTCGTGAATTCAATATTGAGGCGGTCCTAGTAAAATATGCTCAATCGCAGATTTGCTCGACGACTTCATTGCCTGCTTACTCAGAAACCCTTATGAAGTTGATTTTTGTTTCAAGCGAGGTAAATACTTTTGAATTGGTGTGTCACCGGTCTCTGTATTTGCACGTGCTTATACGCCCCAGCAATGCGTCTCAGCGGTAAGTACAGGCTGCGCAAACGCGGGGATTATCTAGACCACATAATATATTTTTTCCGTGCTTATTTAGATTATTTACACGCTAGTATAACCTCTAGTGAACTACAAACGCAAGGCCTACTAATCTGCAGTTAGCCACATGCAGCTACCCACTGGCCGCCTGCCTACGCTTACGCAGCACCAGGAAGTGGTACCGATGTGTGTAACACACCGCCACTAGGTAGAGTGCCTTCGAAATTGTAGGCAACCCACCTGGATATGCTGTTCCTCCGTATTTAGACGACCTTTGACTAAGCTACAGTGTCATATGACGGCGTCATCAAGTGAGGTTACGTCATGTGGTGTTGTAATGACATCGCAACGTTACGAAATCTTCGACGTGATCATTACGTCATATCACAGTGTCCCTGCGTGATGATGACTTTTGCTTCACTCATTTTCTACTCCGCAAACGCTGGCAGCGAAACTTCGCGTCTGATGGGGCATTTCAGGCTTTCGGCTTAAAGACGCGAGAGATAATGGATTCCTGTGCGGTGGTATGTTTGCGAAAGCGTAATTTACAGTGTCAAGTCTTCGACCGATGCTTCACATGGTAGTTTACCACTACGGCAGAAAGTAGCCTAACACGTACCGATCTTGCAGGACCGCTGTCATCCCTGCTTTCTTCAGGTCGGGCCGCCCGCACATGCTCTGAAAAAAAAAAAACGTCAAAGGAATATTAAATAAAGATTACTGATTATTATGATACTCCCTACAGGGCCAAATGTGAGGGCAACTGTGGGCGTTTTTTAATTCGGCGGTATGTTTGACAAGGAAACTTAGCACATTCGGACGAAAATGCAGCATGGCATAAACAACGAACGAGAAACGGACGACACGTTCATTGACTCTGAACCGAACAAATTTATTTCGTGCGCTAACAAAAATGCCTCGAAGTCACACGGTGATTGCCCGGTACACAAGATACCAGTGACTTAAACGCATTTTCGTTTGTGAACGAAATAAACTTTTTCCATTGAAAGACTGCGCTCGTGTCGTCCGTTTTTCGTTCATTGTCTCCGCCGCGCTGCACGTTTACCTGGAAATGTCAATACACTGATTCGCCCAGACCACCGTATTAGTTAGGAAACTTAGCACGCGACTTGTATGGTACGGGCAGGTAAAAACATTCTTTTTTCAGTATTACTTTTTCTCATTTTCAAAAGCTTGGTCTTTTAGAGGCGTGGATAGCAGCTCAAAACACGGGTTAGTTTTTATTGTCTCGTTATTCTTTTAGTTTTAGTTCCTAATTTGCATTACTAATTTTCATGTTCTGTTATATCAGATGTTTTCTTAATTTTCGATGGGATAAGATGCCCTTTCGTATATAAAGAAATTGAACTGAACCTTCACCTGTTCACAGCGATGGTGCTCATTTTATCAAGCTTTTTTGAAAAGGACTAGAAAACCCAACCAGTATACAGAAATCACCACAGCAGAAAGTCTCACCAGTGCGTAGTATACGAAAAACAGTTGATTTGCTGTGACATTTCCGAGGCCTTGCAGTCTGTAGTCGACATTTAGGTACTGCTTACTGAACAGCCGTTGCTGGAAGGTCTGCCGTACGTGGCACAAAGAAATAGGAAAGAGAGCGAAATTAATGCAAAGCGAAGGAGAATATATAAGTCACAGGTTTTCCCACATGGCAATAAATTGACTGTGATATCAGTGAATCAGGAAGCTTTGCAAAGAAAAGTTTGTAGTTGTAAACAGTGCCTAATTCATCCGGCGTCATGCATGCGCAAGCAAATACTAACGCATCTGACAAATAGCCACGAACACAATCACAATGCTGGTGGAAATAGCCACTGCTGACATAAACCAGTGATTGTTGAACAGAGGGAGGCAAGTGCACTGCGCGGCCTTCAGTTCTTTTGAGGTAACGCGAGCAGCAACATTAGGCCCCTCAAGGCAGAAGCCACACAGTGACCTGCCATGCGGCTGTCTACACTATGGAAGGGCTGCTAATCACTCGCCGGATAGGATTCGTGGTACACCTCACAGCTGTCACCGAGGAGAAACGCCCCTGGCACCCCCCTCCAACCTTGTTAGCGGATGATACGTACGCCTTATTCTTCAGCGAACATTTAGCAAGCGGGCTTGCTTCCTCTTTCGCTAGGGTATTCAATTATTTCACATATTTCTACCTGGCCAGGAATGACTAAAAGAAGGCGTGGTGGTGCACAAGACGTACCTCGTAGGCCACGATGACCGCGGTGCAGTCTTCCACTTTTTCAAATCCTGATATTTCCTGCGAATGAAATTTTCGTGTTATTAGTGACAACTCAATGCAGCAAACGTGGCCTGAAAGCTAACACAAAACAGTGAGCACAAACAAATAGTTTGAATGTCCGGATGACCCGTAGACAGTACGTCTGACCGCTAGACAATATCGTCAAAACGTATAAGACTAAATAACTTGGGATAAACTAACAAACGTTGCATCTACGATATTTTTTATTGTCACGATACACTCGCCTTCGCTACGAACACGTTCGAAATGAGGATTACGTTTACTTTTTTGTTAGGGACAGCTCTATGGCGCTAGCGATTCAGGGAATACATGACTCGAAGCATGAAAGAGCATCTTATCCTCAGATAGACTTAGGACCACCTAATGCTCTGTAACACGCAATGGCATAGTACATTGTAAAACTTCGCCTCCATTTAAATTCCACTGCCATTGTATAGATCAAATCCACGACTTTCTGGCCAACAGGCGAGCACACAAATGTGCAAAAGTTCATAAACAAATGACGGGGGGCTCTGAATAATAATATTAAAAAGAAAGACTCGTCGCATATATAGTTTATTTACACTTGTTTCAACTACCAGCACAAAAGAGAATAGGAATCAATAATGACAAAAACTTCTCAGGACATGGAATCACCCGCAAAAATCAGTGCTGATAATGAGTCGACGGACGCAACCGGCTGAACGAATGGAGTGCGTGAAGGAAACATAATGAATTTGGTCCATGCTGTGTCGCTCGGGTGAAAGAAACGGTTGCTATCATATTAGTGGTTCGAAAGAGGATGCAATAGAGGCACTGCACCTGGCTTTTATTCTTGTAATGTGGGGTCAGACAATTCAGGGTGTTGTTGACGTGCTTCGAGGTATGCTCCATCGGGGTTATATCAGTGTGTCTGTAAAAGTTATCTGAAAATAAAGCACAGAACATGTCGATCAATCAAGTGATACCTGCAAGTATTCGTCGATACGGTGCTTGTTTTTACTGCGTATATTGTTTAAATATTAAACTCTAATTTATGATTGAACATTTCCACTATATTTGTAGCTGCGTCCTGTGAAGAGCTATAGAAGATACAAAATAACAGCATGAACAAAGAACATGAAGACTTCACGACAAACATGAAGCTTTCTTAATCTTTTTTTTTAAAATCCAGCATTCAAGATTCCTACTGAGCCATTAGTCGAAATGTGTCTAGAAAAAAAAAGGTCGGACGGGAACTAGTATTTATTACGATTTTTTCTGTCGCTTAAAATTCGTTCTTTTTTGTATTATTGCTTCGTGTCATAGCCTAATGATTATTGAATTGTTATTGTATAATTTTCGCCCTATAGTTTTATGTTAAAGAATTATTTGGTTATTTTTGTTCTTTAGGGAGCTGCTTAAAAACAGTATTGTATTTAAATAAATTGTTCTGTCTATACTATACTTAACATCTCCTTCAGGCGCGAACTGTGATGCCGTATCCGAATATGTTTAAATTTCACACAACATAGTTGTAAGGCACTCGTTATCACGTAAAAGAAAAAAAATAAATACGGTACTTGGGCAAGTTTGCTAATTAACCTTATTTAGCAAATATTTCAACATTTAATTACCCTGCAGCCAATCGTGTTCAATTTTTACAAGAAAAGAAGTTGTTCTTAGGCCCAAAATGCACGCCGCATTTGTTTTTGGCAGCGTTTTTTTTAGCAATGAACAATAATACTTATGAATTTGGTGCTGGAACGCGCAACCTCGAGTTATCCGCCAAACATCACAATGTCTTTCGCAAAAGTGATTGGCAGCACTTATATGCTAACCACACACTCTGAATAAATATGCAGCCTATTGGGGTTAAGTCAAGATGTGTTGACTATGCAGAACATTCAATCAATCGTATGCACAACGTTTCTTGCCCTTTCTCGCCAGGCCGAGGGCAATGGCAAGAACAAGTGGCGTTCACACCTGTGGACTATAGGCCTCAAGGGGATATGGCGTACGCGCACTACAGATGTTGAGTAGAAATTCGCTCGTAGGTAGACTCGCTAAGTCCCACTACTCATTAGGTCTCAAACAGATGCACGAGTTTGAACGAGTCCGGCGAGACGAGCTCGAGTGAATGCGTGTGACTAGTAAACGTGTTTGTGTGACAATTTGGATGAGTTTATAAAAGTCGCGGTTTGAAGAGAAAGGCACAGCATGTGAGAGTCTGAGTGAGTGTCGCCTCTTACGCCGGCCGAGGATGTGACGCTTTGACGCGTACTTTCCTCTATTCATCTCCCTTCCTATGAAAACACGTGCCAGTAAGTATTCCCCCCCCCCCCCTTCTTCCAGAAAAAAGAGAAACTCAACACGCCCGGTGATAGTCAGCAATACAATGAAGCTCTCACCTGAAAATGTCGCCCTGAAGAGACAGGCGGAAATCCGAGTGCCCATTCTGGGTATATGAAACATCCTGCAAAATAGTAGCAAAAATAGTTGTGTATGGCACAATAAAAAAATACTACAATACCAGCCCTCGTGGATCTCATAAAATAAGCATGAAAAACTATGTCTCCGTGGAACGATGACTATGGCAGAAATTACACGAAGGCGGGAAAAGATACCAGACGTGAAACCTGACCGCCCAGGTCCACTCTATTGTGAGAGCAAATGTGTAGATCCTCTCGGCGCTTGTCTTGTCATCACTGCTGTCGCCATCGCGAGGTTTCGGATAATATTTCAGAAGCGTCGTATGCTCTATGTCCGAGCGGAAGTAGTAAGGGCAGCCAAATAGAATGGAAACACGCCGGCCGTCTTTCATCACGCGAAAGGCTCGCAGGTTGAACCGGTGACTGCGTGGCTTCGGCATACCCCGAACTTTGCTTGAACGGGCTCGATTGCGCGAGCTGTATCATTACAGCAATCAGCAGATGGATCATACCTTCGTATACGTTCTGCTTTCTACACTCGGTTTGCGAAGTAGTGAAAGAGAGCATGAAGGTCAAATCGCTTACTCCAGTGGCCGTGTCTTCATAAGCCGACATCATTGATGATTCATATGTAGGGTTTAACGTCCCAAAAGCACCATATAATTATGAGAGACGCCGTAATGGAGGGCTCCGGAAATTTCGACCACCTGGGGTTCTTTAGCGCGCGGCAAAATATCATAAGCCGACATTTCGTTGACAAATGTGTCCAAAAGAAAGCTAAGTTTTATCATAAGAGAGTTATCTGCTAGCCTTACATGGTATAAAACATGAGTTTGTTGCCGTTCTCCTCAATGCAGCGTGCTTTTGACAAAGATTGCTTTTTTGTAAGGGAAGGAGACGATCGTCGAATATAATTGGCTTTCTGCGCATACCCATATTAACTACTCTGTTATCAGGCTCATGGCATACGTCAATGAAATACCTTACGTATTATATTTGACGTATGCATGTGGGAGGTAGTGGCCACATAATGCACGGGGGTGGCCAATCCTTCCCTTGTGAGGCAGTGCGTTCCCAGCGGTGGTTACCGGTGAGGCCACACCCCAGGCCTCTTAATGCAGTTCCATCACCACGCGGATTTTTTTTTATCTGGTTGGGAACTGCGCAGCACCGGGATTTGAACCACGGAACTTTTGCATGCGAGGCGGATGCTCTAACCACTACGCCATCGCCGCGTCGCTTGCTCTCTGTAGTATACAAGCTATCTACAAAGGTAATTGCTAACAGAGTAAAAAAATTATTAGAGTTCAATCAACCAAAGGAGCAAGCAGGATTTCGAGCAGGCTACTCAACAATCGACCACATTCATACTATAAATCAGGTAATAGAGAAATGCTCAGAATATAAACAACCACTATACATAGCCTTCATAGATTACGAGAAGGCGTTTGATTCAGAAAAAATATCAGCCGTCATGCAGACACTGCGGAATCAGGGCGTCGATGAAGTATATATAAACATCCTGGAAGAAGTCTACAGGGGATCAATTGCTACCATAGTGCTTCACAAAGAAAGCAACAGAATACCAATCAAGAAGGGTGTAAGGCAGGGGGACACAATCTCCCCAATGCTATTTACCGCCTGCTTACAGGAGGTTTTCAGAAGCCTAGAATGGGAACAGTTAGGGATAAGAGTTAATGGACAGTACCTTTGTAACCTGTGCTTCGCCGATGACATTGCATTGCTGAGTAACTCAGGGGACGAATTGCAACTCATGATTACGGAGTTAGACAAGGAGAGCAGAAAAGTGGGTCTTAAAATGAATCTGCAGAAAACGAAAGTAACGTACAACAACCTCGGAAAAGAGCAGCGCCTCGAGATAGGTAATAGTGCACTTCAATTTGTAAAATACTATGTCTACTTAGGGCAGGTAATAACCGCAGAGCCGAACCACGAGATTGAAGTAACTAGAAGAATAAGAATGGGGTGGAGCACATTCGGCAAGCACCCTCAACTCATGACTGGTAGATACCACTATATCTCTCAAGAAGAAGGTATACAACAGCTGCATACTGCCGGTACCTTTCTACGGAGCAGAAACCTGGAGACTTACAAGAGGATTCCGCTTAAATTGAGGATGACGCAGCGAGAAATGGAAAGAAATATGGTAGGTGTAACCTTAGGAGACAAGAAGACAGCAGAGTGGATTAGGGGACAAACAGGGTGTAAAGATATAATAGTTGAAATAAAGAAGAGGAAATCGACATGGGCCGGGCATGTAGCGCGTAGACAGGATAACCGCTCGTCATTAAGGGTAACTAACTGGATTGCCTGAGAAGGGAAGCGGGTTAGGGGGAGACAAAAGGTTAGGTGGGCAGATGAGGTTAAGAAGTTTGCGGGTATAAATTGGCAGCAGCAAGCACAGGACCGGGTTAACTGGCGGAACATGGGAGAGGCCTTTGTCCTGCAGTAGACGTAGTCAGGCTGATGATGATGATGATGTATTTTATACAAAGTTAACAAGTTCCAGGAGGATATTCTCGGGAAAAGTCTTCTGTGTGGTAGAAAATATTGTGAAAACTTTGTCCACGTGTTTAGTTCCCACGCTAAATTGAAATGAGGCACGGGGGCGGAGGAGTGTTCTTGAACAAATACGCTGTTTCTTATAGATCAGTAATAAATATAGAGAGTATGGTGGGTTCTGCTTTTGTTCTGAGGCAACATTATAATGATCATCATCACCCTGACTACGCTCATTGCAGGGCAAACATCTATCACATGTCCCGCCAATCAACCCGGTCATATGCTTTTTGCATCCACCTTAAACCTGCAAACTTATCAATATCACCTACCCACCTCAATTTCTGTCACGCTCTTACGTGCTCTGAGTAACAAATAAAGGCTATAGCTCGTTCAGCTGACATGTTTTGGCACTTTGACATTGCCAGTACATTATCATCGACATCATGACCATTTTTCTAACAAGATCGCTCGTTGGGGACGCATGTTGAGTGTGATGGGTGCCTTGATTCTACGTCCAGTTGCCGTTCATTCTGTCATTAATGGAGACTGCATTAACCTCTGCATATAGTGCTATACCCAAGTAAACGACATATGAATAGTTACGTTGCTGTTCTAATGATCAATTTGATGATTTCATAGTTTGTGTAACTGGCGAAGTGAACATAACAGTGGCACCAAAATCCTGCGAAATGAACTCATAGCTGCATAGACATTACCATAAGGGACGATGTTGTATATTGACAATGCTGACCATAGTCGTTGAAAAACTTTACGAAGCTTCTGTTCCAAGCCATCTATATAGAAGGTAACAAGTAACCTCCAATCATAAGTACTAGCTCTGCACGCAGGTAACTCTGAAGACAAGCATAAGTAGAAGCCGACAGGTACCCCGTCTAATTAGGTCCTATTTCCATCTTGTGTCTACTTAGGCGTTGATTTATAAAGAATGGGAAGCCCGCGGGTCATAAATACTGCCGTAATGGCATATGACTCTCTCCGTAATCGTCCACAAAAGACGAATAAGACGCATTGCGTTTACGAGCGCATGGCGCGAATAGATGTCACCGTAAGCGAGAAGGCAAACAGTCATTGCGCAAACGACCATAGATAAAGCCTCAAAATATATTTACAAAAGAAGCTCACAAGAAAGGTCAGTTTGAGGAAAAGTGAGCGCGTGGTATTCTTTTGACAGTTTGACGCCGATGCCGAAGACTGCGCAACGTGACGAGGGCGATAGTCTGCTGTGTATAAAAGGCACGCTTGGGGTTTCTTTTAGCGCGGTCGGCAAGACCTAAGAATAATCTTCCGAAAAATGTGAGAAAGTGCTACAACTGTTTTTTTTCTCTTTGGTTTCAAGAATCAGCCAAGCATGGGGTGGGCAGCAAAATTCAACCGTAATTAATGATTTTTATGTATGGCATAAACATGACAAGGCGGAGAAACCGAAGTGCAGCAAAAATGATCATGTCACGCCTAAGCAATTCAAAACCGCAGTAAATGACGAAAACATGATGGCGCATATATTGTCACATCAAATATGCAGCACGAAAAGAACAACCAAGCGCACACACAGCGAGAAAGTGAGCTGTCCTGCGTTAGACTGCTGCTGTTTCTGCATCATAACAATGTCTATGATTATAATCGAAGCAAATAAGGCAAGAACTGAGTTAACGAACCAAGTTTAATGAGTGAACGTTATGTAGGGAAGCTTGCAGCTTGATATAAAATGCGCGCTAAAACAACCACATCAGTGGGCTTTCGCTTTTCAAATGTCTTAGAAGAATGAGTAAAGACCCCTGTGAGTTTTTCTTCATAGAAGAAATGCCATTGGCACAAGCTTACCTCTCTCTCGCTGATGTTGGCATGGAGAGGTTGAACATGGCTAGCGGAACCACTGCCCGATTGTGACATGAAAATATTAAAAGTGACAAAGAAATCAGGTACATGGATATATTCAATTACTGAAGAATCGCATTTTTATGTTTAATTAACTATGCAAACAGTGAGGCAAGATACTGCACTAGCAAATGCATGTTTCACATGACAGTGTAAAACGAAAAAAAAAAACGGGAGTCGGACAGCTCTGAAAAGGCAGCGCTGGAATTAACAGCGCTATAAAGAGGAAAGCAAGGAAAAATATCCCAGCAGCTCTGTCAGCTCTTACTGAAAGTTTATTTGAAACATGACAGGACTGTACAGTGGTTAAAACATGGAGGTTTGCCTGGTAGTTGGAGAAATCATGATTTGCACTTCGACGTTTTACCAGAAATGGACCTTGTGAAAAACAATAGTGTTTCAAGAGGCTGCATAAAAACCCCAACTCTTCCTCAGTGGGGGTTCTTATGCACCCTGTTGAAAAAAAAAATGCAGATCCCGCGTACAGTGGGAATCAATGATATTCGAAGCGCGAATGAGGAAGGTTGGTATGTCACTTTAAAATTAGCACAACATTACGAGGCGGACGTAAATTATGCCGTACATGACTTCCATGTCATGATTATTATGTTTGGACGTGTCATTTACCTTCGTCGTCTATTCACCTCACGTGATACCCAATTTGGTATATGGGGGAGCTAGCAAAACAGTCGTGAGCACGCTATGAGCGTAGCATGTAGTCTTGTTTTGCATGACATGCATATCAAGATAATATTGTTTGGACGTGTCATTTGCCTTCGTCATCCAATCACGTCATGTAATACCGAATTCGGTATATGTGGAGCTAGAGAAATGGCTGTGAGCATGCTTTGAGCGTAGCGTGTATTCATGTTTTACGTGACACGCATATCAAGATAATCTTGTTTGGATGTGTCATTTACTTTCGTCATCCATTCACGTCATGTAATACTGAATACGGTATATGTGGAGCTAGCGAAATGGCTGCGAGAATGCTATGAGGATACATATAGTCATGTTTCACATGACACCCATATCATGATAATTATGTTTGCAACAGTCATGTACCTTCGTCATGCGTTTACGTCCCGTAATACCAAATTTGGTATATGCGAAGCTAGCGAAACGACCGCGAGCGCACCATGAGTGTGGCGTTTAGTCATGACTTATATGACATGCACGTCATGATTTCCATGTTAGGGCTTGTCACTTGTGTTTGACAAGGAGTCATGTCATGCCATACCAGTTTTGCAACATGTCATGTGAACGAAACTACCGCAAGAGCATCGAAGACCCTAAAACGTAAATAATGACATTCATGGCATACACGTCCATACACGACACGATTTTCATGTTATGTCTAGTCAGTTATGCTCGTCATACAGTTATGTTATGCCACACCAATTTTGGTATAGATCCGATTATTGAAACGGCCAGGAGACCTAAAGGTCATATGCGGATAGATAGATAGATAGATAGATAGATAGATAGATAGATAGATAGATAGATGGACAGACAGACACGCTCAAAGTCATGGAAGTTCGCTTAGAAATGCTTCGCATTTAATAAACCCATGCGCCGCGTAAAGCGGGTGTCTGGAACACGCGGCTAGCAGGCTCTATACAAAGTACTCAGGCGGCTCGCCCAGCTTTTCTAGCGGGTAGTCATGGCTAACCGCTACGTCGACACGTTACTACTATCATCACTATTATCAGTAGTGCTTGCTGATACGTACACCTGTTGTTCGGGCTGTAGGGAAACGAGGCAAGTCCAGGATGAACGCCCACGACCAACCATGATGACCGCCTCCACCCAACAAGTTCATGCGAGCATTTCTTTTTTCGTCAGAGCTAAGCGTTTCCAGGCATCAAACCAGCATGAACTCGAGCCGCTATTTCGTACTTCACAATGAACGAAGTTTCATGACTTCACTAAATAACCCGCGCGTTTCTAACTTTCTTGCCTAGTGTCATTAATTACGTTTTATTCCGGTAAGCTGCATAGATTCTTTAGTAATCCTTTAGCACCTTGTGTCAATGGCAACATGCTAGTGAATGCATCAGTTCTGCATCATGATAGATTGATGTTTATGTGATACATCCTCGTGTGTGTGGAGGAGTGTTAGAAAAGATTAGTGACATTACCTACAACATTCCTGTGGGGGTTGAATTGGCAGCCGGAATTGAAAAGTGAGAGCCCTCGCCTGAAATTATAATGAAAAATATTTCAGTGTGTCTTTTGGTGCACATTGAAGGGCTCAGGTTATGTACTGAGTGCTCCAAGCTCACTTTCACTGATATGTAGACGGGAACAGCAGCAATAACAAAACTAGGAGGAGCAAGAGGAACAATGAAACAGAATCACCGATTTTATCACGAAGAGCAACAATAAAACTAAATCATCGATGCCATCAGTGACTGGTACAATAAAACGAAATCATCGATGTCGACAACACAAACAAAATCATCATCATCATCATAATGATAAGTAACAGTAATGACGCCGACAATCAAACAGACAAGACAATTTTTATATGCACATTGTCCCTATACGTAGCTAACGAGGTAAAAAAAATGGGGATGCTTAAACTTTGATTTTAGGAGTTGAACGCAATAGCAGTATTCTATCCATAGTGCGTACTTCAAACACTAAGTGAAGGAAAACATTCGCACTTGCCATGCACCCGCTGAGGGGCCCTGAGGGAATAGGAGCAGTTACGTGTGTGCTTTGTGTAGTAGGTGACCAGTTTTAGACCACGAGGTCATTATGATAACCACATGTTTTGACGCTCCATGTTAATGTAAGCTGGTACCTCACATTACTACTGCAATATTCGATGTTGAATTGTGAAGCATGTAGACAGGACGCGTGTGTTTGTAAAGTATAAAAGTTACTTTGCCGGCATCTCGAAGCAAAGGAAGTTATTTTCATTGCATTGACAAGCAGACGCGCGGAAGTTTGGTAGAACACTCGCTTGGTAGAATAAACTACCCTGGTTCTATCCTCACTTGAACACAAATTTTCGAAGGGTGAAGCTGGTGATTGTTTAGGGCTATCCCACGTACATCCGGCGGCGTAGCCAGCCCAGCATATCCACAGACACAGACGAGAGATGGACGGCCACATCGCCCCACTCATCAACATTAACTCCGTGAATATGCTGTGATTTTTATTATTTCTTTCATTTGAATATTTATAAATTTTTGGTCATGGACGACATTTTTCGCTCGCAACCACCGACGCCGACGCTGACTTCAACACCGACGCCAGTGCCGGAGTTTCTGTGAAGCGAGCTCTGTAACGCTATCGCGTTAACAGTGACCTAATAGGAAGCACTTCAAAGGAAAAGTGCGCGTTAAGCATGTCCTAAAAGCCTGATTACATCAGCGCTTTTAAGTCCTGCCCAAATTATTCGTTTTTGTTTAAACTCCAAGGATGACAGCACATTTGTTACTTGTGAAAGTGTGAACAGTAATAAGTGTATCAGGCATGCGTACGCATTAAAGCAGAAGCTTATCGGTATCGTGCTTTTGTCTGCGTCTTCTTTTTGTATTTGTGCAGGGGTTTACGCTGGTATACGATGAACGTAGCTCTATTCGCGTGAAATCACTAAACTCTTAGAAGTTGAGACCATGTCTTATTGTTTTGTTCAGATTTATTCCATCATTAGCTACAATGACGAAGTTGCTGCAAAGAGAAAGGGATTTAATCTTCGCAAATGAGCAAAATGATGTCTGCAAGTATGCCTCCAAAATAAGCCATCAACAAGTGCCGTATGCAGGACGTTTTCTCTATTGCGGTCTCTCAACTTTGCTCTATGAGAGGATGTCGTATTGGACTTGCCCAGTCCTTCGCCATGAAGGCGCTGACATTGAGAAAGTACTCGAAGGGACTCTCCTTCTTCCACGGTATCTCTTCTTGAATCTGGAAGACCAGTGAGGGATTTCTACGTCATGGCAGCTAAATGCAGGAACATCATTCCTAGTGTTCATGATTATTGAAGCTAACTTTGAGAAGAGGACCGTCTTTGCAATCACCATCATCATCGTTGTGCACTGAAAACGATATGTTTGAAAGAGGGAACGCGTTTATTAGGTTGATTGCAGTTAAGCAGACCGGTGCACACTTTTTTTAATAAGCGGACTCCGCCAAAGGAACAACAACAAGAATAACAACAACAAAACAAAATCTGCGCTGCCTTTCTTTCCGTTTACATTACGCGACATTAGCCGAACGTTCACGTGACCAGAGTTAATGGCGGCTACCAGAAAACTTGGGTCCGATTTTCTGAAGATCTGTTTTCGAGATAACCCTATGAAATCGCTTTCGGTGCGCTCTCATTGGTAGGTTTAACCCCAGCATTGCGAACGCGTAGGGCATGTAGCGAGAAGGCAGGATTACCGCTCGTGATTAAAAGCAATAGACTGGATTCCAAGAGAAGTCAAGCGTGCGAGGGAGAGGGATATTTCATGCAATAATTAATAGCGAGGCACATGCACCATATGTCCTTCTGACTGGTGTGCTATGTACAGAGACACAGCTACGCAGCGTAATGTATTTATGATCAGCACAAGTTTTCTGCCAACTGTACATTGAGAAAGGCCAATGACAACGACTACAAAACTCTCGTTATGGATAATAGATGGTAAGAGAATACACTTTACTTTTGCTTTACAAAGCTTACCCGAGTCTATGTCGAAAGGATATCACACTACTTACCTGTGCCATCGTGTTATTAACGAACACGTTGATTGCGTACTGCGCCATGAAGAACGTGTGCACTCTAATACTCTGAGCCTGCAGGTACGAAAAAATGAAAATTGACGCTCGGATTTTACTATGTGGCCTTTAGTAGGATTTTAATGAACAGTCGTCATGCTGCAATAATCAATAGAATTCCATCATAGAAACACCTTATTGACACCTAATTGCTTTTGTGTATGAACGCTAGATGAATGAGCACGACGGTAAAACCGATTGTTCAGCACTGGGACGATGTGCAGTAGATGTTGATAGCGTTGATGTGATCTAGAAGGCAAGCTTAGACGCTCACACTTGATATAGACTGTTACGCTTACCTATCCTAAGGAGGCCTACCGCAAGTTGAATCCTTCACCTTCTCACAGCGCCTTTCCCTTCAGATGGGATAAATAAGGTTGTTTCTGTCTCTCTCTTTCTCAGAGAAGGTTTCACCAATAGAAACAAAGATTGCTTTATACTAACGCTTACAGTTGGGCAAGCATGGAAACAAAGATTGCTTTATACTAACGCTTACAGTTGGGCAAGCAGCAAACGAGGCATACTGAGAAAACCAGGGCAAGAACGACGGAGACACACACAGTATAGTAATTAAAGACACAGAACGAGCCCAGGCCCTTTTCCTGTATGTGTCCGTCGTTTTACGTATGCTAATTTTACTTACACGATGAGTGAAGCAACGTAAGACGAGGTAGTGGACAGACAGGCGTGACATACCGCCCGTGCTGTTCCTTAACCTAATATTTTTCGGCTCTGCTATGAAGAGCAGGAATACGTAAGAACGAATTTTCACAGGCGTTCAGCTTCCCCTCGTGAAAATAATTCTAGGCGTGATAACCGGGCAGCATTTCCATTACGACATTCTATTAGGAATAGTACGTACGTAAGTGGAATTTAAGATGGAGGGCTTTTATTTGACTCGCACTAGGCCGCCGCAATTAGAGAAATTTTCGTAGAGTATATCTTGTTTCAAGCTGTGTTTCAATAATACATGTATGTTATTTTATTATTGTGTCATTCGTTGTCTCATAAGTGTCTCACATGCTTTGATATGTATGCATTTTATAACCCCCTTCCTGTTGTAATGGAGCTACAGTTATGACTAAATTTATAACTAAATATTTTGCGTGGTGTCAAGGTGTAGGTCTACCGGAAGGTGCCCACATGTAGAGTCTCCAAAAACAACAGCTTAAAATTTATGATAAAAGAAACGAAATATATAAGGTTGAGATATTTCGAAGTTTGCGGTGCTGAATGACGTCATTAGATTGTTTTGCAAAATCAAGGTCATAAACTGAAGAAGAAAAAGTCGGGAGTTTATTTCTCGCTTCACATTTATTTATTTATTGTCTTGGAAAGATTGAATGGGACTTGGCTGCACTGAGTTTACATTTCTTTTTGCGCAGTTTTAAAAGTAACTGCACTGCAGCAGTGTAGAATAGCACGTAGTCGAACGTCATCTTATAATTTTGTAGCGAGATAATTTATTAGATGAACAAAAATAAACTACCGGCATAATATATATGGCAATAAACCGCGAGTGGAACTTGCTTTTGACCTTCGCGTATAGTGATCTCTACTCACCTTGACTGTCAGCATATGCTTGGTCCAACTTTCGAGGCGTTCTATTGCCATGACCTCTTCTATAAAAGAAGATCGCACTTCTTCGATCATCACCTCGGCCTGCACGGGTAGAGTGGACAAATGAGAGACAGAAAGAAAACAGGAAAGACCAAATAGCGGAAAAAAATTGCTATCTGTTGTCATCCATCACATTGCAATGAAGGTAAAAAAAATATTGTGTCTTGTGGCAAATTCGTGTGCTCGTTGTCGAGCGCTCCAGAGCGCTTTGAAGACGCTCGTCGTATACAGCATGGTCACAATCGAGCTCGCCAACACCAACGCCGTAACCAGAAATTTTTCTTGGAAAGAGGTGTGTGGAAGTTCAGCTACTCTTCAAGTACGATCCCGCGAGCATATGTGTATCAATGACAAAATAGGGTAATCTCGTTCATGTGAATCTGCATAATTCGTTCTTTGGCTAATACGTCGTTGTTTTTATTTACGACTAACGTACTTATAAAAAAAAACAAAAAACACGCAGACCTCGTGAAGTCATTACGTGACTTTTTTCTGTGTCCCTGTTATCTGAACCATCAATAGATGCAAAACAAATGTAAAATTCAAGTTTGAAGGGCACAATTTGATGCAATAAATATGGTCGCAGTTTTTTTCAAAATTACGTAACACGACAACGAAAGCGGATCACGACTATTATGAAAAGCTCTGCGCTTATTTTTCGGCCCACTCTCTTGTTTCTCACTCTTCAGAAGCATTTACTCCTAGATGGTGACAAGAAGAAGGTCTAGTGCGAGATGAACAGCTACTTTAATGTTGCTTATTAAAAATGAGTTGCTGACAGGGTGCATATTTTCCTCCTTTTAAAAAAATATGTTTGCTTAATACAATTTCACACAATACGTGACATTTCATGGTTCTTGAGGAAAATGTATGAATGCTATTGGACTCGTTCGTTAGCGAAACTGAAGTAAAAAAAATTGGGGGGAGGGAGGCACCTCTCTTCCCGGCACTACGTTAATGCTGAACATTAATTGGTTACATCAAGCCATCACTCACTAGTTCAAAGCGTTCTAAGACGTTCCGAGTTTCGACAACAAGGCCCCGACAGAGATATGATAAGGTTGCCACAGCTTAGATTGCTGACATGACGCCCTCAGCGGTGATACCTGCGTGGGTTTCTCGGTTCCTATGCAACTTGTTTGTTTGCAAGAGAAGACACTGGAACGTGTATCCTTTAACGGTCTTCAATTGCTCTGGCGAGTTCGGCTTTAACACGCTTACTCTTGATCCGCTCAACAGTGGGCTCCGAAATGTCTCTGTCGAGTTGAAATGCGATAGCAGGCAGCCGAGTATACCATAAGTCGGTCGAATGTACCGATAAACTTTCCTACTTTCTAGTCTGAGGCAGCAGTTGCAGAAGCACGAGGTGTTCTGTGATACGTGCCATGATGTCAGCGAAGAATGGCGTGCCGGCATCTACCAGCTCTATAGCAACCACAAGGGGACCGGGTAGGAGCCTGTCCACGAGTCGCAGACAGAGCCGCCACTTGGGCACTGGTTGCAGCCGTTGCGTCTTCGTCAGCATGAACATAGCGAAGCCCCAGAGATCCTCCTTGCCTTGTAGGAAGGGGGCCAGGTAGACGGTCGTGTGGAACGCCATGTACGCTAGCACCTCACGCCTAGCCATACCGAAAGGCCACATGAGAAGAGAGCGAAAGAAATGTAATGGGGCAAAATATGTCACCATCAAGAAAACAACAAAGGATCATTTCAATTTTATAATTATTCTTCAGATCTGCTTATGGTGTAGATGCCCCGGGTTGCTTGGGTAAAGTGTTGATTTTATGTTCTTAGTTCAATGTCAATACGCCGGAGAAGTTAGGCGACCATACCATCGACTACCTAATGCTGTCAGATATTCCTATTATAGTGACAATAGGTAGTGCTGACAGGGCACTCCAATAATTTCTCGCACCACCCAGCCACAATTAAAAAATATTTTAAAACACTTCATTAGGGCAAGTAAGCGCATCTCTCATAAAACTAGTGTGTGGCATTTTCGTGCCTGGCTTTTAAGTGGGTAAAAAGTGTTTTCCCGCACCAGCAATCTGCCACTAGACTTTTTATGCCTTTAAAAGAAATCAAGGGTGTCTTAAGAGTACAAATATTTTTGAATCATGTCTTCAAATACCAGAATCTTGCCATTCAGTTTCGCAGTATGAATCTGTGCAGATTTATACGGTATCACGCAGCGAGTGTGACGTTCGATAAACACATTGCCCTGGTTGAAAATACTGACACCACTGGGAAATCCTAAACAGTCAACAGTTTGCTACTTGCACATTCATATATTTGGTCGTATACAGTCGAATTATGTCTTGCTCTCTTTGTGTTTGCCTGAAAAAAACTAGGCGTTCTGAACAACTCATCACAGGAACGGAATCAGAGAAACGCAATAAAAACAATTCCGTAAATCACTTAAAACAATTATATTTAGAGGCGCCACCATTAGGATAGCCTGAGGTAGTCTCCCGAAAATATAGCGTGGTTTGTCTTACGCCAGAAGATAAACCAGGTGTATGTGAAAAACTGAAGGGTAAGTCTAATCAGTCAGCCGATCAAAATTTCCACGGCCGACTGTTTTATAAGCATGGTTGCGCAGAATGCTCGCTTCAATTTAAACGGCTAACACGCACGCACGCACGCACACACACACACACACACACACACACACACACACACACACACACACACACACACGCTACAAAGGTGTGTGTGTGTGTGTGTGTGTGTGTGTGTGTGTGTGTGTGTGTGTGTGTGTGTGTGTGTGTGTGTGTGTGTGTGTGTGTGTGTGTGTGTGTGTGTGTGTGTGTGTGTGTGTGTGTGTGTGTGTGTGTGTGTGTGTGTGTGTGTGTGTGTGTGTGTGTGTGTGTGTGTGTGTGTGTGTGTGTGTGTGTGTGTGTGTGTGTGTGTGTGTGTGTGTGTGTGTGTGTGTGTGTGTGTGTGTGTGTGTGTGTGTGTGTGTGTGTGTGTGTGTGTGTGTGTGTGTGTGTGTGTGTGTGTGTGTGTGTGTGTGTGTGTGTGTGTGTGTGTGTGTGTGTGTGTGTGTGTGTGTGTGTGTGTGTGTGTGTGTGTGTGTGTGTGTGTGTGTGTGTGTGTGTGTGTGTGTGTGTGTGTGTGTGTGTGTGTGTGTGTGTGTGTGTGTGTGTGTGTGTGTGTGTGTGTGTGTGTGTGTGTGTGTGTGTGTGTGTGTGTGTGTGTGTGTGTGTGTGTGTGTGTGTGTGTGTGTGTGTGTGTGTGTGTGTGTGTGTGTGTGTGTGTGTGTGTGTGTGTGGAATGCGTAGTCCATAGAAGAGGTGGCTTTGAAAAGTTGGCTAAGATGAGCCATGTTCTGCTTGGAAACGTCATATATTCTCAGATGTAGTCTGCACGTGTGGTCGACATTTTAATTTTACTGATATGAGGGCGTTAACTAAGCAACGGTGTTACTCTTGGACAATGGCGATCAAGTGCCGCCAGCTTATCTGATATACAATGCATGTAGAATTACGTCTGAATTTACGGCCCAGTGCGCTCTCTAGAAAATGTATCACGCATCCCGCTGGCATGTGTAACTTGTTCTTTACACTGTTGTGGTTAGCTCTTGAAACAGGTGTTAACTGTGGAAGATCCCGGCTCAACAAGTGTTTACTAGAGTCAGCCGGTTATATAAATAACAGTTCATTATTTTTTATGCGCATGACGCGAATATAACTTCCCTCTTTGGCTACTGATACAAATGAACATATTTAACTGCTTGAATTTGTCATGCATAGTTGAACAAACTAAATAAATATTTGTGATTGGTAATCTTATCTGGCATTTCATCCATTGCAATACTGCCTCGCATGCTTACATATGCATGTGTATTCCTCATCTGCATTCAGTTATTTTAAATGCCACATATTTTGCTTGGTGAAGCAGTTTCAACATCAGTGTTAAGTTATTCAGATTATTAGAGAAAGGTTATGCTGTTGCGTCTCCAGCAGCAGCGTGCGTGCAGATGATGGCGTCACGTGGAAAGGGTCTACACTTACGGCTTCGACGTCAAAAGATCTCTTAAGGCTCCAACTTGCAAGATATTTTTTACGACGTACGTGGCATCTTCACTTATGTAATCTTCCGCTCCTTTCATCACGGACAGGAACTGCAAAAGAAAAAGAAAGCGTGTAATTTATGCGGTATTGTCTAAAACAACGAATATCTTACTGCTAGAATACACTTGTCGGCTCGTTCTGCGAATCTTATGAAGCATCCGGGAGATGTGACGGATGTTACAACAGTGCAATCAGCGTCGCCTATTACTATCAACCCGAAGCTTGACGCATGCGCAGTATGTTTGGAGACAATATTATAAAACACTCACGTAAACCACGTCATATGAGTGCACCTTCGTAGGTGGCATTCACGTATCACGTGATGTGGCCCATAGTAAAGAATTGGCGAAACCTCAAGCTTTGCCTTTAAAAGTTGAAAGTGACAGCGATATCCTGTCCCTTGTGCAGAGCTACGTTCTGGGATAGGTAGGCGTCAGTGGTGACACTATGTGACAGAGAGAGAGAGAGAGAGATTGACTTTATTTAAACATATCCTGAGGAGGTTGAGAAATGGCCATTTCAACCCTTAATTCAACGTGGACACTATGTGACACGCGTTCATCTGTTACCGATTGCAGCACACGATTAACGGCTATAGAATACACTCCAGAGCAGCATCCCCTCCATAACATCCCCTTCAGCAGCATCCCCTCCATGACAGCCGAGGGCCTATGTAACGATTATTCCTGTTTTCCTAGTCGTACGAGCAATCTGTGTCTGGCGTGCGCGAGTGCTGTTTAAAACACGGTTTTTTCGCACCTGCATCCTGTAGCATGGGTGCGATGAGCAATCTCGGTAAAAAGAATATTGGTTGATCTGTTGATCTCGAAGGCACTGCCGTCTAACAAAGCGTCTCACCAAGTTAAAAAATTTCAAGAAAAATCTTCATTGCATACTACCACAATCGTTTGCGCTGAATTGTGTTGAGTATAGCGTTCTGAAAACGATGGCTAATATTGAATAACACCAAGTAATGCTGACTAAAGAAGCCGGATGATTACTCATCATTTTAAAGCCTGGTGATGGTTCTGAGAGGTCAGCCTGACGCGGATTTGAATAGCAGTCCTGCATTCTGTAAGAAGCCCTAGGCAGGCCACAGTCCGTGACATGGCGACAGCTCCGTGAATGTGGCTGAAAGTACTTATCAGAACTTCTCATTTAGTCTAGCTGGTGACTCCTTATACCACAGGTCTTTTGAACAATTTGGCAAACTTAGAAAAACACGCTCACGTTCAACACAACACACACAAGGAGTTGTGTGGGGTGTTTTTCTCGAATAGATGCCTGTGTGAATGTGAGCCTGTTTTTCGGGACATTTCCTAGTTGCGCTAAGTACCGACAACATGAAATGTCTTTGTAGTTGGTACTGCAAACAACAATGAGCTTATCCCTCGTTGCTTTTAAAAATTACATCATCTCCCCTTGGGTTACGTGATGTGGAGCATCGCAGTTGTGCAGCATGAGCAGTTCGTTTTCAGGGGTGAATCTCCTTAAGGCATAGGCTTGTCCACCGTAGTTGTCTGTCGTAGCCACCTTTAGTACGTGAAGTGTTCTTTAGATGACGTTCGCATCGCTAGTACTCGAATTGATCCCTAAATGGCATGGAGGCGCGTGCTGCGTTTTAGATGTTTTGATAAACAGACAGACAGACAGGCAGGCATGCTGACAGGTGAAGAAAGCTTTTCGATTATCATTCACTTCGTGGATATGCGGTTCGACTGGTCAAAATTCACGAAGAATTCACGGGTTCCGTATTTATCTCTGGAGCTTCAGCCACTCATCATCATTCACTCCGTGGATATGCTGTAATTTTTTCAATCAAGAAACTCACTAGCAGATGCTGCCTGTATCAGCGTTGCGAGACGCAGCGTGGAGGAATGCTTAGAAGAGAGGGAAGAGTGAGCGCATAGAGTTTCCTAAATATACACTAGAGGGAACTCTGGCGCTAGTGTCTATGGGAGCTGCAACGCACGGCGCTCGATCGAGCATGGGAATAATGGGTAGTACATAAATTCGTCTAATCTTCGTACTTCTGGCTCCGTGTGTTCGTGTGGCTTCGAGCTGTTTTTTTCACGAAACCGAAATCAGCAAATGTTCAGCCGTTGGGCTTTACAACCTTATTCTTCTAGGCTTACCTATTCCAATCAAGTCACGAAGTTCAAAAGCATTCTTGTTTCTTTCGAAACGAAACCGAAACACAGCAATAAACGAAGCCACAAGTACAATGCATCGCCAGAAAGTACGAAGACTAGGCAAATGTGTGTACTACCCATCATTCCCATGATCGCTGAACGATCGCAGCGGCAGAGTTCCCTCTGGTTGATTTTAGGAAACTCTATCAGTGAGCGTAGGGTGACAGACGCTCCCTGCGTTGGCATTGCGAGGCCTGAGAGGAAGAGCGTAGTAGAGAAGAGAGAGGCGAGGGGACGCACATGCGCAATGGGGGAGCGAGCGCTAGCGGATAGCGGAAGAGAAGTGGGGAAAGTAATGGGCAGCTGTTGGAGAGAGGGAAGGAGGAGAGTCGCGCATGCATAGAGTTAGTGCGGACGAAGGACGCGTGACGTCCCACGAGCAAGAAATGCTCCACCTCTAGAATAATTAGAGCCATATCTTTCGTTTTAAACAGCCGGTTTATATGAGCGAGGACTGCTGAAAATCTTGGGATAGTGTATGCGGCAGACAGTGTGCCGTGTGTATCCTTACCCTTATCACGTTACACATTCTGCGATATTTCTTAACATTGCCTAAGTAATGAGGTCACATTTTCATATGGTAAAAATATGGAGTTGTCGGTAGCCAAGTTTAAAATCGTGGCCATGCTCAGTCGTTTAGATATATAGTATACTCTGCCAATTTCCAGATATATAACATTCACGAAACGTCCAACTATTTCAGATATGTGCTATAGTCGCTTTTCGACGAGATGACTGGCTTGTTCAGTTCATGATTTTTTCACGAAATGCAACTCCGTGCTCTGGTGTCTCATAACCGTTCAAAGATGAGGTGGCTAGAGAAGAGAGATTAATAATAGCTTGCATTCCAGTGATGCTAGTGTTGCGACTACAGTTAGATAAATTGAAACGAGCAGATGACTTTTGTATTGTCATGATACTTTGTACAGGTGTAGTTTTATGTGCATGCTACTCAAGCAAGGCGTATTTGAGGTGTATGTAACCGTAGGTAGTACAATAGGAGAGATTTAGTGACTGCGGAGTGAGAGAAAAGTACCTATCAAGAAATCGCTGTGTTGTTTGCAAAGCTATTATATCTATAGGCACGAAGGTAGTGATAAGAAGTTGGAGTTGGGCAGAAGATTCAGTTTTAGTCGGATGGGAAAATTGAAGTCACGCGTATTGACGTACACGTGTTTGCACACAGTAACATTTAGTTCGACGCCCTATGAGTAGCACCATTTTGTCACGTTATGTAGACCACTTTGAAAAAATGTTAAGTCGGAATCGCAATTTCTGGTGGCAATTACGCAGTTGCCTGCAAAAAAAAACACGTACTGAGGTATACAAACAGCAGTTTCAGATTATTGCGAATGGTGAAGGATTTCCTTACCGGTATGAACATACGGATGTAAGCATGCGAGGCGACCCAGTGCAAGTTCATTTGCTGGCTAACATGCTGGTCGAGCCGTGACAACTGTAAGAGGAAAAAAGAGGCAAGCAAATGCAGGGGACAGTCTTTACATGTGGAGACAGCTCAGCTATTGGCCACGCTTAGCTTTCTTCTGCCCGAATCCTGTATAATTGGCGGCAAAAGTGAAACGTAAGTTTAGATAAGCTGGTACGTAAAATACGATCGCGCAAATACACAAAGATAAAAGAGCACAGATACGTACGGTTGTCATTGTCTCCTTGTGTTTCTTTACCGTTACGCCCTCGTATTATAAGTTATCATGATTCACTAACTCGCCAAGTCCACCAAATTGATAATATACACAAAGCCAGAGTGTTCTAGGTGGAGCATAGGAAGGGAATTATATGGAGTCTCATGAATGCGGCACAAAGAGCACTTTCACTAGCGCATAACAGTGAAGCATTGGTCATGCCAGGCGACAACGACTATATGTACGGCCCATTATCTTTCATGCGTCTGGGGAGTGTGTTTCACTGGAGAGTGCAGCAGCACACGCACTGCCAGCCCGTCTCACTTATCCTCTCTCCTATTCTCTCTCGCTGAGATGTGCAAGGTTTTAAATTTTACCGCTAAAGTCGAACTACCCGTTTAAATATACGCTTTCGTGGTCGCATTCATGCGAATCTTATTGCTAGCGTGCTGCCGCACCATACGTCCTCGTATCGCCTGTCACAAGCACAACCTAGCTTTCAGAGATGAGCGCATGTCTTAACCATACGTAACCGTTATTCAGCATTACAACCGAATTTTACTCACAAGGTATGCGTCATGATCAGCCTTACAGGATCTGGAAGCAGCGTCAACATACGATGCCAAATTTATTCACGGGTATTGAGCTTCGACGATGAATGCTTCACCTCGTCAAGCAACCAAGGCTTTTTCCACTGTCTTTGTGGCCAAGCTTTGAGGTTGGGACGAGTTGGTGATTCATAATTACAATGATATGCAGTACAAACAATGAGGACGTGAAGGGGGGACACACATTGTTTATCTTCTTTCGAAATCCTGGACATATGCGCTGGGTGTAGACCGTGGAGATGCCTCGAACGCCTGGCGACAGACCCCATTTCGAGCACATTTTACCTTGCGAGGCCATTCCTCAGGTCACCTGCTCGGATGACCAACTCCAGCTGGTGGATCGTACTCTTACGGGCCGTACACTCACGAAGATGTCGACTGAGGGGCTCCAGACAGTTCGCAGAAAAGCATTTAACGTTTGATCCGTCTATCCTAGGAGTTCCACCGAGTTCTCTCCTCATGACAACTTTCTGCTTCCTACCCCCCCCCCCCTTCTGTCTTTTTCGTTTTAATCGCACACTGTGAAACAGGTAGCGGCGTTTTCTATTGATGTTACGTAAACAGAGCCAATGACAGCGCTAGGCTGGCCACTGTTTGAACATTTCAGCGTCCTTAGTCTGAGGCAAATCGGCACATCGCACGGACGATATTGTGCCCACATGCTATGCGACGTGAACACAAGGGACCGATCATATCAAGGAGCTCTATTTAGCATCGGCACGATGAACGCAAGCACATGTGTTTGTGGTGGTAATCATTACCTGCAGCGCCAGTAGTTCAAGTGTCACTACCAACCACATGGCATACATATTGCCACGCGCTTATTCTGCCGGCGAGAAAGAAGCAGACAAAGACGCAGTAGTCTTCGCGCAACTTTCTTTCTTTTGACTGCACTGTGCCGACCCCTTTCGGCAGTTGGACTGCATGAACGTCGCCTTTGTTTAGAACGCGACAATATAATCTTATAAAACCTGGACTATTCCGTAAGACAACAAGGCTTTCAAGAAAGCCCGGAAGTTTTAGTGATAGAAGCTCTCGTTTGATAAACGTTTGTATTATGGCGGATTAAAAGGAGTTCAAATTTAAAGAAGAGAGCCTCGCAGCGCATAATTTTGTTCTATCGTGCGTCGGACGCGACGCACGGAGAACCAATCGGCACGCCGCCCGAAGCGCGGCCCGAAAGAGAAGTGACACAGCTGATACCCGGGCGGAAACTCTCTTTACTTTTTACAGGACAATATATACAATGGTGGTGCGCTACCTTGGGGCCGTTGAACCAGTTCCGAAACCGGTATCGAAACCTCGATGCCACATATCCCCACTTGGATTTAACAGCATACCAGGGTAACGCGTAATACAATGCATATGCAAGTAGGGCTGGTAGGAGATTTCTCCTGTGCATTGTTGAACAATAAAAAATTCGCAGTGTGCGCGTTAACTAAAAGCCGAATTCTCCTGCCTCTCAATCCCCATTAGCAGCCATTGGCATGTACATTGAGCACTATCTGACAAATAAGGGTTGCTACGTTATACTCGCTGGGCGTAACCTTCTTGGTTTTAGAAAAGTTTAGCAAGCGTTGGGCCCCAGTACCATTAATACAGTGAACTAGTATATACCATGAACTCGAGGTGGTTAAAGGTGGGAAGTAGACACGAAGCGCAAGCCGCAAGAAAGTGTGCGTGTGCCACCTCTCGTTTAGTCCTTGGAATCTCCGCGGGATGCCGGTGCTTCTACATGCGGAATATATGATGAAAAGATGCAAGATGGTGGTACTTGGAGTGTTGACTAGATGGACAAACGGACCCACAGACGGATCCATTTTTTGGAAATGAAGCTAATGGCGCTATTAATAGCCGGCAGCACAACAGAGGAGATCGAAGCGAGCAGCACGAGCAGCAGCTTCTGGCGTTCCAAAAAAATGGCAGCATATCCACGGAGTAAATGTTTGATAGTGGGGCGAAGCATCCGTCCATCCATTTGTTCTTGCTTCCGTCGATCCATGCGTGCGTCAATGTGGCCACCCGTGCGTCCATCTGCCCGTACGTGCGTGAGTCTGTTCGTGCGTCCGCACGTTCATCTGTGCGTCCGTCCCTGCTTTCGTCCATGCATCCGCTCCTGCGTCCGTCCATGCGTCCATCCGTCCGTGCAGTCATCCGTGCGTCCGTCCATGCATCTGTCTGTGTGTCCGTTCGTCCACCTATTAAACACTCCAAGCACCACCATCTAGCATCTTTTCATTATATATTCCTCATATAGAAGCACTGCCATCGAGCGGACATTCCAAGGACTGAACGAGAGGAGGCACAGGCACACTTTCTTATGGCTTGCGCTTCGTGTCTGGACCGATAACGTTCTAGTGACGTGGCTATCTCATTGAAGTGGGTTACTTGCCACGCGATCATACTGCCACGACGTCTTCTATGTCGCTATGTTGGAGCTATGTTGCGCGTCATTGACCGCACGTGCAAGCTATGAACAGTAAAGACAGCCAGTTGTGCGAACAGATGTTTCCGTGCTACCCCGCGAGCAAGCGGCAAGAAAACCATATACATCATTTGAGAGGTGAAATTAGCTGCTTATATAGCATTTGCATGCACATATTTGTGCCATTAGACGAATGCATGCCGAGTGTTCTCTTGGGAAATAAATAACGGCGTGAATAGCAGTGCATATAGACAAGCTTAATCATACAGTTAAATTTTAACAAACGCTTCCTACCAAAAAATGATAATTGATTGCAAAAACAAGAATGATAAAAACGGTATGCACTAATCATTTCAACAAACAGTTGCATTTGAGTAATGCTAATTAGTAGGCGTATGTTAAGCGCTATAGCAAAAGGTAATCGTACCCATTTCATTGCAGTAGTTAGGACAAGACGCTTCAGCTGTATGATTGGAACAGCTGAATTGAGAAACGTTGGTAATTTCTGCAAGATTTTTACTTCGATAACCCAATATTTAGCTGTTTGTATTTCAGCGCAGTACAACGCATAGAACGTTCTCATTTTCTAAAACAAATTATAATTTTATTCAATCAACCAATCAACCAACCAATCAATCAACCAATCACCCAATCAATCAATCAATCAATATGCGCCCGAAGTACACCAAGGTGTTTAGGAGACCACTTATTGAAAGAAAAGCAAGAAAAGTGAAAAGTGAACAACCTTAGCCAGCGCGAACGCGATGTCCGCCACAGCTTCGCAGAGGGTGTCGTTTTGTTCACCCAAATATGCCCACGCATTGAAAAATTTGCAGGCCAGAGCCGAGAGTTGCTTTTTGCTGACTTCAGCCTGGACGTCGACGCGGCTCACGAAGATGTCCGGCTCTCCCAGCTGCGTAAAAGCATAGACGAACACGTAGAAAGTGAAGATAGTCGCATAGTGATTTTCAAGTCTGAAAACTATTGGAATGGGAGTACAGGTATTAGCTTGTCAGACAATTTTTCCGCGACAAATATAAGCAACAAAGCTTTCGCAGGGAAATATCCACGATGCAGACGTATTTAGCTTGAGAGACGCTTACAGCCATAGACTTCTAGGTATGCATAGCGGCACTTATAAAATCATTGTTGAGTTTCCCGCGCTCATCCCACAAGAAGAAGAAAACCTGCAGGCGAGCGAGCTCGTTCAAAGAAGAGACTAGAAGCCATCATTTTCTTTACGCTCAGAGCTCATTACCACATGAGACAGACTCGCCTGGGTTACGAGCCTACTCTAGGGAGCCGTGGGAGAACCTCCTCACTCGGCCAGGGCTGGAGGTCCAAAGAGGCCTCTTGGACCAGGCGGAGCGTGTTTCGAGGATAAATGGCGTCCTCGAATAGCGACCCACCTGCTCGCTGGTATAACTATCAGTTAAAGCACACGAAAAACAGACAGGAAGAGAGGACAAGCGCTTTCTCCTTCTACCCCTGCTCCTGAATAACTAATAAAGTTTTACACTACCACCGGACGCTAATGAACGTCTGTCTGAGTTCTCCGGTCCACGGTCGACTGTTCAGTTTGTCAGATATTTTTCAACATTGTACATCTATGGCGCCCACATAACAAAAAATGTAGATTATTTCCAGCATGCCTCATATTCTGCTTACACGCCACGCGCACCACATGACCCATTGGTAAACTAACAAATCTGCGGGTGGTGAACGAGGGGAAACAGTGGCCCCGAATCAGTATGTAATAGAAAAAAAAACATCGTTGTTCCTTACGTCATAGGAATCGCTATCACACGAAAGTAAAACGCATTGTTACAAAGTACATTGATATTCGAGCGCTTAAAAGATATATCTGTTGCTCATTGACAGTTAAAGCACCGTTTTTCGTAAATACATCCACGTTGACGCTTAGTGATATATCTGCGTCTCGATAGCTAACGTCCAAGAATAATGAGTGATTAATGACTAAACATGCACTTGTGGCCACGGATGCCTGCGGTAGCTGTTGTAGTTACTGGGTGAGAGCAGAACCAAAGAGAGAGGTGTGACAGCCAAAAGAGCACGACTGATTGTTCGCCAAACTTGGAATAAGGCCGCCTACTGGCGGCATTGAACGCCATTGCCCAATTAGACTGAAATGCTACGTGCGTTGTCTTCGGTGTTGACCAGCCATGATATTTTTCTTTTTCCGTGGCAAGCGTAAGCGGTGAACGTAAAGTTACATCTGGGTAAAGCAGGTTTGTTGCTCTATGCGTTGCACTACTATTATGGCCATGGATGGAGGCTATGAGTCACTCCGACGCTTTGGGTAAGGTGGCCACCTGGCAGTGTATTAAAAGCATTGAAAAAATTCACTACTCCTTTCAAAAACGCGCCAAATACGGTGGAGACGTAGAAACGACGTGTTAAAGGAAGTAATCGTGGATTCCACGGTCATGATGCATTATTACACTTTACCAATAGTACTGTGAGAGGGCAGTGGTAGATATAAAAGGCGCATCTATAAAGCGTACAAGGCACGTCACTGTGGTGCAGTGGATAGCATGACCGGCAGCTATTGCCGCTGACCAAGAAGTCGTAGGTTCGACACCCATTGACGGAACTTTTGCTGTCTTATGACCGTGTGCGCAATATTGTGGACGTGATTTCTCTGACGGAAGTACTTCACCGAAATCTTTGGGGACACCGGCATAAAACACTTTCGTGTTTACGTTTTACGTTCTAGGAGCACAATACGCATACGAGGCATGCTGGTGTTGGCGAATTCCGGGTTAAATTTGACCCCCTGGTCAAAGCCATTAAAAAATGCACACGGGCACTCATTCCACTCAACCTTCACTGAAATAATGTGGCTTTAGCAGGGAATCGAACTCGCATGGTCATGTTTAGCAGGGCAACACCTTAACTGCGATACCACAGCGGCGTTAGCGGCATATAGCATAGATCGCATGAGTGATTACCGCAAGATGACCACACTCTGTAATACCAAGTGGCCAGATCATGGATCTTACGAGTGCATTAATAGCGTGCGCGAAGAGGCCAACTAGAATTGATTATGATAATAGGGAGTTGTAGAATAGCGCACCGCGAGCCCTTGCGGTGCGGTCGCTGCCACTGCGCATGCGTCGTAACGCGAGTCGGCGTTCGCGTTCGCGGACCGCACGCAAAAATCCGATATTGCGTGCAGTGATGGCGGCCCGCATGTGGCCCGCAAGCGCTGGTTTCGAGGCTACGGTGTCGCTGCAATCGTGCGTTGCAGTTCGCACCAGGACAAACGCTATGCTAAAACTCGTATGGCGCCCACTGCGCCCACAGCGCTTGCAAACGGTATTCTGAAATTCCTAATGTTTCTTGCGTGCGTACGCGCAAGCCTTGTTCCGTGTGAGGTCTATTGTCGACGCTTACGCACACCGCAATTATACGGTAGCTGCTATGCCACAATAATCTGCCCACCCTTACATTAGCTTTCTCTGTGATCGGGCTTTGTTCCTAACCACCTACACCAATAAAAAGCTGTGCATTAACAATAATTCCTGAAATTCAGTTCAGTAATATCTCGTGAGAAGTCTTAGCACGCGAGTTTCGGGATTTAAACAAATTTTTCGCACAAATGCAAGACAAGCTTTGAATGTTGTTACAGATAAGCCCTTGGTATGTTACAGTGATTTTCGCAGATCAGCAAAGATGGTGGATATGACGACAAGGACACAAAAAAAAAACGAAAGAGATGCCTCACTTGCTTCTTCTGTGTGCTCGTCTGCACTATATATATACGCATATATATGTTAAAATTAAAAAAATTGTGGACAACAAGCTGACCCTCAGTATTGGGCACGCTTGCATCCGCTCATCAATGGAAGTCATTTTCACGGACGATGTACTGGAGAACAGCTATCCGGCTGAACCATACAATTAGAATTGGCTGTTGCATCTACCTTCGGAGCTCCTTCTTGAAGCTTTAGCTTCAGCTGAAGGATTTGCTTCACTTTCTTATCTGCTTTCTTGTTGACCTCTCACTCAGTCGCACGTTCATCCCCTTGCCCCACCACGGTGGTCTAGTGGCTAAGGTACTCGGCTGCTGACTCGCAGGTCGCGGGATCAAATCTCGGCTGTGGTGGCTGCATTTCCGATGGAGGCAGAAATGTTGTAGGCCCGTGTTCTCAGATTTGGGTGCACGTTAAAAATCCCAGGTGGTCAAAATTTTCGGAGCCCTCCACTACGGCGTCTTTCGTAATCAAATAGTGGTTTTGGGATGTTAAACCCCACAAATCAATCAACGTTCATCCCCTTGCCTCACTTGTTCCACCTCAACCCACTTACGCAATTCTGCTCTAGAGAAAACTAACTGCAACCCAAGAGCCGTTATCTTATCGGAGAAAATGCGCCCACGGCGATGGCGCTAGCGTGTCCGGCAAGCCGCAATTATCGGGCAATACGGGCCGAGCCGAGATGGTGCGATTGTTTCCGTGGGTGGCGCCACTTGACGGTGAGTACATGTGGGGCCGTGAGCAAAAAGCCCTTTTCACTGGGGCTGGGAGGGGGGTGAGCACAAAAGACTGCCGCGCAACCAGGTATAACCGCAGGAACGATACGGCGGACACCTTCTGGTTCACCAGTATACGCTGTCCTGTAATAGAGACCTTAGCCGTAGACCAAGAACTCCACCTTAGCTCTCATTGCTCACGCCCAACCTCATCTTATTTCTCTTCTCTGCTCGTTTTTATCGCCGCATGTCCGCAATCATGATCAACATAAGCCTGAGGTTGCGAGAACGTAGGTTTTAGTTTACTTAACCATGGACTAAGCTGTGGGCCGCGATAATGATGAAGCAGCGCAGAAAAGTCGCAGTCACTCTGAGGGTACCTTTGACCGATATAGGCACGGGTTGTTGGCCAGAGTGAGAACTTCCGTAATTAATGTCCGCAAGCCAGATTATAATTATGACAAGCGTCATAGTGGAGGGTTCCGGAAATTTAGACCACATAGAGTTGTCTAACGGTGCAGGTAAATATAAATACAAGGGCATCAGCACTTCCGCCAGGGTGAACTTTAGTCGCTCATTTCCTAGGTATGGTGATTGCGCAGTGTGTTACATTGGCATACTATTATTGCATATTTCGGCTAGTGGGCTAAACATCTTAAAAGCGAAAATAAATGCCTCTCTGGTATGCTCCACAATTCACTGTGTCCTATGTTCCTAGAGCGCAAGAAGGACTACAACGTGCGATGCATTTTATTGTGTTATTTGGCTCTTTAGAACAACCGCTATAGCTCGTTAGTGTTCGTTGCGCAGTGCACTAGACACTCAATGCCTACGCTGTTATACGACAGAGTGGTGCTAAGTCTATAAGTCGCCGGCAGGTCCAGTGCACTACCAGTGAATGTAGCGAGGATAAGAACCGAACGCATACTTTAAAACGCGAAAATGAGCTCGGAGGAGTATGCCCAAGGCGAAGACGCCCACCACTATTAAGTTCGGCGTTGCATTCCAAGGATTCGAGACGAGCTCCATGGAGAGAATGGGCGCGTTGTCCAGCTTGTACAGCAGGGTACCGGCCGCATGTAATACGTCACTCGCGGTGACGGAAGCGGCTTTGCTGACGTTCAGTCCGAGGGAAGCTAAGGCGCTCCTCAGATCGCTATCCGTCACGACACCTGCAAACAACGATGCGTGATATTTCCGCCGTACTGAGTGTCTGAAGCAGTAAAAAAGGACGGTCAAAGAAGTTAAAGGACGTAACTTGATTTATTCGTTTATTATATTATGTTTTGTTAGTGTCATATAGGACGTTATCAAATGCTGCAGACACCCAAGAAAACTAAAAGGGAGCAACCGATTCGGGTATAAGGATTCTGTGAATGGCGAGTTCGCATTTGCAAGACTTCCACGCAAGCAAACAAGCGAGGCATAAGAAGCATCTAGGAAACATAATACGTGTCAATTTCAAAGAGCCCCTGCTCTATAGATAATATGTGCATAGGGGTATTAAAGACGGCCAAGGAAACACGTGATCGCATCGTAACAGAGTGTACGGGTCTACGCTCAGTGCGCAGAATTGTAAGTGCGGATCATTTTAGTTCCCCGGGCTGTCGTACCTGACGTGGTCGCTTGGCGTAACGCAGGGAAAGACACGTACAAAAGTAGAAGGAAAAGGAAACAAACAAGAAATAGAAAGAAAACAATAACCGTTGGTAGAAAAATAGACATTGATGCAAAGAAATACTAAAAAATGGCAAAACTTGAAAATAAAAAAAAGTTACAAACAGAGGTAGAAAGACAGAAACAACGAGAAGTAACGATGGCTGGCCCACTCCGCACTTTTTGAGGCTTGGCTCTACTAGTGAGATATTGCATCAACTTTTGTTGAGTACGTTTGGGCTTAGAACTCGAATGTTGGCACACATTTTCTGCCTCCTCACAATTGTGCATCGTCTGCCAAACTGAGTAACAAACCTGTATGTTTGCAGGCGTTCCAGATGTTGAATAAGGGCTTCAGCTGAGCCGGTCTACCACCTGCGATAAATGGAAGGGTGAAGCGCGCGTACGCGTCAGAGGCGTGCCTCCAAGAGACTTACAAAGGTTGTCGCTGATAAACTGCGCAACTGACGCGTCCACATACGGACGCACTAAAGTTGAGTGAGAATCATGAGAAGTGATGGAAATTTATTGGACTGCCATGTATAGAAAAATGTGCCTTGTTTCATTTGCCATTGTTGAGAATGCGTCCGCGTCAGTTGTCTAATGAGCCTCGAACATCTAGTTCATAAATTAAAGATGATATACCACCTAAAATAGCACGTTTACGGCATTACCGTCGAGCACCGTCCTGGCTATTTCTTCCACGAATCCCGTAACGGCGTCGTCGGCGTTGTCGTACTGCTGGAGGTCGCTGGAGGTGGCGTGCCAGTCAGCGCAGGTGAACTCGTAGAAGTTGTCGCAGGGGTCTCGGGGGCTGTTGAATATGGCGGACAGGTAGCTGGCTGCACGGAGCAAGCGATAAACACAAGTGGTGGCTTTGATGCACTACGAATGCTTAGTTCCTAAGAAGGAACACGTACACATCGCTCTCACCCGGCTTTAATAATATTTAAAAAATACTTGAAATTTATTTTTTCGAAATCTAGTGATAACGAGTGATAGCTATGTTCGGCTTGGTGGTCAGAGTAGCTTCAAACTTGACACGCTTCTGGCTTGCCAAGCTTCTTTTTTTTTTAGTGCTATTCTTGCCTTCTTTCTTGGTGGTCTTTGAGCAGGCATCTTTGCCCCCTAGATTTTGTGGTCTTCCGTCTAGCTATATCCACCACACCACTGGATTCCGCCTCTCTCTAGCTGAAGCGCTCGCACAGGTGGTCCAGCCGTCCGCTGTCCACGGCGAGACTTGAGCAGTTGGCGACCAGACGCTGAAGAAACATCCTATAAACTTTTGCTTAGTCAGGCGGTAACAAAGCGGTATAGTGTAGTAGAACTGCAGCAGCGGCGAGGCTCATGTAGAGCGCAGCTGCCAAACTTCTCCGCAGCCGTTCACGTGGCGTGAAGTCTCGCCTGCCACCCGTTCACTCCCGTCGCTCGCGCTCACGTGGCACAAGGTCTTGCGACGCGACGTATGACGCAGCGTAGTGGAACGTTTGCTCTGAAAATTATCAGAGTGCTGATACGGCTACGTAGCTGTAGCCACAAATGATGGTGATTTGAATAAACGTAGCTCTTCGCACAGGAAGTCAGGTTTTTTAATATATGTGCTCTTGTACACGTAAGAAAAGGCATTGTTCACGCCCGTGGAATGCCATTGAAAAAAAAAAGCGCTTGAAAGAGACAGTCCAGCGCCCTTGCATTCAGTGAGACCTGTATATAAGCGGATTAAATTTGTGGCTCATGTCAATTGAGATGTGCGATTCGGTTCGTAATGATCAGAAAAATTTGCTTCAGAATTTGTCCAGAATTACTTAACGCTGGTTCATTACGGGAAACAATAGTTTTACGAGCGTAAATATAGAAAGTTGCCAGTTCTGAGTGTTCTAGATGATTCGGCTAGAAAAAAAAAACGTTTGTTAGAATGTTGTCTATTGAAGTAAAGTTTCTTCATTTATCAAGTTGACTTCAACAGAAAAGTTCTTATTTGCATACCCAATCTGGAAGTGCATAGTGTTTACTTTGACATCCGAAATTTTCGAAGAGTGCGCTCATTCCATTCAGTCAGAAAATTTCATGATTAAACCTCGGGAAAACGACGACCACAGCAACAGCGACAACAACAACATCAATGATATCAATGATGAAGAACTATGAAATGCCACTCGATAGTAAGTTATAATACGCATTATACAGAAAACACTGCCACCTTCATCAAATATAGCATTATAGACCATCGAATTGTTTTCTAAAAGTGAAAATGGGTTGTAAGGTAATTTAAAAGATAGTTTACCGACTGCGCTGAATAAAATGAGCTTATTTCATTAGCTGATAATTACGTTGAAGTTCATGGTCTCTGCAAACGAAAAAAACCACATTTGAAGAGCTCACTATTTTTCTATAGACACAGATCTTTGTGAAAACCAACAGACAATAAAGCCAAAGAAGGAGGTGTTATTTGCACTCATTTAGCTGGATTATATTTGGTATGACGTAAATGTAAAGGAATCGAAGTGGGCGAAAATCGAACATGTCGTAAGTATGTGCTAAGTACGAGGTTGAGATAAAACAAATTCGCTTTCTGCCACAGATAATTTTCAGGGGTGCAAAAAGTACTAATTACTGCTCCTTCTCAGATCCATGCAAAATTGTTGCGACTCAGGTGCAATCAAAACACAGTTTGGAAATGCGTACACATACAATATAATACCACTAAAAATTGTGACTGTATGACAAACAGCTTTAGCACAACAGTGTGTGCTATATAATGCACACTGGGCCTCAAAGAGTAAGACACAAACAATGCTCACCTTGAAGCAATATTTATCCTTTGCTCTGAAAAGCACTTTTACCTGTTGTGAAAATTTTCAGCAGTATCAGGCAGATGTTATGCAAAGGAAGATGCTGCACGTGGTGCAGCGGGACTTTGTTTGTAGAGGACATCCTAAATTCTAATACACGGGCTGTCTAGATTCTAATACACGGCTAACTTGCGCAGTTTTTGGCATATTTGTTTTCAGTGGCTTCCGCGGTGGTCCACTGCCCAATTCCACACCACACCTGTCTTTCGACTCTAAGAGCTGGTCAAGGCATAGCCTTATCGTCCGACAATTCCAGCTCCGGTTTTCGTCTAAAAACACATTACTCCTCTTTTTTATTACATACTATTAGATGAAACAAATACCAAAAGCCTAACAGCAAGGAGCTTAACACAAACCACATGAGATTGTCAAACGTAAGAAGGCAAATGCACCCATCGAGACCGAGTGTACATTATAACGCACATTTGAAGGCAACATCTTCTTATAACAAAAATATTCGCTGTTAGGTTAAACAAACGAGCAGAAGTTATTCCTAAACTCTTCCTAGGTAGACTGAAACAACAATAAAGAATATATAACTGGTAGATAATTGAGGGATTTGGGACCTACCGCAACACTGTTACTAGAACGTGGAAGCCAAAAACTATATGTTTTAAAGCAGGAAAGCATCGTTTCCACTGCAGAGTTCTTTTTGTATTGCTGATCAGAGGACACCACATATTAGAGAATGCAATTGCCCCGATAATGGTGGCTCTAATAGCACCAAGAGTTTCAACTTTAAAAAAGTAATGTGAGTTTTAGTGCACGTGGGGTCTGAAGAGGATATTTGTTCTGAATGGTAATTGTTGGACTACATCTCATCTGCCTCTACGCTTCTTTCTGAGCGCTTAAACGTATGAATTTCGGCAGTTTGAGACTTGTATATTTTTGCGTATCCTTGGCAGCACAATATTGTGAATGAAATTCGGCTAGAATCAGTGCCTTTAAACAGGCAAGAATTCCATTAAGGTCAGCGTTTTAAAGCTGGTGTTCAATTCAATATTGGGAAACAGAAATGAACAGTTTTTCTTCCCCGTGCCTTGATCAATCCTCGCTATCACCAATGAACCAGTGACGCATGGAGGTGTTGCAGGGACCACGCATGACAGGGTGTACTCAATCCTAATCAAGAAGATAGTTTTGTTGCTGTGGTCAAGTCTATATCAATAAGATGGTAATAACGCCTCAGCAACTAGGAACACGAATGTAGGAGAAATATTAGAAATTGTTCTTGTAGCCATGTGGCTTCGCGTTAGTAATTGTTATCGATCGGTTCTCCAAGCGAGTTCATTAAAAATCTAGGTATATAAAGTGGTTGAGTTATCGAAGACTCTCGCCTTGTGAAACAATAAGAGTTGATCAGAACGATTGCATTGTCTTTTCTAGAGTGTGTTGATGGTTGCAGATGACTGAATTTATGGTCGAAGTTATTTGCACCATTCACAATACCGGGAATCAACAAAATAATGTGACAAATATTTTGAAGTACGTGACGGACGTGGGGCTAGCTGTAGAATTCTCTGCAGAAACATTTCATTCGATCTTTTATTTGACTTTCTTAGAGGTACCAATGTGTTATTGTGTAGCGATGCAAACAGTTTTCTATACACAGTGAAAAAAATTTAAAGCGTCTCATTTTTTAGGCTTGCCTTCCGCTGCGCAGAACGTCGTGTTGCACAGTATATCTCCGTGTTGACGAGTGCCTGACGAAAAAAAGGAAAAAGAAAATAAAATACAGGTTAGAGAAAATTTCCTCGTCAGCCTCATGATGTTTTTTTTTATGAAAAGCTGTTTTAAAGTGCCAGGCAGTGCCCGCTTCTTGCCACGCCAGTACATTGAAAACAATGTGTTCGTTCGAAACTGCTGCTTTCAAAAGAATTGTGCTAGCATAGTTATCATGAGCGAGGTGAATAGAAGTCGAAGTTTCCTTATTAGAATATTCTACAGGAAGAACAGCATCGAGAATCAGGCTGACGTAGGTACCACCGTACCAGAAGCCCTCGTATATTGTCTGTTAAAGCGCAAACGTTGTCAAAACGTAGCCAGCTATTTTTATTTTGAAAAGAATATGGTGTCTTGGGTTATATTATTTCTCATATAAATTTAAAAATATGTAAGTACACACCATGAGTACAAATCACGTAGCGACAAAGTGGTGCAGCAATTTCATCACGGTGTCGCCACCTGCCTGTCATTTTTTGTTATGTTCACCGTCGCCTTCGGCAACAGCGAATCCGTGGTAATACCTCTAAATTTGCTGCCTTTCCTTTTTCCGTGCGTTGATTCACCGACGTATTAACCAGTAAACGAGTGCTTATAACATTTCGTATCACTGAAGAAGCTACGACCATTGCTTAGTTTGGTTTTCGACTGCACTGCTGACGCTATCGAAGCTACAACTTTTATACGAAACTGACTGTTTGTCTGGCTTTCCAAGCTACTTCACGTTACATAGGATGTTACTTATAGTTAATGAAACACCAATTAGGTTCGAGTAACTGCTTTATTGTTCAAGTACTGCGCATTGATTCACAGAGCGCTTACGTTACTCCTGAGTGCCGCAATACGGCATCTTGGTCCAGAAAGCGAACCCTGGACAACAATATCCGCGTGTTTCTGTGCCCGCCTAGGCATAAACAATGTAAGAGCAAAGTGTTGACAATGGATAATAAGACCTACAGCAGGTCGAAGTAATAACTTACTGGAATGCTTTTCTTCGTCACTTTTGGTCCAAGTCGCAGTCTTTAAGAAGTAGGACAATGTAAACGAAACAAATTCGAAAAGGATTAGTGTTAACTGAATGAAAAGTTGTCGCTATGAAATAGCAATAAGCCCACGAAACGTGATACATATAACAGAAACTGAAAATGAGCATGTAATATAAGACGTAGTATAAAATTTTACATAATTTCAATGGGCTACTTATTTATTTTGCTGTAATTTATTTTTAGTGGCGCACCTTAACCCAAAGACCATCAGGGCATCTGGCGTAACAGTCCTATTTCTCAACCGACACACGTGAAACTTAAAAGTAGCGCATTGGTAGCTGAGGTTGACGTATGATACTTGTATCACGTGGCGGGCGTCCATCTGCCCGTGCAGTATAAGTGCACAGGTAAATGGGGCATCTCTGAAAGTGTGCGTGACTACATGTAGGAAGAATGGGTTTTTTTACATGACCAAGTTCGAAGGAAGATTCAATGTACAACAAACTGATGTCTCGTTAAAAAACGCCCCCTTCGATGAACAGCAAGATAGTTAAAGGATGCCCCGTGATTGTACGTTCAATTACGTACGTTGGCCTGATTATTTTGACATTAGATGATAAAGAAAGCAGGATATTTCTAAACGTTGATTACTTGGCACTCGTTACGACGCGTACGCATCACATGTTTTTCTGTTTATATAAAGATTTTTAAATATATAAAAACAAGCTTTAGGAAAAAAAGAAGGAAAAAAGCAATAAGTCTCTTGTCTTTTTTTCTTGCCTGTCATCTGCGTCACGATGCTCATTTATACCAAAAGATAATGAATTACCAATTAATGAAGATTGACATCTTGATGCAATCATTCAAAGGTTCCCGGAGGCCGCACTTGATTACTTTTGTCTGGTTTCTCGTAAAAAGCGAAAGATTGTACTGAGCTGCGACATTACACAACTGCCGCACAACCCTATCGGTCAGAAAAGCGATGTGTAGTATGAAGGTTTGACAGTGCAAATTTTCGCTCGTGATGGCACAACCTCCAGCCAAACTGCACAACTTCAAATGGCAGGCACTCATTGGTTTTCTTCGTTAAATGACTATGCGTCCTAATTACCGAAATATTTGATTGATTGATATGTGGGGTTTAACGTCCCAAAACCACCATATGATTATGAGAGACGCCGTAGTGGAGGGCTCCGGAAATTTCGACCACCTGGGGTTCTTTAACGTGCGCCCAAATCTGAGCACACGGGCCTACAACATTTCCGCCTCTATAGGAAATGCAGCCGCCGCAGCCGGGATTCGAACCCGTGACCTGCGGGTCAGCAGCCGAGTACCTTAGCCACTAGACCACCGCGGCGGGGCTAATTACCGAAATACTCAAGGCAACGTTTACGAAAGCAAACTAAATACCTAAGAATGTCAAGCAGGGACTTAGGATATCGTGCAAGCATGCGCAGGCATTATTTCCCTGTTAGAGGACAAGCAGTGATGACTATTATTATAATGATTTATGAATACTTGGTTCTCTAGGAAAAACAAGGAAATGATGGTTGATGTATAGATTTATGAATACTTGCTTCTATAGGCACAGAACAAACTTAGACATTGGTCGCGAGAGAAAAAAGAATGTGTGGTCATTAGGCCAGACATCTCAGTCACAAAAAAAAAAAATGAGGGAAAACCTGACTGAGGTCATGGACACTTTCATGGATGAATGAATGAAAGATTTTCATGTCACAACTACCACTTTCATGCTATATCTTAGATTATGCAAACTGCCTAAGGGGTTAGGAGTGAGCGAAGCAACTTCATTGACGATCCATCATAAAGGGGGGAAGGCGTAGGGAAATTAAAGCTATAGCGTGCTTGGACGTCCCGGAGCAGCAACCTACTCGCGTCAAACCTGTGAGGATGCCACTTTTGGCCACTGGCGTTACAGAATGCTAAGCATGTCCTGGACCACGTCTTATTGGTTGCCTGGCTCTCGGCTGATGGTCTTGCTGTTGACGACAGTTGGCATTGCTTCTAGGTTACCCGGCGGTGGCGCACAGTGCCATAGGAGGTGTTTATGGGTGGCTCGCGCCTTCTTGCAGTGTTAGCCCATATATTTCTTGTGTATAGCTCCGAACAGACATGCTTTGCCCAGATGGGAGCTTATATGGCTTGTACTTGCAACTGCCGTAATGTGGTTGCTTCGCTGCGTTGTAGGTCTCACTGTGGTGGTGGGTAGATGCGTCTGCTCGTTCTGTACCACTGTTGAACGTCGTCCGCCGTAGGTTACGATGGAGTACTCTTCCTCTTTGACATTCGACTGTTGTGGCTCCGAGAAATGTGTTGATGGAGATCCGCAGCTATAGTTAGTACGTGTGCTTCCGTATGTGCCTTCTCGTTGCGGTTCGCGCCCACGTCCAGCTTCCCGGCGCGATATTGCTTAGTCAAGTCATGTACTATGTGGGCAAAGTTTAGCTACGGTGCCACAGCATCGAAACCACAATACACGTTTCTCTACCCAATACAATGTCTTTAAGACACCCCTAGCAATTCGTTATGCCACAACTATCTGTTACGAGATAGAGAAACTCAAATATTTACCCAATCAGAAATCGTGACATTGAAAGTCTCGGTTGGCCAGGAGACGTTGTTAGGAGTAGTAGTAATTTCATGCGACATATCAATGGGGTGGGCCGCTTTCGTCTTGTTCGTACCGGTAGACTTCATCTCCTGTATCACGGCGATGACACAATGTTGTGGTTATTCAATAGGCGTCGCGTATGAAATACAAAAAGAAAAAGACAAGCTCTCTCAGGCAAGACAGATGAGTTGTACCACATATCTCAGATGAATGTGGCATTGGCGCGCATTTTACAACGCATCAGTGGTCGCTTTAGACACAACTTACATAGTAATTATTTGCGTGAACGTGTCGAAGCACTCACGCTAATACAAAACTGAGCGCAGCGTCAAGGTGGGGCAAAAATAGTAGCTTACAAAAAGTACGTAAAAAATCTCAGGTGATTGTCAAGGGAAAGAGAGAGAGAGAGATTTTATTTGCAGAAACGGAGATAAGCTGGCCCTAGCTACAGCTTGCTCTGGCCTGCTACTCCCCACCGGAGAAAAGCAGCGGGTAAGCAAAAAAGTAATAAATGGCGGTGCTAACGTAGGGAGATGAGACTCAAGTTGTGTTACATTGAAGCAAATATCAAGACTTGCATATAGTCCAGTGGCTCGTAAAACTATAGGCTAAGCATACGGTAACTGTAGAAATTCACGCGGTTGAGTACTCTGCATAGGCGACTTTGGTAACTCAGAGTTCTATTTAAGTGCTTATGCGTTGCATACCTTGTTACATCTTATATTGTTGCACGTGTGGAAAATAAGGTGAAAAAAAGTGCCCCATGTGTTGTACTTAAAATTGAGGAGCACAAAAGTTTCGGTCAGACATCTCTGCGGTATGGCTGGTAGACGGTCGAAAATTCGTCTAGGAGTGTTTATATATATTTCTTCAGTCTATGTATAAGCTGCTGTCGGCGATGTCAAATTCGTATCTCTACAGCTAGTTGGGAGCCTTAAGAAAACTCACATTATTTTGCCTCAGCATTACTGGACACCATGTTTTGATCGAAAAGTCCAATATGGGGAAAATGTAACAAAACATTTAAATTTTTGAAATGTAATTTCAATGACTTTGTTTGGCAATAAAGGAACCAGTAATTGATTGATATGTGGGGTTTAACACCCCAAAAGACCGTATGATTATGAGAGACGCCTTAGTGGAGGGCTCCGGAAATTTCGACCACCTGGGGATCTTTAACGTGCACTCAAATCTGAGCACACGGGCCTTAAGCATTCTCGCCTCCATAGAAAATGCAGCCGCCACAGCCGGGATTTGATCCAGTGACCTGCGGGCCAGCAGCCGAGTACCTTAGCTACCGGACTAGCGCACCAGGGCTCCAATATTGGGAAAGAACGAGGAATGAGCGTTTGCTACTGTTTTGGAGGAACGTGTATAACCTAGAAACGGCAATAGCTTCACCAGACGTCTATATTGCAGTCGCCATGAAAGATAGACAAGATTTACATCAAGTCGTTAATGCAAGCATCGATAGAGGTGTTGATTCAGGGTTACTGAAAGGTAATTTTGTAGTAAGTGCAGGAAATGTATTATATATTAGCAGGTATACTTTGGTGTTTTTCTACCACTGTCAAATAATTAAAGTGCAATAAACGTGAAAATAGACCACACCAAATTACGACGTAGGCGTAGTAAGCCGGCGCAGAGTAAATAAGGTACAGTGATTTACTTTTACGTGTAGAAAAGTAGCTCACAGTTGTACTGGAGCTTCCTAGCTTCAAAGTTGTGACACGGCTCAAAGAGTGGCAGTGACCGCTGTAGTGAGAACTTAAAACACTTCGAGCGTTTTACCGGCCGAGGCAACTATAGACCTTTTTAAAAACGACTCCCTGGGGGCCACCATAGTTCCTCCAGGGCTTCGCAAATTGGCGTAACCCCTCGAAAATCCACTGTGGAGGCTATGCTACTAGCCTTTGCTCTCCCGCGCGAGGCCCATCATGGCGGCATTTTTTGCATCCCGTGAAAAGCTGTATACTAGCAATAAACGACCCTGTAATATCCTCAGCATGCTGAACTACTTTACTCATCCAAATTATGTTTTTAAGCTTAGGCTTGCTTTGAAGCTGAGAGTGAATAGATGTTAGGATAATTTAAAGTACACAATCTTGACATAGGATTACGCGAACTACGCGCAATAAATATAAAATGAGAAACTCTTGCGGCCAGGCACAAAAAATTACGAAAAACGTTTCAGCAAAAAGAAATTTCACAAATATATGTGAACCAACTATAAGGAGCATCTTACCGGGAGAACGTAACTTGCACTTGACGATCCCACAGATGCTGTGATTCCATTCCAGCTCGCTGTAGCGCCATGTGACTGCGACGTATTTACCACACCGTGATACGAAGTTGTCTGTCCTGTCGTATTTGTAGAATGCGTCTGATAAAATTCGAAGTAGGAATTCAGGCTACATACCTTTCTGCAAGTCAGGTACATTATCACTGTGTACTGTTACGTCCCAAAAGACATATTCTAACAAGGTTCAGGACTGACGGGATCTTTGGAAATGGCGGAAAACTATAACATATTGCAATAATATAACCTCAACATGGCAGAAGCATTCCTTACCCATTCGTGAAGTTTGATAACAGTGAGACAATATATTAGGCGTCATCGTTTAACTTCCCCCTAAACTGTCGATTCTAATGAAAATTCAACCTATGAAAACGTAGTTTTAACCACAGGTGGGAAAAAAGTATGTAGCTCACTCAGATTCCCTCATATAACATACTGTGCCCTTAGAACTCACGCACTAAATGTTTGATGAATTGGACCCACTGGGTCTCGAACTCACCAAAATATTGCTCTCCCGGACTCACTCAGACTCCAACTCATGGCTCAATGTGAGCCTCAGTGAGTCTAAGAGAGTCGACTCATAAGTGATCCTGGCAAGCTATGGTTCTTACCCATCTAAAACACTGCTTCATATTAAAAGAAGAGCGAGTTTTTTGCTATGTGACAACAAAGAAATGCCTTCTTACCGAGGTGACGTCAGTATCAGTAGCAGTTTCTCTGGTGACCACTCTTCGTTCCGAGCTCATTTCAGTGATTGTTGATCGTGACATATATGTATTGCTATAATTTGAGGTGATTTTTACGGTTGCCTGAACTGAAGAAGCCTGGTAAAAGCAAAAGGTGATGGCTGTTTGTTTACGTCACAAAAACATTGTCACGCATTTCATATACTATAAGCTAAAGCTTTTACATACATCAGATACACATGTGAAGCGGAAACCAGTTGTGTACAAAAGTTTCCGGCAAGATGGATGCCTGTTAAACTTGATAGTACCATTTGCAAAATTACCGAACGGATGTTTTAAGCATATACGGAAACATCGAATGAAGGAGCTTTCTGCCACATTGCAGTATGTCCTTGAAAAAGGCCAGTTTTTAATTAGGCGTAACCCACTCGTCCTGTAGAGTTGGTAAAAGGAGAGCTAGTAACATAGCCGCTGATTGTCCCATTTGTACTAATAAAATCCTATATGAGGTTAAATTAACTCCGAAACCTTCCTTTCTTTCGCGGGAGTTTTATTTCTTCACCAATCTCTGCTTTAACATTCGCCAGTGCGCCTTTTAACATGCGTACATTTGTGTATCCGATAAAGACTTCTATAGTGTAGGTGGCTGTCATTGTGGTGAATAAAGAAAACAAGAAAACTTGTGAATTAAACACCATTTTTAGTGTACAGTCCAGTACACTGGTACAAGTAGTGGTGTAAGGACTGGCAAACATAATTAAAATGAAAGTTGGAGCGAGTTGGTAAGCGTTCATCTTTGTTGATGCAGTGCATACGCGACGATGACGACGACGACGGAGTCGTCTTCTTGAGCGCGCTGCATGAACCAAGATGGACTTCAGTTAATGTCTATCTATCTATCTATCTATCTATCTATCTATCTATCTATCTATCTATCTATCTATCTATCTATCTATCTATCTATCTATCTATCTATCTATCTATCTATCTATCTATCTGTCTATCTATCTATCTATCTATCTATCTATCTATCTATCTATCTATCTATCTATCTATCTATCTATCTATCTATCTATCTATCTATCTATCTATCTATCTATCTATCTATCTATCTATCTATCTATCTATCTATCTATCTATCTATCTATCTATCTATCTATCTATCTATCTATCTATCTATCTATCTATCTATCTATCTATCTATCTATCTATCTATCAACTTACGTTTGTGCGCTCTCGTGGTAACCTCCTTAACATGGCTTGAACGAAAATTAGCATGGTCAAGACATGAATAATGTCACAATTTTGTCCCGTACGTCATCAAACACTTCCCGCCAGACAGTGGCACATACCCACGATTGGGTATGTGCGGGTATGTGCGATAAGCGATTGACGCTTAGTATCTATCCAGGAACGACGATAACACACATGAGTAATTTTAACGCACGAGCAATAAGAGGTACCCAACATCGGTAGCATTGACCCGAAAAATGCAAAATATAAATGGCAGGGTCCCAGCTGGAATCACACCCAAGCATTCTGCGTGGCAATGAAGCATCGTACCACAGAGATACGCCAGGTCTCGGAACTACTTTTCAATAGATGGCGATCTTCATGAAACGTCAATAGTGGTTGCAGTGCTGCCTACCCAACTTTGTAAACACTACATATGTACTCCTTTGATACGGCCGTCTCGCCGGGTTAACTTCAATTGTGGTTAGTTTCCATGCGCTGAAGCAGATTTATGTAGCAGTCCCCAGGGCCAGCATCCTCGCGAGTACCAGCGCTTCATATCAGCTTCTGGTGTTGCTAATACGAATGTTCCAGTTGGCATCGTTGCGCAAGTGCAAACAACTGGTTATATAAACATCTGCAGCTCTTCGGTATATGTCTGTGCTTGCAGCATTTGTACACATATTTAGCGTCATTTCATGACGTATCGCTCAATAAAAATTGCAACACGGTCACCTTCCCTCCACATCTTCACGTAACGTCAATTTCCAGGTACGTGTGATCTGCCGATTTTTCATAACTGTGAATAATGTGAGCCCCGACGTTACGTCGGACTATGAGCCACCTTTAAGCATCATAGTGTAGCTGACATGCCTCTTAAGCCGATGAGTGGCGCACAACTACGCAGTTTGCCCAAACACATTCATCGGCCTCGCAGTGCTTGTCCCATTACGTAGATTCCCACTGCGCGTAGGATGTGCCTGAATTCTTAGAGATAGGCATTGAAAACTTTTTCCCTGTGCCTAAGAATGACCCGCTGTGTCATGTATGAAAGGACTGCATTGAATATCTCATTTATGTGTGCGCTAATACGGACTAGTATAAAAAATCACAGTTTTGCCACAAAGGCGAAGCAATGAACACGATAGCAACAAATTGGAAAGTCACGCGCAGAATGGCAAGCAGATAAAAACGTGCTCTGCGTTTCTCACGCACAAATGACGCACGAAACGTACTCACAGGTACAGATGAACGCGAATAAGCGCCTCAGCTGTTACTTCGCTGTGTCTGAAAAGCGCGCCCTTTTCGCAAATGGAGGCTGTGCAACGATTGCAGTGATTTTGGTGCGGTAACTACAGAGTCATTCCTGCGAAACTCAAAGGCTAGCCAAGACGTACGATCCTCCCCACTGCAAGATATGGCCACGCGATCGAGCGTACACCCCCTTATTCTCTACGCGGGCCAAAGTACGCGTGAGAGATGAGAGCCGCCGCGCGCTCACTGCGCCATCTTGATCTTGCTGATAATGCTGAAAACACGATGGTCCTCCCCGCCCCCCCCCCCCCCGAAATGCCAGCAAACAGCAGTAAGTGGTAGATATAAATAGCTGGTCGTTTGAACGTTGAGGGAGGTACCCTTCAGTGGCTCAGTAATTAACGCCTCGCATTCACGACATGGAAGTCCCACGTGCGATTTCGCGTACCAGAGCCTTTTTTCTGTTTTTTTTTGCGTTACATATATCGATACGCATACATATACGGTGCATGACATCAACGCCGCCGCTGACGACGGCGGTGAAATCCAATCGAGAGTGTTCACATAATTGCTGTCGCAATAAGAGCCACATCGAGACCATATATGCATCGTCACGGGGCCTGTTTGCCCCGACAAAACACGCTTAGTGTACAGTCACACACGCACATAAAAAATAACTTGAAACTGTGTTCTCCGCAATACCCTTAGCGACGCAAAGTAAACTTCAAAGCTGCCTTAAATTTTGGGGAAAATTGTTTAAATATAGGAAGCTTTCCTCTCGTCATGGACTGCGATGGTGCGTTTTCTGCCAGAACTGTCACATCACAACTTGCCGAGTAGGAGCTGACAGGGAGTTGTCGAATAGGGGTCCCAATAACTTCGGGGCACCAAAGAAATAGCGTCGAGGCCACTGAGTTTGCGCGACAGCCATTCAGGGTCTAGGTTTTGAGTAGGGGACACTATTTCTCTAACTTAGGACGAGTTCCGAAGCCTACCGCCGAAAGCTTAGCGTCAGTCAAACGTGACGGCAACCACGGAAGTGACAGCTCTCGGCCAATACTAGAGTGACTTAGAGTAGGAGGAGTGTCCAAAGCACCAGACACGCTATTCTAAACCTACCTAATCTCACTTTTTCTCGTGTGAACACTAGAATAGAGCTGCGTGAGTCACGTTGCTCACTAGTTAACTGTTTCACCAATGAAGAAAATGCAAATTAAGGTTACCACAGGTTTCAGAATAACTTAATTTTTTTCAATGAATGATACGTAATCTTACCGAAGTCACTTACGTGAGATGGTTCACCGGATGGCAGCGTTTCTTTTCCACTTGACTCAATTGGCGGTAACCTTGAAGTTTTCGCTGTAGTGTAATAAGAGGCTGTCCTTTGCGTGACCTTAGCCGAAGACGCCTGGCAGAAGAAAAACATCTGCCCAACTTTGCTTTGGAAAGTAGGTTAGGCATTAATGTGTTCACTCTTACACAACATCAGCGGCATCAGTTGGCTTTTAAGATTGGCTTTTTAACCCAACACTAATTCAGTCATTGAGTCATTGAAATATTTACTAAGACCTCATGGAGAAGTTCATTTCACATCTGCCATTGCAGGTGAAAGCAAGATAGATGGACGATACCTCTCCACATCTCTCTCACTCTCTCTCTCTCACACACACACACACACACACACACACACAAACACACAAACACAAAAATACGCGCGCGCGCGCGGGGGAATAAATTTGTAGCGTTTTACATTGGCGTTATATTTAGCCTGACAAATAAAGTGATTGATTTGATTGATATGTGGGGTTTAACTTCTCAAAATCACCATATGATTATTAAAGATGCCGTAGTGGAGGGCTCCGGAAATTTCGACCACCTTGTGTTCTTTAACGTGTACCCAAATCTGAGCACACGGGCCTACAACATTTCGCCTTCATCGAAAATGCAGCTGCCGCAGCAGGGATTCAATCCCGTGACCTGCGGGTCAGCAGCCGAGTATCTTAGCTACTAGACCACCGCGGTGGGGCTCACAAATAAATTGAATAAAAAGAACTGGCCAATATACACAACCCGATATATCCAAACGACCCCACAGCGTCGCCTAATATCCCAGCTCGGTTGCAGAATATGACCACCAAGTACAGAAATGCGGATTTCTCGGGCATTTTTTGTATAGAAAAATGCTTCTTACCGGATTTATTTTGGGAATGGAATAGGGTTCTACTGACGACGACGACCATTGTTTGGCGCTCGCTTTGACGGGTGGAGACTTTGAGGCGTCGATGTGGCTAGAACTCGAGGTCTTTAGCCCAGTCATCGCAGCTGAAGAAGTCTGGCGAGAAAAAGAATGAACTTTTTGTTTATGTGAGCGCTTGTATCTCAGCTGGACCAGTTGCTCAAATATAATCACCGCCATTTGTCTCGATGGTGACGGTAAGACCACATGAGACGTACAAGGAGAAGAAACCGACGAGAAATAACGCTGCCTTCCAACTGAAATCACGGATGCAGTGATCACAGAGGTCGAACATCGGTAATCTGATATTCGGCGGAACGTGCTGTCTCATACAAATCTATTCAGGTAAAAATTGCGCTGAAATAGAAAGGACACCACAAAGAAGGAAAACTTAAACAGATCGAGCGCAATTGCGCTCGATCTGTTTAAGTGTTCCTTCTTTGTGGTGTCCTTTCTATTTCAGCGCAATTTTTACCTGAATAGAATGAACCAACTAGCCCCTCAAGACGTCCTGATCATACAAATCGGTCATTGAATCTTCAGGCGTTATGATTCGGCTCTCCTGTAAGGTTTCGAATAAATTTTAATGGACCCGTCCTGCACCTAATAATTACGGTACTATTTGTAGAAATCGCGAAGCTTGCCAAACAAGCTGACGAAAACACCTAGCGCAAAGCAGTTGAGTACCCTGTGTGCACTTCACAGAACAGGTGCGCTTTGCGTCCACGTACGCTTGACACTTACAAGTTTACATAAATATTCAGGACCGATCTGTTCAAACAAAAAAAAAGTTTGTTCTCATATAGTGCTGAGCGGCCTGTGCCTAGCGGTGATAGCTTTGAGGGTTAAACCTGATCAAATCACAACTAAAAATGAGAGAACTTGGCAATAAACGCTCACATGGTCATACACAAAGCATGGGTAGAGCTGTGTATTCAACCGCACCGAAAGAAATGCTGGTCTCCTCTCCGCCTGACATGCTGTCCAGTTAACGCTGCGTGCTCGACTCGCGCGTTAGGGTTTCCCCATTAACAATATTTGTTGGGGCTTAACGTCCTGCGACCACCATATGTACATGAGAGACGCCGTAGTGAACGGCTTCGGTAATTTCGACGCCCCCGGGGCTCTTTAACGTGCGCTTTGATCTAAGCACATGGGCCTCAAGCATTTCGTCGCTGTCGAAAATGTGACCGCCATGGCCACGATTCGATCTGGCGAGCTGCGGGTCAGCAGCCGAGTACCTTTGCCACTAGGCCACCGCCACGGGGCCGGTAGGAACAGTTAAAAAGACAGGCAGTGTCGTAGGCAGCAGAAAGCTTTTTCGAGAGTGCGGATGGGAACGTTTTTCATCTCAAGTGAAGGCTGAGCACAAATGTCGTGGAGTGGCATTTTGTATTATCTTTGTAATGGCAGAAAAAACTTTCGGGGAAAAGGGGAAGCACAGGGACGGTTCCTGATGCGTCCCCTCTTAGCTGCGCAATTTTAGACAGGCAGTACTTGAAAAAAACACACAAATAAAAACAGTCTTGTCGTCAGACTGTATGAATAAGCAGTTACCAAGCACCCATTCATTTTTTACCTACATATATAAAAAAGAAGAGAACACAGCGTTTACCGCGTTGGTGCTGATGTGAACAGAAGTAGAGGTGGGCTTCTTTTGTGGCAATACCACATCGACTTTTATCATAATCCTTGGCCAAGGCTTTGTTTGCTGCAGCAAATAAAAAAAACATGAACTTTGAAACCACAGTATGAGAGTGACAGACATAAAGTCATGTGTATGATCGTTAAGGCTTTTGTTCACGAATAGAAAGCCAACACAAAGGAATTATAAAAGGCCAGTATAAACTTGATTTCAATTGAAATGACTTTATTCACCAAAATTTCTCCTACCGACTGGATAAGTGATGGCCACAATTATGACCCGCAATATAGAGATCTTTATCAGTTATAGCCGGCATAAACACCATAAATTGTGACTTTCGCGTAATAAATTACGAAAAAAATTGACAGATTCCACGTACAGTGGGAATCGATGATATAGAACACACGAATGAGAAATGTCGATATCTCACTTTAAAATCAGCACAACGTTACGAGGTGGAGGTAAATGATGCTGTACATGACTTCCGTGTCATAGTTATCATGTTTGGATGTGTCGTTTACCTTTGTCATCAATTCTAGTCACATGATACCAATTTTAGTGTACGTGGAGCTAGTGAAACGGCCGTGAGCACGCTATGAGCGTGGTATGCTGTCATGCTGTTACATGACACGTATGTCAGGATTAACACGTTTGCACCAGTCATACATTTCCTCATCCATTGACGTCAGGTAACATCCAATGTGGTAAATGTGGAGCTAGCAAAACAGCCGCGAGTGCATATGAAGGACCCAATATACTATAATGTGTTTAGAAAAATTTGTTAACGATTTAGCGTACTTGGTACTCAACTATGGGAGAGCAGTGAGCCGTCCCTAGCGTTGACGCGCACACGCTGGGCACAGCGGCCCAACCTTAGCAAAACGCGAGAACTCTATATATAGTCTGACGCCACGCGCGACCAATGTCTGTCGGCGCGGCCCGACGGCCACCTGCGCGAAATGCGACATGCTGCATTACGCGCCGCCCCAAAGCAGGCAAGGCCGTGAATACGGAAAATCTGAGGCCTATACCACTGACTTCGTGCGCGGGCAAGCTTATGGAGACGATGGTACGGGATCGCCTCTCCCCATACCTTCAGGGCAAGGGCTTCTTTGCAGACACCATGGTTGGGTTTCGCCCACACATGTCTGCACAGGACGTCCTTCTCCAGCTCCATAGGGCTGTCATACAGCCCATAAGTATGCAACACAATGATAAAGCCATCCTCGCCCTTGATCTGAAGGGGGCTTTTGACAATGTTAAACACAGCAGCATCCTTGCTAAGTTGAGCTCCACCGATTGCGGGCCTAAGGCCTTTGCATATGTCAGAGATTTTCTCTCTAAACGCCAGGCACTTCTTCGGATCGAGGACGAGGAATATGGCCCGTACATTATGGGAACACGGGGTACCCCACAGGGAGCAGTGTTATCACCGCTCCTTTTCAACATTGCTATGATGCGCCTTCCAAGCGAATTGGCCAGGGTGGAAGGCACACAACACGTAGTATATGCCGACGATATTACAATCTGGACCACTGAAGGGAGCCTTGGTGAAATGCAGGAACGCCTTCAGCAGGCCGCATCCATAGTCGAGGCGTATGCCAACGATTGTGGACTCCAATGTGCTCCAAACAAAACAGAGCATCTGCACGTTAGAGCGAAGCCAAGAGATAAGTCAGCCATACACATCTCCCTGTCTGGGGTTCCCATCAGAGAGGTGGAGGAGCTCCGGATTCTGGGCCTGTTCATTCACCACAGACTCAGACCGGACTCCACTATAGCGAAACTCAAGAGAATAGGCGAACAGGTAGGGCGCATGATCCACCGCGTTTCCAACAAGCGGGGTGGTCTGCGGGGCAGGGACGCGCTTCGGCTCGCCCATGCCTTCGTGACTAGCCGGATCCTCTACGCCGTCCCATACCTTCGCACTAACAAGCAAGAAGACGAAAGAATAGATGCCATCATTCGTAAGGCTACTAAACGAGCTCTGGACCTCCCGGTGGCCTTTTCCAACGCCAAACTGAGGGCGTTAGGTGTGCTCAACTCCTACCAGGAGTTGCGGGAGGCCCACCTTATGAATCAGTATACGCGGCTCGTGCAGACGGCTCCCGGGCGCCGCCTGCTAAACCGCTTACAAATACAGCACACTTGCACTGCAGAGGAGGCGGAGCGTATTCCGGAACTGTGGCGGCATATGCTCTCGGTCGCTCTACTCCCCAGTAACATGGATAGGCACACGCACGAAAGCAGAAGACAGGCGCGGGCTCGGACGCTTGAGAGGCAACACGGCTCCCGACCTGGTGTATTCTACGTAGATATAGCAGGGCCTTCGCCCACGGGATTTTACACGGCCTCTGTAGTTCACCGGGAAAAGCATGTCAATGGGCTCTCGTTCCGAGCACAAAATCCAGAGCGCGCTGAGGAAGTCGCGATAGCGCTTGCTGCTGCGGACCCCAACTCGAAAGTTATCATCACGGACTCCCGGAAAGCATGTGCTCATTACTTGGTAGGAGAGATATCCCACCTAACCAGCCAAATTCTAAAACGGGCTCTCGCTGATCCGGCCCCGAAACGCATCGTATGGTCTCCTGGCCATCAGGGCTCACGAGGTAATGAGGCCGCTAACGCGGCCGCCCGAGCGCTTACCCACCGGGCTCCTCACCTTGGCTCTTATGACTCGGAGGCCAATACACCGCTGCTGCGGTTCAAAGAAATTCTGACCTATTATAGCGACACTCACCGCCTTTACCCGGCTCCTGCAAAGGGGCTGAGTAAGGCGGAAGAGCGAACTCTAAGGCGCCTGCAGACAGGTACTCTACTCTGTCCTGCAATCCTAAAACATTTCGATGCGAACACAGATGGGCGGTGCCTACACTGTGGGGAGACGTGTGATATCTTCCACATGGTATGGGCATGTTCGAAAAATCCCCACCTACCCCCTTCCCCTACCCCTTCCCGAGAGGCATGGGAGACTGCCCTCCTCAACTGCTCATCACTAGAGTCTCAACGGGCTCTGGTGAGACGGGCGCGAGTAGGGGCCTCGTCATGCGGTGTCTCGGACTAAGGACGCCGACCATGTAGCGGGGTCATGCTTTGGCCCCGTACCTCTCTCTTTTATAATAAATGTTTTTCATCATCATCATCATTACGCGCCGATGCGTTACCCAGATGAGACTGCGTCTCCCTCTTTTCGTGACGCTGGGACGCCGGACGCACTCAAACACGCATGCGTCAAAGCAACGCAGCGTGGTGCACCAGCGAGTATATGGCAGGACCGGCGCCCGGCATCACCGGCGTGACGCGACGAAATGAACGCCGGTGAGCACGCCCACCGCGTCACGTCGAAATATATAGACAACTTGACTGTGGCATGTAGTCATGTTCTCACATGACACACGTCTCATGATTATCATGTTTGTATCAGTGACATACCTTCGTCATCTATTGGCGTCACGCAATACCAAATTTGGCATATGTGAAGCTAGCGAAACGGCCGCGAGTGCATTATCAGTGTGGCATGTAGTCATGTTATTTATGGCACGCATGTAATGATTTTCATGTTAGGGCCTGTCGGTTGTGTTCATCATGCAATCATACCATACCATACCAGTTTTTCAACATGCCATGTCAACGAAACCACCGCAAGAGCTGCAGCATTATGAAATATGAATCATGACACACAAGTTATGATTTCCATGTTATGACTTGTCAAATATGTTCTTCATACAGTCACGTTACGCCATACCAAGTTTGGCATCGATACCATTATCAAATTTGCCAGGAGAGTTAAAGTCGTAGGCGGCTAGATAGATAGATAGATAGATAGATAGATACATACATACATACGCTCAAACTCACCGAAGCTTGTTAAAAATGTTTCGCATTTAATTAGACAGATTTGCACAAGTGGTGCAAAGCCTGAAGGTCCAAGCAGAGCGCTTGGATCCTGCAGGATCCAAGCGCTCTGCTTTGTTTGTCATTATTTTTATTTTAGGGGCTAAGCTCCTTATAGCGGCACCCGTTCGTCCTGCGTCCCGTCGTATTATGTAACCAGTCTTACGCTTTGACCTGCAAACATTTTGACCTCCAAGGTGGTGCCATTGAGAGATTCCTTCTGTGCGTTGTTGAACAACAAAAAATAGTGCTCAATGTACATGCCAATAGCTGATATTGGGGTATGAGAGACAGGAGCATTCGGCTTTGAGTTAACGTGCACGCTGCGATCCCCATTAGCAGCCATTGCATGTACATTGAGCACTATCTGAAGGGAAAGGGTTGCTACGTTATACCCGCTGGGTGTAAACACCTTAGTTTTAGAAAGGTTTAGCGAGCGTTGGGCCGCAGTGCCATGAATACAGTGAACTAGTATATACCATGAACTCGAGGTGGTTAAAGGTGGTAAGTAGACCCGAAGCGCAAGCTGTTAGAAAGTGTGCGTGTGCCACCTCTCGTTTAGTCCTTGGAATGTCCGCTGGATGGCGGTGTTTCTATATGGGGAATATATGATGAAAAGGTGCGAGATGGTGGTACTTGGAGTGTTGCATAGATGGACGAACGGACACACTGACAGATGCATGAATGAACGCATGAACGGGCGCAGGGGCGGATGCATGGACGAACGCAGGAACGGACGCATGCACGGACGGGCGGATGGACGCATGGACGGTCACACAGACGGAAGGAAGCAAGAACGAATGGACGGACGAATGCTTCGCCCCACTCTCCATCATTCACTCCATGGATATGCTACCAATTTTTTTTAAATGCGAAGCATTTATTAGCAAACTTTGAACGTATCTATCTATCTATCTATCTATCTATCTATCTATCTATCTATCTATCTATCTATCTATCTATCTATCTATCTATCTATCTATCTATCTATCTATCTATCTATCTATCTATCTATCTATCTATCTATCTAGCCACCTTCAACATTTAGCTCTCCTGGCCGTTCGAATAAAGATATAGATACGAACTTGGTACGGGATAACATGACTGTATAAAGAACATATTCGACTGGTCATAACATGAAAATCATGACATGTATGCCATGAATGTCATGATTTACATTTCATGGTCATGCAGCTCTTGCGGTGGTTTCGTTCCCATGACATGTTGCAAAACTGGTATGGTATGAAATGATTGCATGGCGAACACAAACAACAGACCTTAGCATGACACGCATGTCATGAAAATCATGACATGCGTGTCATGTAACATGACTACATGCCACGCCCATGATGCGCTCACGGCCGTTTCGCTAGCGTCACAGGTACCTAATTTGGTAGTACGGTACTTAAATGTAAGACGAAGGTATGTGATTGGTGCAAACTTGATAATCATGGGATGCCGGGTCATGTAACAACATGACTACATTCCACGCTCACGATGCGCTGGTGGCCGCTCTGTGAGCTTCACTTATGCCGAATTCGGTACTACGAGACGTGAATGGATGACGAAGGTATGATACTGGTGCAAGCATGATAAACACGAGATGCGTAATATGTAACAATATGACTACATGCTACTCTCTTGATACCCCCGTGGCCGTTTCGCTAGCTTCACATTGTTGCGACGCGCACCTCCGACGACGTTACGAAGGGCGCCTCGAAATCTCACCGCTGCAACTACTGTTTCGAAGGACGACGACGCCAACACGGTCCCGAAGGCGCCACTGCTTCGAACTCCGCCGGAAAGGTCACCAGCCGTTTTGGTAGCGTAGGTTTCTCAGCTCGCGACTGCTTCTGCGCAAAGCTGATAGACGAGCGGACGAGACGACGGTGAGTTTAAACAAGGTTTATGTACAGCAGATATACAGAGGCGTTACAAATTCGGCACTGGAGCCGACAGACTCGAAGAGCCGAGCTCTCCTCTCTAACACATAAGTCTGCTCTAAAATGGGTCTCTTGTCAAAAGGGGTCCTCTCGACGAGCCGCAGGGCTTCTTTTATATGCCCCGGGTCCAACCCAAACGTCCAACCCGAAGCGCCGCTGGTCGCGAGGTCAGAATCCTCCAATGAGGTCGCCGCTGGGCCGCGTCCTTCTTTCTCCTCAAATATGGAGAGGCTGCGCTGCAGGTGGCTGCACCCAAGGATGAGTGACGTCGCAAGGCATTGCGTCAGACCCGCCAGACAGGAAGGCGCCAGTTGTTTACTCGACGGGCTCGCTTGCGGAGATGCCTCACTGCATGTGCACGCCAGAAAGGCGCCGTTGAGTTGTTGATCGCGTCAGGCGGGCGACGCGGGCTGGCCTTGACACAGATTGCCTTTTTCAGAGGCACGGACGTTCGCTGTCGAACAGCAGGCATAACAACATGTACCAAACTCAGTATTACGCGACGCGAACGGACGACATAGGTAAATGACACATCCAAACATGATAATCACGGCATGCGTGTCTTGTAACAACATGACTACATGCCACACTCTTGATGCGATGGCGGCCGCTTCACTAGCTTCACATATGCCAAATTTGGTATTACATGACGTCAATGGATTACAAAGGTATCTGACTGGTGCAAACATGATAATCATGAGATACGTGTCATGTGAGAACATGACTACATGCCACAGTCAAGGCACCAATACATTTTGACGTGACGCGGTGCGTGTGCTCTCCGGCGTTCATTTCGTTTCATCACACCGACGTTGCCACGCCATGCGCCGGTCCTGCCATAGACTCCCAGGCGCGCGCCGCGCTGCGTTGCTTTGACGCATGCACGTTTCAGCGCGTCCGGCGTCCCTCCGTCACGAAATGAAGGAGACACAGTGCTGTCTGGGTAACGCATCGGCACGAAATGCAGCATGTCGCATTTTGCGCTGGTTGCCGTCGGGCCGTGCCGACGGATGCTGGTCACGCCTGGCGTCAGACTATAGAGTGCGCGTTTTGCTAACGCCTAGCCTGTTCGTGCGTCAACGTTGCGTCAGAGTATATTGGGCCCTTCATGATGCGCTCGCGGCCGTTTCGCTAGCTCCACATATACCAAATTCGGTGTTACGTGACGTAAATGGATGCGAAGTATATGACTGGTGCAAACATGATAATTGTGACACGCGTGTCACGTATAAACATGACAACATACCACGCTCATAGCATGCTCGCGGGCGTTCCGCTAGCGCTACATATCCGAAATTTGGTATCAAGGGACGCGAACAGATGACAAAGATAAACGACACATCCAAACGTGATAATCATGACACCGAAGTCTTTTACGGCATCATTTACCTCCAATTCGTAACGTTGTGCTGATTTTAATGTGACATATTGACATTTCTCATTCGTGCTTCGCATATCATCGATTCCCACTGTACATGGGATCTGCCAATTTTTTTTCTGTTAATCTTTGTCTCAGTTGTCTATCTGTTGCATCTGTATCAGCTTTTCTTCGTTTAATATGTATATATGTGTGATATTGTTTAATAGAGCTTTCACTAGATAGCGCTGGTGTCAGTCCTTAACTGTAGTCACCGTCTTAGTTTGCGCTCAAAGTTTTTTAAGACAGTATGGGCGCTTTTACTGGAATATAGCAGCGTCTTCTAAAAATTACACCATCTCCCACTAAAGGGAACCATAAGTGTCATGTGAAGCAGCCAATGTGTCGACTCAAGTCCCGCTCAATGCAGCCACCTTGTTCGATGTTAACGCGTCCTTACAAGTGGAGCAGACCGTGAATTCACTCTAGTTTCTGTTGCCGTTCCTTGTCCCGAACACAAGTTGGAGCACGCCGCCGGGAGCACGAGGGTACATCGCGCGTCTGCAGAATCTCGTTCTCTGACGCCATCACGTGATTGCTGAGTGAGTGTTAGAGAAGGCCACAGCTCATACGCAGCCTTTACACAGGCCGGACCACGCTAGTGCATGAGTGCGTTCTGAGTGGTTGGGCCAGCTGTTGCGCGTGCGCAGTAGGGGTCGTTACGCACACCTTATTGATCTTCTCCATAAGCTGCTTCGCATCTAAGAAAGTAACAATGAAAGATAGCAAATTTCGCGCAAATAGGAAGAGAGGTAGCGATATTGCAGTACAACATTCCATCATAGAATTGTACCCATATACATTCCGAATGTTTGCTCATATATAAAACGTAGAATGCCATAACCATTGTCATACCATAAGAATAATAATGACTACAGTCAAACCCGCATATATTTGGTTTGAAGAAAATAAACAGAGTTCTATGTATAAGACATCGAATATACACAAATATGTTATATAGTAAATATAAATTCGATAGAATTTTACAACTTGTTACACACTTATTCATTGTATGCATGTTTGACGTACGCGGGCTTGAAGCATTGCCCCCCCCCCCCCCCCCCGTTTCTAGCTTCACAATTTTCATCCATCAGAGCTGTTAGCAACCATCAGCGCAGATACCCTCACAATGTTCGGGAGGCTTCGCGATTTTCTGATAATATTTTAAAATGCGAATCGTCGAGCTTATTTGGAAGGTCTAGCAAGCGCTACCAGTGATAGCGCACGAACCTTCGATGCCGCCAGTACCGCAGACGCATACCCACCTTTCGGCAAGTCAGTTTCATCGACAGCCAGCGCTTTGTTCGCCGCCATCAGTGCACAGTGCGTATTGCTGCAACTTGAGTTTTCATCTCCCAAGTCACGGTTCGTCCCAATAAAAAGTTTCGCCCGTAACACGCCAACGCTAGCCTTATTCAGCTTCCCGGCCACGTGACAGTATTGTTGCGAGTAGGGAGCTCATAATGAAGCTATAAACATTGAATCGGACAAAAACAACGAGTAAATACGGTTGTGGTCGAAAACCGTGAAAGACATTTGGACGTTTCGTACCTTGCTCGAGTGGGTGACACTCGATAATTTCGGAGACATGACTGTCACCCCTCTCTTGTGCACGTGTGTCTCTGTCAAGCTTTGCGAACTTTTTTCCCGCTTAGCAGATGTTTTGTTTGCTTCGAATTCTGTTACCTGGCTCAAAAAGTGAAATACAAGAAGACCACAAATCACGCAATTGACAAGATATATACATCACTAGCAGTATATGAAACGCTTAAGAACAAAACAAACAAAAACAACAACGACGGAGAGGCGTGCGAAGTGGAAAATTTTCGAATCCTATGAAAGCTACTCCAGAGAAACAACAAGGAAATATAAATCAACGATCATTTTGTCCAGTGCATGAAGCGGCCAGGTTCCCCTCGAGTTGCCGAGTGCAGCATTTTAGCCTGGTCCTTCTTCGCAACTTTGCTGCAAACAAACTCAATTCAATTCAATATTCGCATCTTAAAAGCAAGATGAACGGTAAATCCGCAGTTCACACTATGCATATAATGAAGAGTTGTCTTGGCGGTTATTGCGTAAGAATAACATCTGATGGCGTTTAAAGGCGAACTGCGACGATTTTTCGACCATGTCAAGGTGATTGGCTTTATGTTCCTGAGACACTCTTGTCATGAGCCCAATGGCTGAAATTTTCAAGAAATTTGAAAATAATTTTATTAAGCAAGAAAGTGCAATACCGAAACTGAAACCAAACCAGGCGACCTGTCTGCTTATGACGTACTATTTGGTAAGAACCGGAGTCCCGCCGGCACGGAGTATGAAAACTGTGAAAGCCAGACTAGCGAAGCGCCGGCCGAAAAGCACAAAGAAAGGAAGTAAGCTTTTCTGTGCTATACCAGTGCCAAACACCACCGCCGTTGCTTCGTGGACGCACAATAAACGCTGTAGTGGCCAAAGTAGCGATGCTATCGGATTCGGCTGCGTCACTTCCGTTGACAGGCCAAACATGACGTCACAAAGACAGTGTTGCCAATAATCCTGGCAAGCGAGGTGAGCTTTTCGAGGCGATCTTTAAAATTCAGTTGCAAACAATCGGTGCATCTCTCAAAACTGTAGTTTGGCATATATGACAAAAATGCGCAAAGCAACGTACCCAGAGAACTTTATTGAGATCCGTTGACCTCGAAAAATCGCCGGAGTTGGCCTTTAACGTCGTAAAACCACTATAACATCAAGATAGACGCTGCAGTGTATGGGTCCGAAAATTTCGTCTACCTGGCGTACTTCAACGTGCACCTAAATATAAGTACATGATCCTCAAGAACTTACGTCTCTATCGAAAATGTAGCCACTGCAGTCGGGATTCGATTTCGCGACTTTTTGACCAGCAGTCGAGCTCCATAACTACTAGACAACCGTGGCATGTGCTTAGTCATTTCTTAATGACCTGTTCTTCTTTATCGTATACGGACATAGCTATGAACCGCTCACAGCCCGCTGAACCCGTTGGTAATGTCAAAAATTCATCAGTTTGACCACTGACGAATCCAGAAATGAAATAACAAGAAAGCATTTCTACACAAAGCAGTGTGTCGCATGGGTCTTCTAATGCCGTTAAAAATTCACGTACTAATAGCAAATATGCAGGAAAGAAAAATGCAAACACAAAGTACCCTGTTAAACACGTCATTAAAAGAAATCAGTAAATGAAGAAAACAACGTGTCACTAGGTTAATTACGGTGTTCACTGAAAGAGAAAACTGTTATGCAGCAAATCCGAACAAATCAACCTAACTGATGTTCTCGCGACCATTACCAAAAAAGTTCTATGGGGGATATTCGAGAAAACAGCAATATATATTTTTTAATTTTGCTGATAAAAACGTCTAGCTTTCCAACACACTTGTTTTGATTTAAGATTCCACTCTAATTAAGTATACTAATTGATTTCACTACCACAGTTGCATGGTAACTTACAATATACCATTTGCGCTACACGGATTGAGCTACCGCAGAGCAGTTGGGCTTCAACAGAGCGGACCAGTACGTATGATAACACATACGCTGCTGACGTATATTGTGCTGTTACCTGCCATTTTCGTGCGCCTGGTTAGATACCTAACAAAAATGGGGTGAAAAATGTTTTTTGGTTCTTTCTGTGTGGGGAAAAGGAGAATATTATCAACCCGACGTCATATCTCCTAACAAGACCTCGTCATTATCTACACTCTTTAACGAATTTAGTAAAAAAGTAGCAACTGCAAGCAAAATAGGTAGTAAATGCAGTGCTTACAAGTTTCCTGGTTTTTTCGACCGTAACTAACCTTTGCAACCTGTTTACTACCCACGTTTAAAAACAGTTACTAGGTGCAACCATTAGTAGCGTTTTGCTACCTGTTAACACCTGCTTTAGTACACAGTTCGTTAGTCAGTACGCAGTAACAGCAAGGAAATACGTAGTAACTGCAGCCGTTACCAACTTTTTTTGCACCGTTACAACCGCATTGCTACCTAGTCGTTCACTATGTAATCTGATATTGTATGTAATTTTTACTCGGTTGAATTATGAGTGGAATCGTCTCTACATATCTAAAAGGAGAAAAATGACATCAATTATATTCATGAATTAAGAAAGAAAAGATTTCTTTTTAATCACGCAAATGAGATATGTAAGCATCACTCTGCTATTGTCAAAATGGAGAAGTACAACTTAATCGACAAAAAATTTAAACAAGTGCTACACGCGTTTCAGTAGGCAAATACAACAAACTTGACAAGCAGATCGAACTTAACCAGGGGGTCAAAATTATTCTAGAGTTCCTCACTGTGACGTATCTCATAACAATATCGTAGTTTTGGCACATAATGCTCCGGAAACGATTGTTACCTTTAAACTTTCAATGTACTAGCATGATGAACCGTTAAAATGCATACAACGTGACTGAGTATGGTACCTTGTTTTGGCTATCGTACGCAATGCTTGCTTGTATCAGCTTTACAATAAATAGATATGTCAGATAATTTTTAAAGACGACCTATTACGTCCGTCTGAAGACGTAGTACAACACGTTAATTCAGGTAGTAGAGTTTAATGCTCCAAGTTCGCATTTTTTCATATGTTATTCTGAAATAAAAGTGCTCCCCTGTACCAGACATGCATCTTCTGAGTAGGGCCTATAGATACTCCGCAAGTCGCTTAGTTCGGTAGCGATGTGAACTGGTTAAGTGTGTGTATTCTTCGCGTTCATGACAATATGCAACATTACCCAAAGTTTCATTGTAATGAGACATTACCTTGATCAGTATTATTAAAAATATTGTGGCAGGTGAACACGCAGTTTTGGTTGCTACTTTTTTCTCAAATCTTTATACGTTGCTACGCATGGTTAATAATGGCGAGGGAAGTAACAGTTAAATACTGTTAGTAACGGCAGAGGTAGTAACCGTTACCACCCTCACTGTTACTAACTGGACTTACTATCAGGGTTGTAATATATGTGACAGACCATTACTACCCCAAGGTTAGCAAGTACTCTACTAAATATTTAAAGAGTACACTATGTCTGTTTCCGTAGTCAACGATAATATGTGAACTAATAACCGGTTCCTTGATGACCTCCGTCCTCGGTACTTGACTTCTGGATGAAAATCCACCAATTGCACAATGTTATCAATGCATGTGAATTTGGTATTTAGTATTTTCATTCGAATTTGTTCAGTGGCACTTATACCACTCGAATACATATCTCATTGACAACACCGAGTTATTCTTTCGTCAATGGTATAATGCAGGAGTCGCCCAATTGTGGCTTACCCATGCAAACTGCCTCTTGGGGCCACATGGAGCCTACGAGGTAGTTTTACGCGGCAGTTTTATGCGGCACCCAGCATCACGCCAAACCGCTCTCCTCTTCCCATGTCACTTTCTATCCAAAGGCAGAGGTGGCAGTGATGACTTAAAATAGTATTTTTGCTGGTAACCTGTTCGTTAGCAGCTTTGTAATAGGCACACTGGAAACAAACATAATATCTAAAGGAGTGCTCGTCGGCGCTCGTGACTAGAGTAACTTAGAGGTACCTTATACAGTTACTCAACTCATGACTAGGGTCGACTCGCTTTCTGGATTTTGTGCCGACCGGTTGTGCCCACGCGATTTCTGACGACAGCGTAGGTCTGGCTGACCGGCTCGCCTACGCCATCTCCTGCCGCCGACAAGAGCTCTCGCTGAGTGGTGCCCCGTCCTCGGACTCCTGCGATCATGTCCATCTTTCCTATCTCCTCTTTACTTCCGTCGTTTGCTGTCCCTGTGCCTCGCTCTCTCCTTCGTCTCTCTATCTATTAACCTTTTAATCCCTCCTTACCCCTATCCCTCGTGAGCTACTGTTGAGGTGTCACACTCTGATGCAGACAGTTACGGGGCTCACTTTTCTCTTCTTTTCTCTTTAAGAATCGCATAAAATATAATCGAGTCTTTTACATCATGGTCAAATTTTTTTCTTCACCTGCGAGCGAGATCCCCCCTTAAATTTCCCGTGTTGCCCACCATTCTGTCACCTCCACGCAACTTAGACTTCCTCCTGAGAAGGGTTCCCTACACCCGACCTAACGTGCTGTGTTTGCTCAGTCTTGTAGCGCAAAACGTCGCACAGGCTGTTCCGTAAGGCCAACCGTTTTACGCTCTCTGCGGAGAGTGCTTTCGTCGGAACTCATCTTTCATGCTAATTGATGAATAAGTCTGTGCCTTGTGGACGTTTAAAGGATAGCAAACAATCCTAAAGAAAAACATAGAACATGAACTATCGAAATGTTTCTAGAAAACCAGCAACAACCACAAGAACGCGTGCGCTGCCAGTCTAAATAATCGAGAAACGCAGTTTGACTGCAATGGAGGCGGAAATGTTGTAGGCCCGTGTGCTCAGATTTGGGTGCACGTTAAAGAACCCCAGGTGGTCAAAATTTCCGGAGCCCTCCTCTACGGCGTCTCTCATAATCATATGGTGGTTTTGGGACGTTAAACCCCACATATCAATCAATCAGTTTGACTGCATGAAGTGAGTGAATATTGAACCTTTATGACGATCATGACAGCTGATCGTGTCTTGCTGGGTGGTGCGGCGAATAGTTATAATATCGGGGCTTACGTCCCAAAACCATGATATTGTCATGAGAGTTGCCGTAGTAGAAAGCTCCGGAAATTCCGGCCATCTGGTGTTTGTTTAACGTGCACCGACATTGTGCAGTACACGGGGCTCTACCGCTTCACCTCCATCGAAGTGCGACCGTCGCAGCTGGAACCGAACCCGCGAACGGGGGGTCAACAGCTAAGCACCTTAACCACTGCTCCACCACAGCAGACGCGCGATGTATAGAATCGTACGGGTAACATTTTCAAAGCGATTTGGAACTTTTTTTTTCACGGAAGGACCACCACCACTCACATTCTGTTCAATGTCAGGATAGGCTGAAATTCGCTGTAGTGAATTATACCATAGCACAAGATACTTTAGTGAGTAAGGTACTCCGTTTCTCGCTATAAGTACGAGCAAAAGCAAGGCAGGAGTAAACTTTTACAGACTCTCAATACAAGCATGTTCTCGTGACATTGCTGTTGTCCTGCTAACGTTTTGCGAAATTGAAATTATTGACGCTAAAGTTAGTCCAATTATACACTCAGTGCCACCGATCGTGCATGCGATCGCAACAAGAGGCAACGCAGTGGGCTAAGATGCGCAATTTGTGAAACTTCTCACCGTGCTACTAGCATCGCTGATATTTGCCGATTCAGGCGTTGCTGGTACACCGTCGACTGTTCTCGTAGGAGGAGCGTTCAACAAATCTGTCGTCGTTTGTGTCTCGTCCGTTTCGGTTTCTTCACTAACCGTAGTCTGTGAGGAGAGAAATTACATGGCTGATCAGTACCTTAAATCTTTTTTTTTTCGCGAATAAGCTTTAGTTGGTGTGAAGGCTCGAGAAACACAAAGCTGGTGGTGTATGAATGCTACGCCAAAACTATTACTCTTCCTGACATGCATCCACACCCCCCTGTGTGAGTTGGCAAGACAAAAATAATAAGCCTGTGCGTATGCGCACACAATGATTACATTAAAGACTCTGAGGTCTCACTACTTTTGATCACGTGCAACTATGCTGTAATTTGCAAAGTCAAAGTTTTACTTTAATTACATTTGCAGCTATTATATAGAAATTCCATGAATATTCGGGTAGCTATTATTGCTAGTGTATTGATGCCTCCGAACTCTGAAATGGTTTGAACTCTCGAGTGGTTTCTAGTGGGTTTACCCAAAAAAGGACGCCGCTCGCACTGTGAGTCCGTGCTTGGCCGTGACTGTCGCTATATAGCGTATGATCGCTGGGTGCAGACTAATAAAGGCATTAACACTAGGAATACTTTACTTCAATTCTTGTAAAGGCAACTCTGGGTATAATAATAATAATAATAATAATAATAATAATAATAATAATAATAATAATAATAATAATAATAATAATAATAATAATAATAATAATAATAATAATAATAATAATAATAATAATAATTTATCTCCATCGGTAGCGTCAGAGGGAAAAAAAAACAAAATACGAGATGGCTTGGCTATATTTCTTCCTGTTCCTGTTACAACAAAATTTGAATATTCATAAGATAACATGACCGAAAAAAAATGCATACTTGAATGTAAAAGAGCCCCTTGGCTCGGACGCCGTGTATTATGAATTTTTAGCACTTTTGTTTTAAATAATTGAGAATAGACAGCCAACGTTCACAGAACGACGGTTGTTGTCACGGGACTTTGATATTGAGGCTCCCTCTCCTGTCTGTTGAGTTTTTTTTTTTCTTTAGAGAACAGATAGTCAGAAGACAAAGTGCTGTTTTGAAAGCACTATTTGCGCTAGAGATCTCCAAAAGGCGACCATCAAAACACGCCTACCGATTCTTCAGAGTCTGACGCGCTGCTCGCTTCAGGAGAATTGTCACTGCTGTCATCTCGACGAGAGTCTGCCCCTGGGTATAGAAAACATTTTGGTAAGAACATCATTTTTTTAATTTTTCGATTCCCTTGCGCACCCAGCAGTGCTCAATGCTCACCCGTAGGCACTCATAAAGTGGCAAACTTGCTTTGTCTCCGAATAACGCCTAATAGTCATGGACGTATACGAATCATGAAAATCATACAAAACACCTTGTCTACTGTAATTTCTTAAACACTAGTGCTACCAGGCTTCGAATTTTCTGAATTCTATCTGGTAACTTTTTCTCAATAAACAATTTATTACAATTCAGTAACGTGCCTAATATCGTGTGCCCACTTTTTTTGGCCAACTTAATGCAAACCGTGACCAATAATTCACATCGCAGCAAGCATGTTCCTCTGATATCACCTTCAGGAGCGAATCAGGATGCGCTGTCTGGAAATGCGTCAAATTCTCATGATGTGATTCCAACAAAATCATTCTCATATTCAAAAAAAAAATTGAAGGAATGTCTTGTTTTTAGCGCGAAAGTGTTTTATCGCGTGGTCTACCACGGCTCTGCCGATGTACTTCCGTCACGCAAGTGACGTTAAAAATTGAACAAGAAATGGTAGAGAAAATACCAGAATGCAAGCTATTGTCCCTCGGAAACTAAGCAGGAACCTCTTGATTGCCAGCGCGTGGCGCTAACTACTACACCAGAAGCGGTGCGTTATCGGGATGCTAATAGCAATACATTTATACACCATACACCGCCAGGCAGTTTTCAGAGCTTCGAAACTTGAGCGCGTTTTTGTCATGAGTGGCGAGATGGTGCAACGTACTCGCGTTGGGCGAACTCTAATCATCTGCACGAAGCGTGGTCTCTCCTCGTAGTTAGGGAGAAGACGCCTGGGGGTATACGGAAAAAAGATATGGTGAGGACAGTGACGACGTAAGACTTTTTTGGTTTTTGAAAATTTTGGATTCAAGAATTTTTCAACACACAGTACACTGATGACGTCCCCAGAGTTATCATTGACTTTATTGTACTTGACAGAAAAAATATTCAATTTTGGGTAATATTGGGGCACTATAATGTTTGAGTACCATTAGTAAGGTCCTTTAGCCCGGAAGTTTTATTCCTGAAAGATTTGGTCCTCTTAGCCCGGTAGTCCGCGAATAGACATTGACCCAACGGTTTTGGGCTGTCTCTTACCTGCCAGCCGATGGGATACGGAATAATCTTGACCTCCACCAGGAACACCTCTCTCTTTGACTGCAGTTGGCTTGACGTTCTCTGGTTCATGCTCAGCGGCAAGGCGAACACGTTCCGCGACGGCCACTTTGCGGGAGCGTCTCCTGTCGAACGCTTGTTTCGCTCGTTGCGCACCAACGTGGTCGGCAACTGGTCGCGTGGGCCGCACTGCAGGCACCTGGAATTTATTTGATTAAGTTTTTCGTTCGTAAGTGTTCTTGGTGCACCCAACCAGTGGCCTAGAGTAGGGATATTTGTGCCACGACAATCGGCAGAAATTTTCTTATTGTGAACTATTCTGGCGCATTATGCCTTTTCGCGCCAAGAATCCATCCACCCATCTACCCATACACACACCCAATACCACCCAATACCACCCAGTCCAATCTCACCTCATCTCATCTCATCCAATCCCAACCCATCCCATCCCATCCCATCCCATACCATCCCATCCCATCCCATCCCATCCCATCCCATTCCATTCCATTCCATTCCATTCCATTCCATCCATCCATCCATCCATCCATCCATCCATCCATCCATCCATCCATCCATCCATCCATCCATCCATCCATCCATCCATCCATCCATCCATCCATCCATCCATCCATCCATCCATCCATCCATCCATCCATCCATCCATCCATCCATCCATCCATCCATCCATGCATCCATCCATCCATCCATCCATCCATCCATCCATCCATCCATCCATCCATTAAACAGCATATGTGATCAAACACATTCCCACATATCACGCGTTGAAAACAAAAAATGTCTTTGAAATTAATAAAGGGATATAATAAGGGGCGTGTGCCACAGAAAACAGGCTCCCTGACCTGGTGAGCATTGGTTGGTAGCAAAAAATTTGGTGGACGCAAAGAATAAAGCTGATGCATAAAGCATGAATTGATCATTGGTATTCTCCGTATAACAGCTAAGCATTTTCCCAAAGAGTCGTGCATTTTCTTGAAACAGTGTCCGAAAAAAAAAAGAAACTTTTGCATCCATTCAACGTTAGTCAAAGTCGCAGTGTTGGCTATGAACTTTTGTAAAGGGTAAAAAGCATTACTTACCAACTCCTATGACTGTGAAAGTCAGGTCAGTCATCTCTAGACCCCTGACGACAACTGCTTATGACATACACGATATCGCAACGTAGCTTGAAGCTAGTTGTTGTAGAACTAGGATTTCTGTTCTAACATGAGCGTGTGCGTTACGTCAGACCGCAAGGTACCCCTTAGGGAGCTAGTGTAGTTGACGTGACTGTTAAAAGGGCCCTGCTACACTTTTTGAGCCCGGTCAGAAAACACTGCCGACAACACGCGAGCCATATGATATAGCGCAGCACGCGGCCTGGAATTCACAATAAATTATCAAAGTCACCTAAAAATGACTCTCTTATCTCGACAAATCACGGAATAAGCCCAAAATTCACTCGTAGTAAGCCCATCTACCGGCCATTGGCTGATTTGAACATGGCGCGCTCGGTCGTTACAGAGATCGCCCCAGGAGGCCGCTACATGTCAACGCGTGCGCGCGTGATCACACTGAAAAACTTGCGCGTTCGAAGAAAAAAAAAAAGAAGAAAGTGTTGAAGGTCAGGAGGCGCGCGTGACTTTTTTTGCTTGCCCCTCCCATCCCTCTCTGCTTAGCTTCCAGTGCTTTCGCCGGAATTCTTCGGAAAGAGAGAAGAGAGAATGCGATTGCAGCGTGTGACAAATCTTTGCAACTCCGCTCGTACTGGACAGATTCTTATAAGTTTTGTGGCGTTGATTTTTTTTAGGCAAAAATTTGTTCTTTTTTCAATTTTTAGCAATGCTTTGCTGAACGCAATGCTACAATCTGCACAGAAGAAAAATATTTGTTTACCTAGGCCCGCGTTTTTAAAGAGCAACATAGTAGCGCGTGCATCTGTAGGCGAAAATTTCTTACGGATGCTGTCGTGACGTATCGCGTTTCAGGGCCCCAGTCTGCCTGGTGAATGGCTCCTTTTGGGAGAACCGTTTCTGCAGAAAAGACTAGAAATGAAAAGAAATGTGTAAGGCGCTATTTCTGTTTGTCTGGCGGAACGCTACGGCACTTTGGCATTTCAGAAAATCTGTCCTGTTATTTTTTTTCAAAGCACCGTTCATTACTTGATTCTAATTTGTCTCTGCCACCTGTACTTAGTTTGGTTCAAGTTGCAAAATAACACACTCTTGATTAAACATCGGAGGTTCCGACAAGGTGGCAAAGTGGTCATGCTGCTCAACAAATGACCTTTAATTCACGGCTTCGGTATTCCGACCGCGGCGGTCGCATTGTGATGGATGCGGAATGCTAGATGCCTGTGTTTTGTACAATACAAAGAAAAACTCCCAAGCATTTCCCCGAGGGTGAACATGGTTAAGTGCGAATGCACGGGGTGATGCTATGAGGGGTATTTATTAATTCGCACTATCATATTTATTAATCACACTATGGTGCCTTTATGGTGTAATGGTTACTGGGAATCGCAATTTGATCACACGGGGGAGTTTACGTTAACTCACTGGCGAATGCCAACGGATTTTAACTTAACTCCCCCTCATAACATCACCCCGTGCATTCGCACCTAACCATGTTCACCCTCGGGGAATTGCTTGGGAGTTTTATTACTGATGATGATGATTAAAGTGTAATTAATGAATTTAAGTGTTGTTTGTCATGAAGCATTTGTACACAGATACATTATATACGAAGTATTATTTATTTACACTTCATGATTTTCGTACGATGCATTAAATGCACACATCGCGAGCACGTCACACACACACAAACTACACTACAGATTAGCACCTATTCGTGTTATCGTTGTAGCTCACGGTTAATAACGGCGCTTTGTGATCCGAGAAATGTACGGTGAGCGGATCCGGCAAGACGGCGGAACCCGCCCGGCCAGCAGGGACTCTCGCAAGACGCACACACCCGGAACGCACCGAAGGGAGCCGGCCACGGGTCTTGCGCATCCATGTCGTTGCATCGGTGTTCGCCCGACCGTCTTCCGAACTCGTTCCAAAAAACCCGCAACGCGTTCAACCTGTTGGTCTCGTTCCTCACGCCGGAAATGCAGCTCAGGTTGTTATCGAACCACAGCCGGTCACACACGGCGCAGCTGTGACCGAAGCTGCGATCCACAAAGTCGCGTTTGAAACGCACGTCCGGACGAGCAAAGTCCAGGGCTCGCACCCTTTCCCGCGCGGCACGTTCACTGGCTCGAACGGCTTCGGGAACGTCCACTCGCCGTTGACGATTGCGAGCGGCGTCTTGACGCCGGCCTTCATCGCCCTTCTCCGCCTGACGCTTGCGTTGTCGTTCCACTTCTTGGGCCGCGTTCACGGCTCGATGCTGACGCCTCACCTCGGCCTCGCGAGCGCGCAGTTCACCATCCACTGCACGCTTCGCCCGCTTGTCCTCGGCCTCGCGAGCGCCAAGTTCGGCATCCTCTGCCCGCTTCGCCCGCTTGTCCTCGGCCTCGCGAGCGCCAAGTTCGGCATCCTCTGCCCGCTTCGCCCGCTTGTTCTCGGCCTCGCGAGCGCGCAGTTCGGCATCCGCTGCACGCTTCGCCCGCTTACGTTCGGTCTCACAAGCCCTTCGCAGCACCGCCTTGTCTTCCAACGTCGGCGAAACCACCGCGGTACCGTCACCTCCAACGACGGGTGCAGTGCTGCCATTCGGTTGTACTGCATTCGTTGTTGATGGTAGCGTTGCCTCCGGGACATCCATCGCACGACCCGCTCTCGACAGGAGACTGAGAGAGAAGTCGGGCGCGCGAGAGAGAGGGGTGCGCGCGCAGCTGCAGCGAGCGAGGTGAGCGGAGGAGCGAGCGAAGAGGGAGGGGGACGCGCGCAGCGGCGTTAAAGATATAAGGCGCGTTACTGACACCGATATCAGCGTCGCGTCTGAGGCTTATTCTGTAGAGCGTCGCGCTGCGGCCCGCCAAGTCCTCTTTCTTTTAAAGATAGAGAGAAGACTGCGGACGCCGCCGACGGCGGTGGATGGTTTGGGGTCGCTTATAAAGTGTATTCACACTTAATATCATGCGGTTGGAATTGCCGGAGCCATCCCTATTTCCGGAGCCCCCCGCTACGGCACACATCTCTTGTAACGATATGGCCTTTCAGAGCGGAATACTTCGCAGAATTTACACATTTGACTACAACCCGCGAACCAATTTACTGACAAAATGCACATGACGCGACGAATCTAGATTCACTTAACCCATATTCTACAACATTGCAGCTACAACGACGCCAGTGCCCGCATGGCGTGCACAAGGGTTGATTGATTGATGTGTGAGGTTTAACGTCCCAAAATCACCACATGATTATGAGAGACGCCGTAGTTAAGGGCTCCGGAAGTTTAGGCCACCTGAGATGTATGCACATGGGTGTTGCAATAGAAATTTTGACATGTACTTATTAGAGCATCCCTTGAAAACGTTCGAGAAAGCAGATGAGAACTTCGGTTGCGTAAGCATCACGCCGCATATTACAAACACAGTATTTATTCGATTGTGAGACGACCATGGTTGCAACACGCGGGGTGTCATTTCGTAAGGCCTAGGAACAAAAAAATAACACTGGTACACATTATGCGAGGGTCGACATTATTAGCAAAAATCTGAAAGGAAAACAAAGCCTGGTGTCACATTTGAGTAAATACGGTAATATATATGTACGTCACGTGCACAGCTCCAGATCGGTTACAAGACGATCACTGCTAGAAAAATCGTGAGAATCTACGCATGCTCCGTTACTGACCACACAGTGCATGTCAAGCACGAAACCACCGTGAAGTCAATTACACCCAAATTGTTCAAAGGCATTTTTTAATGTATCAGGCTTAAGGTGGCCGACGAAATTCTTGCGAACGGTCTGCAGACGACGGCAAGCCGACTTAGTTAAAGGAAGACCACTGCGACATGTTTGGATTTCCGCTAACACCACTAATCTTTGCTTTACACTGGCTCTTCTTGTGAAGGTTGCCTTACACATTTCTTTGACGATTCGCCGTCAGCTTAAAACCATTATTTTAAAGACAGTGATGCGAGCATTTCGTAGTGTTCACGCTACCAGTTGCAAGCGTAGTCTCTTGCAATATATAGTGCAAAAGACTACCAAATTCGTAATTTATATGTTCTCGCTCAAAACAACTGTCAGTGGACCAAATGCTACCTGAGTGCTGCCTGAGAAACTACTAATTTTACTTCAATGCAGGCTCATAACAAGCAACCTGGGCAGTATACGTCGAACTTCGCAAGCACTATTTCAACAGAACTACTTGGAAGTTTACGCCGTACAATGCTTGGCACTACGTCGAAAGGTCACTCTCTTTCTTTCACGTCAGAGACGTACTTCATATCGGACAGCTTCCGCCTTTTGGACAACACAGCCTCGCGAAAGTATTCGACGACGCACACCACATCGGTGAAACCGTAATGGAGAATAATCGCTGGCATCACTGCGCGCCCGCTACTTTGCAGTTTTCAGCATATTGTCCAATTCTTCACTGGTGCAGCGCGTTCCAAAGTACCTACAAACACGAAACACATCAGGAGAAGCCGGGGTAGTGTCGTGTCGCGTTCACTATGCGTTTCCGCGCATGCGACGTGCACGAGGGCACGTACTCGTAGTGCACCTCGCGGCAGCTTTGTCCTACTAGCTGGTTCTCAGCAAGCTCACCAGGGTAGCGCATCGTGTAAATTTCAGGCATGCCACCTGGGCAACCTTCGCTTCCCATAGTCTCCTGAATTTTGTGTAGACCTCCACGACAACACGTCATATTTCTTTTATGAAACCCTTTAACGTACATGCTAAGACAGCCCATAATCACCTGCAGCCATTGCGGAAGTTGTATTCTAGCTCCGATGTAAACGCACATCGCACAACAGTAAGCGTTCTGATGGAGTTCAACGCTACTTCTTCCTTTCTTCCACATATATCTCTTCGATGTAGCTTATATTTCTGCACTAGTTCGAGGAATGCAGTGCTTATCCGATGAATGTGGCATTGCAGGACGCGCCACACCCTTCTATTTGGCTTCGTGTTAGACAAGCGAAGCACCAGCCTACCACAAATTCAATATTAATTCGTAGACGGATATACATGCCACAGAGAATACAACAGTTCCTCTTAGTATGAAAACTTTTGCTAATTGCTATCAGGACGAGCATGAACGTAACTCGTTAAATTGCTTACATTGAGTCTTTTCCAGAATACGTTTTTTTTTTTAAAGAAAGATGAGTCGTGTTCCCCTTATGGTTCCCATAGCCTGACTATTGCGATATTCAAAACCAAACAGCACGTTTTATGTTACCTGCGCATTTGCAGAAAATACGACTTCTCTCAGAGGGCGATAAAGCTTGTTCGTTATTGTGCATTAGTCCATAATTTGGTACGGTAAGCGAGGAAAGCGAGCCATCGCACTGCATCTGAACCGCATTTGCGCGACATTTACTCCTACGGCATTGTGCACTGAATTTCGCAGAACTAGTCTAAAACGTTCAGCTAAATAGACCTACGCATCCGCATGCAAGTGAACCACTTTCGCAGGAACAACCATCGGGCACTGGATTGATAAATTAAAAGCTGGCACTCACTGGATGAACACGCAACGAGGCTTTTGCTTATGGTGACGGCTGTGACGACGCCCATCGCACCCAGCACCAGCAGGATGCATCCGCAGCGGCTGATTCGAGGTCTGAACAGCTGGCACCAGAGCAGCGCCACCGGAACTTTGGCGATGGAGGCGATGCTTGATTCGCTTACGGAGCGCTTCCACGTGGTCGCCATTGGTGAGTTTGACGACCTGGAAGACTACAAGGGCCTAGCGTTGCCGCTGCGGCTAATGAGTAATCGTGTAGTGTATACCCTAGAGACTGTGGATGATACCCACGCAGGCGGATTGGCGAAGCACAGGATAATTTTTGACATACCGTTTTAAATGAAAGGCTAATTTTAGTTCATTTAGAACGAAGCAATTATGTATCAATAAAAATAGAGGATATATAGTATGCCGAGATAGAATGGAAGCAATTAGGGCGGGGATTCGAACAATAAGGTAAAGAAGGTAATAGGGAAAGTCTATCTTGAAATCGAAATCTTTCTCAACCTTTTAGACATGCCTGCAAGGCACCAATTATTCCCCTTACTATGTACAAGGGACAAAGCCCAGAAAGAAAATATACATGGTGCATTTAAATATACCACAAACAGTCAGAAGACGGCAGTTGAAGTAATTTTGTGCGAAGTAAAGTATATGTAAAAAGAAAGAAGATGGGGTTTGTTGTCTCGTGTACTCCGCAAAACGAACAATTAGGGGAACTGACAGACGAGGTCTGTGTACACAAAGATTCATATATGAAGTTTGACAGCCGCATATATAGGCCAGTGTCTGCGACTTGAATTCCTCGTGATGGGCATATTTATTACTTCACAGATTGAAGCGTTTTTTTTCTTCCTAATTTGGTGCCTAGAATGAATTTGAAGGCTGGAAATACCCATATTATCGGGTCATTCAAAGATGACGTAGCTAGTGCATCTGCCATTTCATTCACAAATAGGTCATTATGCCCCGTTTCCCCGACGTTCTTTATCTTCTTCTCGTGATACTATGCCCTTAATTGACGCTCTTGCAGAGCCGTGGCGCTCACCAACTACCGCAAGGCGCCCCCGGCCGCTTACGTACGTCATCACACTGGCAACGCCTAGTTTGCTCGTTCTCGTTTGCGCACTAAAACGGTCGGTACATTAGTCTTAGAAGAGCCGCCGAGGGGCCCTACCTCCACAACAAAATCTTTTTTACCTCGTATGTTTAAATATTTAAGGCAATTTAAGCAAGAATATATTATGATCAAACTACACCTGTCTTTTTTTCAGAAATAAAGCTTGCCCTGATGCAACGTAATTCATGGGGTTCCCTTTGTTCTTTTTAGTGGGCCAGTGCTGAGTATTGGGGCCTACCAAACAGCTGCGGCACCTACGCAGCGGACGACGAAATATCACTACAAATCATTATCAGTTTCTTCCACCTATTCTATAATTTACTATACATACAAATTCATATCTGATAACGTTTTATACATAAATAGTTGTTTCTTGGCCAATGTAGTATAGTGGGTGTGATCCATGCATATAATTCCTCATTATCATCACCATGCATATGCGACTTAGCTGAAACAATATAGAAGGACGCGAAACAAGCGATTCGTTCCTGTTATTTGGTGCAGCTCTCTCTCCTCACGCTTAATAAATATGGTTTTGTTTATGATTTTGTATTTTTACCAAACAGGAAGTAAATATTCAATGTCGTTGCGGGAAGGGCGTGCCTGTTGTACTAGAATACATCAATAATTGTCCGACGTATCGGTGTCATGAAATATTGTTTTCAGCACGTCGAAGTGCTCTTTACTGGCACAGTTCTTCGACGGTCTGCTTACTGGTCCCCTTGGCCGTTAAATGTTCCTGCTGTTGTACATATTCATGCCTACTTAGGTAAGTTTCCGAGTAATTCGACATTTCGTCTTCGGAAAACAATATTAGGAAGAAAGTGCTGTATCAAGAATTGCTGTAATTGTTATCCTCTATATGAAAAAGACATTCATTACGTCTATATGCTTACATACATAAGTATTAGTCTCTTGCATGAGCATATAGTTAACTTTGTAGCTATTAGATAACGGCGGGAAATTCACTGTTGACGTTGCTGGCACTGAAAGATACACAGGACGGGAAAGAAACAGAGAGAGAGAGAGCTCTTTATTTAAAGGCAGAGAATATAGCTGGTGTATGTAGATCGCTAACTTACTACTCTGCGCGGAGAAGGAGATTTGGGACTGAAAGACTAAGAGAGAAAAAGAGAGCGAAAAGTAAATGTTAAAAAAACAAAGAGAGAATAAATGTTTTCTATTTTCAGCGCAGTAGAACAAAAGAAGGGTATTATCGATGCTGATGTTCAACGGCACCATAATCATAAATACTTTGAATAATTAGGCTGAAGCAGTCTAACTTCATGTTGGTTTATTACCATGCAATTTTTAACATTGGCGATTATATATCCTGCGAAGAGGTCAGACAACAAAAGCAAAAAAAAAAACACCCGAATAGCTTCGCAAATTCAGACACTGCACAAAGTGTTTGCATGCTATGATGCGGTCAGTGGTGTGGCATATCACAATAAAGCCCCCGAAATAAAACTGGCAGGTGGTATCTTTCCTAGATCTTTGTTCTTTTGCGCACCGGATACGCAAGCACCAACCCAATACAGGCGAGCGTCCAGGTATCAAGTGCACGCCTAGGAGCTTCCAGACCAGTCTGCGAGACTATAGAAAGCCGTGTTCCGAGGGCTGAAAAACTATTTTCTAATACAAGTCATCGATAATAAATTAGAGACAAAGTTTGTGATGAAAAAAAAATTGGTAGATCCCCCGTACTATGGTAATCTATTATATGCGAAGCACGAACGGGTAAGGTTGATATGTAATTTTAAACCAACACAACGTCACGATGCGGACGCAAATTATGCCGTACATGACTTCAATGTTATGATTATCATGTTTGAACGCCTCACTTACGTTTGTCGTCTATTCACGTGACCTGATACCAAATTTAGTATATATGGAGTTAGCGAAACGACCGCGAGCACGCTATGAGCGTAGCATGTAATCATGTCTCACATGGCACTCATATCATGATTATCCTGTTTAGATGTGTCATTTACCTTGCTTACTTGCTTGCTTGATACTCTCTTTTGTGGCTCTCACCCACTAAGGGGGATTGGCCAAGAAGCCGGTGGTTAACTCAAGTCAATACTTTTAGGTTTTCTAGACTAGAAAATAGGATTACTTTGTTCTGACTGTGAGGTTAATTTGGCGCAATGTAGAAAAAAAAGGGGGGGAGGAATAATAGAATTTCTTGAATATCTGAGGTGGAATCGTTATATGAAATTCTCCTGAAATTTGAATCATTGCAGTGTATCAGCTAAATAATAAGTGGTCGTGTGGCTAGTAAAATTTGAGAGCTGATCGCTGACTCAGCAAGGTAATCTTCTTGTGTTTTAAATGAATTCGCAGAGAGCCCCGCAGGTGTTCCTGCCGCTGCGTCCCAATGAAGCGGCCCCAAAAGAGAAAATATTAGCAGTAGTAAGTGATATTCCTAGTTTTTTTAATAAAACATCGAAGCATTTTTTTTATTTTTGAAACGGTGACCTGTGATAAGAAAATGGTCGATATGTTCAGGTTCGGTACAGCTTGAGCACAGAGGGTATGGAACCACACCAGACCTGTTTAAGTAGAAATTAAGAGGTGGTACACGGCAATGTAATTTTGTTACAGAGACTTCTAATTTACGCGTAAGACACCATTTATTATTCCATGCGAAGTGCACGTGCGAGAAATCTGTATTCGGTATCGTAATTTTTGATGAGTCTTCAAGAAGGGAAAGCTTTCTGAACCTCACTGCTGTTACATAAGCTGTAAGAGGCATGGTTGGCACAATCGGAAGACCAAGGGATGTTCGCACGAGTGTGTCAGCCATCTCAGTTATAAATATGCTATGATGGCCTGGCACCCATAACATTCGCACTAGACGAATGTGTGCTGGGATTAATGATTTAAAAGTTTCTAGTGCTGCTGATGCCGACGACGATGATAAAAATGAACACACCAAATACGAGTCAGTCACTATCACAGCTGTCGAATGAATAGCTAGTATAACGGCCGTTAATTCCGCTTCAAATATTGGTGTATAATCTGGGAGCCGTAATGAAAATGACCAAAATAATGAGAGAGAAAAAATACCCACACCTGCCTTCTCGCCACTCATAGATGCATCCGTTGGAATTACTATGTTAGTACCTTATTGAGACAGGTGTTGTTCTAATGAACCAATGGGGAAGATATTGTCAAATTCTATTTGCACTTGGCCGATTGGTTTGTCAGATAGTGTGATCTCGAATATATTAGCATTTAAAGCATTGATGCGGGGTTTAACGTCCCAAAACCACCATATGATTATGAGAGACGCCGTAGTGAAGGGCTCCGGAAATTTCGACCACCTGGGGTTCTTTAACGTGCACCCAAATCTGAGCTCACGGGCCTACAACATTTCCGCCTTCATCGGAAATGCAGCCGCCGCAGCCGGGATTCGAACCCGCGACACGCGGGTCAGCAGCCGTGTACCTTAGCCACTAGACCTCCGCGGTGGGGCAGCATTTAAAGCATCTAGAAGTGTTTGAACAAATAACACTTGGGGTTTATATACACGGGACCAATGCTCATTGAAAAAGACACCAGGCTCGGCAAAGAATACAAACTGTCTCCTTCTTAAAGTGGATTCAGAAAACTTTAAATAGGTTTTGACTGTTAAAATACGGAATCTGCAAGCAAAGGTGGGTATCCGAGCTTCTTGATACAAAACATTGTTAGCTGTGAATTTTGGTACACCTAAGCAACTACGTAGAGCTTCCCGCTCTAAGAGAATCAGGGGGTTTATTTTGTATGCTGGTCCACCAGAGAATAGTACACATCCGAATTCAAGAACCGGACGAACGCACATGCGATAAATCATGATCAGCGTATCTCTGCGAAGAGCGGAACGGAGGCGACCAAGCCTACCTATCATCCCAACAGCGCGTGTAGCCTTAATTTTAATATGTTCAATATGATCACGCGAGTTCAGGTTTTGTTCGTACAATACACTCAGATATTTAATACAGTTAACCTGGGGAATTCTTTCTTGATGGTACTGAAGAAAAATAGTAACTGGTACGCCCAATAGAAAAAATATTATGGCACATTTAGTTACGTTCAGTTACGTTATGAATTTTCTGAAAACAGGTTTCCAATGTTGCCAAATAAAACTGTGAAGTCGAATGTAGTAAATGAATATCACAGTCAGATGCAAAAAACGCAATATCATCTGCATATACATATACTTCGTTGTCTTTCACATCACGTGATACCAAATTTGGTATATGTGAAGCTAGCGAAATGGCTCCGAGCGTGATATGATTGTAGCATGTAGTAATTTTCTTACATGACACGCATCTCATGATTAATATGTTTTCGCCAGTCACGTACCTTCGTCATACATTCACGTCCCGTAATACCAAATTTGGTATATGTGGAGCTAGCGAAACGACTGGGAGCGCACCATGAGGGTGGCGTGTAGTCATTAGTTATAGCATAAAAATAATGACATGCATGTCATTATTTACACATTTGGGTCGGTCACTTATGTTCCCCATGCAGTCCTGTCAAACCATACCAGTTTTGCAAAATTTCATGTGAACGAAACCACCACAAGAGCAGCAAGACCATGAAATGTAAACTACGACAATAATGACATGCATCTTATAATTTTCATTTTATGACTACTCAAATATGCTCGTCATCAGATCATGTTGTGGCATACCAATTTTGGTATCAATACCATTATCGAGACGGCCAGGAGAGCTAAAGGTATAGCCGCATAGATAGATAGATAGATAGATAGATAGATAGATAGATAGATAGACAGACAGATAGATAGATAGTTAGATAGATAGATAGATAGATAGATAGATAGATAGATAGATAGATAGATAGACAGATAGATAGATAGATAGATATATAGATAGATAGATATATAGATAGATAGATAGATAGATAGATAGATAGATAGATAGATAGATAGATAGATAGATAGAAATGCTTAAAGTCGGCGAAGTTCGCTAAGAAATGTTTCGCATTTAATGTAAAGGTATGCCGCCCATACAACGAGCACGCGCATCATTGCAACTTGCGAGAGCTGCTAAAGTGAAGTACCACTATGTGATCAAACTTCAAAATAAAAGCAGCGCCCATACTTCACCCCCTTCACCGCTGTTGCTTCGTAGACCCGTAGTGCGTATAAGCTCTGAAATAAGGGAATTTTGCTTATATTCCACATAACCTCTAATAGCAACTTCAGAAACCACGCAGTGCTGGGGCCCTTGGTGTGCCGATTCATCGTTTTTTGTCTACGTTTTGTGCCAAAAAAAAAAAATCTTCGTCTGAAAATCCTTCATACACTACCTTGGCAAAGAGGAAGACCAGCGAGAAATAAACGAGATGAAGGCGGTGCTTTGTGTCAATTGTGTTCATCGTTCCCGACATTCCGTTAAGATGTTCAACTTGCACCAACGCGCCCAAATGTCACTTTCTTTTTACGTACTTCAGTAGAGGCTACTAGAGAAGTCAGACATCTAGTCACTCGAGCCTGTCGTGTGGTGTCGCAACATTGTACGATGCTTCACGTTCCAAACCAGATCGTTCCCTCCGCGCCATCTATATTATTTATTGACAAGCTGGCAACTTACGAAAGAGTACCTACGACTAAGTGGCTTTCTGTTTCCCTTCCTCAGAGGTTCCAATGAGTCTTACGTGATCGCTGTATTTGCCTTTGGATAACTAACAAAAATATATATTAGCAACATGTTTTTCAATTATTCTTGACAGCAAAAAACAAAACAAAAAAACAACGCGCATTTCGCGGCTTAATTCCTATATACTGAGCGGTTAGTTAACACGGTACGTAAGGAGTTTTTTGTGTTTCCTTTAGCAGATGATTGAATCTAAACAAGGTTGAAACCTTGTAAGAATCAGGAATACGTTGTACATGGCGACGCACGTGAAGCATGGCTTGTTTTGTTCTATAGGGGTATGATTCACGCTAATACGCTGCTACTAGGCGTGGAGGGTGCATGTCAAAAACCATTGCTTATATACCTACTATTTTCGGCAGGGGATTGCGTTTGGGCACGTATACCATTCGAAATTTAGTCCGGTGTGAATTCAAACGTGCTGACCCATTTCTACAGGTTTAGCCTGGGTATAAGCCCAAAGAGGTTCCAGATAGGTTGTGCTTCCGCGCAAGCGCTGTATCCGCCACCTCACTGGCTTTCTTGAACGTCTTACGAAGGTTTGCTCTAGTGAAGTATTGAAGAGGAAGTCGTGCAGCTTCACGTGCTTCGTGATCCTTGCCATGTAGGTGAACATCCTGCTCCAGAACATACGAATTTGGGAAAACCGAAACTCAAGCAGTCCCTACATTCCTAGAAGGAAACGGAACGTCTTTTTTCGGTTCAACAATATTAGCACTCGCGCATTTTTCTGTTCAGATGTATAACACGAATGTCCTGGAAAGCTTTCGAATAATTTATAATCCTGTGACAGATTTGGCCCACAAAGGAAATGAGACAGTTTTTTTCTGGCATTAACACCGCCACTAGCATAATACTGGAGCCTTCATGGCCACATGTTTGAAGCCCGACCAGCTCTACAGGTTGTGAGCTCACCGGCGTCGAATGAGTGACACCACCGACGTCTGTTGGCGAGCACTCAGTCACAGATGCTGGATCGATTTCGACCAGCGTTTAAGTGGCCTCCTCTGTTGTGGTACCTGGTGCGTAGCAGTGTGAACACTACTCGCTCGTACGAGTCACCCACTCCGGCTTGTACTTCGGCGCACAAGGGGCAGCGACTGTCGATTGGCACTTGAAGAGTCTCTTACCACGTCAACATCAGCTGCTTCATTTCTCCCGTTGCTGCTGCAACACTGTGATCTCGCTACCCAACTTCTGGTTCACTACTACTTCACTGAGTGCCTTACCGCTAACTAGATCACCCGACGACCGACGACTGTGTTGTCCGATATAGCTGCACCTTGAGTGACATTCTCTTTCTTGGGACAAGTTCATCATTGAAGCAGTCTCATTAAAACCAGAAGAGATTGTTTTCTCCATCATTACAACCACGTTACAGTACCTCAGTGATACAAGAGCATTGAAAAGCACTGCCTCAAGGTAAACGGACTTTTACAAGTAATAAAAGGCATTGGTTACAAGTATTTAACTGGGCGTGGCGAATTTTAAAATCGTACTAGGTGTCAAAATGAGTGAATTTAGCAAGGAGGGGGTGGTTTGAAGGTGTCTACTCATTATAAAGTATGTAGATATGCAGGTACGCGCGAAACCGTACAGGCGAGTTCTAGGTATTCAGCCAAAATGCAAAAAAAAATCATGGCGTAGCGGGCACTTTACCACACTACTTGTATGCAGTAGGCATTCTAGGGTAGTTTGAATTGGCAAGTGATAAGCCCACAAATATTCATTTTCTTGAGGCATGGTTGAAGGGTACGCCAACACGGCCCAATCACGCTGTTGTGCTCTATTCTTGAAGGTGAAGCTCAAGCGCCCTCCATGTTTTCTTCATAAACGCACTTACAAGCATACTACTGCAGTTTGCAGGTCTCTTTTTATCGACGTAAAGGAGACCTCAGCTGTCAATATCGACTACCATGCTACGAGGCTTCTGAAGCATGCGCACATATTTTTTTTGCCTATTTAAGATGTCAGTGGAAGCCGTCTTGAGTTAGAATGAACTTGATCTCGGTGGAGACAAGGAAGACGAGATTGACCATTGTCACGCTCTTCGCCAGGTCACCCCGATCAAAAGAATATGACGGCAAGCTCTCAAGCTACAGTTCACTTGCATGGAATGCATGGTTGGGCACGCTTACTCATGAGTGCACTGACACTCATTAACTGATTTAAAAGTGGTGAGTGTATCAATGAGATCTCATGAGTGTGAGTGGTCGTAAGTGAGCACTCATCAGTGAGATCGTCCCGTTAACAAGCGCCATTAAATGCATGTCAGGCACCATAATTTGCGCGGTGTTGTTTCTTCTGGCGTGTGCGAGTTTTTGCAGCCGGCTTTACATGCCCTGTAGAGCATCCTTATTCCACCATCAGTTCACCTCTGCCAACATGGTTCACCTCTCCAACACCAGCTGCTGTCCCACCACTGCAGGACGAGCAGGATGGTGACTGCTTTGTCGGACCGTATGTGCCAACGAGTTCACCGAACGACAGTGAGCCGACCCGAAACTAAAAACTTGCGTAGGATCTCGCGTGGCAAGGTCACTATCTTCCCAAAAGTATGTAAGTGAGGACTGGAATGATTTCTTTTTTTTTTGCGGTATAGCGTTTCTCTAAAGAAGCTTCTCTCGTCGCTTCGAGCCGACTACCTACTTGTTAGACTTTCAGCATTGCGCCCAGAGCTTCTGGAAGCTGCACGTGATGTTCCTATGGCTCGACAGCTCGGATATTTCCGCACTTGCAAGAGAAGTACTAGTGTCTTCACCTAACTGCCGACGTCACGCCTTACCCAGGGACTTGCTGACACTCAGCTATGGAAGACGCCGCTGACCAGGCCTGCCAGACAATACAGCAAATTGGGGTAACCTTACTGGGGCTGTTCCCGCTGTCGAAATCTTGAAACAAATGAATCTTCGCAGTTCCCGACTACCTCACTCGCGGCGCACAGACAGGGACCGTGCATGAAGGCAGCTCCTTGAAGGTAGAGAATTTCCCCGTTGAAGATACCATCGTGCGTCCCACCGCCCGGGAAGTCCTGATCACTGACAGAAGAACAGCTTTTACTGCGGTACTAACTGATAGAATCGCGAGATGCATCCACAGAATTCGCCACCGGACCAGCGTCAACCACCCATAGACCAATGGCCTCACCGAGTGCATAAGTAAGAACATCACTGACATGCTGGCCATGTTCGTCGACGTCGAACACAAGGCATGGGATGGCATGCCGTCATTCCATAAATGACCTTATCATACAACAGGACCAGACAAGAAAAACAACGCAGATGAGCTTAAGCCAATGGCATCAATGCCCGGCAACAACACTCGGATATGGTTGGACATAGTTGAACTCACGACGAAGAAATGAACAGTGACAGGCAGAATAACCACTAGTCATTATTGGTGACTGACTAGATTTCGAAAGAACCGGGAGAGAGGGAGACACAGCTAGGTGGGTTTATGATATATTAGGAAGTTTGCGGGAATAACGTGGCAGCCGCATTTACGGGACCAGGTTCAGCGTCGAAACACAAGCGAGGCCTTTGCTCTGCAGTTGGCGTAATCAGGCTGATGATCTAGATTCTATCCTAAAAGACTAGAGAACGTTGAGTGCAGAGCGTGCCGCAGTAGGAGAAGCTTCGCGATTGTGGCATGCCATACTGTGTAGATTACGCGCAGGATTCGAATTATAAAGATTTTTTTCAGAGTTTACGCAAGCCCCAGCGATAACACTCGAATGGCTACTGTAAAAAGTCGATAGGTTTTGCCGACGATCAGACTATAAACGGCTGATGTGCTGTATGCAGCAGTCACTGCTTGTGCCTTGCCTTTTCATTTTTTCGGGCACATGTTAGCCCAAACAAAGGTTAGTCTTGGGCATGCCGGCTGCTGCTTTCGTCCATCAACACACACGTTGGAGGAGCGGGAGGCATGACTTCAGAGCTTGTACCTGGCCAATCAGCAAGCCGCAGAGTTGAATGGGCGAATATTTACATAGAATAATTTGTTTTATTGCTGTAGGGTTCTGTCTTCCTTTGAAGATTATCAGTAGTGGTCAATAACTTACCGCAAAGGTGCCTCTAGGATGGTGTGTGTGTGATATATTTTTCCAAAGCCAAGGAAGAAGAGCACCAGGTTATGGCTTAGATTTCAATGCCATTTCCCGCGCAAGGTTTCGCTTTTCAGAGATCTCCACTGACTTTGGGTCTAACTGCTGTGGTACGGAGAGATTGTGAGGTGTACTGTGCTGAGTTACTTGGGCTCAACCTAAATTACTTTCACAAAGATAAGCTACTTTGTTTTGTCCGAGGTCATTCGACAACCTTCAATAAGATGCGCCGTGTATATTGGCCTGTGTATCGTCACCATACCCAATGAGTTGAGGTCGTGTTTTCGTAACAAGCTTGCTTTTGTAAAGACTCCTTTGAGATACGTTTTTTTTCCAGCAATGCTGCAAGCTCCATATGTCTGAATGAGCTTTTAAGCATCCAGCTTTACTTTCTTATAACATGTGAAAACAACGCATCGAGATGAAAGATGACTGACTGTCCCGCAATCGAGAGTATCTGTTGGTTGATTTGATTGATTGATATGTGGGGTTTAACGTCCCAAAACCACAATATGATTATGAGAGACACCGTAGTGGAGGGCTTCGGAAATTTCGACCACCTGGGGTTCTTTAACGTGCACCCAAATCTCAGCACACGGGCCTACAACATTTCCGCCTTCATGGGAAATGCAGCCGCCGCAGCCGGCATTTGAACCCGCGACCTGCGGGTTAGCAGCCGAGTACCTTATCCACTAAACCACCGCGGCGAGCTCGCGAGTGCATCATAAGCGTAACATGTAGTCATGTTACATGATACGAATCGCACGCTCATCATGTTTACACCAGTATTATACCTTTGTCATTAAGTCACGTCCCGTAAAACCAAATCTGGTATATGTGACGCTAAAGATACGGCCGCGAGCGCATCATGAGTGTGGCATGTAGTCATGTGGTTACATGACACGCATGTCATGATTTTTGCGTTAGAGTTGGTCGCTTGTGTTCGGCATCCAATCATGTCATACCATACCAGTTTTGCAACATGTCATGTGAACGAAGCCATCGCGAAAGCTGCAGAACCATGAGATGTAAATCATGACATTCATGACATACATGTTACGATTTTCATGTCATTACTAGTCGATTATGTTCTTCATACAGTCATGTTATGCCATACCACGTTTGGTATCGATACCATCATGGAAACGGCCAGGAAAGCTAAAAGTCATAGGCGGCTAGACACAGATATATATATATAACTATATATATATATATATACATATATATATATATATATATATATATATATATATATATATATATATATATATATATATATATATATATATATATATATGTATATATATATATATATATATATATATATATATATATAGATAGATAGATAGATAGATAGATAGATAGATAGATAGACCTAAAGTCGCCGAAGTTCTCTAAGACATGCCTCGCATTTAATACCCTCTCCAGTTCAGACCAATTTCGCAAGAGCTGAACAGGTGCAGCATGTGCACTACTGCCTGCGGTGTTCGCCTCGCACGCCCTCGTTACATGCTCCGTCAAGGGCAAACAAACAAAAGGAGCTCATCGCTCTGGCCTACTTTGCACTAGGGAGCACTTTGTGATATTTTATGCGAGTTATCCTGCAGTGGCCAACGTTTTCAATATTCCAGATGCATACGAAGATACCAGTGCCAAAAGGCATGACATTTTCATTGTCCTTAAGAATAGGAAGCATAGACTGCTTTTGTTAATGATTCATCAACTTACGAAGCAAAGCCTGTAAAATGCACGAAAGGATATACCTATTGAGCGACTCTGCTATTTTAGTTGATTAGCAGACATTGAAAGTGCAGTACCAGTATGGTGCGTAATTAAGTGCGGCAGCCTAAGTAGCATTGTTTGCAGCGAGAAAAGAGGGGGAGATTGGGCTGGGTAGGCAGTGTGGACGAGTATCACTGTGCTCCGTGGCTCATGGCAGAAATACATTTCAAGTGGGCGTGGTGCTTGTGGGTTAAATGTGCTTATATATATGTAAAAAATTCTGTTGTATTGCTGCATACAGATAAGCGGCTAGTTTGCATTCTTAGTTGTCAGCATGAACAACAGTCCTATGCTTGTCTTTATTATTTTACAGCATACACAAAGGCCTTTGATGCAAAGAAGGGAAAAATGGCCCTGCTCTCTATATGTACAAAGCGCAGTGAGCTCAGAAGCAAACGCAACAAAAATAAGCCCTATAAAAAGTAAAGGTCCATGAAGTATTTATGTCCACGTCAGTATATGTGCAGCTGCATGTATTCTGCCTGCTCTAGGTATGCATGCATATACATGCAAATGCGCATGCAGATGATCTGTGGGATCTCTGCCAAAAATAAGATGTTCTTGACACTTTTAGATGCACGTCATGCCTAGGCACCTTTATTTTGATATATTGATGCAGCTCGAAAGCAAAAAGCAAAGTGCCAACATTTGTAATCAGTGATAGTCACCTACTCCCTGAAATGCACTGGATGGGGTGATAAATACGCACTGCAGTGTGTTCATGAATTTTTGATATTAGGAGTACATTAACGAAATCACCAGAAAATCCGTCAGTTAATTTTGATTTTGATACATATATATATATATATATATATATATATATATATATATATATATATATATATATATATATATATATATATATATATATATATATATATATATATGTATGTGATGTAACGGTGAAGGCAACCTTTATTAGGCCCAGAAGACACAATGAAGCGACCACACCCAAGGCACAGCACTAAGGCAAGCCAACTCCCCACAGCAGATGAAGATGACCACCACTCATGATGATGAACATGTGTAAAGATAGTAGATGCGCTTAATGAATGCCTACACTAACTGCACCCCCCCCCCCCCCGTGAAAGCGGTCATCGTGACCGCAGTCCTTGGCCACAGTCTAAAGTGAAGACGAACGCCGTATTAAAGGCTTCATGCAGGATACGTGGACTATTTCTGCTACCCTGCAGCGGCGGTTTGTTGGAAGAACGGGTGCCAAGCGATAATTCACAGGAGACGTTTGCTCCAAGGCAGTGTAGGGGCCAATAAAACGTAATTGAAGCTTCTCGCACAGTCCGGGAGTGCGAACGGGTGTAAGAAGGAGGATTTCGTCGCCAGGGCTGAAGGACACGGCACGATGAGAGGCACCATATTCAAGCTTGCGATCCTGTTGCTTGGCTTCAGTGTTGACGCGAGCCCGCTGGTGGCAATGAAGTAAACGAGACACGTATTCTTTACTTGAAGATGGACATGGTTCAACAGGCGCAGAGAAGAACGAAACATCGAGGAAAAAAGAGGGGAAGCGAGCGTGGACGAGGTAGGACGGCGAGTAACCGGTTGTGCGCTGTACAGAGGTATTTTACGCAAAAGTGACAAATGGCAAAATGGTGTCCCAGTTTCTGTGGTCCGGTTCGATATACACCGCTATCATATCTGACAGTGTACGATGAAAGTGCTCAGTCAGGCCGTTCTTCGGAGGATGGTAACTGGAGCTTGTTTTGTGTGTAGTGCCGGATGCCTCTAGCACTTTTCGACGAGTTCTGAAAGCAATACTCTACAACGGTCGCTCAGGATTACACAAGGAGCTCCGTGACGAAAGAAGAAGTCAGCCACTTCTGAAGCTGATGCAGAAGGCACGGGAGCTGTTTCGGCGTAGCGGGTCAGGTGGTCGACAGCTGTAACTATCCATCGATTGCCCGTGACAGTCATATGAAGCGGACCATACAGGTCAATGCCAACTACCTCAAATAGTTGCAGGGGACACGGGAGCGGTTGTAATTGTCCACTTCAAGTTGATGTAGGTAGCTTGCGACGCTGACAAAGGGTGCATGAAGCAACGTACTTCGCGACACAGGTGGACAAGCCCGGCCAGTTCTAGTGACATCTAATGTGGTCATACTTTTTCTGGAAGCCCGTGTGTCCAGAAGACATGTCGTCGTGATATGTCTTGAGGACTTGAGCCCGAAGAGAGCAAGGTAGAACAGGCACCCAGCGTTGACCATCACGGTGGTAGATATATGACGGTACAGGATGTGGTTGTTGAGCTTGAATTGCGTCAGCTGTCGGCGAAGACGGGCGTTAGGGGGCCGGCCAGTTCCGTCAAGATGGTCCATGATGCGACGACAATAAGGGTCAGCACGTTGGTGAGATAAGAACAAACCACACTCGCTTGGAGAAGTTGGGTCCACAGTAGCTAAGGAAAAAACTCGTAGGGAAGAGACGGCCGAAAGCTGCTCGAGTGCGGCAGTGGCGGGTTTGTTAAGTGGCTCCGAAGAGAGCGGGCAACGCGAAAGCGCGTCGGCGTCTTGATGTTTGTTTCTCGACTTGTATGTAATCGTGAAGTCGCATTCTTGTAAGCGAAGAATCCAGCGACCAAGGTGGCCGGAGAAGTTCTTGATTGTCGAGAGCCTGCAATAGGTGTGATGGTCCGTACCCACAGTAAAGTGGCGGCCGTGGAGATAAGGTCGAAACTTTTGTCCGCTAGGCACTCCTGTTCGGGGATGGTATAATTCTTTTCGGCAGGGGTCAGTGCACGGCTCGCGTATGCGACGACTCTCTCACGGGAAGATTTGTCTCGCTGTAGGAGAATTCCACCAATGCATTGACCACTAGCGTCTGTATGCAGGAGCGTAGGCGCGGTTTCGTAGAAATGGCAGAGGACTGGTTCGGATGTGAGTGCACACTTCAGTTGCGCAAACGCCGCTTCACATTTAGGAGACCACACAAAAACAACGCCTGATCCGAGCAACTTGTGCAATGGTGAAGCTATTGAGGCGAAGTCTCGAATGAATCAGCGAAAATAAGAAGCAAGGCCGAGGAAACTGCGCAAATCTTTGGCTTTTTCAGGATGTGGGAAGTGTTGGACAACGGAAATCTTCTCTGGATCGGGACGAATACCATCCTTGCTTACGATGTGGCCTAACACTTTAATCGTCTTGCTCGCAAAACGGCGCTTCTTGGTGTTCAGCTGAAGGCCTGCGTTTGCAAGGCACGTGAGAACTTCGCCCAGTCGTTGCAAGTGCTGAGGGAAGGTTGACGAGAAAATAACGATATCGTTTAAATAGCACAATCAAGTCTTCCATTTCAAGCCTCGTAAAACTATGTCAGTCCTCCGCTCGAATGTTGCTGGAGCAGTGCAAAGACCGAATGGCATGACGTTGAATTCGTACAGCCCATCTGGTGTTGAAAACGCTGTCTTTTCTTTGTCATCCTCGTGCATGGGTATTTGCGAGTAACCTGAACGCAGGTCTAGGCTTGAGAAGTACTCGGCACCTTGCAGTGAATCCAAATCATCGTGTACGCGCAGCTTGGGGTAAACATCCTTGTGGGTAATCTTATTAGGTGCTCTGTAGTCCACGCAAAATCGCACGGAGCCATCTCTTTTCCTTACTAAAACAACAGGGGATGACCACGGACTCGTGGAGGGACGTATAATGTTCCGTTCTAGCATATCGATTACATTTTTTTCAATGACCTCACGCTCGGACGACGAGACGCGATATGGTCGACGGCGTACGTTGGAAGTGCCATTGGTCTGGACACGATGCCTAATAATGGACGTCTGTCCCAGAAATGAGGAGTGGATATCAAACAATCTGCTATGCTTTTGTAGCAAGGCAAGCAGCTCATCTGTCTGTGAAGAGGTCAGCTCTGGACTAATAGTCGCAGCAAGAACAGAAACGCTTGATGAACCTCTAATAGAAGGAAGGTCAGAACACGCTGGCATAAGCGGGACAGCAGACATGTTACGATTCGGTAACGCAAGCCATTGTGGTGACTTTAGGAATGAGAAGTTTCTCAGACGTCTGGGGCCGGATTCACAACACTCACTTACAAAAACATTTTTGCGCAAGAAAAATTTTGTTGCGTAAGTCGATTCACGAAACGAAAAAACGTCGTAAGAGGCCATCGTTGTCACATCGGCCGCTGCAAATAAAGCGCGCTGTGACTGCCCAGGAACATGTCAGCGATGGTGATGCAGTTGCTATATTTGCTTACGTCACCGAAAAGTGCTCGTAAGTGGATTCACGAAGCGAAATTGTGCGTAAAAACAGCATGGCTGAGAGAAAATCCTAAGAGTGGTCCGGACCACTCTTAGGAACAATGTGGCTACTTAGAACCTGCTGCCGCGGCGGTATACTTTGGTGCCCTGGCTGGTTTTGAGTTAATTCACGCCCATTAAGGGCTGCCTGATAGCTGCTGGTGCGTTTTTATTTCTTTCGGCGCTTTGAGCTTCGCGTGTTGTTTCTCTTGTACGCAGTGGATGGTGTTGACAACCACCATCGTCCAATAAGTTCGAAGTCGCAGTAATTGAAGAATTCTACTGGGCGTCAAGGGCATAAAACTACGCATGTAAAGATTTGTGGTTGGATGAAAACCAATGTGATACGTGAATGGTCGGTGCATTCGAACGCGGCATGGCATAGGATCAACCTTATCTGTTTTGTTGTTGTGTTGCGCCCCATCTCATCCAATTAAAAGTGCGACTCGAGATCCTTGCCTCATTGGTGGAAATTACCACCAAAGACGTTAATGGGAGCACATTATTTGCACGCTATTGGAAATAAAAATGAGAGGAAGTTTTCAGTGAGTGGTTCATGAAGTTTGTTCTCTAGTGTACTTTCATTGGCTCTAACTATCCAATGGTTGCGATCTCTGAAATACAGCTGTCGATACACTTTGGGACGATCTGGAACAAAGCGTACTTTGTAAACCAAAGCGTATTAGGGGTGTGCGTGATTACGCATGGAACTACAAACAAATCATGCATCTTCACCCTCACTGTTCAGACACCGATATGGACCGCGATACTATGGCAAGCAATCGGAATGAAATGACCCTAGTAACTTTGTATGACACCGAAAATATGCAAACCCTCACGATTCTGGAGCAAACCTTGGCTGAATTCATCCCTGCGTCAATCACCAGCCATTTAATTTGGCGCACGAAGATCATTCAAAGATATAGCAAGCCACTGGCATGTATTTTGTGCGACGCAGCGACCACTTGACCTGAGAATAATAGCGTTGCGAAGGCGAATCCCCTGTCGCATGCTCTGATTGAAGCAGACGACAAACGCGAGCAGACGACGGCTTGGCCGACAGGCACAGCTTGTGAAGCAATACCATCTACATCAGCTCACTCCGTGACGTTGCCAAAACCCTTCTTTCATCTGGCACGCCTGTCCTGTTCGTCACATCAACCCCCTCGCACATAAGAGAATTTTTTTTTTCACGCCGTGAGAATAGTGCAAGTACTGTCTAAGAGCTCTCTTACGTGCGGTGCAGTTGTCGAAAACAACATCGCGTCGTGAACAGCATATGGGTCGGTGCGACTTTCAGCAAATGCTTCTCGCACGAGTTACTTCAGCGTTTGACCGGATGTGTTGTGATTACAGCAGCTCTTTCGGTGCGTGTAAGCAGTGCGGAAAGCTGTGGCAGTGCAATGGTGTACGGTGAAGCGCAGCGAAGCCTGTGCGTCGGTGTGGTTATCAAGCGAGGATCGGCGTCGATGTATCGACGGCAACTAGCACTCGAGAAGCCTGAAATGTGTGTTTGTGTGCCGGTAACAGTTCGTTCGCTTGACTTTCCAGTCTCTCAGCTGGGTGCTGTGCGACATTTCGGATTGACAGCGTTTTGACACGTTACTTGAGTGACCCCAAGTATGTACGGAAACGTATGAACTACGCGCTCGGTTCTTGCTTCGCCACTAGTTAGCCCGTACGCTTCTATTTACTTGAAAGCAATGTACTGTTCGGGAGTGAAACGATGTTCGTTGTGAACAGTGGTGCTCTGTTGACGTTCCAAGACTTGTGAACAAGCTGTGCTCGTGTGACCGAAAGTTGAAAGACAGCGTTGATAACTGTTTTGCCCTGCGAAGTTGTGGTGGAGCAGCTTGGCACTTTTGTTTATTAAGTCGTCGCTTCTCATTTTTGTGATAACCATAGTCCTAGCACTGCGATGTGATCAACCAAAACTGCGAGATGCTACATTTTGTTGTGGATCGTGATACTTTGGAAGCGTGCCTAGACTGTTCTTCGGTAACAACTTGAGAGTTCTATGTGGCAGCGAGAGCCCGTGAACGTCAAGCTTCTCTTCGGCCCCCAGAAAAAGCAAAGATTTCACCGGTGCCTTGCTTTGGAATGAAGTTGTAGGCCAATATCGCCTAACTACAGGTTTCCGAGTTCGTCTGGCCATCGTTTTGCACGGCACTAGAGCCTTGACAACAGCCGGTCATGGCCAGTTCTTACACTTTATCAATGGACGTGCACGCCTGGCCAGCCTTTCATTGCTGTCATTGGTAGCTTCCAGTCTGCAGATGCCCTATGCCTGTTGGCCGTACTTGGTTCCTCATGACACCGACGGCTACTAAATGCTGCCATCGGTGAGTTCACCTTGCAGAACTAAATTTCACCGGTACTATAATTCACGCAGTTCTATAACGTGTGCAAGTTTTTAAGCCCATCAGATGTAATGTTTCTCTATGGTAAGTTGAAGCATGAAAAATTTTCTACTACTGTTATATACATACATATATTATGGAGCAAATACATAAAAAGTTTTTTGTGAATTGATACAAGTGAGCTCTTGTTTGATTATGAGGTTGGGCCCGTCGATTGACCACGTTTGATAGTTGGAAAGTTAATGTGAATTTATTTTTCAGGAGCCAGGTTGCTCTTAAAAAATTTATGTTATTTTGGAAAATTAGTTCGATAGACGATAACTAGTGTGGTAGTACTATACTTCAGTAGGACATATATATTGCGGTACGCAAACTTTACATGAGGCTTCAGTTTATTTCAAAGTGATTATAGCAGACTTTGGTCACTTTAACGAAGTGATAGCTTGCTCAAATAAGTATTAGAAGTGAGTGCTTTTAATGATTGTTTTTAGATATTTCGTTTTTGGCTCTTCACAGATCGCAGAGATTGGTTTTTTAAGGTCCTGTGATGCATCGGTTGCACATTCTGGCACATCAATCCTCATCATTACTTGGAGCACCTGTACAAAAATAGGAAGGACACGTTCTCCCTAACTATGCAAGCCTATGTCACTGCTGGGACTGTTATCATTCAGCGGATGTGGTGTGGAAGCATGCATGGCAGCCTCATCTGGAAGGACTGCGATCTGCTTGGGAGCTTCGAGCGCACAAAACTGCCTAACGGCTGGCTGCAAGATTAGTTTTTCTTTAATACATACGATTACGTGAACACCACTTACTGTGCACAAATTGGAAACCCAAGCATGGTTGCTTTCAGTGGATACCTGTAATATTCTTACACATAATTGTTATTCAACATTTATAGAACTAAATTGCAAGATAATGGAGATGTTGAAAGGTGAAAGCCTGCAGCTTATGAATGAAACTCCAATAATCTGAGACTCAAAAGCTTGTGCTTTGAAACGAGCACAAATACTTTGATTCCTTATTGAGCTCTCGAGCTTGTGACTCCCTCTGTGGATCAAGTGCTCTGGAAGGAAATAGCAAGTGGGTGAAAATTGCCTGGCTGTTCACAACTTGCAAAGAGAAATACCTATTTAAAAAGCCTCAGATGACATAGGGCCAGTCACTGCATCTTTTCCCTAATGTAGCTTTTTCTCTCTCAGTGCTGTTGCTTGTGTTTCAGCCGAACATGTTCACCACGATTGAATTGTGATATATATTTTTCTACAAATTGTACCGTACCTAAGTATGCATTGTTGATCTCTAAATGTGACGTTCAGTGTGTTTCAAAGCCATAGCTTCTCATTTCTCTGTCTGTGGCTAGCCTATTTCAGCAGCAGAGCGATGCAGCTGGCACACATGCAATCCAAGTCATGGAGCGCTCCTTTGGTGTTCTGTGCAGGACGCAGCATATCCATCCGGCAAGACACTGGTATCAACAATAATGGTGAGTGTTGGTGGCACCTGTAGGAGCCCGTTGTGTTTGTTGCGTAGGAATATTTACCTCGATGAAGTGCATTTTTGAAAGGTTTTCTTCATTTAGAATAATAGATGTCAGCAACAAGCACACTCATAATCCACAAGTTCTTTGTGTCTTCTAGACTGCCCATTTGCTCCTATACGCAGTACGCTGAGCTGGCTATGTTAGACAGCCTTAAAGTTATGAACATTGACTGTTGTGTTGTAATGCAGTCTAACTTGTGTTTCTTAGTGAACTTATTTGTGGTCTGCTTCTCGCACCTAATGTAAAGTCAAAATAGAAGAAACCATATTGGCTTTTTATGTCTGGCAGAAGTTTCATGCCTTCATCTATAACATTGTAGTTTTGCTCTTGTATCATAATAAATATATTTTCAGTTTTCACTGTTTGTGTGTGTGTGTGTGTTGAGGCTTGTCATTGGCTTCTGAAAATACAATATCTGTAAATATGAGCACATAATTGACAACTATACACTCTTGCATGTAGCATGGTTGTAACAATGATCTGTATTTTTCTAAGTTCCAGCAGTAACAAGGGGTTTGGTGCTCCACGGTCATGTACAGTGTATCAAGAACAGAGCACAGAAGACCAACAAGTATAAAGGGACTGCCAGTGACTGTTATCCCGCTCAAAGTTTACAACAGCAGAAAGATCACATTGTGATGTCAGGAGCAGCTGCTGCTTAACTTCTTAGCAGTGCATTATTCAGCAGTTCATTAGCTTGCATTCGAAATTATTTAAAGTTTGCATGGAAGATACCAAACTATGACACTAATTTAAAGGCTGCTGTAGTGTTAGTGGGCAAATAGTTTTGAGCTGAAGTTTTTAACATGTGTGTTAGGTGCCTGCGTGCCTCTACATTTACATGCCAGAAATCACACCTTCCATGGTCGCCAATGGTAACTGTGTTTGCATTCTTTGTAGTACAAGAAGTAAAGCCATGGATGCAGTAATCATGTACTTAGTCGATGTATTCCTTCCGTGTACAATCATTTGTATAGCACCAATGATGACATGAGTGTAGAAGCTCTGGGAAGTGAATCTATGTGGATTATTTTATTTGGAAGGAAGAGGATCATCACTACTCCTAGTATATTTTAACAGTAGATTTTAGTGCTTGGGTATTATCCCACTGCCTGTCCGTCCTTCAACAGTCTACTTATCTACTGTGTAAGTGTAACTTTTTAAATGTATACTTTGCTCGTATAGGTTTGTTCATAATGTATTGCAAGTGACTTATCAACTATGCAGCTCTACTCAGACTAGAAATAAAAGTATTTATTTTTATATGTAGCTATAGCATGCATTCACTTGTGTTTTTCTAGGTGCCTGTACAATTGTTTAGCCCTACAAAAGTGCTGGTATACTCTAATATTGAATCTGGCATCTTAAAATAGTTTGTTAGTGGAAGTAAGAATGTGTTTACAACCAATATTACTATCCTCAGATGAACTGTGAAAACTCTGTGGAAATTTATTTACATTTTTTGAACTTTGTGTAGGCAAATGTTGTTATGTTCTTTTATTGTGGTCCCTGTTTCATGCAAATGACACATAATTACTTTGCAGTGGCATAGTATTACTTGTTATTTTACACATATGTGCTGAGCGACATCGCAGTTGAGGCCGGCAGCAAGACATACATGCAGCGCACTAGAGCATCACCTCACATAGTGTACAGTCTTTGCCCACCAGTAAATTCAATATTTTTCAAGCAGACTAATAGACAGCTGTATGGGAACTGTGTTGATGTGCAAACTTTGAAGCCTTCTTGAGGAGTGTTTTTCAACATTTTTGTCCCAGTGAAGTAGCTACCCAAGGCCACAACTGGTTAGAATGCGGTGGTTTCCTCTCTCCAAAAGCACTCTTACCAGCTGCCTCAATGTTAGCATGGGGTGAATTCACGAACTGGAAAAATAATTGGTCTTTGTTTTCTTGGCCGAAAGAGTCGCTTTCACCGTTGAGCCACCACGACGCGCCAGAATAGAAACTTTTAGCTAAATAAAGTTGATTCTACTTTTGAGAAGTGTTTTGGGGAAACGAAGTGGCACCTATAGCTGTCAATATAAACACTGTTTGCACCAAGGAGCTTAGTAGCTTATAATTGTATTATTTATGTTTTGTCTAGAATTTACTCGCGCTGTGTCAACTTTCAGCCCAAGTGTCCTAACATGTTTTGTTAGTGGGTTGTGAATGAGCCAAGCTATGTGAATAAACCGAGTGATATTGCAGACATGTACAAAATATTGACGCACAGCCCCTTTCTTTAGCATGACATTGTCAAGGGCTTTATTCTTGTGTTTTTTATAAAAGCTGCTTGTCACTGGGCAGCAGCAGAAAACTATGCATCAAGCTTTTGCGAGATGGTTCGAGAAACACCGTGTTCCGACATAACAGTGCCGGTGGATTTCTCTCGTAAGTTACTTTCTGTAGTATATTCAAAATGAGTGTATTAGAATTGTTGTTTTATAGCCATTCATTTTAATATTTACACCTGAGTGTATGTATGTATGTATGTATGGGTGTACATATGTATATGTGTGCGCGTGTATGTATGTATGTATGTATGTATGTATGTATGTATGTATGTATGTATGTATGTATGTATGTATGTATGTATGTATGTATGTATGTATGTATGTATGTATGTATGTATGTATGTATGTATGTATGTATGTATGTATGTATGTATGTATGTATGTATGTATGTATGTATGTATGTATGTATGTATGTATGTATGTATGTATGTATGTATGTATGTGTGTATGTATGTATGTATGTATGTATGTATGTATGTATGTATGTATGTATGTATGTATGTATGTATGTATGTATGTATGTATGTATGTATGTATGTATGTATGTATGTATGTATGTATGTATGTATGTATGTATCTTTTAAATGAGAATCCGTTTATCATTGGTGAGTAAGTTTGGTTATGATTTGGCTGAATTTGTTTCTAGTTATTTCTCTTTTGAGTCATTATACATTTCAATTTGTTTTGTACTGCATAAAAATAAATGTAACCTTACACAGAATATGTGTGTTCGAAGAAGTTGTTTCATTCACTAACCTACAGCCATGGGCGAGAAATTGGGTAAAATGGAACGAACCTGCGAAGTTTAGTTTAGAGAAGCTACTCTACATGGCATATCTCATACACATTGCGTTGGTTGAATATGTCGATTTGAACCTTTCAATTTTAATCAGAATAAGCAAGCTATCACCCGTGGTTGTATATGTGTGTGATATTTATGCATACTGTGATACCGGTTCGCAATTACAATCAAGGTCACAAACCTAGTCAAGCTGAATACACGAATTTTGTCCATGCACCTTTCATCAGCACTGGAACTGTTGTTAATAAAAAATAAACTTCAGTTTAGAAATTTATTCTAGTAACCAAAAGCAGGGTATATCTTCATCACACAAATCAAATTGCCATTGTTCTGTTCCATTCTGGACAATAGGGGACCCTCTCAGCAGAACTCGATTAATTGCTATAGTTCAATCCATTGACAGTGACATTACACTAAAGCGCGCAGCATGGCAGATAGCGAGAGAGAAGGCACAAACTAATCACTCTGTTTGTGTCTGCTCTAACTGTCCGTGCTCTTTGGTGTTGCTGCATGTGATGATGCCCACCAAATTAGCACGAAAGCGTGTCCCTACAAAGGCAGTCAACTTGGCTGCAAGCAGTTAGCTCACTGCATGTGTAGATTTTCTTCAAAACACCGTAAAGACTGATTGCTGGTAAATATTCAAACACGTGAAAAGTATTATACCAGGTGTGATATTGGTATTTCAGCACTGGACACTTTTGCGATAAGAGAGGACGGAGGAAAAAATTATGAACCCTGAATTGTTTAATTTTTGAAGGAGCACAGTACAGCGCTTTTGGGTCAAAAGGGGAGTGAAAAAAGCAAGTGCGAAAGCCTACTTCACGAAAAATTAGTACCCGCCACCACGCATAATGTCAGGCCGGGCAACCTCTTGAAAAAAAAAGTGCTCAGTGATTTAGCGAATCGAACCAAGTACCTCTTAGATTGTAGTTGAGCGCTGTAACCGCTCGTCCACTGCCGCGGTGCTTGCACTCGCTCTATTGGTGATATATCGTGATTCCTTAGAATGAAGCCAAATGCAAAAACGTCCGGTAAAACTTTGTCAAAAATAGAAAAAATAGTTAGAGTGCGTTTGCCCAAGGTTACTAGAAGATAGAAACCGCCACGTGTGACTGTATAACCGTGCGCTATTTATTCTTGTACATTACTGTCATGACGTTGGGATAGCCTGTACATTACTGTCATGACGTTGGGATAGCCGGGTCTAACGTAGGCTACCTTCTCATAGTTTGCCAAATATATATAAGAAAATAAAATTATATATCGGCCTGTGACAACGCTAATCAACTATTATGAGTTCACTGTCACTAGTGTCACGTTCACTAGATGAATGCTCAGTTTGCTTCCATTATCGTTATTTAGGAAAGTTTTGGCTCACTAACTCAACTGTCCTAATTAGCATTGATTCTCACATCTAAGGACAGTCACACTTCATCTCACTTTCTGAGTGGCTATCGCTCCCATAGAACGCGTACTTCACTTTTTTATGCTCTCCGAGCATCTGACGCTGCTTTGCGGAGACTTTCGCTGACGTCTGCTGGGCCAGAAAATTGTCTTTGTTATCTATCAATTTCAAGCTTTCGCGAAGCCGAAACAAGAGTCTCTCTTTCTCTCTCTTCATTCTTTTCGCACGTGTGATAACGTCTCTCGACTTCAAGACTCGTATACACGTCCCTTGCTTTGTTTGCGCACTCAAACAACGCTGGACGAAATATTTGCACCGTGTTTTGTGAAAAGCATTAGCACTGAGACACCTCCCGACGAGTCTCCCTCATTTTACGTAGACATATACCTAAGCGTAAGTGTATGCACTTTCTCGCATTCCGACTTTATCAAAATGCTGCGGTGCATGGAACCAGCAAAATTACGCTCACAATTTCATTTGATTACTGCTGTTATCTATTTGCGCACAATTCGTCTGCAGGCACCAAAGTCGCTCATGTGTCTTGTAATAAGAATATTGTAACAAAGGCTACCTTTGACTATAGCTACAAAACACCCTTACGTTGACCACTATACCGTGCTAGATTGCACCGAATTAGTTAAGTAGCAGCGCAGCTTCAATGAAATGTAAGGTAACTGGCCGCATTAAATAGGGGAAGACATTCGAGGCACATTTTCAAACATCGCATGCATCGATTTATGTGTGGTTTCATTTATGTGGTGCACCTGGAGTGTTGTTTACTTGTACTTGGCGAAATAGTGCATGGATTGCTCGGTGGCTTAAGGCCATCGAGCAATTGTTTTTTAGCTACAGTCGTTGAATAAAGGCGAGTGCTTGGCTTTGCACAGCCCACCAAAACGTCTATTACAACGTACGCGGCATCCCGTAAGCGCTGTAGCAGACGCTCGCGGAACTGAAACTTAGACGCAGCAAATCATTGGCTATCATCGCATACTCTCGATGCTAGACGCTTTGCGTGCTACCTTGATATTATCAGCACACTTTCCTTGTCGTTTCATCGCCTATCGTGTGTCCTCCTTGTCCTCTTAAGTGCCGAATAAGTTAAATTCATACCCGCGCTCTAATAATCCCTCCAGATAAGAGAATTTTTGGCTAAAAAATTGCGTAGCCAAAGAGAAAGCTTTGTGAATTCGGCCCCTGGTTTGTAGCGTAGAGAAGTCCGGAGCCATTGTGGAACCGCGCTAGTCCTGAAGCAAGGGCTATACTTCATGCGAGACAGCGTGCAGATGGTTGGACAAACACGTCACCAGAGTCAATCACTATAGAAGTGATGGTAACTGTTCGCTGATGACCAGGTGGTAGCTCTGTATTTTCCGCAGCCAGCAAGCGAATGGGCTTGCCATCCGCATAAAGGGCATATTCAGTTTCCATCATATGAACAACATTTTCTCGACAGCAGATGGAAGCGTTCGCCGTAGACAAAAAATCCTAGCCTAATATAAGCTGGTGGGCACACGAACTCAGCACAGCAAATTGCACAAAATAGAGAAGACCAGCTATGAAAACACGAGCGGTGCACATAGCAACAGGTCTAATGGCGTCTCCTTGAACAGCGAGCAGTGTAGGTGCATCTTAAGGGGTGGTGACGTTCGCAGACGTGAGCACAAGGAACGATAAATCACAGACAAACAAGCACCAGTGTCTAATAAAGCGTCCACGTACACACCTTCTATTAAAACAGATATCGTATTATATGGACGCACTGGAAGAATTTCCGTCTTTTCGTTCGATGCAGCTTTTCCTCCAAAAGCTACAGAGGTTAGTTTTCCGGGCGTTTGTTGGTGAATTGCGAGACAGGTCGCAATGAAAACGTGGAGCGGCGGAGGGCTGTAGGTGAGCGGCGTCTAGTAGAGCGGTAAGAAGTGGTTGGTTCAGATGTCGCAGTTCGAGACGGTGAGCGACGTAGCGGCGGATCATAAGGACGGCGTGGGAAAGCGTACCAGCTTGTTCCTCATCCCGTCCGTAGGTGTCGAATCCACGACGCTCGTCCGGCTCACGCTTCGGACAGAAGCGTGCAATGTGGCCCCGATAGCCGCAGTAATAACAGATCAAACGAGGCGGCCGGCATGGTGGGTGAAAGGGCTGGCTAGGCGCACTCAAAGTTAACGAAGCCAGTGGGACAGGCGTTGAGTGTGCGGGCATCGGTTGTGCGACGGGTGGTGAGCCAGCGAGGACTTGTGCGTACGTCGGCTGGAGTCGAGGTACTGGAGAGTCTACATACGCTGGCCCAGTCATGGACGCCAACTCCTCTTTGATAACGTCGCGGAGGTGGGATAACGTCGTGAAGGTGGGAGGTGGACTCGGTGCATTGAGAGACCGAAAGATTGCAGCTCTCCCCGTATAATCGCCCGGATAATGGCACGCAATGAGGCATCAGTCGTGGTGGTGTTTTCAGCGCTGTCCGGCGGTAACCGTTGGGACTCAAGTTCCTCTAGGCGTTGGTACGTGGCAACAACGTTAGCGACTGTGGTCGGGTTTTGTATGACCAAGGCATTGAACGCGACCGTGCTGATCCCTTTAAACAGGCCACGAACTCTCTCTTGCGAGTATCCAGTGTCTTCTTCGCGAGAGCTGAACGAACCACCGGGGTGCCGAAAATTTGGCGAAGCTGTTGCTTGAAACGTGTCCAGCCGTAATGTCCCTTTCATGATTTAAAAACCACGTTTTTGCTACGCCTGCCCGATAGAAAGAAACACGACGAATCTTGGTAGGATCATCCCAGTTGTTAGTGGAACTCGCTCGATTGAACTGGCCCAACCAATCCTCCGCATCTTCACCTCGAAGTCCGGCGAACATGGGCGGCTCACGCTGGTGTGCGGCGATAATCCACGATGGATAGGCCACGGTAGCCGGGGCCGTGGAGGTAGACGCAGAAGTGCCGGTTGGTTCGTCCTGATGCATGTTACCGGACACCTGGCACAAACGACAACCTGAGCGGAGCTCCAGGAGGCAGATCGGGCTTGGAGAGGACGGAAGATCGTAGAGCACACTCCACCACTTGTGATGTAACGGTGAAGGCAGCCTTTATTAGGCACAGAAGACACGATGAAGCGACCACACCCAAGGTACAGAACTCAGGCAAGCCAAGTACCCACAGCAGATGAAGATGACGACCACTCATGATGATGAACTTGTGTAGAGATAGTAGATGTGCTTAATGAATGCCTACAATACACACACATACAAACACACACACACACACACACACACACACACACACACACACACACGCACACACACACACACACACACACACACACACATATATATATATATATATATATATATATATATATATATATATATATATATATATATATATATATATGTATATATATATATAAACGGCTGGAATCTCACGGCTGGTTATTTTTTCATCCACTTTTCTTTCTTCTTATTTTACATTCCATTGGTTATAAGTTCCCCTGTATATTCCTTGGCATTACTGTCTGTTTGTCTGTTTGATCTCATTAATATTGTGTTAAAACACGGAAAAATGAGCCCTTATAATATATATATATATATATATATATATATATAGCACTAGAACTTCGGATGCCAACTTTTCTCTCAAAGACCGCGAGAGGCATTGTTTCTGTCTTACGTACGTGAAATGTAGGGAAATATTCATTTATATTGAAAGGGCTATATATCACATATAGACACAAAAGTGGCCAGATATGACCGTATATATTGCCACATTCTATTACTCAAGTTTTGTTATCGCCCCAAAACACTACACAATTCTCAGCGCAAAACGCGCGTGCAGTTTTCGAGAAGCTTCCGGACTTTAGGAGATCATTTCGATCACGCCCACTCTGCGAACTGTACCCATTATTCTGGAACCTACGCCACCCCCAGCGATAACGCTAGAACATTCAATGGCAAGAGTATAAATGCCGACGCACTTCGCCGCTTGTCAGTAGTTGATCGACGGCCGACACTCCGTTCGCCGCTATCAGTCCAAGACTGCTACTGTAACCGGGCTTTCCGTTTACCGGGCACAGGTTCGCCTAAATAAACAGTTAGTTTCCAACGCAAAGTCTCCTGTCTTAGGATACGTCAAGACGCCGTGACATCTGGTCGAGGTGCTGCTTCTTTGATGTTCCGGACTCCCCCTTCAAGCCGCCACCCCAGCCCAAGCGGCAAAGAAGACACGGACGCTAAACCTGAACAGTGAACAAGCCGCAGGCAGAGGGGACCACAACCAGAGTACGGGCCCCTACCTGAAGCAGCCAGGCAGACCCGGATCCCGACATCAACTACTGCAACCATGACCGCCCCCGTGCAGCCTGCACCACTCCTGCTCCGGCAACCCAAAGAGCCGCCAACTTTCCGCGGTTCGCCACTGGAAGACCCGGAAAGCTGGATCGAAAGCTTCAGTCGCGTCACCGCCTTCAATGACTGGACAGACGATGACAAGCTCCGGCATGTATATTTCGCCTTAGAAGATGCTGCTCGGATCTGGTTCGAGAATCAAGAGCGAAGCCTTACAACGTGGGACGTCTTTCGCGCCAGGTTCCTCACTACTTTCGCAAGTGTGGTGCGCAAGGAGAAGGCCGCAGCTCTTTTCGAAACCCGCATGCAGATGCCAAAGTAAAACGGGGCGCTATTCACGGAAGATATGATTAAACTTTTCCGCCCGCTGACTCCGACATGTCCGAGTAGAAGAAGGTACGTCTGTTCATGCGAGGAGTAAAGCAGGAACTCTTCACCGGGCTGATCAGAAACCCGGCCAAGACGGCCGCCGAATTCATTTCAGAAGCATCTACAATAGAGAAGACGCTCGAGATGCGCCCGCGGCAATATAACCGTAGCTTCTCATCTACAAGCTACGCTGGCATTCAAGCGCTTGGAACCACTGACTTGCGTGAGACGATCCGAGCGATCATGCAAGAGGAGCTGCGAAAATCACTTTCTTTAGCGCAGCCTCACGTGGAATCCATCGCCGACGTCGTACGCCAGGACATCCAGCAATCAATGGGCGTTCCTCAGCCTCAAGAGCTGCAGCTGCAAGTCATGACCTATGCTGCTGCAGCCCGCCGCCACGCCCCTCCTACACGCGCACGCCAAAACGCCGCCCCATCACACTTCCGTCGCCACCGCCGCCACCATCCCCACCGACAACCTACCGTTCGCCAGCGGGCCAGCGCAGTGCGCCGAGGAAAACCGACAATTGGCGCATCACTGACCACCGCCCACTGTGGCGAGGCCGGGCACAATTACCGCCGTTGCAAGTACCGACAGATGGGACTGCGTGGCTTCGCCGTCGATGCACCACGTCCGCAGCCAGGAGAACGGTCACGTGACATCGCCGACTACCTGACAGGAACTCAGTGGACACCACGAAGCCCTTCCCGTTCGCCGTCGCCCAGCCGCCGCACTTCATCGCACCACCGGCAGTACTCTGGCCCAACGCGGGGCCGGTCTCTTAGCCTGTAACCGGGAAACTAAGGGCAGCAACCGATGGAGGTGCGGTTGCTGTGCGACGAACTATCGAAGATCCTCTGACGACGACGACGCCACGACGGAGCTTCCTAAGCCCTGATGGCGAAACCTCACTTACCGAGGGTGACCTGACGACGCAACACAGAAGCAGCGGAAAGGGCCGACGCAGCCGTGACCCGACGCCACGCCCTAACTGTAATGCGAGACGGCGAACTAGCGACCTCGACGTTCTTATGGACGGCCACAGTGTGACCGCTCTCGTTGATACTGGAGCCGACTACTCCGTCATCAGTGGGTATTTCGCCGCGAAGTTAAAGAAAGTGAGGACAGCTTTGGAAAGGCTCTGAAATCCGCACAGCCGGAGGTCATCTCGTAACGCCTGCAGGTATCTGTACAGCGAGAGTCACCATCAACGGCCGTATTTATCATACAGACTTCGTAGTCCTACAGCATTGCTCGAGAGATGTAATCCTTGGACTTCTTATGCCTCCATGGTGCTCTCATCAAACTAAAAACAAAGTCAATAACGTTATCCACAGAAGAAGCATTACCGCCGCGCACGCCATCAGGAAACCATGCCTTGCATGTGCTGGAAGAACAAGTCACCATTCCGCCTCGCTCAAGCGTCATTATTTCAGTCGGCGCTCCTAAATCACCTGACTTGGAAGGCGTCGTTGAAGGCAGTCAGCATCTGTTGGTCACCCGAAATACTTGCGTCGCAAGAGAAATTGCAGAGCTGCGGGGAGGCAAAGCAACGGTTAAGCTCACGAATTTCAGCAATGAGTAAAAACATGGGAACAAAGGAACAACGGTCGCATACATCGAAGAAATTGTCGGAGCCACCAGTGCTTTCGCCCTCGCCGATTCTGCGGAACCTGCTCAGAGGAACCAAGCCCCTCCCATAGCTTTCGATGTCAATCCCAGACTTCCGAACCAAAAGCAAGAACAGCTCGAGGCCCTGCTCCTGCAATACGAAGATTTCTTTTCGTCGTCATAAAAAATTCGGCTGACCCCCATCACGAAACATCGCATCATAGTGCCAGACCACTCCGTCAGAGTCCCTACAGGGTTTCGACGCAAGAACGTGAGGCCATGAAGAGACAAGTTGATGAAATGCTGCGGGATGACATTATCCAGCCGTCCAAAAGTCCATGGGCATCCCCCGTGGTGTTAGTGAAGAAAAAGAATGGGACTCTACGTTTCTGCGTCGATTATCGCCGCCTGATCAAAATCACAAGACAGGACGTGTATCCTCTCCCACGAATAGAAGACGCACTTGATCGGCTCCATAACGCCAAGTACTTTTCGTCAATGGACCTCAAGACTGGCTATTGGCAAATCGAAGTCGCGAAAGAGACCGAGAGAAGACGGCGTTTATAACACCGGACGGCCTCTTCGAGTTTAAGGTGATGCCCTTCGGTCTTTGGTCAGCGCCTGCAACTTCTCAACACGTTATGGATAAAGTACTGGCAGGATTGATGTGGCAGACTTGCCTTGTGTACTTGGAAGACGTCGTCATGTTTTCCTCGAGTTTCGACGAGCATCTTCGGTGCCTTGAAGCTGTACTTCAAGCCATCAAGATGTCCGGACTCACACTGACGCCATAAAAGTGCAGATTTGCGTACGAGGAGCTCTTGTTTCTGGGGCGCGTTATCAGCAAGTCTGGAGTTAGTCCCAATCCACGGAAAACAGCCGCCATCGCCGACTTCCCGCCGCCCACTGACAAGAAGGCGGCACGCCGATTTCTGGGCCTGTGCGCCTATTATAAGCGGTTCATGAAAAACTTCGGCCGCATCGCCGATCCTCTCACTTACCTTACCAAGGCCGACGTGGAGTTCAAGGGGGAAACGCCGCAGGAACACGCTTTCCAGGAGCCTAAACATCGCCTCCAGACGCCTCCCTTACTTGCCCATTTCGACGAATTCGCCGAGACAGAAATACACACTGATGCAAGCAGCGTAGGTCTTGGCGCCGTTCTTGTGCAGAGGGCTGACGGACTTGAAAAGGTTATTAGTTACGCCAGCCGATCGCTATCCAAAGCAGAAGCCAATTATTCCACAACAGAAAAGGAGTGCCTCGCCATCATCAGGGCTACGTCGAAATTTCGCCCCTACCTCTACGGCAGGCCCTCCAAAGTTGTGAGCAGCCACCACGCCTTGTGTCGGCTAGCCACTTTGAAGGACCCTTCAGGTCGCCTCGCACGATGGAGCCTGAGACTTCAAGAATATGACATTACTGTCATTTACAAGTCCGGCAAGAAACACTCCAACGCTGACTGTCTCTCTCGTGCGCCTGTCGACTAACCACCACCTGACGACCCGGATGACGACTACTTCTTAGTAACGATAACTACCGACGACTTCGCTGAACGACAGCGGGCCGACCCGGAACTTAAGGCCCTAATAGAATGCCTCGAATGCAGGACCGCCGAAGTCCCGAAGGTACTCAAGTGCGCACTTGCGTCGTTCTTCTTGCGGAACGGTCTTCTACAAAAGAAAAATTTTTCACCGCTTCGAGCTAAGTACCTCCTTGTGGTGCCTTCATATCTGCGACCAGAACTCCTGCAGACCCTGCACGACGATCCGACGGCCTGGCACCTCGGTGTTTCTCGCACGCTCGCGAGGATACAAGAAAGGTACTACTGGCCACTTCTTACCACCGATGTCACTCGTTAAGTGAGGACATGCCGGGACTGCCAGCGACGCAAGGCACCGCCAACAAGGGCAGCGGGACTTCTGCAGCCAAATGAACCACCTTGCCGACCTTTCCAGCAGATTGGTATGGACCTACTAGAGCCGTTCTCGACGTCGGCTTTCTAAAACAAGTGGATCGTGGTAGCTATCGACTGCCTCACTCGCTACGCCAAGACAAAAGCCCTTCCCAAGGGCATTGCATCCGAGGTAGCTAAGTTCTTCGTCAAAAATATATTTCTACGTCACTGCGCCCCGGAGGTCCTTATCGCCGACAGAGGAATGGGATTTACTGCCGACTTAACTCAAGCGATCTTGGCATACAGCCAGACAAACCACCGTTGGACGACAGCGTACCACCCACAGACCAACGGCCTCACCGAGCGGCTAAACAAGACGATCGCCGATATGCTGGAAATGTACGTCGATGTCGAACACAAGACGTGGGACGCCATTCTTCCGTACGGGACCTTCGCATACAACGCGGCGGTGCAGGAGACGACGCAGATATCTCCATACAAATTGGTCTACGGAAGGAGCCTGGCAACGACGCTCGATGCCATGTTGCCCAACGTCACCGATGAAGAAAACATCGATGTGAGTGAGTACCTTGAACGCGCCGAAGAAGCCCGACAACTCGCGCGTCTCCGTATCAAGAATCAACAGACGACCGACAGACGCCGTTACAATCTTCTACGACGCCTCGTGGAATACCAGCCCGGTGAACGTGTTTGGGTGTGGACGCCGATACGCCGACGTGGACTAAGTGAAAAGTTTCTGCGACGGTACTTCGGACCGTACAGGGTGGTTCGACGTCTCGGCCCACTTGATTACGAGGTGTTCCCCGACGGCATCACGAACCCTCAACGACGTCGATCGTGACCTGAAGTCGTCCATGTCGCGCGCCTCAAGTTTTTTCATGCGCGTTAACAAACTGTGCAGTGTTTTTGTATTATTAGTGTATCGTAATTTATTCATTGTACTTGCTTGCATTATTGTTGTACCTTCATCTTTAGTTAAAGCATCGGGACGATGCCTTTTTCAGAGGGGGGCAATGCCACGTTCCATTTCTCAAGTTTTGTTATTGCCCCAAAACATTACACGATTCTCAGCGCAAAACGCGCGTGCAGTTTTCGAAAAACTTCCGGACTTTAGTAGATCATTTCGATCACGCCCACTCGGCGAACTGTACAGGTTATTCTGGAACCTACGCCACCGCCAGCGATAACGCTAGAACACTCGACGGCAAGAGTATAGATGCCGACGCACTTCGCCGGTTGTCGGTTCGGATCCCGGCTGCGGCGGCTGCCTTTCCGATGGAGGCGGAAATGTTGTAGGCCCGTGTGCTCAGATTTGGGTGCACGTTAAAGAACCCCAGGTGGTCGAAATTTCCGGAGCCCTCCACTACGGCGTCTCTCATAATCATATAGTGGTTTTGGGACGTTAAACCCCACTTATCAATCAATCAATCAATCAATCATTCGCCGCTTGTCAGTAGTTCATCGACGGCCGACGCTCCGTTCGCCGCTATCAGTCCAAGGCTGCTACTGTAATCGGACTTTCCGTTTACCGGGCACAGGTTCGCCCAAATAATTAAATTCCAACGCAGTCTCCTGTCTTAGGACACGTCACGACCCCGTGACAATATTGATGCATGTGTGGGTATATTAAAAGCTGGCATATGGACATATAAGGCCTTATATGAGAGCCCACATATGGGTAATAAAAATTTGGTAGATATAGAAATAGATGCGTTATATATCCATATCTGCCTAATTTTTAATATACCCATATATCAATTTTATATAGGTCCACATGAAATTTCCATTAGGAATAATATCCGAAAAAAAACCGGTAAAAAGCCCGGCGAAGGAACCGCAGACGCTGCGACATAGATCCCGAAAAATTCGGAAGAAACTTCTTTAGAGAAGCCGTCGACGCTGCGGCACGGTAAGCGGAAAAAAGTGCTAAATGAGGTTCTGCGAAGAAACTGTGGACGCTGCGACATGGACAAAAATACGAGAAAGAGGTGCCTGCCGAGAAGCCGTAGCCACTGCAGCACGGTAGGCACAAAAAAGCGCCAAAATAGTGTCTGCGAAGGAACCATGGACGCTGCCACATAGCATCCAAAAAATATCAAAAAAGGCTCATGCCGAGAAGCCGTAGATGCTGCGGCAGGGTACGCAGAAAAAAATTGCCCGCAGCTTCCCTCGGGGGAACACTGAGGAGGATACGGAGCATATAATTGGTTAACGGGGTGTTAAAGTGCGACTTACTTGAGTCGATGGCTAAATTGGTTAACGTGGTTGTGAAATGGGGTGTTAAATTGCGACTTACTTGGGTCGATGGCTAAATTGGTTAACGTGGTTGTAGGAGGGGGTGTTAAATGAGTGAACAGGTACACGCGTGTGCGAAAGGGCGGCGCTGGTCGAAGGGACGTCGATCATTGTGTTTGTGGATTTGTTGGAATTCATTTCACCGCGACTTTGGACGTCGACGCGCCGTACAAACCAACCGACGAGCGGCAACTGAGCGAGCGATCGCCGACCTTGAGTATATATACAGCGCGACAGCGCATGCACTGTCAGCTGTCGAATGTTCGAGAAGGGGGAGAAGCGCAACGGCGCATGCGCGCGCGTCAGCTGCCGATGTTCTCGAAGCGCGACGGCGCATGCGCGCACGTCAGCTGCCGATGTTCTCGAAGCGTGACGGCGCATGCGCGCTACATTATACAGCTAGCGAATGTTCGTGAAGAGGAGAAGCGCACGCGGTGTGTAGAGGAGGAAGGGTGCACAGATGGTGGAGGAGTGAAGCACGCGCGGTGTGTAGAGGAGGAAGGGATGCACAGATGGTGGAAGAAGGAGGAGGAAGCTTGCGGACGGTGCCGCACTACAAGCCTCGAGTATTAGATGCTCCGCATCTAAAAAGCGCCAAAAGAGTTTCTGTGAAAGAACCGCGGACGCTGCGACATGGCGAAAAATACGAAAAAAAGGCTCCTGCCGAGAAGCCTTATGCGCTGGGGCACGGTACTCAGAAAAAAAGCGCTAAAATAGTTTCTGTGAAGGATGCGTGGACGCTGCGACATAGCAGCCAAAAAATACGAAATGAAAATCTCCTGCCGAGAAGCCGTAGGCGCTGCGGCAGAGTATGCAGAAAAAAACGCCAGAAGAGTTCCTGTAAAAAAAAACCACGGACGCTGCGACATAGCATCCAAAAATATGAAAAAAGGCTCCTGCCGAGAAGCCGTAGATTCTGCGGCACGGTAGGCAAAAAAAAAGCGCCAAAATAGTGTCTGCGAAGGAACCACGGACGCTGCCACATAGCATTCAAAAATATGAAAAAAAAGGCTCCTGCCGAGAAGCCGTAGATGCTGCGGCACGGCACGGTACGCAGAAAAAAAGCGTCAAAAGAGTTTCTGTGAAAGAACCGCGGGCGCTGCGACATGGCGAAAAAATACGAAAACTAAAGGCTCCTGCCGAGAAGCCGTAGACGCTGGGGCACGGTACTCAGAAAAAAAGCGCTAAAATAGTTTCTGTGAAGGATCCGTGGACGCTGTGACATAGCAGCCGAAAAATACGAAATGAGAAGCTCCTGCCGAGAAGCCGTAGGCGCTGCGGCACAGTATGCAGAAAAAAGCGTCAAAAGAGTTTCTGTGAAAAAACGACGGATGCTGCGACATAGCAGTCAAAAGCACGGGAAAAGGCTCGTGCCGAGAAGCCGTAGACTCCGCGGCACGGTACGAAAGAAAAAATGGCTAAAAAAGTTTTCGAGAATGAACCGTGGACACTGCGACATAGCAGCCAAAAAATACGGAAAAAGGCTCCAGCCGAGAAGCCGTAGACTCTACGGCACGGTACGCAGAAAGAAAGAGATAGAGATGCAGACTTTATGAATTTCCGGCAGATTGCTGGAATGGGCTCCCACCTAGGGGCCAACGGCGAGACCGTGTATCCCGGCAGCTTCCTTCGCCTGCTGGATCGCCCAAAGTTGTTTGTTCGGGCCCGAACTGATCAGCGTAGTCCGCCAACGCGCCCGAAGGTCTTCATTAAAGGCCGCGACCCCGGAATCTCCGACTAATTCTGGACATTCGCATATGGTGTGGTCAAGAGTGGCTCTGGTGGTACAGTACTGTCATAGATTAGAACTATAGACGTCGGGATATATATGGTGCATGATGACAGGGTTCGTGTATGTGCGTGTTTGTAGCTGCCGCCACTGAACGGACTGGGCCCGATTTAGCTTGGGTCGAGGCGGAGGGTACTCCCGCCTTTGCAATCGATATTGTTGAATTATGTCATTAAATTTAGTGAGCCGATCATCCCATTCCCACACTGGCGCAGAAAGGTCCATTTGGGTGGCCGCTTCGTCTGAAGTGACTCAGAACGTGAGACCTCGAGCCACGTTGTGCGCCACTTCATTCGGACTGTCCTCCGCGTTACCTAGTGGTGTGTGGGCAGGGAACCACAAGATGTGCACGTATTTGTCCGCCTCGTGAATTTTGCCTGTACTAAGAATCTGCAATGCCTCCGGGGAGATTCTGCCGCTGGCGTAGTTTCGAACGGCTGTCTGCGAGTCGCTGAGTACGCATGAGGCGTTAGTGTGGGCTATGGCCATCGCGATAGCCACTTCCTGTGCTGTTTCTACGTTCCATGTGATGATTGACGCGCTGCTCTTGCATTGTTGTGTGTGGTCTACGACAGCCGCCACGAAGCGGTGACGTTCCTGGTAGCGTGCTGCGTCGACAAAGACTGCCTCATGGTTGCGCCCAAACATCTTTAGCTTGGCTCTGGCTCTATTGACACGTCTGCTCTTGTTGTGTTCAGGGTGCATGTTTCTTGGATTGGGTGGTACTGTGAGCTTAGCACCGATAGTGCGTGGTATGTCGTGTTTCTCTCCATGTTGAGTGTGGTAAAAAATACCGAGATTACATACAATCTGGCGGCCTGGCTTAGTCTTGGCTAATCGCTCGAATTGGGAGATTTGTTGCGCTTCAATAAGTTGCTCAAGGGTACTGTGTAAACCAAGTTGAAGGAGGAGCTCGGTGCTGGTGTTTTGAGTCAAACCTAGCGCGTGTTTTACATTTTCCTAATTAGGCTGCTTAGTTTTCACTTTTTCGCAGTGAACCATCGGTGGTATACCGGCGTATAAGTGATGTGACTTATATTGGATTAAACGGATGATGCTAGCCTCTTTCATGCCTTTGTGTTTGTTGGTAATGCGCCTAATGAGGCGCATCGTGTTGGACACTCTGGCTTCAATGTTGCAAACTGTCTCTCTGTTGGTACCCTACTTACACGGGCAGGAACACGCTAGCGCGTTCTGGCTGTGCTTGGGCCGGGTGTTGCACTTGCATTCTGCTCCATCAAGGGTACGGCAGGCTGTCTGGCGAATCGTGAACGCCGTGAGGCAATCAGCTCCCCTTTCGTAGGTCTGTCCAAAAAAAAAGCGTCAGAAGACTTTCTGCGAAAGAACCGTGGACGCTGCGATATGGCGAAAAACTAATAAAAAAGGCTCCTGCCGAGAAGCCGTAGACACTGGGGCACGGTACGCAGAAAAAAAGTACTAAAATAGTTTCCGTGAGGGAACCGTGGACGCTGCGACATAGCAGCCAAAAAATACAAAATGAAAAGCTCCTGCCAAGAAGCCTTAGGCGCTGCGGCACAATATGCAGAAAAAGCGCCAGAAGAGTTGCTGCGAAAAAACCATGGGCGCTGTGACATTGAAGCCAAAAGTACGAAAAAGAAGGCTCCTGCCGCAAGGCCGTGGACGCTGCGGCGCGGTACGCAAAAAAAAAAAAAAATTGCCCGCAGCTTCCCTCGGGGGAACACTGAGAGGATGCGGACCATATAATTGGTTAACGGGGTGTTAAAGTGCGACTTACTTGGGTCGATGGTTAAATTGGTTAACGTGGTTGTGAAATGGGGTGTTAAATTGCGACTTACTTGGGTCGATGGCTAAATTGGTTAACGTGGTTGTAGGAGGGGGTGTTAAATGAGTGAACATGTACACACGTATGCGAAAGGGCGGCGCTGGTCGAAGGGACGTCGATCATTGTGTTTGTGGATTCGTTGGAATTCATTTCACCGCGACCTTGGACGTCGACGCGCCGTACAAACCAACCGACGAGCGGCAACTGAGCGAGCGAGCGCCGACCTTGAGTATATATACCGCGCGACGGCGCATGCACTGTCAGCTGTTGAATGTTCTCGAAGCGCGACGCCACATGCGCGTCCACTGGAGAATCAGGAGAATTGTAGATGTCGAACGCGGTGTGTAGAGGAGGAAGGGTGCACAGATGGTGGAGGAGTGAAGCGCGCGCGGTGTGTAGAGGAGGAAGGGATGCACAGATGGTGGAAGAGTGGGCGACGGCGCGACGGCGCATGCGCGCGCGTCAGCTGTCGAATGTTCGAGAAGCGGTGCGGACGGCGCGGACGGCGCACTACAAGGCGCGAGTATAAGATGCCTCCGCATCTAAAAGCCTCAAAAGAATTTCTGTGAAAGAACCGCAAAGGGTGTGACATAGCAGCCAAAAAATACGAAAAGAAAGGCTCCTGCGTAATTCCTCACTGGCTCAAAACATAGAGGATTACTGAGGGTCATTGGTAATATGCAAAAGAAACATCCAAAAACATCTAATTAAATCATCATTCCTGCGTAAGCCCTATGACCGCGTTCCTTTAAGTTCTCAGAAAAAAAGTTGGCAGATCTCACGTACAGTGGGAATCGATCATATGCGAAGCACGAATATGAAAGGTTGATATATGTTACTTTGAAATCAGCACAACGTTACGGGGTGGAGGTAAATGATGTCGTACATGACTTACGTGTCATGCTTATCATGTTTGGATGTGTCGCTTACCTTCGTCATGTATTCACGTCACATGATACCTAATTTATATATGTGGAGCTAGCGAAACGCCTACGAGAACGCTATGAGCGTGGTATGTTGCGATGTTCTTACATGACACGCGTGTCAGGATTATCATGCTTGCACCAGTCATATTTCGCCATCCATTGACGTCACGTATAACCAAATATGTTACATGTGGAGCTATCAAAACAGCCAGGGGCGCATGACGAAGGTCCCAATATACTCCAATGTAGCGTTGACGCACGCACACGCTGGGCACAGCGACGCTACGTTAGCAAAACGCGAGCACTCTATAGTCGACGCCATGCGTGACCGGCGCGACCAGGGTCCATCGACACGGCCCGACGGCAACCGGCGAGAAATGCGACATGCTGCATTTCGCGCCGATGCGTTATTCAGACGATACTGCGTCTCCCTTTTTTCGTGACGGAGAGAAGCCGGGCGCTTTAAAACGCGCATGCGTCAAAGAAACGCATCGTGGCACGCGCCTGCAAGTATATGGCATGATTGGCGCCTGGCGTGACAACGCTGGCGTGACACGACGAAATGAACGCCGGTGAGCACATGCACCGCGTCACGTCGAAATGTATTGCCTATAGTGTGGCATGCAGTCATGTTCTTACATGACATGCATCTCATGATTATCATGTTTCGACCAGTCACATACCTTCGTCATCCAGTGACGCCACGCACTATCAAATTTGGTACATGTGAAGCTAGCGAAACGGCTGCGAGCGCATCATGAGCGTAGCATGTAGTCTTGTTGGCAACGCTCGCAATTGGCAACGCTCGCAAATGTTTCTGCGATGCTGTAATGATAAGGAAGCTTGGCAAACAATCTTCTTTACCGTTGATGAACTGAAGTCATCAGCTTGATATCCAGGGCTGGCACTTCGACATCTTAATCACTGACCCGGTGAACGTGTATCATTTTCCAGAGCCCTGAGCCAATGGTGATAACATATATCCGCTGACGCCCTCATGACCACTGTCACTGTGCATGCGACAACTTTTACATCTATCGAAACAGTAATACGGTGAGTCTTTTCGTCCCGACAGCTTGACTCGGCCTATATAGTTATTTCACAGCACAAAGCAATAGCTATTTTCCTCTTCAGGACGTTCTTTTTCAGACTCGAGCCAACGCATGACACGTCACCAGTGATGACGGCTCGCAAAAAACATTTGTCAGTTAATCCCTCGCAAGTTTTTTTGTAATGCGTGGCTGTCGTGATGCGCAACAACAAAGTCACCGCTGCCAACATCCCGAAGTCAATGTTAGTGCTGAAGCTAGCGCAAAGAGCGCTTGTCCAAGTCACCACCCGTCGTATTTGTGTTAGTAAATCCCATAACACAAAGAAACAAGAGAAGCACAAAATTAGTACAATTGGGTCGGCAAACAGTTCACTATGAAAACGCGCCCGTTAGTACCAGACAAGCCTTACCCCATCCGCGGCGGTCGAGTTCCAGACACTTATTTGACTGCTGAGCAGTGGTGGTGGTACTAGCCTGTGGTAGTGGCCGCGCTCTTATCAGCAACGACTGATACGTCACCCAAGCATCGCCAGAAGCGCCGCGTATTGCCGAGCATATCATGCTGTCTGGTGCTCGGTGATGAGGGGGAGCCGAAGCGCATGCGCATAAGGGCGAGAACAGAACACTATGGCTGTGAGTTCTGGCGTGGTCACAAGCCGCCATAAGACTTTGTTCAGTGGCCGCAGCGACAAATTGCTTCGAAAGTCGACGGCTCACGCTGGTTACGCCTAGACGCAAGGTCGGAGATCATCCACTTCGAACAGGATTAGGGAAATGCTTGCGGGCCGAATGGGTAAGAGAGAAGAAGGCTGTGTGAGCTTGGCTGGCATTCTGACTCATCAAAACAAAAGAAAGAAAGAGAGAGGAAAAAGGAAAAAAAGTGGCGAGATTCCTGTCACCTGCATTTGTCTGGTTTCTTTGGGACAATTTAAATATGCGCATAATCGTTTAATGCTCGCAAATATGATGATTGGAAAATGCAAGGGTTCATGGAGAAGCGCGCTCGTATGTGTTTGTGTGTGTGTCTTTTCATAGCCTTGCGTGCACGGGTCATTCAAACAAAATAGATAGATATGGGGGTTTAACGCCCCCAAACCACCATATGATTATGAGCGACGCCATAGTGGAGGGCTCCGGAAATTTTGACCCCCTGGGGTTCTTTAACGTGCACGGGTCATTCAAACAAGATAAGCCAACTTAAAAAATGAAAATATATACAGCCAAGCAAGTGGCTTGCCACGTGTGATATACAAGCGCCTCCTCTATTTTATGAATGCTAGCCAGATGCATCCAATCCAGCCGTTCATTGCCATCGCTTTTAGCCTTTTTCTGCTCTCCCCATTACCGAGCATTTGCGTGTGCTTTGCGGCCACGGGGAAGAGAGCCCCTCATGCAGTGCCTCACGACGGCAATAATATAAAGTAATTTTTGTTCAGTTGTGTATATATCCGTGGGAGGTGGGGGAGGGAGCGTCTTGCATTTTTTCTCGTCACAATGTTGGCAGTCACGCTGGCTCTGTAAGTGATACGATGTTTCGAGCTAGCGCGTTGCCGTTCGCGGTGCTATGCGGGCAACGAATGGGAACACGTCACGGGGACACTGCTGCAAAGCTATAGTCGGTGACAACCTGAGAATAAATTTAAACTCCTCCCACGACGCCGCATTGCTTCTGTTTTCCATGCATCCACGCTACAAAAGTAGTAGTTCCAAAAAAGGGCAATAATTTTACCGCATACAAATGAACTGCGGTACACTTTACTTTTTATGCTTAGCTTCTCCCCGACTGTAGCGCAGTAAGGTGGAGGCGGCATTGCTTCCAGCCACAAAGAAGGAATACGAAGGAAGAAACCTGACAGACGCATGGCGAGCTGCCGTGGGTATGATATCGGAGTGGGAAGCACGTACTTACATCGCGTTTCCGGGAGAAACTGCTCGAAAGCACGTGTGATGCAAGCAGCCGTGCCCCTCATGTAGTGTCGCGCCCCGACCACTCTCTTAACTAAGGTGCACCGGCGGCTCCCGTTGAAGAGCGCGCATTTGCACTGGCATTTAATAAAGTAGAGGAGACAGCGACAATGCAAATGCATGTCTCAGCAGTGACTCATTGGACGGTGAGGAGTCGCACTGCTAAGCTCGAGGGCACAGATTTAATACTCGTCGTCTGCTGAGCTCAGCGCGCACGTTCGCACGATTCTTTCCTCACGCTGCATTTTCTACACAAGAACATTTGTGCTTCATTTGTTAATAATAATATAGGTTGGAGTTAAACGTTTTAAAACCTCGATATGATTGAGAGATGCCGTTATGGATGGCTTCGGAAATTTTGACCACTTGGCGCAATTAACGTGCACCCTCACTTTAGGACACGAGAATTGCTTGCTTTTCGGTTCTATCGAATTGCGGCCGGGAACAAAACTCGCGCCCTGTGATTCATTGGTTTCTAATTAAGCATTGAATAACACAAGTGGCCTCAAGCGCTGCGAAACTTGAATGCACTAACGATTTCGAGTTGCGAGCATGTTCTTCAGTAAAAATGTTGATGAACTCCAGCTCCTGAAACGCGAATTCATTATTATATTCGTGTTTCAGGAGCGTGACCAAGCACGACCATAACAACCTTAACGATAACCACTACAACCACTGTACTGCTGAAGTGGATTGCGCAATGCCTCTCAAAGCATCGGGTTGGAACTATAAGGTAAAAACCACGACCATAACAACCTTAACAGTAATGACTACAACCACTGTACCACTGAATTGGACTGCGTAATGTCTGGTTATGGTTAAGATTGTTATGGTCGTGTTATAGTTCCAAGCGCTTCTTCGTGAGACATCGCTGAGTCAGCTTAAGCGGTACATTGGTTGTGATGGTTATGGTTAAGATTGTTATGGTCGGGGTTGGTTGCACGTTAGATCCGAGCCGAGGGGATAGCATTTCGATGGAGGTGAAGGTGCCAGAGGCTCGTGTACTGTTCGATGTCAGTGCAAGGTAAAGAACACCAGAGGGCGGCCATTTGCGGAGCCGTTCACTACAGCGCGTCCCATAATCATGTCAAGGTTTTGGCTTGTGAAAGCCCAGATATCCCGAAAGAGATTGTGCACGATCGTTAACGCACTCCAGTGATGTTTTGAGCCAATCTTTAGGAAGTGGTGTAAAACCTCTCTCAAGAGGCGCAAACCAGGAGCGTAGAAATAGGCAGCCAGCCAGTTCGAGACCTTAAATGGCCTCTAAACCACACAAAGGCCGACCTTCAGTTGCTTTGGGGAAGTTTTGCACGAGTGTAAAACGACAATGGACCCGTGAGAGTTTTTAGAAACGGTGCTGTAATAGGCTCCCTACGCAACGCTTGGTGGCACTGCTACTCTGAATAGTCAGCGCCATCCCTGGCAGAAAAATTGAAACTTGGGATGTACGTCGCGCATTTTCCCTCCTCTACGCCGTGCCGCCGCTCGCTCCCGTGCACGTGCAGGACATTTGCAGCGTCGCGATGTGCAAAGCTTGAAAAAAATCTCCCAGCAGGACAGGCACTTCGAAAAGCAAACTTAACCAAAGGAGAAGAGTTCCATAACGTCTACGTTGTGAAGCAGACGATAGCTACACCTGACTTAACGCGAAATGCATTTCTAAAGTCCGCGACATTACCTTCTATAATAGGTCAAAGTAACCTTCGTTCTGTCATACGTTAAAGTGGCCCTGACACACTTATTCAAGTACCGATGGAATGAGTTCACTGAAAGCTCTTATGAAATGAGAATTGGACTACTGTGGGACCTCTCCCACTTGTTTGAGGTGGAGCCGGAAGGGGTGTTTCTACACTCCCAGAACATGCGTTTTCTCATTAATATAATGCCACGAAAATTTTAAGAATCCATCCGGTGTGAGTGAAGTTACGAAGATTTGACGCCTGCTGCAATGCATTCTTTCTTCTATTGTCCCGACAAAAAAGCTGGAAGCTAAGCAGGCAGGGATGGTGGGGGCAAAGAGAATACGTCACGCGCGCCTCGCGACCTTAAGCACTTTTTTTAAATACGCGGCTTCTTCAGTGTGATCGGGCGTGCACGCGTGCACAAGTCGGGGCCAGCCGCGGCGATCTCTGTAATAAACCAGCGCGCCACACTAAAATCAGCCGGTGGCTAATAGATGGCTTTCTATGAGTGATTTTTGGACTGTTGTGCAATCCCCCTGGATCAATTGAACGCGACGTGAGCACATGAAGAAAAGCGGGGTTTGACAGTCATCTTCGAGCACATGACAGTGTTCATCTTCACTGTCACCGTGGCAACGTGGCCTCATCGGGAATGATATAGGGGCTGTGCCAATGGCCTGTTTTCGGGCTGACATTTAATACAGACCAGGCCACCACGTTCCGGGCTTCGCCGTAATCACAAGGCAGTCATTGTTGAGCTTCCCTTTAAATTAATTTATAAAGTAAAACAGTAAATAGGTTTTGACTCATAAAATTACTTATCAACTGCTATATTGTAGCTTATTTAGTAAACCTACGTTTCGTAATTTAAGAGAGCTAAGGCCACAATTCATATGCGCCGTTTGAAGCCAACAGGCTAATATTGCAAGACATTTCCTAATTAGCAAATACATGAATGAATCAGAAATATTTGTTTCAAGTGAAGTGCTTTATTTTCTTTTCTTCTTACAATAATGCTTACACGTGTATTTGAAGTGATAGCATGGGGAGGCTAGTATCCAGTACAGTGTTCATAATAAATATTCAGCTCTTCGTGCGAGCAAGCAAAATACACGCTGCAACCAGTTTCATGTCTGGTTACCGTCCAATTTTGGTGTCTGTCCTACTTTACCTTTCATTCAAAAAAAATCTTAGTAGAGGCGGCGATGCTCGAGACAACGTGCCATCGCAATAGAGGAAGAAGAATCTGTCCGTGATCTAGCGCGCGCTGCTCCACGCGTTCTTTTACGAACACTAGGCCTGATATTGAAGATGCATGTTGCTTTCGAAGAGCCTGGGGAACCTGCTCTGCAAGCGCCCCAAGGTGAGTCAGTGCCAGTTAATTATTTCCTTAACGATTCCTACATGACTTCTTATAGTGCGGACAGATATTGTGGCGCAATTACATCGAGTAATGATTGCTTACATTACATGCGATAGGTAAGCTGTCTTGGATGATGCACCTGACGCGTAAGCTTCCAGCCGTTGCAAAACCATAGCGGGCTGCCGTTATAGTTTGTTTTGAGCTACAGCGCTAATGGGCGGGAGTTGTGTGCTATAGTAGGTGGCACTATTTTGGTGGGCCAGACGCATCGACAAAGCATCGTTACGGCTCTCCTTTTCAATGTACTACGTCATGCCACACGATTTTGCTGTGGGGCGCAACAAAGGAACATATTTTTCGTGGCAAAGATATCTGCTTGCGATTCCTCGGTTCACAGCGCGTGGCATTAGATGACACGGCCACAGAGGGTATGTCTTTCAGGATATGAACAGCGTAATAACTATATGCACCATTAACTGAGGGTGTTAGGCAGATCTTGGAAGAGTTTTATCGTGTTATTTTGATCACCAATAAGAAGGTGCGAAAAACGTTCTTTAAAAATCGTCACTCCGATCGTTGCATGTCGCTAACTCTACCAGCTGTTAATTGCCCTACAGGGTGTGGTCACCCATGCGCACGAGCTTACCTCATGTTCGGGTGGTTTGCACGGTTTCTGTTTTCTCTAGAAAGTTTGTATTGACGTTACGTAGCAAACAATTGTTACTTCCCTCACCACAGTGACCACTTCTGCCAAAAGAGCGTTCTGCTGAAATACGAAGCAGGAACTGTAACAGGGCTTATTTCTCAGCTGTCCTTTGTATACCTGTGCGTTTTCTTTTGTGTTTGAGGAGTGTGTTTTAAGCACTAAACTGCGACAGTTTGAAGTTGGTGGTCATCCCATGTGTGTTCTTTTCGTGCACTCGTTGTGCTTGAGCAGCGCGCTGCTAGTTCCGAGTTGCTTGCCATGATTAGCGTGACATTCTGATTATTTGTCACTATCGCATTCATTGCTTCGCCTTCGCGGTGAAACAGACCTTTTTCAATGAAGCACTTCCGTAAATGTTTGAAAAATAAAACTGGCAGTCATGCCTGATATTATTATTATCGGGGCATAAAATTGACAAAATGAAGGCCAGTTTACTTTCAAGACAATTAACCCTTGAAGGCTCGGTGATTCAGAAACGGATGGTAATTTTTGTAGGTCAGTCAGCGACCACATGGTAAAAAGTGAGTTCCTACGCAAGAACTCAGACTAATAAAGTGGAATGCTGGGTCAGTTGGTACATACTTCTACATTAACTCAGACTAATACCCCTGTCACACGTGGCACCTTAAGTGCACTTTGTGTGAGTGTACTTACGCTCACGGAGAGTCATTTCGGCGGTTCGCTGCTACATGTGAAAGTGAAGTGCACTTAGAAAATGATGGCAGTGGCGATTGCCAGATTTGTAGCACAAGGTATATTTGTTATTTTCGCACCTGCGTATCATCTTCAGACCACGTTGTCTTCGTGGAAGTACCACCTGTGGTACATGTCATCTTAAATTACTAGAGAATACCTCACCAACACAAGTGCAAGTGCATCTGAAAGTAAACAACGCGACGGACGCAGCCATTGCTGTGCATGTGCTTCCGCATCCCCCTAGCGAGTGTGGCTGGAAACAGCCCAACGGGGAAAGTAGCGAGCTTATTGTTGTATATTATGACTTGTTTCATACACAACAATATCCATCATAACAAGAACAATGGTTTAAATATATTATGAGCACCGCTTTAGGCAACAACGTCCTTCTGTACAAGCCACTGGTATACCGAGGCTTCACACTTCACCGCAGTCGCCGCAGTGAAGTAAGGTTAGAGAACGCACTTGCCGGCAAGTTTACTTTGCAGTGAGCGACGCTAAACTTGCTCGTGTGAAAGCGAGCAAATCACACTCACGGCTGAATGTACTCACTCAAAGTGCACTTAAGTTGCTACGTGTCACAGGCGTACAAATAGCTACTGCCTGCCCGGCGCACACAAGGAATGCAGGTCATGTGTCGTCGAAGAAACTACAAAAGTGGTACAAATCTAAAAAAGCGAGACAATTACATTAGTCGTGGAGGCCACCAGCTAACGTGCTTCGGTCAGTGAGACGGTGCCGCTCCAGACTTTACACTCCGTATCCTACTCACCAGGCGTTTCATAATTATGAGGCGACAGTACGAAGCTAACTACGCGAAATTGGCAATAAAAGATGTTTCCCAGATTGTTACACAGATAAAGGTATGCGCTATGGCTTAAAAAAATATTTGCGCTGCATTCAATGCCGGTGTTGTGTGGCGAATGAAACGTTCGGGCGAATTGCCACGTGCGACAATGGAGGCTTTATTTTTCGTCGAAAGCTACAGTGGAATATCGTTTACTGTATTGAAATGCCACTGCTGTTGTCGCATAAAGGACATTGGATGTTCGAACACAGGAGCAGTGCGGTCACGAAGGATATCGGTAGGCACAGCTTGGAAGGAATTGAGGCAAAGATCTTTTTTTTTCAGGCAAGGCGGCTGGTATTTTTGCCGCAGCCACATGATGCACGCTACACCTAGCTCAATTACGTAATGTCCTGTGGGTGTGCGATGAACAAAACCAAAAGCGAATATTCCGACGCAACACAACGGCCTTCCAATAAAGGTTGTTTGTTGTTCAGCACCATTACGATGAAAGAAGTCTTATAAACCGCTTCAAAGGGCACTAACTTAGGACTCATTGTCACTTATACCTCACAGCAGTGGCCCGCTACTATTGCAGGTGCCAATGCAGCTGGCGATGTTAAAGCGGGTAGCCCCGAGTCTGCGACCTCTGAGGCGCTCCATCCCGGCGCATCTCCCTGGCGCCAGCTTCTGATGGTGCTGTGGAAGAATATCTACATAAAGCGCATGCAGCGCCACTACACCACCACGCTGCTCGAGATTGTGCTGATGGTGGTGCTGCTGCTGGGCATCCAGGACGACGCCGTGGTTGTTGAACCACTAGTGCGCAGAGGCGACACCTACTTTCGGCCCATCAGCACCTATACCTACTGGAACACGCAGCCCGACATGGCACAGATCACCCAGGTGGGAACGTATACGTTAGTCTCCAGTACACTTCTACGGTGTATCTCGATTTCACAGAATATATTCGAGCACAGTGGTTGAGCAGTCGTAAGAATGACGAGGTGCTACAGATTATTTTTACGTAAAACACATGGGCACCGCCATTTTGGTTTGTTAAACGAGGAGGAGGAGGAAGAGGAGGATTGAAAGAGGAAGGACACGGAGGTTAGCCAGTTCTCACGAAACGAGTGTTTCCTCCTTTTTGTATATTGCGGTGTGAATCGATAAGGGCAGGAATTGCACCAACCCATTACATATCATGGCGTAGATAGCAGCACCTTTTCCGATATAGTTCATTACTAGTACAGTATTGTGGAGAGTACCTAAGCCCTCCGTACTGAACGTGCTATCGCGTCTTAAATTGACTCTCACGTAGAACTGCTTCGGGCCTTACTCCCTCCAAGCACCTCCACCACAGAAGCCGGCAGCACTGCAGAACGTTACAGCGTCCATAAAAGCACCTATCGCTGTTGCTTCAATATGCTTTGATATAAAGAAGGGAAGCTCTGCCAACGCGTAAAGTGTATCGCAACATTGCTTAGCTAAAAAAAACAAACCACAATGACTTGTTCTGACAGTATATACTAGAAAAATTAGTTGTTGAAGGCTCAATTCACCACACTGTAGTCACCACACTGACTGCTCTGTAGCAGTCATATAGTAAACTCGAAACACGGCACAATACAACAGATGGAGGTTACAAAGAAAATTCGAAAAGGAGAGATCAGGTCACCAGGTTTACATCAGAAGCAATGAAGTATCGGTATACACTATCGCGCAGTATTCGAAAGAAGCCTACTTAGTCCGAGCGACGACATGATGCAGAATGTTTTTTCTCTGAGTCTTACTTTTATTTAATAGTGTGATTATGTACCAAGAGCACGTATTCGAGCTTTGATAGGACAGCGCGTTACGAAACAAACAACGAGAAAATGAATGTACAGCAGAGGCACTCACATAGCTTTAATCATATAAACCCAGCTTCTGAGATGTCCTTCGTTTCATAACGCACTGTTTTATAAAACAAAATTAACAACCAACTCGTCCTGATTACCATATAGTGCCCATCCGAGTTGATAAGACAGCAACTCGCATATGAAATGCTGGAAGAAACCAAGACTGTTAACGTTCTGATACGTTTAAGAAACACGTAATAGCCGCATTATGGTATAATTTTCCACACAATTGGACGATAATGAACTTGGTGATGTCACTAAAACAAGTTTTACTATACTTGGAAAGATGCTTGCACTTTGTTAAACCCCGTTTTTAAAAGCCTTCAGGCAGAACATCATGGCCACTGCTGAAATTGCCCGAGCTTCCTAGTAATTGATACTGTCATGATCAAAAACCGACCCAACGACAGAGGATATCGAAGTGTGGGGAACGAGCAGAAACCGCTGTTTTTTTGTGTTGAAGACGGTGTTCGAACCTCTTTTCTTTTGATCTTTCAAAGCAGACCTTGCCTTTTTCCACAGCGTAATGGTAATGTGCAATGATCTCACCCATGATGAGACGATATCCACAAAATATGAGAGTGCATTACTTTCTTTGCCTCCTCTTTTCTCATAATGCTGCCTTACAACTTTGCAATACCAAAACATAAGACTCTGCGCCACATTGTGGAGATAGAAATTTGTAGCCTCCATCATTTCGTGTTGATGAAGTTGCACGCAGCCGTTATTTTAACTCTTTCATCAGCATTAGAGCCACTTTACAGCCCACCGCAGAAACTCAGCTGTCAAAACTAACACAACATGAGCATGACATTCATTGGCTACACGTGACCTTTGGGCACGACGTAAGTATTCTTGATCCATGGCCTTGCACCACACAACCCTGCTTACAACCATGACTTTGCCGTTCGTTAAGGTACCATTGGAGGTGATGTGAGTTGAAGCTAACCAAATACCTTATTATCACTGATAATTAAATAATTGAGAATGACGCTATATATAACGCGAAAGTAAGAACGAGCGTTTATGATAATTTTTAGAGACAAGCATCGTCCTGTCCTGGTCTACTTGACTGTGGGGTGCGGCCCGTACAGGCCCCGCACTTTGCTATGTATATAGAAAGGCACGTCATTAATTGTTGAGGCATAAATACTCAATATTGTTCACCTAAATTATAATTGTTTGCATGTTCTGTACTCATTTGCACTTTGCTCACGGGCCTTCAGGTGTACTTCGCGCCCGTAGAGAACAGGTACCTTGCGAGATTAACGCATGATGCCATGGCGGATCTGCGGGTGGTCCACTTGACTGGCTTCGCGACCGAAAAGGAGCTCGTGGCAGCCATGCGCCTCCAAAACGGCACGCCTGTGCACACAGTGGCGCTGCTGTATACGGACGTGGCTCCAGGGGACCGAGACAGCGTGCCAGTCAGCCTGCACGTCAACTTTTTCGGAGGTCGGCTACCATTCGATGTGCGCGTAAGTACACGAGATGCCACGACGGATTCAAGCACGCGCATAACAGTAACGAAGTAATAGTAGGGAAGTGGGACGAAGCTTTGGACAGCAAGATCATGAAGAAACATCATTACTGCGATAGCTGTCTCAGATAACCTCCAACCGGTCTTCCGCCATCGTTGTCTATGCAATGTTCCGTAGAACGCACTGGCGTAACCAGCTCTAGTTGCCCCGTGCATGATTCACGATGTTAGTATCCAGTTAAAGCTGGGAAGAATACCAGTAGAGAGGCACCAGTCAAAACTGGGAGGTATGTGTTTGCCATGAAACTCTATTGGTTGCTAAGCATGAAGGGCGTCGCGTTGCCTCGCCATTTCACAGTCGATGGCGCCAAAGTGAAAGAACACCGACGTATTAAATATGCGTGAATGTCTATGACCACTGGGCGGATAAAATCATTCTGGAGTTTCTTACAGTGGCGTTCTCCAAAATATTTTGAGTGCTGTAAATGTGCTGCTCGGTACAATCACCTCGACCAAGGCGCAGAAAAAAAACGAAAAGAAAGAGTGCGCACGTAGTAATTTATTTTTGATAATCACCAGAAAGCCTAAAGGCTAAATACACTGCGCCCCAGAGCTTTCCACTTGCTAAGTCCCCTCGGGCTTCGATTGCCAAATCAGCACTGAGTGTATTTTGAAGGCGGTCTTTTTGTGTGATGCTGCCGCCCTACTTCCGTACTCCAATATGACGTTGTATACAATGTTGGCGATTATTGCTCACTGATTTGTAGTTACCTCGAGCAAAATAAGTATTTATGAAGGTGTCTAGCAGGAACTGGCGTATACCGCGTGAGGGTCATTTTATTATTAGAAGGTTTATAGGTGTGCTTGAACTTCCGCAGGAACGGTAAGTTCAGATTGAAATTAAGCTAGCTATACCTAGAAGTTCTGAATGGGAACGTCTTTTGGTCGAAAGAGGAAACGGCAATTTTGAGACCATTTGAATTGGTGCAGTAAAGTCAGTTTGCATGCCCTAAAAAAGCAACTTCAGAAGGTTCACATCCAGCACACTATATTTCGCGATAACGATGCAAACGTAGCAATGTGAAATCTGTTTGATGTCAAGTCACATCTGTTTTATTACTTTCACTCAGCAACTGCACATCTTTTGATGGCACAGATTGCGCGCCACAGTCGCTTAGAAACATCTGGCGCGGACCTGTTGGAGCGATAGTAAAATGAACTCACACCTTACCTTATTCTTGTTTCCAAGCTATAAAATCATAAATGCAAAAATCAGGGTGGCTTGGAACACATCGAAGAAATAGATAAAAAAACAACACAGACCGGTGATGAGTTTGTTGAAAGCCAGGAAATGTACGGATTTGTTTTGCGATCTTTCGTTCGGTCGTATCAGAACAAACCGATGCAAAGCGATATCGTCAAAGCGGTAAGCAGCAAATAAAATGACGGAATTTGGCGCTGTGTTATGATTTGGAAGAATCTTTCATCGTGAACCGCAGCTAGTTCAACTGAATGTTGCTGCTGCTGCCTAAAAATTACTTTCCAGTGATAAATTGACTTCGTACACTCCGTTTTGGTTTTTCTTCCCGGTCTCCTATTTCAATCTAGTTCCAGTTCGTACTTCACTTTTTCTCAGTTTCCTTTTCTCATCCCCCCGTAGCTTACCTCTGTGACAAGACAAGCAACTTCTATATAAAAGCTTGAGCTCCGGGGAAACTTAAGTAGTAAGTGATGGGGAATATGATCGCCGTCGTGTCCCATTACATTAGCAGGGCCGAGAGTGCAAGCAGGAGATGTAAATTCATATTCACCTGAGCACATTGGATTTAAAGAGACTGACAACATCCCAGAACCTCAAATGAGGTGGCTTGACGGATGTGAAGATTTTCCGCCGCATTGACTCAAATAAACCCTGTTTTTTTTTTCATGAGAGGGGGCTTTGTATGTTTATCTCTTCATTGGAAGCCACGAAAAAGGACCTGTGGTGCTTCTGGCGGCAAATCCTGAACGATCTGATGTCTCCGGCCACGTGGCCATTGACTGCCATACGTGGGCGACAACTTTAATTGCGAAGAATTTCTTAGCGAACTTCGGCGACCTTGAGCCTACCTACCTATCTATCTATCTATCTATCTATCTATCTATCTATCTATCTATCTATCTATCTATCTATCTATCTATCTATCTATCTATCTATCTATCTATCTATCTATCTATCTATCTATCTGTCTGTCTGTCTGTCTGTCTGTCTGTCTGTCTGTCTGTCTGTCTGTCTGTCTGTCTATCTATCTATCTATCTATCTATCTATCTATCTATCTATCTATCTATCTATCTATCTATCTATCTATCTATCTATCTATCTATCTATCTATCTATCTATCTATCTGTCTGTCTGTCTGTCTGTCTGTCTGTCTGTCTGTCTGTCTATCTATCTATCTATCTATCTATCTATCTATCTATCTATCTATCTATCTATCTATCTATCTATCTATCTATCTATCTATCTATCTATCTATCTATCTATCTATCTATCTATCTATCTATCTATCTACGACATTTAGCTCTCCTGGCCATTTCGATAATGATATTGATACCAAACTTGGTATGCCATAACATGACTGTATGAAGAACATATTCGACTAGTCATAACATTGAAATCAATACATGTATGTCATTAATGTCACGATTAACATGTCTTGGTCCTGCAGTTGTTGTGGTAGTTTCGTTCACATGGCATGTTGCAAAACTGGTATGGTAGGACATGGCTGTCCAGTGAACGCAAGAGACAGACCCTAACATGAAAATCATGACATGCATGTCATGTAACAACATGACTGCATGCCACGCTTATGATGCACTCGCGGCCGTTTCGCTGGCGTCACATGTACCACATTTGGTATTACAGTACCTGAATGGATGATGAAGGTATGTGACTGGTGCAAACATGATAATCATGAGATGCGTGTCATGTGAGAACATAACAACATGCCACAGTCAAGGCGCCAGTACATGCCAACGTGACACAGTGCGCGTGCTCACCGGCATTCGTTTCGTCGCGTCACGCTGACGGTGCCTCGCCAGACACCGGTCTTGCCATATACTCGCAGGCGTGCTCCGCTCTGCGTTGCTTTGACGCGTGCGCGTTTCAGCGCATCCGGCATCACTCCGTCACGAAAAGAGGGAGACGTACTGTTGTCTGGGATAAGGTCCCTAGATGGAACAAATTTTCAAGGTAGCGTCACTCATTGTTCTCGAGCCGTCCTCCTCACTCTCTTGATTACTCCTCTTTTTCTCTGCTATCCGCGTCTGTTTTTGGTGCATTACTTGCACGTGATCTTGCAAATGGCTGTTGGTGTTATTTATTATCATGCAAAAGGTTCAAAACGAGTACGCATGCGCATATGGCTTCAGCCGGATTCTCGCCGTGACCAAAGACAAAATCGTAGCCAGAACATAAACTGAAGAGGAGGAGCGTTTCGGTGTGCGCTAAGTCGACCAAGATTGTTTCGCCATGCTCCTTCAATGCAACATCTACGTTTTTCAGCAATGCTGCGTTGCCGTAAACAACAGAAAATGGTTTCGCTCTCTTCAACTTACCTCGTGCTTTTTATTATAACTGTTTATTCTACGTCTTATTTCGTTCCATTTTGTTTCATTTACATCTATTCACCGTAGCAACGGAACCCAAACATTCGCTTTTGGATGAAAGTTTTAAACCTTCTAGGGGGCGCTTCAGGAACATAGGCGAAGAGGAAAGGGAAAAGTGTCGCTACCTTGGAAACTTGTTTCATCTAGGGACCTTAGTCTGGGTAGCGCATCGGCGCGAAATGCAGCATGTCGCGTTTCGCACCGGTTGCCGTGAAACCGCGCCAATGGACGCTGGTCGCACCTGGCGTCAGACTTTAGAATGCTCGCATTTCACTAACGTAGCGTCGCTATGCCCAGCGTGCGCGCGCGTCAACACTACATTGAAGTATATTGGACTCTTCATGATGTGCTCGTGGCCGTTTTGCTAGCTCCACATATACCAAATTTGGTGTTACGTGACGTCAATGAATGACGAAATATATGACTGGTGCAAACAAGATAATCCTGACATGCGTGTGATGTAAGAACATGACAACATGCCACGCTCATTGCGTGCTCGCGGCCGTTTCGCTAGCTCCACATATACTAAATTTGGTATCACGTGACGTGATTAGATGTCGAATGTAAACGACACATCCACACATGATAATCACGACACGGAAGTTATGTAGGCATCATTACCTCCACCTCGTAACGTTGTGCTGATCTTAAAGTGACATATATTAGTAACATTTCCTATTCGTGCTGCGCATATCATCGATTTCCACTGTACGTGGGATCTGCCAATTTTTTTCAATAGTATTCAAATATTGTTTGTTTTGTTATATCAAAATATGTTACTCCACAAAAATTTCAATATAAACCTGCGTTATCATTATGCATTAAACTAGCACTTCCTTCGTGTTACGTAATGACCCTATGATCGTCAGCGCGTCTTGAGCTACATTTCAGCATGCTCATGCCACCATGCAGGCAGTTTCCAGGTCGCTAAGATTTCGGAGTGGCCCCACCGCGGTGGTCTAGTGGCTAAGTTACTCGGCTGCTGACTCGCAGGTCGTGGGATCAAATCCCGGCTGCTGTGGCTGCATTTCCTATGGAAGCGGAAATGTTGTAGGCCCGTGTGCTCAGATGTGGTTGCACGTTAAAGAACCCCAGGTGGTCGAAATATTCGGAGCTCACCACTACGGCGTCTCTCATTATCATATGATGGTTTTGGGACATTAAACACTACATATCAATCAAGATTTTGGAGCGACGTAGTTTGGCCACCTACACTTCCTCTCAGAAACGACGTGCACTGCTACTCAGCATCACCAGATGTTTTGGATGGTTTAGCTAGGTTCGTGTACTGAGACAGCAGCAACACCGGGGCACGCCAGACATGACACAGGTGCACGAAGCATGTTGCTAATACAGAGGTGTATGATGTCCTGTCATCTCAACGTAATAGCTTGTTGTTTTAGATGCGGAAGCATCTTATACTCGCGCCTTGTAGTGCGCCGTCCGCGCCGTCCGCGCCGTCCGCACCGCTTCTCGAACATTCGACAGCTGACGCGCGCGCATGCGCCGTCGCGCCGTCGCCCACTCTTCCACCATCTGTGCATCCCTTCCTCCTCTACACACCGCGCGCGCTTCACTCCTCCACCATCTGTGCACCCATCCTCCTCTACACACCGCGTTCGACATCTACAATTCTCCTGATTCTCCAGTAAACGCGCATGTGGCGTCGCGCTTCGAGAACATTCAACAGCTGACAGTGCATGCGCCGTCGAGCTGTATATATACTCAAGGTCGGCGCTCGCTCGCTCAGTTGCCGCTCGTCGGTTGGTTTGTACGGCGCGTCGACGTCCAAGGTCGCGGTGAAATGAATTCCAACGAATCCACAAACACAATGATCGACGTCCCTTCGACCAGCGCCGCCCTTTCGCATACGTGTGTACGTGTTCACTCATTTAACACCCCCTCCTACAACCACGTTAACCAATTTAGCCATGGACCCAAGTAAGTCGCAATTTAACACCCCATTTCACAATCACGTTAACCAATTTAGCCATCGACCCAAGTAAGTCGCACTTTAACACCCCGTTAACCAATTATATGCTCCGCATACTCCTCAGTGTTCCCCCGAGGGAAGCTGCGGGCAATTTTTTGAAAACACTCGGAAATTCGAAATCACGATGGTCAAGCCTAGTTACAGGAACTCCAGCGAAAGCAGAACGACGACAGTTTTCACAAATTGCGAGAAGGGCTGGTGACGTCTTTATAAATTCTCAACGTTGCTGGAGCAAAGGTACATCTGCGTTTAGAGCCTCTCAAGCAACTACGTTCTTTTGATGATACCTGCCGCAGCTACGAGCACTGGTAAGAGTGATATTTCTATCACACCGTAAAGAAATGGATCAAGAAAGATTTCGTCTTGGTCCCCTTAAGATAAAGCCCCGAGAGACCTGCGCTGTATGCATATTTTTATCGGAGAGCGTTAGAACTTCTGCAAATATTGTTACATTTTTTATTCTACGTACGTGTCTACAAGCGGGTTTTAAAAGGTTTCTGCACTTTGTCCGCAGGTCAACTATCCACAACGCCTTCTGTCGCAACCCGAGGGGCCCTCGAAGGAAGAGCGCTTCCCCGAGGTGAACACGCTGCTGCCCATCATGGGCGCCCTGCAGCAGCGGCACCTCGAGTACCAGTCAATTAGACACAATCGCACCACGAGCCGGATGCGGCCCGTGCACCTACAGCGATTCCCGTACCCGACCTACATAGAGCACAAAGACACCAAGAACTACGCGCTCGTACTGACGCGGTTCTGTGTCGGAATGCTGGTTCCGTTCGCCGTCTTCGTTGCTAGACTCAGTGAGGAGAAAACATCCGGTTCGAACAAAGCTTTTTTTCTTTTTCATGCGGAGCTTTATGACTCGCGAACATATCTTTTCTTTTTTCTTGTGCTACTTTCTGCCCTTTTGAAAGGGCTTTTATAGAGGCCTGGAGAACAGGTATTGGGATAACGAGAGCCTTTGAGTTGAAAGGATGTTTTTACTCGAGGTAGTGCGTGCGTTTAGAAAAAAGTGGCTAACAACTCAGAGTACCTGGTACTCTACTATGGAATAGCCCAAAGCCGTCACGGCGGCCAAGACTTGTGCTTAGAAAAAGTGGCTAACGATTTAGAGCACAAGGTATACTCTACTATGAGAGAGCTCAAAGTCGTCGCGTGGTTCACAATGTCTGAGTAAGTGATGGAAGATACTTGAGTGTTTAAAAAGAGTGGTTAATGATTTAGAGTACTTGGTACTCTACTCTGGGAGAGCATGAAGCCGTCCCGTAGCGCAAATTGTGTTTATAAGAAGGTGTTAACAATTTGGGAGTATGGCCTGAAACTGCACTATATTGCTGTGTAGGAAGCAGATTCCGGCATCACGCGAAAGGGCACGACACCATCGAGTGTATAGAAGAGGTCCCCTTATGTGCGCCGCTTTTCATTTCCTGTGATACCCTCTATCGTGGGTTTTTAGACGATTTGCCGTTTCTGAAGTGATGCTCTGATATTTTATTAGGTCACTTGATACATTACATCACCATATTTGATTCCTAATTATGAACACATGACCACCGATGTTGCCTACAGAATTGAAGTGTATAGCTTTTAACACGGTGTAAGATACAATTTCTTTGTATCTTGCAACATGGCTTCTAAGCACGTAAATAGCGGTACAATTTCCCCATAGAGTAAGGAAAGCATTAGCCGTAGGGGAGAGAGTATATGAGGTTGTGTAAAAGAAAAAAATAACTATGCAAGTGCACAGGCGCATAACTTCGCTTGTCATCATTTCTCCGAAAACACAAGAGTTCACGATTTTCTTTAACGTAAGCAATGTGCCAGGTGAGTCTGAATCACACACAACTCCTGAGAATATGCTCCAGTCTGACGTATTGTACCACTTGTAGTTAATGTGTGCGGTGGTGTTTTGGTAAAAGCACGAAAACATTTTCGGCACCTTCAAGTTTCGCGTTTCAGTGTTGAACGCGATAGCGACATTCTGTCTTTTGTGCATATATTAACCACTTAGAACGTACTTTTACGGCAAAAGCTGTATATGGCTAGAAGAAACGAAAAACCGTCCGGCAGTAGTGTCCCAAGTGGTCTCCATTGCCTGTCTTATCAGGTACGTCAGTCGCAGCGTCGTACCTAAGTACGCGAGACAGTGGCTGAATTGTGAGTGACGTCGTCCATCCCGCCACAGCCGGGGCACACAGCATGTGCACATAAGTTCTTGAAACGTTGCACGTTGGTATGCCAAGGACAACTCTATGAGAGCGTCAACCAAGAAATTATAAGAGAGCTCGCATTCGCCGGGTCCAGAGGGGCCGATGGTGCCGTCCGGGCACAAGAACAGGCCAGGGAGTCCGGCAGCAATTACGCGTACCCATGATTCGGCAACTTTCCAAGCCGCGCTAAATTACGAACGGGAATGCAAGCGCCGGTGGCCGACGGATGCTGCAGAACCACGCAACCGAGTTACCTTGCCATGTCAAATGCTCGCACCAACGCGAAGTAGCGGCGTCAATGTGGTGATTGCGGGAACGCATTCGCTGGTAGTTTCTGCAGCTGTCGTCTGTGACCACTGGAGTCACAGGTGACGTCTGTGACCGCCTGTGGTTCGGAAACAACCACTGTAATTGACGCTTTGTAGAACGAACTTAACCACTCATTACAGTTCTGAATGAGCGTGATTATGCAAGGTATATGTGCTGCACGTGAAATAAGCATTGTGGTAACCCCAAGGCAAACAACGGGTGTGTGACCTCATTAAGAAGAACGAACATACAACGAATAACTGTGAGAGCCCCGCCATGGGGGTCTAGTGGCCAAGGTACTCGACTGCTGACCCTCAGGTCACGAGATCGAATCTCTGTTGCAGCGGCTGCATTTTTGATGGAGATGAAAACGCTGTAGCCCCGTGTGCGCAGATTTGGCTGCAGGTTAAAGAACCCAGGTAGTCGAAATTTACGGAGCCCACCAATACGGCATCTCTCATAAGCATATGACGGTTTTGGGACGTCAAACTGCACATGAAAATCTATCAATAATTGTGAAAGGCTTCAGGGCTACGTCGGCTTGAACCCGCTGCAACACCATGGCCGCACGTTTCAGCTTTCGCTAGTTCACGATTTGTAAGGAGGGCTTGGGCTATGCTTTTTTATTGTATGGTAATAATAGGAAGTCTAAATTGGAGATCGCGACTAGGTAATCGATGATGCTGAAATTTACTTGCGCTAGTGCAGCTTTCGCATATGGCTGTATTGTGTGTAATGGGTCGAATACCTTAAACTACAAGCAGTTGTGCAGGTGAAATGTCTTTGAACTGGCTATGCACCCGATACATAGTCTTAAGCGAAAACGCGCAGTAGCCTGTAGGACTTTCTAATGGCTCGCCGACTTTACAGCACGAAGTCATTATAATAATTACATGTTCCGACGCCCGATGGAAAGTTATACGCATGAACCATGCAACATTAATGCGACATTGCATGTTGCATTATGAATCCTGTGTACAAAAAGCGTTTATACATCCTGTAAAATACTTTCACTGAATTTACAACCAGCGGAAGGTACCTCCAGTTTTTTTTTCAAGCAGATACGTGGCTGTGTGGTACAACATTTAACTGTCTTACAAACAACCCAGGTGGTTTCAATCCTCACTTAGTGCCGGCAAACTTATATTTTTATTTTATTTCACTTTTCTCAATATATTTGATGACGGACAAGGTATTTTTTCCCCACAACCAACCCCGGCGCTAGAATTTCTGCGATATGTGTTCTTTAACGCTACCGTTTATTTTACGGAATTGAGATCCCTCCCTTAATGTTAAGCGACATTGTCCATCAAGAACAATTCTATTGCCAGTACTTGGTGTTCATCGCGTGAATTGTACGCAACCTATATGGCATACCAAATAATCACGTGTTCATCAATAAATTTAAGGGTGCTATATTCGGCACATCTGAAATACTGACATAGATATAATACGAGTTTGAATATTGAGTTCCTGTTATGTCTTTAGATACACTGAACTCAATGCTAATAGGTAGTGTGCATGAGTGCGTGATACAGAAGAAAAAAAGACGAGGTGTTGCGTGTGCAGAAGCTGGATAACGGCGAAAACGGGGTCACTGGGGCTGAGCGTGTTTGCGCATGTGGCACGAGCTTGAACCGCATCCCCACAGGAGCCCACTTTACTTCCATTAAAAGAAAAGAGCAGTTCACTCGAATGCAGCATAAGGCGGAATAATTGTATAATCAAGAGCTTACTATGCATGTTGTTCGAATAACACGTTGTGAAAGCCGTCACTACTAAGTGCTAAGCCATAACTTTCAGGCTCCGAAATATGACTGCAGTATGACATAGGTAGCTTTTGGCTGGTAATTTGAGCATCTTTTTACAAGTAAATGATTATCAAGTTGCGGCTATCATTTACATTGGCTACAGTAAAATTGCTCTAATACAAATTCATTCGCTGCTAAATGCATGCAGTAATTAGTTTGCATGCGGAAAATTAGTTTGCTTTATATATTTTGTCATTGTATCGAAACATCTACATTCCCTTTCTGGCAACATATCCAGCTATGTACCATCACTATATTTTTAGCGGGGTATTGTGCGTTAGCGACTAGTTAGGAACCTTACTTCAAAGAAATAAACTGAAGAGTGTCAGTACATATGGGAAATGCTTGGAAGGAATTGCTGCGGTAGGTTTTCTGAGTAACACGACTTTACAATTCAATGTAAAACGTTGCTAATTCATGCTTCGTTAGCGTTGGCACTCAGCATGCCTTTTTTTTAGAATTTTTCGCTTGTAGTACTATTTTTTTCTAGAAATACCGTGTTTCCAAGTAAACTTAGAACTTACGTGCAATGGCCCTTTTTTTATAGAAAAAATTACAGCTAGCACAAGTGGCACAAGTTTGAAAGAACTAGCTGCGCTGATGGCCAACTGACATCCCGAGTTTTTGCTTGTAATGTTGTAGGTATGGTCACAGTAGTACTAAGTAGGGTCCCACATGGTTATTCACCTATTTGGATCGGTTCGCCACACTACGTAATTTTCGCGTGATTTTGGCGGGGACTATTGCTGTTACGTGGTTTCTGTCGGGAACGTGGCACTTGACATGTAATATGATGTTGCGCGAACACAGCGACGTGACTGATTATTACGGGCGTTACGTGATTTGAGCCAAACTACAGTTTTTCCTTGATATGACATAATTTTTTGTCAAGTGACACGCTTTTACCCGACACCGACACCATGTCATTTTAGTCGAGTGTGTATGTCTTGTGATGTTACACAATAGTGGTTACATGATTAGTTATTCGCAGTTTTTTTGTGACAACAAGTCATGAGACTGGCGGTTAAGTGATATTTAGTTACGTTACTATTGACACGTAACCAAGTGACATCAGTGCCCGTGTCCCTGATGTCACTTGGTTACGTGATGGTACACAATTTTAGTCACGTTATCACACGTAATTTCTAGCCATGCGACTAAGGTTTATCTGACATCATATTTCTTTCTGTCATGTGACTAGCTTTCGCATGAGATTTCTCGCTTTTAGTGAAATGACCATATGCTTCGTGATATTGCGTGTATATATATTAGGGACGAGAGGAGTTGCTACGTGAAGATGCGTGATTTTGGTATCGTGACTCGATTTTACTTGATTTTAGTCACGTCACTAGTTACGTGATGTTATGTGATTTTGAGCATTTGACTATTGTTGCATAACATTGTGTAATATTTGGTTACAAGATTAGCAGGTACGTGATGTTGCGGGAGTTTTGCCTGCTCATTAAGTATTTAGGTGGCGTTGCACGTTAAATATTTGTCCACCCTGATTTCCGAATTCACATTCTCAACGAATCGGAGCACGTGAAAGACGGAAGTGGAGTACAAAGCGAGCGCATGTCACTGATGGTTTCACGATATATGCTCTTCCTCCTACATGGCCCTGAGCCATGCTCCCAGTTCGGGCTGCAGAAGTCGCGTCTTTTTCTTTCCTCAACCTCTCTTTCTTCTCACTACGCGGTACGATAAGAGGCTTAAGCAGTTGAACTGTTGAAACTCACACGCCTAAGACTACTGGAAGTCAAAAGCCATCCTGTTTTCATAATTACTCTTCGTCTTCTGTATGCACTGTACTAACCCTATCTCTATACGTTTTCTGCAGCTTAGATGGCTTTGCATGGTCTCGGTGATCGGCCTGTTTTCGGCACCTAACGCCGATGTCGCGTGATGATGTCCTTATATGAGGCCATGGTGACGACGTTGTGGTGTTACAGGAACTCTCTGACGTTACACCTTTCTGCTTAAATGACGGCATGTCATGTCACTATGAAACTTTGGAACCATCGTTACACCATCGGCCCACATACGGGCACATGACTACCGCGTTAGTTTTGACAGTTTACTATCACTTGGTTGGTCTTTATCGAACCATCCGTGCTGACATCACCATCTCGCGATGATATGGCAGGATACACCAAATTTCCCGATTTCATGACTAGATGAAGCATTTAAGGATTCTTCCTTAAAACATGCTTGGTGACAAAAATCAAGGGCCGACCAATCGTTCAAAACGCATAAAGGCAAAGACGTTTGGTGGACAATATGGGGACGTTGATATAAGTTCTTGCTTGATATGAGGGGTTTAACGTCCCAAACCAGCATGATGATGAGAGACGCCGTAGTGGAGGGCTCTGGAAATTTCGACTACTTGGGGTTCTTTAATGTCCAGGCATATGTGAACACATGGGCCAACAGCATTCTGGTCTCCATCGAAAATGCAGCCACTGCAATCGGGATTCGATCCCACGACCTCCAGGTCAGCAGCCTAGTACCTTAGCCCCTGGACTACCTTGGCGGGGCACAATCCAGGTTCTCGTAGCTGCACCAAAACGGCTCCGTGTTTTCGCGTGTGTTTGTGTACAATTGGTCAGCGCTTGATTGATTTCGCCACGAGCTTCCGACCACACGGGTTCACCTATAATCCTATATTTTAACGAGTGGTTGCCTTTCGCTCAGGTATGAAAGAGATGTTGCGCGTGGTGGGCCTCAACGATTGCGTCTACTGGGTGAGCCACTACATCAGTGGCTTCTTCATGCACCTGATCATCGTGACCCTGATGCTGCTCATTCTGTGCGTCAAAAGGAACGAAGATGGACGCGCGTTCATCCAGTTCAGCGATCCGTTCCTTTTGTTCTGCATCCTTATGTGCTTCTGCAGCTCGTGTCTCATGCACGCCACGTTGCTCTCCATGATTTTTGCCAGTCGTGAGTATTTTTAAATGCGAAGCATTTCTTGCGAACTTCGGCGACTCAGCGTATCTATCTATCTATCTATCTATCTATCTATCTATCTATCTATCTATCTATCTATCTATCTATCTATCTATCTATCTATCTATCTATCTATCTATCTATCTATCTATCTGTCTATCTGTCTGTCTGTCTGTCTGTCTGTCTGTCTGTCTGTCTGTCTATCTATCTATCTATCTATCTATCTATCTATCTATCTATCTATCTATCTATCTATCTATCTATCTATCTATCTATCTATCTATCTTTCTATCTATCTGTCTATGTGTCTATCTATCTATCTATCTATCTATCTATCTATCTATCTATCTATCTATCTATCTATCTATCTATCTATCTATCTATCTATCTATCTATCTATCTATCTATCTATCTATCTATCTATCTATCTATCTATCTATCTATCTATCTATCTATCTATCTATCTATCTATCTATCTAGCCGCCTAGGACTTGTAACTCTCCTGGCCGTATCGGTAATGGTATTGATACCAAAACTGGTATGGCATAACATGACTGTACGATGAGCATAAGCAACTAGTCATAACATGAAAATCGACATGTACGTCATGAATGTCATGATTTACAATCATGGTCTTGCTGCTCTTGCGGTGGTTTCGTTCACATGACATGTTGTAAAACTGGTATGGTATGACATGACGGCATGACGAACACAAGCGACCGACTGTAACATGAAACTCGTGACATGGGTGTCATGTAACAACATGACTACATGCCGCGCTCGGGATGCGCTCGCGGCTGTTCCGCTAGCTTCGCATATGCCAAATTTAGTATTACGGGACGCGAATGAATGACGGAGGTATGTGACTGATGCAAACATGATAATCATGAGATCTGTGGCATGTAAAAACATGACTACATTCCACGTTCTTGATGCGCTCGCGGTCGTTTCGCTTGACTCACATATACAAGATTTGGTGTTACGGTACGTGAAAGAATGACGAAGGTATGCGACTGGTGCAAATATGATAATCATGGCATGCGTGTCATTTAACCACATGACTACATGACACACTCATGATGCGCTCGCCGCCATTTCGCTAGCTCCACATATACCTAATTTGGTTTCACGTGATGTGAATAGATGACGAAGGTAAGTGACACGTCCAAACTTGATAATCACGACATGGTTCTCATGTACGGCACCATTTACCTCCGCCACTAAACGTTGTGCTGATTTTAAAGTGACCTAGCGACCTTCTTCATTCGTGCTTCGCATGTGATTGATTCCCAGTGTATGATGATTCTGCCAGTTTTTTTTACATGTGCTCTCTACGTCAAAAAATTTTTGCGTATTTAACGTTATTTGACGTTTTGCGTATTTAACGTTTAAAGGGTACAAGTAGTTGCTAGCTTGCATGATATTGGGCAGTTCTGCTACATTATTTGCTGTGTCACAATTTCCTTGTAAGATATATGGGGCGTAGTTAAGACTAGGTACCAGTAAAACGTGTCAATTGTTTGTGAAGAGAAGAAGAGCTCTTCAAATATCTGCTCTGAGGCTAATCCCTTGTTAGCCCGACCAAGATGTGAACAAACCATACACACAAACCAAACAGGTCTTGGCTATCCGTAATTATAGGGCTCTAGCTTGCTTAAGCAACCCTTCCATTATTTTCAAATATGTACGCTAGACTTTGGTTTTGGTCGAGGACCACAGCAATTTTCTGAAATTTTTGTCTGCACCTGGTGGTTTTCCTACCACAAAATGCACCCAGTTTCGTGGCTTTAAAGATTGGTGTAGTAAAAACTGCCCAAGCTTCATGCTGTATATGATAATGTAATGTACTAAATATGCCAAAATTTGGGCAGCTGAGCAAACTGCGACGCTAGTATTGTTTTCTCACGCATGGATTTGTCTATGCAGCTGCAGTGATCCAGCATCTATTTATGAAACGTTTCCCGCATTTTTAGATGTGAAGCAGCTTTTGATTCACGTATATAATGCCGTACCAGCGTGTATCTGCACAAATGCGCCGCAACGCGTTACCCACGCTATAGCTATTGGAGCGGTGCCGAGTAGGTCACGCCATAGCTGTGCGTTGACGTCACTTTCTCCCTCACCCGCAGCACGCTCGCCGCAGCGCCCACTCGCAACTCGATACTCTCTCGCGTCACGCTCTTCGCCACCTGCAGCGCTCAACCACACGTCGAATGGAAAAACTTTTGCGGTTCGTTTAACTGCGGTGAAACTTAGATATAACCCAACTCGGCTCCCGTGTCTTTGCGTTTCAAACAAACGTTTACCCGAGTAAACGTTGCACTAAGTTTCGCTTCAAACCGTTCTTGCAGCACCCGCGTTGACGTTCGTTCCAACTAAGTCGACGCCATGCGCACCACTGCTGCTTCGCATCCCATCATGGTTCATAATTTTTTGTGCTTAGTTGAACAAAAATGCAATTTCAGAGTCAGCGCTTCATTATGTCAGTATCTGACTATCCCTCCTTTTCAAGAAAGCTGTGCTACTTACTTACAAGTCTGCAGAATTAGCTGAAGTAACCTTGATATAACTGCCGTTAGGTGGGAGTTTCAAATCGCGCCTGTCATGCCAACAGTTAGGCTGAATGCTGAAGAGAGAGCCACGAGTGCAAGTAGTAATAGGTAGCACCTGATGTGCCGCATGAACCAATTCATGATGCCTATAGTAAGCTAAACAAAGCCTATGAAATCCTTACTTCTTCAATTTACTTTATGTTCGAATCTGTAGAGAATTCATAGCAGCTTACTTTAAGCACATTAGAAACCGGCCCTAGACCTTTCTGTGAGCAGACCAGCGTGCCAGCACACGCATTCTGTTCAGCCGCCATGTTGTTCTTTCCAGTTATTAGCCTGCACGCTTTTGTATTGGACGCCGACTTTGTGAATTCGTCTACATTGCCGCCATGGTGTAAATACAAATTACACTTCAATCTGCCCGTAATACTTAGGTGCATATTCGTTTACGTGCAGCTTCTTTATATATCTTATCATATTTTATTATATTATATAATATATATTGTATAAATATTATATATCTAACAAGCAGCTCTAAATTATTATCCGCGCAAGGTGGCAACTGCTCAGCCGGAGTTCTTGCTTGAGCTTTCGTCCCCTTTATCATTATGTTCATAATCAGTCTATTATTTTTATGTCGTCCGTAACCAATCACTGTAAATTATGTGCTTATATATTACTTACGAACCTATTTACAGATTCACATTTTTGAAATACGCAGTGCAGAGGTACCATTTTATGTCCAATAAAAGTATTCCGCAGCTCCTCACGTAACTCCTGACATTGTGTCAATTTAATGAAAGGTATACGACATTGATACCGATGGCAATATCATCCCGTTAACTACTGAGGTCCTCAGCCCTTCGTTCTTTCGAGTTCGCAGTGTTGAACGCATGCACTTGCTGAAACAGTGGGGCTTCTATAGCTGTTGTCCCTAACTCCCGAGAGCAATATGAAGCGACATTTTAAGCGAATGAGTGTCTGGGAACAGAACGTTGCAAGCGCAATGTTTACAGAGCCTCGAACAGAGCTGAAAAGCATATCAAAGACACGTGATGAACTCACCACGACGTAGAGCCGGAAGGGCCACAATTGCACCTAATGTCACCTAGTATTGAGTGGACAGAGTAGAAATATGGCTTAAAACACTCAGATTTGTGGTTCTGCACACCTCGCCCTTTGCACTACCTTTTTTCCGGCGCAGCACACACTGCGGTAGCCGCTGCCATGTTGTACTGGACCTTCAGCTGCCTGATGCCGTTCCTCGCGCTCGAGAATGCCGGTGGCCAGGGCTATCACTTCATCAAGCGAAGCCACAAATTGGTGACGTCCATCTTCCCCGGCATGAGTTTGCACTGGAGCTTCCGCGTTCTCGAGCGCTTCGAGAAGTTCGGTGAGACACTGCAACTTACTGCGTGCCTTTCGCAGTGCGCAAAGTACTGAGAGGGAAATTGTGCCCACGTCTCGCATTGCATGCTGTCTTATCAACATATATATATATATATATATATATATATATATATATATATATATATATATATATATGTATATATATATATATATATATATATATATATATATATATATATATATATATATATATATATATATATATATATATATATACTCACACTCACTTTTCAGGCATTTTACAATCGCTTGCTCTGGCTGAAGTTTCAATAAGCCAACAAAACTAATGAATCCAGAAAGAAGTACTGGTAATATGGCCATGCGATTAATAAAGGCCACTTACGCCGTTTTCCTCCAGAAAAACTAAGAAATCGACAAAGTAACGCCATCTGTATGGCCGAAGCACGGCGACCACCCCAACGAGCTGCATACCGAGCGTTACTGAATATTAGCATGATCATGGTTCGGTACCTTACCAAACAGATTAAAACTCAGGGTGAAGAAGCCTTTATCAGAAGGTGGCATACACGTTTTTTTGGAGTCCGGAATGGGAATATTGAATTTCCTTTACTGCCGCTTTAACTCGGGAAGAAAATTGCTTCACGTCACACGTCATATGTGAATCTGTTCCAATTTACTGCTTTTTTGCGTTTCTTGAGTGTTTTCTTGAGTGATTCGTGATCGTGATTCGTGAGAGCTTTCTTGAGTGATTTGTGTGTGTGTGCGTGTGCGTGCGCGTGTGTGTGTGCGTGTGCGTGTGTGCGTGCGTGCGTGTGCATGCCTGTGCGTGCGTGTGCGTGCGTGCGTGCGTGTGCGTGCGTGCATGTGCGTGCGTGTGTCTGCGTGTGCGTGCGTGTTTGTGCGAGTGCGTGTGCGTGCGTGTGTGTGTGCGTGCGTGTGTGTGTGCGTGTGCGTCTGCGTGTGTGCGTGTGTGTGCGTGTGCGTGTGTGTGCGTGTGTGTGCGTGTGTGTGTGTGCGTGTGCGTGTGCATGTGTGCGTGTGTGTGTCGTGTGCGTGTGTGTGTGTGTGCGAGTGCGTGCGCTCGAGCGTATGTGTGTGCGTCTGCGTGTGCGTGTGCGTGTGTGTGTGTGCGTGTGTGTGTGTGCGTGTGCGTGTGTGCGTGTGTGTGTGTGTGCGTGTGCGTGCGTGTGTGTGTGTTTGTGTGTGTGTGTATGCGTGTGCGTGTGTGTGCGCGTGTATGTGTGTGTGAGTGTGTGTGTGTGTGTGCGTGCGCGCGCGCGCGTGGGAAGCTGTTTGAGCAGATATGCGTTGTAATATTCGCTTTGAGAAGAAAATTACCAGGGTATTATATAGCGAATGACACGACAGCTTAAAGCTCACCAAACATATTTGCAGCCTTTCACACCAGCCAATTTGCATTCCTTTTGCCTGTTTTCAGCTTCACGGAGTTGGCATTTTTTTTTTCAAAATAATTACTCGTGAGAGAGGGCCGCCAACAGCCTATCGAATCTTGGACGATGATTCTAATTCTACAGTTCTTTAGAAGTACGATGTAAGATCAGGTTGTGTGACCTTTTGCGAATAGCATTGTACAGGGCATCGTATCAGATAGGGAACTATTTGTCTGGACACACCACATTGGAGGTCAGAGGGCTATGTTCTTGTTCTAGACTAAAGTTAGCTGGAAGTAAGCATTTGGTTAATTCACCGTTAGTATTCTCATTTTCAATGTGACTCAGCGCAGTATACTGCTCGAGAACACACGCAGGCGTGATCATAAGTGTGCAGACCACCGGATCGCGTGGCCAAAGGCATCGACGCGCGTTCTAGCGACGAGACGCCTGCTCCGGTGTGTATGCGCGTCCCCGTACTCCTCTCCCTAGAACACTGGCGATGTGTACATAAGCGGTAGAGCGCGCGTTAGAAGTTCTGTCAAGGGCGTCTATAGCTGGCTTTCGCTTGACCTGTAGCTTTGATTGACTCCAGTAGATGCGACGGAAGTAACAGTATCTTCAACCAGTAGTAGGGCACAACTCAACATCAGCGTGCTCGTAGAAACAACGCTTTTCTTTCATTTAATAACTAGAAACAGTAAAGACGAAATAACAATTAAGCATTCCCAAGCCATACCCAGTTACGCAAATATCAAGCGATACCCTCTCCCCCCCCCCCCCCCCATCTCACTCGGCGACGCATTTACTCGAGTTTCACCGTGGGAAGATGCGGGTGGCTTTTTGAAAGCAACGCTTGGTTGCAGAATCTCTCAGACTAACAGGTACTGTTGGAAACTTAGTTACCTGCATGACTTACTCTAATTTAGATATAAAGCTGAGGTTATGTTTCTACAATTAGTGTTGTTATAATTGCTTTATTTTCTGAGTTCTCTGTGGTTGCTTTATGCTCTGGGGTCTTTGCAGTGCCCTTTGGGGCAAACTGGTCCAACTTCGCTAGCCACGCCGCCACACCTGACAACGTGACTCTTGCCGAGATAGTGTTCGTGGGCCTGATGTGCGACTGCTTAATCGGAGTCATGGTCTGGTACTTGGACAACGTAATGCCTATTGGGCCCGGAATCGCCAAGCCCCTCCTGTACCCATTCAAGGTGATTGACGTCTTAGTTCATTGCGAAGCACCGACTAATGGTCTACTCCCACAGCAGAAACAGATTTAGAGTCTTACAGCGTTTCCTCGAATATAAAACAGAGGCCACAATGATCGGCGTATGCGTGGAAAATGGGGAAAGGGGTGCGCTATTGTAAATTGCACCTGTTACCAAGAAAAGGACAATGCACTGTGCACTTGTCGGGTTAAAATGGCGGAAGACACTAGTAATGACTGCTCGTCAATTTCAGGTCATGTCAATGGCCTGAAATGGATGTGGCGTACTCGGGGGCCTGAACAAGGTAGGCTCTTCGCAGCCAATCTGAAAATTCAGTGTTAGGGAGGAGGCTGCCATTTATGAAGTGATCAGCAGTACAAGCTTACATACTTCATCGCATTCCCACAAACGCATATAGCTGCCGTTTTGGGGTCACTTTGTAAGGCAGAATCAGATAGTGCCGCTCAATAGATCTAATGGTGAAACTATCGATAAAAATGTTTTTCTATAATAATATACAGACCCAGCTTTAAATTTGCACCATGATCCAAACCTTTACGTGAACACGAGAGAGGACCTGTAAAAGATGGCACTGCGATACATGGGATGAACTTGATTGGTATCCTCATCTCGTTCTTGTGTGTAAAGTTTGAAAGTAAGAAACATGCGTGCAGTCTTCATAAATATTCATAAAAATAGTTCTGAGTCAGCAATCATATGGTTTTCCTCCCAATGTACTGCGCAGATGGAGTATTGGCTGCCCAGTATCACGTACCTCAAGGAGCCTTTGAGGCCGGCTAAAGAGGTTGCAAACTTCGAGCCGGAACCAAGAGATCAATGTGTCGCTATAGACCTCTTTCACGTCAGCAAGGCAAGCACCAATCGTCATCAACACCGCGACCCGAAACAACTATGATATCGCCGTTACTTTCCTTAATAAATATATTTGTATACTGGTTCTTACTAGTTTAAATTTTGCACTTGGTTGTCTTTGAGTCTTAGGGAACATTTTGAATAGTTCCGTGTACTGAGAGTGTGCCAAAGCAAAAGCAAATTGTCTAATTATCTTCCGTCCAATTACATTAAACACAGGGCTAGCGTGTTTCAGGAACGAGAAGAGCATTCACAGCGAGAAGGTTTGCTTCTAGCAGCTAGATAAGCATAAACAGTTTTCAATCAATAGGCAAAGCAAAGAAGGACCGCATACATACGATAAATGTGATCTCATGCAGTGATATGACCATGAAAAGTGAATACGAGCTGACATCCTGATGGACCTAATAAAAGTTGTTTTTGATTGATTCATTCACAAGTAGTTAAACTGCACTGAACGAGAGTTTGACACATCGCTTCTTATGCGTACGTGTCGCAGGATTACGATGGCGTGGAAGCCGTTCATGACGTCAGTTTGCGCATCTTCAACAACCAGATTACCGTGCTTCTTGGTCACAACGGCGCCGGCAAGACAACGTTGCTGAACATGATCACCGGTAAGTTTGACAAAGTTTTTCAGAGGCTCAATTCACGGACCCTGCGAGCGAGTGGTGTCCACAAGCAGTATACGCCGCAGGGACAGACCCACTAGATGTCTCTGCAGAGGATCAGCTACTACAGCGTTCATTCCTTTTGGTTGGTACCGTGTTCACTAGCAGTCCTGCAGAGCTTTCTCTAACCAAGCCTTTGATCTCCCATGTGGAGACGTCGAGGCTATGCCTCACCACCAGTTCGCGGGCTTACTTGGACAGCCCAATGTTGGTTGCCGAGGCTGGGTATCTGCAAGCAAGCGACCAACTTTGGCTACACTATATGTGTGGAGCTCTCAATTCTTAATATTCACACTTAGTATTGCTGTTGCATAGTGCACTATGTGTTGGCGCAAATTGCATTGAATCACTATATATTTGCCGGCATTTTAAGATTTACTTTGTGACGCACTCTCAGTAGATCTTTATGATGGCTTGCGATACCGAAAACTTAGTACGAAGACATTAGTGAATTGGAACTAAATAGATGTTAAAACAAGTTCTCCGTTGAAGCAAGTGGACTCACTTGTGGCTATAATTGTAGTACTGGCGATGCCCGAGAGAGTAGACTCGGGCTACTTCGGCACAAACTAAACATCTATTAGTGCGGATTCAAAAAGCAGTATTGCTGTTGTGTTAGAGTTCGTGTAGAAAGTTTAGACATCACATGCCGCACTGGAATTTTATCACCATTAGGCAGAGCCTCCGTTTTCTTTTTGTACGTCTTGAGATAATGCACTTCCTATGATTCACAGATCAGACATTTCGAGTTAACACAATATTGACTTGAATTGCGGCTTTTTTATGACTCCATACCTCCGTAAATTATACCACCAGCACATTGATCGTCAAGCAGAGACTCAGTTTAGGAATAAGCGCTGCGAAAACACATTCTAAATGAAAACCTCAATACGACAAAGCGTAGTTTTCATATGCATTGACGTTAAGTGTTGAAGCTCAGATACCTTTACAATAAAACCCTGCAACCTCAAACGCCATTATGCAACGGCGGCTTTTTACTTATGCTCATATCCGCATTGATGGCAGCAAGAATGCCTTGCGACAAGTGCAATTTCAGTTAGGTTATGTAAAATCATGAAAAGCCTAAAATATAAGAATAAGTGCACGGAAACAATGTTAAAATAAAGCCAAGCCTTACACAGAAGTATGCATCTTAAAGCACACCTTCTTGTGCATGTGGGGCAATTTTGAAAGCAGGTTCTTTTTTTTGTTAATTTTCAAAAGTAAAAAGTTTCATTAAAAGAGAACTGCGCAAACACTCCGCACTTAAATTCTAACGGAAAAACTAATTTGCTCTAGGAGAATTAAAGAAGCTTTTACCAGCGCAATCAACTAAAATAAGTCAGACCAGATAATAAATAAAACATGAGGGTATATTAGGAAAAATAATGCTTCGGCAATATGGACACCATTGCATAACAAGCCGCCATAATATACTTTCATGCAGGGTTATATTTCTTGAAGTTTATTGCAAAACCTCTCATACGATAAGTTATTTCAAGTTTTAGTAACGAAATCTTCATTACTAGAAAGGTTGGACTTGCTCAGGCTCGAAAAAATACCAAAATATAACTTGCGGCAGAGTACTTCATTACGCGTTCATTTTGAAACTACTGGGCATGCAAACACGGACACAAGAAGGAAATAAGGATGCCACAAACACCTTTTTTGATGTCCTGACTTCCTTCTCGTATCCATGTTTGCATGTTATGTCTATTTAAATAAAAAATATGAGTTTTGAGAACATAAACAAAAAAGCTTAGAAACAGCTGCGGTGCTTACACAACATGATTGAGCGACTTAAAGTCCACCGCACTTGTATCTAGTTCCATTGCGGTTTTCGCTCTTGTCGGCTTTCTCGCTAGAAGTAGCCCACTCTTTGTGACTGCTTTTTCGCTAGCAGCAGTCCGATTTTTTTTATTTGTAGCTTGGTTTTCAGTGTTAGTGGCATGACAACATGCTTTCTTCATTGCAGTGTCGAATACTCGTGAGGCAAGCTCATGCAGTGTGGAGGGCAAGTTCAATGACAACTTTCTACCCGGCATCAAATATGAGTCCATACAGACATATTCAATTGACTCACAGTGTCACACAAAGTAAATTTGCGAATCATCAGGCTCACGCACACCTGACAGTGCGAGTTCACAAAGCGAAAGGATTATGACTTATGAAAAGTTAAAAATAATTACTTTTGGTTTCGCTTTCGAATGTAAGGGGAGAGGGGGTCCAACAATTTTTTCTTTTATCTGCTGAAAAAAAAACTGCGTAGACAGAAAGTATATGAAGCAAAATGATCAGCCATCAATTGACAATAATATGACCAAAAACAGAAAAAAAACAGAAATGCATTTTCTCCCAGACCTCACACTTTATTATTTGCACAGGAGAAATCTCAAACACGAGAGTAGCTGTGATATTTTAATAAGGGTCGGACACGCTGTCGGCCACGACAACGAGCTTTTTTAAACTAACATTACAGGGTTCACTAACTCCACCTCGGGCAATGTGCTGGTGGGCGGATATGACGTCATGACGTGCACCAAGGATGCCCGCGAAAGCATCGCCTACTGTGCTCAGGACAACATCCTGTTCGATGACCTCACCGTTGAAGAGCATCTAGTTTTCTTCGCTGTCGTAAGCTTCCTATCACGTGAATGGTTGCATGTAACACGCGGCTCCTGCGCAATCTTCACTGCCACCTTGTCTACTTGACTGTTCACTGTCATTTCTAGGTTAAGGGCACCCCATACGACAGCGTTCGGCAGGAAGTGGTCACCCTGCTGAACGAAACTGGTCTGATTCAGTACCGTTCTGATCTGGTGGACACGTTGTCCTTGGGCCAACAGCGACGCCTCTGCGCTGCTCTGGCCATCGTGTCCAAGCCGAAGGTAGGGGAGAAAATATGCAAACGTTGGGAATGTTGTACACTCTGTATTCAAGGGAATTGTGCAGCCAGACGTGGTACGATGCATACGAGCCATTCATTTTATGCCGTATTAGTGCATTGACAATGCGTCCTGTCTATTAGCAATGATTGTACCCTGTGGCGTTGTTATTGTTGAAATAGGTTCGTTCTTAACACTTCCCTTCACACTGCTGTAAGCGCGAGCAATACAATGGTACTTAGAGCGCACATAATACATTGCAGAGGTGTGTAACGATGCGAAAACCCCGTTTGTAGATTCGCTCGATCTATTCTGACCTACCGTGATATTGGGCTGGGGCGGCACCTCTTCAATTTATTTTTATTCTAAACGATAGCACGCCGAAGTTATGTTTTATTCTCGAGAACATAATTGCACAGAAACAGTTGTCTACCCACAGGCGTATTTAATGAAGCACTGATAATTGCTTGGTAAAGCTGAAGATACGATGAAAGTGGCCGCTGTTGTCATAGTGGAATCTATGGCAGCTTTAATACATAAGTATTTCTAGTTCAAGGCTATGAAACTCGCTTTACGCGCACACCACTTTCGTTCATACGTGAAGGTGTTGGACGAAAGTTCGAGGCAGCATCGGACAAGTGGGTAACAATAGCTGCTTTCGTCCACCACTGTCGCAAATCACATGCGTTCTCATAGGCTTTGCTCTTTAAAAGCCAGCGAAGATGACTAATGCTCACAAAGAAAAAAAGCGTCATCGAAGTGCGATTGCATAAAAGTGTTAAAAACTACACCCATCCAGCACTATAAGATAAATCTTTGCCACCTAACGAAAATTCTTACTGGCCGATTGTCATAGTCAATATGAGATCCTTTGTTCCGTAGTCACTCTTCCATGTTAGCGGACGAAGAGGCTGCCAGATTCCAACTGAAGTAATTGACAGCTGAAACGTCAGATATACGAAACTAGGCTAATTAGTCCAGGGAAAACACGCACGCTATAGAGAGAGTTAAGATAGACTTTTATTTGAGGAAACGCATTATGCGCCCAAGGTGGGTGACCTCCTCATTCAAGATAGCCGCGGGCCTTCGCTATCTATCGCACTCGTTGAAACATGCTTCTCTGATTCTTCAGGCCCAGGTCTGATAACTGCGCCTCCCACTGCTTTTCGGTTAGTGGAGTGGCTCCAGAAGGTAAATGAAAAGAAGTGGTTGATGATTCTCCAATAATTTTATGACTCTCTTTTAACAGTAATTAAATATGTCTTTCTAATAAAGTTTTCTTCGCACCTATAGGCTGTCACCCATTGTGTGGTCTACAGAATGGGTGACAGAGGCGAGATGTGAATTCGTGGACTACGGCAACTTTACCAGATTTCATCGGGTGCCATCTTCTTTCCTTGTCTGCTTAATGTTATCATAGCTATAGCGTGTCACTGACTAAATCGCAGTAAATAACTACCCAGGTGATCATCTTGGATGAGCCCACGGCCAACATGGACCCCGAGGGCCGCCGTGAGATGTGGGAGCTTCTCCTTAAGATTCGTAGGAGCTGCGCGCTATTCCTCACGACCCAGCATCTTGATGAAGCAGACGTCCTGGCTGACCGCATACTCATCATAGTCAATGGCAGAATTCGGTAGGCGCCGCAGTTTTCATTGAATGTTGGGAATCTATGAGTAGCTATACCGTTCTCACGCATGTTACGAAAATCCTGACAACACAGCACAGGTATGCCTGTAATGTATTGCGCGAATGGTTTTAGAAATGGTAATGTCGCCATTTTGACTCATTTTACTTCGGACTGCCATGGAAAAAATGCTTATACTGTGACGATCTTCGTGCCAGAGCTCGAAGCTTCATCATGTATGATCACGTGCATGCCCATTTGTATAGTTCCTTCTTGGTCTTAAAGAGGATATGTGAGCACTAGAACACTGCTTTCGGAGCTGTGCTTACAGTACTTCTTTGTACCACCTTATGGATCCTGGATGCTGCCTCGCCGAGTATTAGACTGCACAGCTACACATCATGTACCCTTGGTGGCTAAGATGGCATGAATTGTGTGAATATGGCAGCAGTCGGTACCGTGCAGATGCCTTATTATCTGTTATTGGCCCACATAAGTGTACGTAGAGTGTGTGAATAAGGAATTTGTTTTCATTTAGTCGAGAACTAAATCACTGAGAAACATTCATACAAGCAGAGCATGCGTAATGAGCTATTTAAGTTACGCACTATACCATGCTAGTGAAGAGAACGCTTCAGACTGATTTTATGGCACAATTTGCATACACGAACTAAAGTTCTTAAGGTTCGTTGCACTGATCGTTTATTGGTGAAAGGGGTAAGGGTGTGTACAGTATAGGCACGCTACGTGCTTGGTGTGGGCTGCACCCTGGAGTTTATCTTTTGCGGCTCTTTCCTTTCAGTCAGTCATGCAGCATATTGCACGCCTTAATGGCCTACCACATAATCATATTATATAATAGCTCTACTTACAGTGCACAAAACACCGTCACGTGACTCTAAGTAAACAAGTGTTCCTTGAAGACACATACGAAAGAAAGTTTAGCAATAAAGAATCATTCGCTCGGGGTCATTTGTATACGCAACGGTTATCTTGAAAAAAAGGAAAAAAGAACCAGCGAAAAACCACATGGGGACAGTGAAGAAGAACACTACACAGGACAAGCGCTTGTTCTTTTTCACTATCTTCGTGTGGTTTTTTGCTTATTATTCTTTCCTATTATTATAAACCAACTAGACCAAAATGCTGACAATGATAATATGTAGGGTTTAGCGTCCCAAAGCCACCATATGTTTTTTAGATACACCATAGTGGAGGGCTCTGGAAATTTTGACCACCTGGTGTTCTTTAACGTGCCCCCAAATCAGAGCACACGGGCCTACAAGATTTCCGCCTCCATCAGAAACTAAGCCGCCTCAGTACCTTAGCCACTAGATCACCGTGTCGGGGCTCGCCCAGAAAGCTATGTTACTGATTATCTCCGAACTCCATATAAAGTGAAGTTGACATAACTAATCAAATGCCAACACTTCTATAACTCCAAGTGAGAGAGTTGTCTATAATAAGTTATTTACGCAATAACAGCGCTGAAAAAAAGGCCCTTGTTCATTTTAACATTACGGAGACATTTATTTAGGCAAATAAAAATGAAAGCTCGTTCTTTTTGTTTTGTCCAGATGCGCCGGTTCTCCGACATTCCTGAAGCAGCGCTTCAACACTGGCTACCGCATGTTAATCTACAAGAGCCCCACTTGCGACGTGCATCGCATAGAGACGCTTCTCCGCAAGTATGCACCTAAAGTGAAACTGCAGAGCGACTCCTTCAACGAGGTCACCTTCCTTTTGGGACATACTCCCTCCACTAAACGCATCATCAACATGTTTCGGGTGAGTTCACCCGACATGTTTTAACGCCTTTGTTCGAGGGCTGTACCAAAACTGAGGTTGTGAGCTACAGCCTTGAGAGAAGGTGCTAGTGTAATTAGGACAGCAGTACCGTGAACAGTGGATCTCTGTAACTCGAGCACACCCATGCCTGATTCGCTACGTTCCTCAGTGTTCGCTTGGCAGCCAACGGAGATGAAGTGTTCATCACCGCTCCCGTCAAGTGCGACGTTTGAGCATTACTTCACTTTCTTCACGCACGGAAACGGCCACCCATGAAGGTTCATAGGCAAATTACCGAGGTTTATCGTGAATAGTGTATGGCCGTTTAGCACGTCCGCAAATTGTGCCGGGAAACAACCTATTGTTGTTGCAGGAAGGCAACAAAGTGAAGTTGTTGGACTCTACAATCACGGGATATTAAACGTGGGTGTTTGATCATACCCCAGAAAAAAAAAACAATCTCGTTTGTGGCGTCAGTCTGGTTCACTGGCACCGCCCTTCAAGAGCGACGATCATGTCTGAGCAGAGGCGATGCGCTTCCTCAATGGGTTGGTGGGAGGCTTCTTCAACTGAGCAATACAAACGCTGGAACACAATCTTCAAATGTGTGTCGAAGAATGGAAGCCACGTTGAAAACTAGACAAAAGTGTAAGCTTTTTAATGACGTATCAATTGATAACAATATTAGTTTTTATTTGTAAAAATGTGGGTATCTTAATTTTGGTACAAAACTCGTACATTATATAACACAGGCCGCAAGTCAGTGTCACGTTCTAAAGAAAACAGTCCAACTCATTTTTGCCAGTCCTTACTAGAAGGCTATATGTGTCTTTAAGAATACAGGTGAGTTCTTTTTCGAGATTTTTATGCTATTGTTAGAGAGTTGTACCAACCAAAAGGCTGTTAACGCACCTCTTAAAAGACGTGAAATCGGCGATGAGTAAGGTAAAAACACAGTATACAATACTGAAGGGAGACTTCAATGCAAATGTAGGAAAGAAACAAGCTGGAGAGCAGGCAGTAGGAGATTATCGCATCAGTAGCAGAGATGCCATACGGCATTTCTACTACAGAAAGCGAGGGAGCCGTAACTGGCTATGAAGGAGCCCTAATCGCGAAAATAACAAAATAGACTTTATACCGAGTGCACACTCCGGCATCGTGCAGGATGTGGAAGTGCCTGGCAAGGTACGATGCAGTGACTATAGAATGGTACGGTCCCGAGTTTGCCTAGACTGAAGAAGGAACGACAGAAACGTATACGCAAGAAGCCAATCAATGAGTTAGCACTGAGAGGGAAAGTACAGGAAATCGGAGTCTCGATTCAGCACAGGTACTCGACTCTTATCGAGGGAAGCAGCATTAGCGTTGACGAAATTAGTGATAATCTGACGAGTATCATTACGGATTGTGCAGTGGAAGGTTGAGGTACTGTAGTTACACAGGACACTAGCTAGCTGTCCCAGGAAACAAAGAATCGCATTAGGAAGCATCAAAGCATGAAAGCCTCAAGTACAACAGACAAAATAGAGTTGGTAGAGCTTTCGAAGTTGATTAATAGGCGTAAGGTATCCAATGCAAAGAGGTATAACATGGAGAGAATTGAACATGCTCTGAAGAACGGAGGAAGCGTCAAAGCAGTTAGGAGAAAACTTTGTATAGGCAAAAAACAACAACAAAAAAACAAAAACAAGATGTATGCACTAAGGTACAAAGAAGGCAAAGTAACTACCAATATGAGTAGGATAGTAAAACTAGCGGAGAAGTTTTACAGATATCGGTACAGTAGCCAGCACAACCACGACCTTAATACAAGAACTAGATGAAAACCAGATGACACTGCACCAGTAATGATAGAAGTCAGAAGACCCATAGAGAGCATGCAAAGAGGCAAAGCTGCTGGTGAGGATCTGCTGAAAGATGGAAGACAGATTGTGTTAGAAAAACTAGCGACCCTGTTTATGAGGTGTCTCCTGACGGGAAGAGTACCAGAATCTTTGAAGAATGCCAACATCATTTTAATACATAAGAAAGAAGACGACAAGGACTCCAAGGATCACAGGTCGATCAGCTTGCTCTCCGTAGTATACAAGCTATTTACAAAGGTAATTGCTAAGAGAATTAAGACAACATTATAATTCAATCAACCAATGGAACAAGCAGGATTTCGAACAGGCCAATCAACAATCGACCACATTCATACTATCAATCACGTAATAGAGAAATCCTCAGAATATAGCCAACCACAATACATTGCCTTCATAGATTACGAGAAGACGTTTGATTCAGTAAAAATTTCAGCAGTCATGCAGACACTGCGGAATCAGGGCGTCGACGAAGAATATATAAACATCCTAAAATAAATCTACAGGGGATCAACTGCTACCATAGTGATTCATGAAGAAAACAACAAAATACCGATCCAGAAGGGTGTAAGGCAGGGGGATACAATCTCCCCAATGCTATTTACCGCGTGCTCACAGGAGGTTTTCAGAGGCCTAGAATGGGAACAGTTAGGCATAAGAGTTAATGGAGAGTACCCTAGTGACCTGCGCTTTGCCGATGACATTGCATTGCTGAGTAATGTAGGGGCCGAATGGCAGCTCATGATTACGGAGTTGGACAAGAAGAGCAAGAAAGTTGGTCTGAAAATTAATCTGCAGAAAACGAAAGTAATGTACAACAACCTCGGAAGAGAACAGCGCTTCGAGATAGGCAACAGTGCACTTGAAGTTGTAAAAGACTACATCTACTTAGGACAGGTAACAATTACGGAGCCGTACCACACGATTGAAGTAACTAGAACTATCAGAATGTGGTGGAGCATATTTGGCAAGCACTCTCAACTCATGACTGGTAGATTGCCACTCTATCTCTCAAGAGGAAGGTATATAACAGCTGCATACTGCCGGTACTTAGCTACGGAGCAAAAACCATGAGACTTACAAAGAGGGTTAAGCTTAAATTTTGGACGGCGCAACGAGCAATGGACAAAAAAATGGGACGTGTAACCTTGAGAGACAAGAAGAGAGCAGAGCGGATTAGGGAACAAAGCGGGGTTAAGGATATCTTAGTTGAAATCAAGAAAAGTAAATGGAGATGGGCTGGTCATGTAGCACATAGACAGGATAACCGGTGATCATTAAGGGTAACTAACTGGATTCCCAGAGAAGGCAAGCGGGTTAGGGGGAGACTGAAGGTTAGGTGGGTAGATAAGATTAAGAGGTTTGCGCGTAGAAATTGGCAGAAGCAAGCATTGGACCAAGTTGACTGGCGGAACATGGGAGAGGCCTTTGTACTGCAGTGGACATAGTCAGGCTGATGATGATGATAATGTTATACGTGACAAGTCGGAGCTCCACGAAAAGGATAACACATAATTTGTTTATCTTTAAAAGAGCGCAGTGAACGACGTATTGCGCATGCCCCATTTTACTAAAAGCACAGCCTGCCACCTCAGTGTTTTTGTAGGCAATCATTTTCAGTATGCGCGTCCTATCACTATACGTTGAACCTATTCAGCCTCCTTCCATGTTGCAGAAATAGACGTTGAATGCAATAGCAGAGCTTCCGTTAAATTGCTTCATCATCTCCCCCATCATTTTCTAGATGCTACCGAGAGTGAAGTGGAGTGCAGTGAATAAAAAGGAAAAAATTATAATCTTTCAACGTTACAGGACATCGAAAAGCAGAGCAGCCACTTGGGCATTGAGTCGCTGGGCTTGACAGTGACCTCACTCGAAGACGTCCTCATAGGTGTCGCCGAAGAACACCACGTGCACCATCATAAGCTCACTGAGACCATCAAGCAGCATGATGCGTCGATGATCGAAACCAAGGGTTAGTTTTACACCATGCGCAGCTATTTTTCTAAGTAATTGCGAAATTTCGGCCTGCTGTTGCTTACCTACGAGCTGGACGAAAGTTTATATTGCTTTGAATTTGTGTGAAAAAATTACGTTTTGTGAAAACGTGGCAACCGAATGAAAAAAATAACTATATAAAAACGGTCTAACATACGACTTAAGTGTTGCACTTAATTTGAACTACGAAATGGGCCCGAATTACTCGCGGACTACAGTATAGAGCTCCTGTACAGTATCAGTGCGTCCACGTCCACCTTACGTGAACGTCACAAGACTGCTAAATTTGAACAATTAATACATTTTTGGCGATGTTTTTTTCTGTTAATCCCACAATGACGCCTAACTGATTTAAAATTTCCAAAAAACTGGATTATAATATACACGTAGACTAAGTAATAAGAATTACCAGCGTGTGCTGCATGGCATCGTAATGTAGCGAATGAAATTTGTTGTTATCAAATCACTCTAACCTCTAATTCTGGGCTAATTTGTGGGGGAGATTCCCTATTGCCGCGTGCTCGAAGCGTCGCTTTCTTCTCTTGTGATCTTTCCTCTTTATCGCGCAGTAACGTGGCAACTTTTGGGACAAGATATTTATTTAATTTTTTTTTTCAGAGCGAAAATTCTTATTGAGTGGGTAGTGAGGATTTTATAGCTTGCCCATCCGATCGGGTCAAACAAAACGATTTTTAGGGCAGACATCTTAATTTGATCATCAATTGTGCTCCTCCATCTCTCAACTGTCACCGGTTGTGACTCGGGGGACAAAATACAAAGACTATGTAATTGCCAACGGTCATGAATGCTTTAAGAATCATTAGGGGCGGTACTCATAAGAGAGCATAGCTTGAAATCACCATGCCTGGAATTAGTGCTCTTCCATGAGATGATAACTGATGATATATGGAGTGTCATGGCACAAGGGCCAATAAAATGAAAACTGGTTAAACTGCCAGTTCTTACTTCGTTTTGTAGAAAACGTGCAGGCATAAAGACACGGTTCTGTGCTGTAAGCTGCCTTTCAACATTTTTTTAAATATAACGTAGAAAACTGATATGGTGTAGAAAAACGGAATAATAAGCGTTCTTAACTCATGTACACATATCTGCAAGTGTGTTTCGATTTTTTCAATAAATAATTTGTGGCGCAACTGAGATAAGCATGGAATAAAGAAGGAGACAGGGTAGGGTGCGAGACTCGAATATTCCCTCACATCACCCAAATATACTTGATTACAGAAGACGCACAAGGATGGAGCGCCGCCTAAATGACTATCACATTGCACTAAAGGAAAGTTGACAATTTTCTTGTATTTTAAGCACCTTTAACACTGTGATTCCTTGTGACGATGCCCCGCCGCGGTGGTATATATTGGCTAAGGTACTCGGCTGCGGACCCGCAGGTTGCGGGATAGAATCCCGGCTGTAGCGGCTGCATTTCCTGTGAAGGCGGAACTGTTGTGGGCCCGTGTGCTCAGATTTGGGTGCCCATTAAAGAACCCCAGGTGGTCGAAATTTCCCGAGCCCTCCACTACGACGTGTCTCATAATCATGTGGTGGTTTTGGGACGTTAAACCCTAAATATCAATCAAATTCTTGTGACAATGTAAAAAAAGTTTTATCTCCTATTATTCGACATAATAAAGGCTTGAAGTTTACGCAAGAGCCACTTCAAGACAATCATATGAAGTTTCTTTTTTTACACCAACCTGTCATTAGGCGCCGTCTTGACTATACAGCCCCTGTTCACGCAAGACCTCCTACCTTACGAATCTGCACCCTCGAAAACCATGAAAAGAGCTGTGGAATTCTCTGTCGACGAAGGACGGATATCAACATGAAAGCATCCATTGTCGATGAAGGCGTTGATGCTGTGGGACCGTGTGCTCAGATTTGGGGGCTTGTTAAAGAAGCCCAGGTGGAGAAAATTTGCGGCGCCCTCCACTACGGTGTCTCTCCTAACCATGTGGCAGTTTTGGGACGTTAAACTCTAAATATCAATCAAATTCTTGTGACAATGTAAAAAAAGTTTTATCTCCTATTATTCGACACAATAAAGGCTTGAAGGTTTCGCAAGAGCCACATCAAGACAACCATATGAAGTTTCTTTTTTTACACCAGCCTGTCATTAAGCGCTATGCACATTCGTCTTGACTATACAGCCCCCGTTCACTCAAGACATTCTACCTTACGAATCTGCACCCTCGAAAACCATGAAAAGAGCTGTGGAATTCTCTGTCGACGAAGGACGGATATCAACATGAAAACATCCATTATCGATGAAGGCGTTGATGCTGTGGGACCGTGTGCTCAGATTTGGGTGCATGTTAAAGGTGGGGAAAATTTGCGGCGCCCTCCACTACGGTGTCTCTCCTAATCGTACAGTGGTTTTGCGACGTTAAGCCCAGATATCTAACGCACCATCACATCTAACACGCGTGTGCCATGGCACAACGCTTACATCAAATGCTTATCTAACCGAAAGAATTGTTCTTAACGTGCAGCAAGATGTTTACCTACTAACCACCCACGATGGACTGTCTATAAATCTGCATCATCCATCTACATATCTGCACTGAAATCCGCTAAAGACAACTTCCGTACTCAAGTTTTGCCATCTATGTTACAAAATAATGCAAAAACAATTCTCGCGATTTATTGACCCCCTATCTGACAACCATATTTCCTTGATTGACGCATCCGGTAACGAAATTAGTGAAGACCATTGCGCAGCTGTTCTTAACAATTCTTTTATTTTTCGATAAATTACTAGCAATAATGACATTATTACATAGCAGTCTAACCTTAACGCTATATCTAACTGGTGTGAAAAACGGATAATGAACCTAAACATTAAACAGTGTAAAAGCACGCGTGTATCAAAAACTTGCACTACTTCACCTGTTTGTTATCTTAATAACATTCCTTTGGATTCTGGTAACTGTTACAAGTATCTTGGAGTTCACACAACTAACCTCAACTAGTCATCTCATACTGAATACATTAATAAAAATGCTAACCACATGCTTGACTATTTACGACGTAACCTTTTTAACGTTCCACATGGTTAAAAACTGCAGCTTTGTAAAACACGAATACGTTCGAAACTAGAATATGCTACAACAGCGTGTGACTTCGCTATACTAATCTTGTAACTTCCCTCAAGCTTCATAATTGAAAATTTTGTTGAAGCGCACTAAAAAACTGAGGGACAGAAGAGGCTGACAAGGACAGCGCTTGCCTCTTCTGTCCGCCCGTTTTTTAGTGCGCTCTACCAAAATTTTCAAATATGAACGTAATCCAACTGGCCCAACTTGCCATTTTTCCTTGAGCTTGTACAGAATGACTCCGTTCATTTTATATTGACCAATTATAACATAACGACGAACATTTGAACCATGAAAACTTTTCTTGCACTCCCTTCTTTAGAATCTCGCAAAAAAGTCGCCCGTACAACTCTAGGATATACCATCATAAGATATACCATCATAATATACCGTTTCATAAGATATACCATCATTCAATCTCGCATGACCAACAACTACTTCGGCCACAGCACATCTCCCGCTGCATTGACCACCATCACAATGTAGGCATCCCTTCATGTAACACAAAAACTTTCTTCAATTCATTTTTGCCTTGCACATCAAAGTTGCACATCAAAGGAGTGGAACAGACTTCCCGGAGACAATGTTGCTATAAGCAATAACAACTTTTTCGTGTTTCATTAGCTAACATTGTGTAATAAGTTCTTTTTGTTGCAATAGCTAACATTCTATAATTAGGTTAGGTGTTGTATTACCTAACATGTATTATTATCTAGTATATTAGCAGACATTGTACTTTTAAGAGATATATTTGTACAACCTAAGCATATTGACTGCTTTTTGTTCATCTAATATTTTTAATGTAAATAGCCCACCCACCCTCTTTATTGCCATATGGCCCTGAGGGTAAAATAAATGAATAAATAAATAAATATCAATCAAATAATTAGGAAAATATAACCGTTTCTGCAATCTGTAGTAAAAGCATCAGATCGAACACATTGACGCCACGCTTGTCAGAAGCAACAGAGCAATCATCAAACCGAGCCTGGAAGCTTATGTTTTATAGCAACTAGTGGTGACGCAAGCCTCCGATGAAGCTGCGGTGGCACTGTTCCTAATCGGAAGCGTGTTGCAGCAAGTGGCCGTGTCACGCCGGCCTAACCGGAGGCGAGACGTGGCTGCGCAGGTTTGTGCACAGTGTTTGCCACAGAGCCCCTGCAACAATGTGTCTGTGGTCTGCGTTGTTGAAGTCGTGCGAGTCCACAGTGAAGGACAGTTGTCAGGAGCAGATTTCAAGGCTGTTTTTAGCCGGTTTTCCTTTTGGGGGCCATTACCACAGTAATTTGAAAAAAAAGTTCCAAACAGGCGGGACGTTTCAGTGATCTTTTCGGCCCCCAATTAGCTTTTGAAGCTCTGTGCCTGCATTCTCTGTATTTGGTGTTGCATCTCTTGAGAATAGAGGAGCCGCCTCAGCAACATTTTGCAGTTTTGCCCTTGCACGCTCAAGTGCGACTGAGTACGAATTGAGAAAGCACTATGCTCTATGCTGCGCTGATGTACTTAGTACAAATGCGCACGACCATGCGTGGACTTGCCATTTCGATGTGCTTTGTGTGGCTGTGCACCACTGTTTGGACGAACTCATGTGATAGGACGAAGCAGGCAGACGTTAGCACGTGAAGTACTTGATGCAGATAAAAGGGAACGAATGCGTCAGTGTCCCGTCGATCACTTTGTACAAGAAAGAACACCTATTTCTAGATCGCGCTGTGCTAAAGCTTTGCTCCGTTTTTATGCAATGTGAGCGTTGCTTGTGCTGCACCTCCTCTTTGCGCGCCTTCTGGAAGCATATATGATTGGGTGATGTGAGCAAAAACTAAACGAGCTGCCCAGCGCTCAACTTCGTCGACGCCTTTTTTTTCCTGCTTAGCTGAGTTGCGCGACAAATATTTTATCAAACTGTGCATCAACTTGCCCAACGTCCCAATGTTCTAAAATGATTCTGTTTCTTTCATTCGGGCACATAGCGTTCCTAACCGTGGTATCGTGATTTTGGGGCAGATATACCCAGCAATTAGTCGATTCATCATTGCTTGAAAAGGTCAGGCTATACAGGAATCAATCCACAAATTCTATTCCGCCTTCGTGCAGGCACCTTAGTAAACGTAATGGCGAGCACGGTCTCCTCGAATCCGGGATGCGCACGCCGCATGTGGGCGGTGTTCTGCAAGCGAGCCACCTGCGTCTCACGGCAACTCAAGATCCCACTCTTCAGTTGGCTGCTGCCCATGATGCTGCTGTGGCTGCTCTTCACTTTCGAGGACGTGGCACTGTACCGCAACGCCATCGTTGCTGAACACGTGGGCAACACGCTCTCCTA